>NC_085975.1:1035000-1685411 GCF_910591565.1 Cydia splendana
CACATTTTTGACGTAAAATGATTAAATGTGGCTACAATTTAGTATGGAATTTTTTTTAGTTCCATTTTATTTAATTTCTACTGTTTTATGTCGCACTATACTTACCTATATCACGAGCCCATGCACGTCAAGGCTCCTCTTCACGTTGGGCCAACGCCAACGCCAACGAGGGACGCAGCCATGCGGTAGAATGAGATAGCAATATCACTTGCTCCCTCTAACGCATAAATGCGTCCCTCGTTGGCGTTGGCGTTGGCCCAACGTGAAGAGGAGCCTTCAGACTTAACTGAATACCTGATACTGATTTGTCCGGGTGTCGCCGTCGACGGATAAGTCTGAGAGGACATCATCACCATCATTATTCCCTATACCACGACTAATTTACAGAATAAAGGACGAAACACTCAAAATTAAATGGTCATTATCTGGTAAATATCATACCTTATTACATAGAAACTGTCTACAGATATGACTTATTATCATTGATCGTGATTGTATAAGGTTTGCATAACCTGCAAATGCTTACAACAGCCCAACCCAACCGCGGGTAACATTATTCTCACATATGAAACTTATCTACACAGCCCCTAAATAAATGTTTGCTTACTCTATCATCGCGCGTACAGGCGTCTTATACAATATACATTGACTTGCTTAACACATTCCCTGCCAAAAACCCGCTGCGTGTGTTCATTTTCTATTGGAAATGGGAAGCTTGGCACTGTAAGGGTTAAGTAAAGTCAGCGATATTATGCTGAATTTTCGGAAACCAAAAGGGTTTTGTTGGGTTCCAATATGGCTACATTACATATATTATTCAATTAAGGATCAATAACCCA
Source organism: Cydia splendana (assembly GCF_910591565.1). Classification (NCBI taxonomy): domain Eukaryota; kingdom Metazoa; phylum Arthropoda; class Insecta; order Lepidoptera; family Tortricidae; genus Cydia; species Cydia splendana. The sequence goes on from NC_085975.1 coordinate 1,035,840, forward strand.
TGATGTGGTAGATTAGATACATTTGTCATATTAGGGAGCGTGCATGAACTATAGGGGGCAGCATAGGAGCCGTCAGATTTAATATTTTATATGACAAATTTAAAGGCATATAATATTAGGCATAATGGTGGTGGAGGGTGTTACTGACACCGCTGAGCCGGCATCGGCACCGTTCTTGTTGCCCGTAGGGCCCGTCTTTACGAAGTAATATGTCAATGGTATAAACGCACAGTCGAGGACCTAAATAATCTATAGTCTGGCCGCATAGCCAACACGCCAGTCGCTAACGCTCCGTAGCGATCGAAACGCAACTGTCACTATCGCACTAATATGGAAGAGTGATAGAGAGACACAAAGCGTTTCGTTTTCGAAGCGATAGCGATTGTCAGCTTGGCCATGGTCTAATAAAACATGGTCTTCTATTCCCAGAGTGACACGGGCCTACGTCACAATAACATTGCCACTTTATTTCAACATAACATGTTACATGGGTACATTATACCTATTATGGTTAATAAGTTAAAATATTTCTTTATAATTTTATAATTTTCATTTATATGTATTTTATCTTAAATTTTACAATAACACGTCATTTTTAATTATTCGTTAGAAATATCTTCCGATTCACGAAAGAAATTTCAAACGTTCGGGTAATTTTGTTTACATTACTGGCAACATAGGACAGCGCTGTCACATTTGACAATTCGGATCTAGATAACTTCATGCCCTGACCGTCATCCTTGTCGAACGCGTGTTAACTGTTATTTCCTTCTCGCTCAGTGTCAGCAGTCGCAGTGTTTTCCAAACTTTTCACGTCGTAAGCTTGGTAATTAATGTGTAACTGTGAATTAGTTTTTCAAACGTTTGTCTTGTATAGATAAATCAAGTTTAATTTAATACATTAGATTTGTTTTATTTTACTATGTTTCTACATGAATAACTTAAAATTAAACCGTTAAAATAATTTTCACCGTTGGTTAAAATTCTCCCACATTTTAAAGTTTGAGAACCTGTAAACAGCATGATGACGTAGGCCCGTGTCAGTTAGGTCATACGCGAATCTCGGAATAGAGTACCAGGCGGAGTATATTATTATACCATGAGCTTGGCTAGGCCGGCTGTATCTTTAGGTATTTAAATAAAAGTAAACAATATCTACCCTCAAATGGCTTCTTTAGCCAGTTGAGGGTAGATGAAAACATTACATGATCAAATAATGTAGGTTAAAGTCAGGTAGTTCAGTGACAGATCCAGGTGGTTTTGTATTTGGTTGGTTAATCAATAAATGTTATAACTATCCGAAAATGTACAAATTATTTAAGCTTAGAATAAATTTAAAAGTGGAAAAATTACTGTCTTGGGTGAGACTTGAACTCACGACCCCTGGATCGATACTCCAGTGCGCTGCCATCTAAGCCACACACAGTAACAATAATTTTTCCACTTTTAAATTTATTCTAAGCTTAATAGCATCGTTCGCAGACGTTTCTGCAATTAAAATACAAATTATTTGTTTACTTTTATTTAAGTACCTAAAGATACAGAGTATAATATAGAAAATTCAACAGTCGAATCCTTTCAATCGTGTAAACAGTGATACGTACGTCCTACGGTCGCGTGTGACGGTTGCAACATCGATCGACGCCATGAAATATGCAGAGCAATTACCGCCCCGTCAAAAAGGTGCGAGCCGCCCGCTTTCAGAGGGTTCCGGGGTATATTATGGTTTACTCATTTAAAATTTAAAAATTCAAAAATATTCTGACAAATGGCCTCAAAGGCTCTTTTACTAGTCAATACATCATTTACAGTAGCTAACATCGTAATAGTGCCATGAAAAATACATAGCAACATTTATAAATGACTAGTGACCCGGCCCAGCTTCGAACGGGTTGACAAATTATACACCTAAACCTTCCTCAAGAATCACACTATTTATAGGTGAAAACCGCATGAAAATCCGTTCAGTAGTTTTTGAGTTTATCGCGAACAAACATAATACAAATACAAAAACAGTTGTCGCGGCGGGGGACTTTGTTTTATAAGGTGTAGTAACAAGAGCCAATATCTGTGTAAACAATATATTTAATTAGGTATTATTATAATCATAAAATAAATACCTACTACGAAATAGGAGATGGAGATGTAAAAGGTCCCCAAAAGTCATGGAAAATATTAACAGGCGAATTCGAACTTTACGTACCAACAGGGACATCAGAATAATAATTGTATCATGTTACTTAGTTCTCGTGCGTCTCGGCCGTGCCATTATATAGGTACATGTACGCAGTGTTGGCCGAACGTTAATGCAATTGACCATTAAAAATTAACCATTGAAAAGGTTAATTGCCATTAACCATTAACCATTGAAGGGAAATTAATTATCAATTGCATTGATCATCAATTTGCATTAATATTAATTTATTTCGAACCACTAACAATTAAAAAGAATTAATGGTTATTGCTTTACAAACAATTAAAAATTAAATCAATTTTGAATGAAAATTAAAAATGTGATTGATAATTAACAATTAACAAGAATAAACAGTGGTGGCCGAGTGGATATGACGTCTGACTTTCAATCCGGAGGTCGGGGGTTCAAATCCTGGCTCGTACCAATGAGTTTTTCGGAACTTATGTACGAAATATCATTTGATATTTACCACTAGCTTTTCGGTGAAGGAAAACATCGTGAGGAAACCTGCATACATCTGCCAAGAAATTCAAAGGTGTATGTGAAGTCCCCAATCCGCAGTGGGCTAGCGTGGGGACTATATAGCCTAAGCCCTCTCGCGCATGAGAGGAGGCCTGTGCTCAGCAGTGGGACGTATATAGGCTGAAATGATGAAGAATAAACATCGTAATTTTTGTCTCTGTATTTTTATGCAGGGTTTTCCCATATGTTCCCCGCGAAGACAAATGGGAATTCACCCATTATTGGTAATTATTGGTAATAATGGGTGCTTATTGGTGTATTCCCATTTGTCCCCGATTCGCGTGACCTACGCCATGCATGAAGCTGGGACAAATGGGAATGTTTTATGTGAATGAATATGAACGGCGGGGAACAAAAGGGATACACCCGATATTAGTGTTCCCATTTGTCTCCGCTCCAATGAGATGGGGAAAAATGGAAATATTTCTGTGCAGCTTCTTTTCCCATATGTTTCTATACACTCATTATAGGTGTATTCCTATTTGTCCCTGCCATATGTGAGTTGGAGACAAATGGGAAACGGGGACAAATGGGATTTATATGCAGAGCCTATTCCATCTGTTCCAGGTGGGAACAAATGAGAAAACATCGGAAAATGAAGTGTTCCCATTTGTCCCCACCTTATTGGTGTGGAGACAAATGGGAAACGGGGACAAATGGGATTTATATACAGAGCCTATTCCATCTGTTCCAGGTGGGAACAAATGGGAAAACATCAGAAAATGATGTGTTCCTATTTGTTCCCACCTTATTGGTGTGGAGACAAATGGGAAACGGGGTAAATGGGATTTATTTGCAGCGTCTATTCCATCTGTTCCAGGTGGGAAAAAATGGGAAAACATGGGAAAATGATGTGTTCACATTTGTCTCCACACCAATAAGGTGGGGATAAATGGGAATGTTTTATGTGAATGAATATGAACGGCGGGGAACAAAAGGGATACACCCGATATTAGTGTTCCCATTTGTCTCCGCTCCAATGAGATGGGGAAAAATGGAAATATTTCTGTGCAGCTTCTTTTCCCATATGTTTCTATACACTCATTATAGGTGTATTCCTATTTGTCCCTGCCATATGTGAGTTGGAGACAAATGGGAAACGGGGACAAATGGGATTTATATGCAGAGCCTATTCCATCTGTTCCAGGTGGGAACAAATGAGAAAACATCGGAAAATGAAGTGTTCCCATTTGTCCCCAACGTATTGGTGTGGAGACAAATGGGAAACGGGGACAAATGGGATTTATATGCAGAGCCTATTCCATCTGTTCCAGGTGGGAACAAATGGGAAAACATCAGAAAATGATGTGTTCCTATTTGTTCCCACCTTATTGGTGTGGAGACAAATGGGAAACGGAGTAAATGGGATTTATATGCAGCGTCTATTCCATCTGTTCCAGGTGGGAAAAAATGGGAAAACATGGGAAAATGATGTGTTCACATTTGTCTCCACACCAATAAGGTGGGGATAAATGGGAATGTTTTATATGAATGAATATGAACGGCGGGGAACAAAAGGGATACACCCGATATTAGTGTTCCCATTTGGCTCCGCTCCAATGAGATGGGGAAAAATGAAAATATTTCTATGCAGCGTCTTTTCCCATATGTTTATATACACTCATTATAGGTGTATTCCTATTTGACCCTGCCATATGTGAGTTGGAGACAAATGGGAAACGGGGACAAATGGGATTTCTTATGCAGAGCCTATTCCATCTGTTCCAGTTGGGAACAAATGGGAAAACATCAGAAAATGATGTGTTCCCATTTGTCCCCACCTTATTGGTGTAGAGACAAATGGGAAACGGGGACAAATGGGATTTATATGCAGCGTCTATTCCATCTGTTCCAGGTGAGAACAAATGGGAAAACATCGGAAAATGATGTGTTCCCATTTATCTCCACACCAATAAGGTGGGGACACACGGGAAATATTTATATGCAGTCTTTTCCTATATGTTCCCCGAGGGGACAAATGGGAATACACTCATTATTGGTTATAATGGGTGCATTGTTGGCGTATTCCCACTTATCCCCTATCCACGTGTCCTACGCGATACATGAGAGAAGGGACAAATGGGAACACATCATTTTCCCATTTTTTCCCACCTGGAACAGATGGAATAGACGCTGCATATAAATCCCATTTGTCCCCGTTTCCCATTTGTCTCCACACTACTAAGGTGGGGACAAATGGGAACACTTCATTTTGCGATGTTTTCTCATTTGTTCCCACCTGGAACAGATGGAATAGGCTCTGCATATAAATCCCATTTGTCCCCGTTTCCCATTTATCTCCAACTCACATATGGCAGGGACAAATAGGAATACACCTATAATGAGTGTATAGAAACATATGGGAAAAGAAGCTGCACATAAATATTTCCATTTTTCCCCATCTCATTGGAGCGGAGACAAATGGGAACACTAATATCGGGTGTATCCCTTTTTTTCCCCGCCGTTCATATTCATTCATATAAAACATTCCCATTTGTCCCAGCTTCATGCATGGCGTAGGTCACGCGAATCGGGAACAAATGGGAAAACATCGGGAAATGATGTATTCCCATTTGTCCCTTCTCATGTATGGCGTAGGACACATGCATAGGGGACAAGTGGGAATACACCAATAATGCACCCATTATAACCAATAATGGGTGTATTCCCATTTGTCCCCGCGGGGAACATGTAAGAAAAGACTGCATATAAATATTTCCCATTTGTCCCCACCTTATTGGTGTGGAGACAAATGGGAACACATCATTTTCCGATGTTTTCCCATTTGTTCCCACCTTGAATAGATGGTATAGACGCCTCATATTAATCCCATTTGTTCCCGTTTAGGATTTGTCTCCACACCAATAAGGGGGGGACAAATGGGAACGCATAATTTTCTGACGTATGTCCATTTGTTCCCACCTGGAACAGATGGAATAGGCTCTGCATATAAATCCCATTTGTCCCCGTTTCCCATTTGTCTCCAACTCACATATGGCAGGGACAAATAGGAATACACCTATAATGAGTGTATAGAAACATGGGAAAAGACGCTGCATAGAAATATTTTCATTTTTCCCCATCTCATTGGAGCGGAGACAAATGGGAACACTAATATCGGGCGTATCCCTTTTGTTTCCCGCCGTTCATATTCATTCGTATAAAACATTCCCATTTGTCCCCACCTTATTGGTGTGGAGACAAATGTGAACACATCATTTTCCCATGTTTTCCCATTTTTTCCCACCTGGAACAGATGGAATAGACGCTGCATATAAATCCCATTTGTCCCCATTTCCCATTTGTCTCCACACCAATAAGGTGGGGACAAATGGGAACACATCATTTTCTGATGTTTTCCCATTTGTTCCCACCTGGAACAGATGGAATAGGTTCTGCATATAAATCCCATTTGTCCCCGTTTCCCATTTGTCTCCAACTCACATATGGCAGCGACAAATAGGAATACACCTATAATGAGTGTATAGAAACATATAGTGTAGAGTCTCATGTTAAAATATGTATCACGATCTGATAATTCACTGAAGCTTGTATTAATGGTTATTTTTATTTATAATTTTAATAGTTCCAAGCAAAAGTAACATTAATTATTAGTTTATGAAATAAATTATTTAATTCCATTAAACGTTAATGCAGATTGACAATCAATGTAATTAAACGTCTCAAACTTCAATTCTAACTAATTTTAATTATATTGATGCGTAATGCAATTGATTAATTGCGGAATTAATGGTTAATGCAATTGATTAATTGTTAATTAGAATTAACCATTACGGCCAACACTGCATGTACGGACAAGAACTAGCGAAATTGAAAAAAAATACATTCGGCGCAAAAATAGGATTCTCGCGCAGCATAATGTCAAAGCAATTTTCAGTGGAGTCGTGCCTTATAAACCAAGTGAGTCATTCTTTAAGGATGACTCACGTTATAGACCGGGCCGTGCCCGGGCCGGAGCTCCCGGCGCTTACTTTTCTATGACATGACAGGCGATCTCACGATGCTTTCCATAGAAAACGATGCGCCGGAAGCTTCGGCCCGGACACGGGCCGGTCTAACGTGACTCATCCTTAAGTGGCGACACATACGCGCAGCAAAACACATACAACAAACAACAAACAAAAATAATACCTAATATTACTTATCATTTATCTATTAATAATTTATTACTGTATAAGTAATAAAATACTAAAGAATTATTAAAACAAAAAAAAACATATACAGGTCAAACATAATCCTCTGCCGTCGCCGTAGTCTAACACCAGCCCAACCCTGAAACGCGAAAGGTACAATTAGCGTCAAAATCGGCGTGAAAAATCTACTGTCAGTGTCGTTTGAGTATGATTTATTCAGCTAACTGTACCTGTAATAAGGGGCTTGGTTCTTACTTGATTCCGCAATTAGCATTGATATTTGACAAATGATGATTTACTACACTTAAAAGCATTGGACATTGGTCGCTTTATATCAAATATTCCATAGAAAGTGAATCTTGTTTGATTGCTCAGAGCTCAGATCAATTTTCCTCACTACTGTTTTCGATTTGTGATGTTCTTTATTTTAGATTTATTTTTATGTAGTGTCGACTATGTTACTATTTTTAAAACGTAGAAAACTACTTAGCAATCATAGGTCAAGTCAGATAATAATTTCAGAGAGCGGTTAAAACCGCACTACCTAAAAATGTATCAAACTCCTATTATTGTGGTTATTATAATTGTTATTAACACAAAACTATTTTGGTCGGTGAAATGTAAGGACATCCTCAAAATACTTCTAAGTTCAAATATAAGAAAACAATACGCAAGTAGCAAACGTATGGACTTGCAATAAACACTATTCAATCTGTAAACGGGGTGCCTAGCTAAGATGCCAATCGTTTCCGCCATAGCGAACGAAACGGTAATCTCTCTCTATAACTCTTCCATATTAATGCGACAGAGACATTAGAGTTTCGTTCGCTGCGAAGCGTAAACGGTTGGCATCTTTTTATCCGTTAAGAGATTCAACATTTAGGTACATATTTGTTCAACAAAGACCGATAGTTCTAAAAGGACACACCACCACCAAAAGTAGCTAAAAAGAGCGAGAACTGTTTCATGCATCAGTTAAAACTTACATAACACATTTTTCACACATTTCGATTTCAGATCACTCCAAAAACAAATATCAAATACGTACTAATAAAATCTGAATTTTATCAGTGTGTAAATGTCACTTGGCCTTGTCTTCATTTACCAAAAGCAAAAAACAAAAGGCATTCACTGCCTCAATAGTTCAAGAGAATGATTCTGATTTACCAATGTGTTATGAGAATGACACAATTTGCAGTGCATTTCGCTCTCGCCAATTAGCGTGAGCTCGATGTAAGGTCGTATCAACACCGTAACAAATTGGGAAATCAGAATCCACCCCAAAATCTTAAAAGGGTGATTTAACAACTCCATACAAATCCCAATTCCACAGAAGCTCGATAATTTTCGTCGAAACAAATTACGATCGTGGTCAATTTGAGATTATTGAATTAAATTACGTTCCAATCTGACACGTAGGCTGTTGTAATAAGGACTAAATTGGTGAGTTGCGTAAGTCGAGCAAGGTGTGTCAGATGCGGCCATCTTGAATTTATGGATAAAGACCAGTGAATGAAGACTGTTGACGTTCAGAAGAAACCTCTGAACGTCAACAAGGATGGGTACAGCGTGCACCGTACAAGCTGGACATGAATATTGAACATACTTAGTGGAATAGAATAGAATATTTATTCGTAAGCATAGACACAGAAAATAAAGTTACATAAACAAAAAATAGAAAAACAGAGGAAGAAGTGCCACGAAATGACGTGATCCCGCCCACACATCGATCGATCGATTTATACCCCTTTTCTACCCGAAAATGTTCAATGTATATTTGCCTATGTATTATTATACTAATATTAAAGATATAGGAGCTTAAAAGTAGATTATAGATATTAGAAAAGAATCGATAATTGAGTTTATCCCATAGACTAGGAATCCTCTAGATCGAGTTTAGAGCAATTATTTCATGCAACCGATGATGCCAAAAATGCGGGGGTGCAAGGGACGAGGTGAGCGAAGTCCCGTGCCGTGATTGGTCCGTTCAAAGACACGGACGTCACTTAAAGACACTTTCGACTCGAACATGCCGAACATGGAGTAAAATTACCGTATGCGTGGCAGAGGGGGTAGCGCGACTATGCTAAGTCTGGTGGATGTTTTTTCTGTGGTTTATCCCATCTACTTACCTATTATTAAATTTTACCCCTGAAAGCCGATGTCAGTAGATCAGTCTTTAATACCTACATGTCTTTGAACTATTCTTTTAGGATGCTTAATTTCACCACAGAGCGCCAAAAGCATTTTAAACGATATTATCTGAATTTATTCGTAATTTGATACGACTAATACAGAAGGATAATATTATTGTTGCGATTGCGAGGCACAGTTGTGTAATGTTTCCGTAGAATAACAATAATATGGCTTGTGATTGTACGTCTCTGTATTTAGATTTCACTCAAGGTCTCAACTTGTCATGTGATAAAGTAATATAGCTATGATTTTACTAAAAGCGCTTTATTAACAGTAGGTAGAGGTACAGTCAAATAATTTAATTTCCATACCATATCGTACCTTGTCACAATGACAATCAATATGAAAGTATATTCTACTTTTGTTTACCTATTTATTCACTTATACTTTATTTCGCAAAATTCCGCAAATGGTGGACGTAATGCCAAATGGCATTCTCCACCAGTCAACGATAGGGCCAAACAGAGACACATACCTAGAATTGGCGCGGAGAGAAAACTGAAAAAAAAATATTAAAAAAAAGTAATCTGTACTTATAAACTACAATGCATATACATACAAAAATACTATTTCATATTTCAATAATAAAAGAAACACTTAAAATATGATATCGAAGCCAAAATAATACATAGTGCATTAAAAAATATCTGCTTTCATGCGAAATACGAAACACTACAATATTCCAATGTAATTCAATATCGAGAAATCTCTTTTATTTCTCATTTTAAAATATCCCGAATGCCATTCAAGTAGTTTTCGTTCGAACAGAGCGAAAAGGGAATATTAAATAAAATTGGACGCGTAAAAAACCAGTAAAAACCGGTAAAAAACCGGTTATAATCCGACCAGATCCGGTTTTCACGCGTAACGTGAAGCCTCCATCATAGATTACTTCAAACCGCCGAAATAACGCTGAAAAAAAAATTTTCTGAATAAAAAGGAACTTTTGGCACTTTTCTGCGATTTTGTTTTCTTAGAAGCCGGCGTGAATTTCATTTACCAAACAAACTTTATCTAGTTATATTCTATATCTAGTTTCTCTAGTTATAAGAACGAAGGATTGCGTAGCATTCCAAATTTCCAATACTTGAACAATGTTTTGAAATTAATGGTTGACATGCAAAATTATCAAGCTTTATTTTATTTTTTATTGGCGAATCTGCCATGAAATATTCTATGTACATGTTTCAGGGGGAAAAGGGGAGAGAAATTTCAAAAGGGTATAATCCCCTTGTTTTTGAAAAACACCCATTGAAACTGTTTTGAATAATTTATTTTAAATAACACGGCCGGATTATTAAAACATTACTTTGTAAAACATTATTTTTTTAATTTTATCGTCGGTCTTAGGATTGGCTTTGCTAAGGGGTTATTTTATTGTTCATTTTTTAGGGTTCCGTACCTCAAAAGGAAAAAACGGAACCCTTATAGGATCACTCGTGCGTCTGTCTGTCTGTCTGTCTGTCTGTCTGTCTGTCTGTCTGTCCGTCTGTCACAGCCGATTTTCTCCGGAACTACTGGACCAATCAAGTTGAAATTTGGTACACATATGTAAGTTTGTGACCCAAATACGAACATGTAACGTAAACAAATGAATTTTAAACATGGGGGCCACTTTTGGGGGGTAAATGAAAAAAATAAAAAATTAAATTTTTCAAACTATATCATGTTACATATCAAATGAAAGAGCTTATTGTAAGGATCTCAAATATATATTTTTTATAATTTTCGAATAAACAGTTTAGAAGTTATTCAAGAAAATAGGCAAAAAATGACCATTCCCCCCGCCCCCTTAGGGGTCATCCATTAATTACGTCACACGAATTTCTAGGGTTTTTCACCCCTCCCCCCCTCCTTGTCACACTTGGTCACATTTGGCAAACCCCTCCCCCCTGGTGTGACATCACATTTCTTCAACGAAATCGGCAAATATTTATTTAATCTTTTATCAAAATATTTTTGACAAAAGAAATATTAGTAATTTTATAACCCAAAACTGATTAAGAAATAAAATTAAACGAATAAAAACGATTATAGTTTGAAAACCTTGTTATTTAAATGATAATTAGCGTATAAAATAATTTAAATACATTTTCGGTTACTGATGAAGTTAAAGTGACGTCACAAAGTTTATGACCCCCCCTCCCCCTTGTCACAACATGTCACATTTTCTTGACCCCCTCCCTCCCCCTAAACGTGTGATGTAATTAATGGATGACCCCTTATCTCCGAAACTACTAAATCTTAAATTTAAAAAAAAATACATAAAATAGGTCTATACCTATAGATGACAGGAAAACCTATTAGAAATGTACAGTCAAGCGTGAGTCGGACTTAATTACAGTTTTTGATCCGACCCCTACGGATTTTTTAAAGAGATTTCATTCACGTTTCACATAAAAAATACATTGTTAACAGTGCCGGATTACTTAGAGTAGTAGTTTTCTTAGAGTAATTGGTGATAATTTTCTGATAAGATAATCATTTTAAATATGTAACGGTCTTACCTACTTACGAGTAATTGTAAGATCAAATTAAAAATAATGTTTAAAAAAAAATGTTAAATTGAGACCTAGCTCAAAGTTTTTTGTACTCGTCGACTTTAATGGTTGAATTAATAAAGACTTTGTAACCAATAAGCAAAACAAGCACGTGCTTACGGCACCACGTTCAGGGGGGGCACCAAAATGAAAGGTTGAAAAAGGTGAACAAAAAATAATGGCGCGTAATTCTTTGGGAAACAATCGGTAGCAGTAGAAGAGTCGTGATTACATGCATAGATTCGATTTCAACCCACTCTTTTGCGGTTCGGCGTTAGGTCTTATGCGAGGCCTTCTGCCTTACGGCAAAGTTGATCTTCTGCCTTAATTACATTTGGGCGTGGATCCAAATCCAAGCTTTCCTCTTTCGCAGCTGGGCCTACTGCCTTTCTCACACTTCGCCAATTCAATTCCAAGCTCTGCTTTCTTGCATATTTTATGCATGAAAACAACCTCGCTGAGACTCTTAAATATCGAGCCCTATGCGAAGCTAGGCTGATAGAAAACTGTCCCATCCCTTCTCTGTATGAAATCCTGGATTCGCGCCTGGTTGGGACTAAAACTAAAATTGCGTTTTTATATCGAAAAATCTAGAAATGCTTAGGGCATCAAATATCTTAATCCGGCCACTGATTGTTAAAAATTGTGTAATATACGGAACCCTTGGAACGCGAGTCCGACTCGCACTTGGCCGGTTTTTAGGGTTCCGTACCCAAAGGGTAAAACGGGACCCTATTACTAAGACTTCGCTGTCCGTCCGTCCGTCCGTCCGTCCGTCCGTCCGTCCGTCCGTCCGTCTGTCACCAGGCTGTATCTCACGAACCGTGATAGCTAGACAGTTGAAATTTTCACAGATGATGTATTTCTGTTGCCGCTATAACAACAAATACTAAAAACAGAATAAAATAAAGATTTAAATGGGGCTCCCATACAACAAACGTGATTATTGACCAAAGTTAAGCAACGTCGGGAGTGGTCAGTATTTGGATGGGTGACCGTTTTTTTTTTTTGCTTTTTTTTTGTTTTTTTTTTTTGCATTATGGTACGGAACCCTTCGTGCGCGAGTCCGACTCGCACTTGCCCGGTTTTTAATATTTAATTTAATTTTGCTTTCTATTACGTCAAAGGTTTAATCGCCCTGTTTAATGTTACAGTCGTCCTGAAATTCATAGATTACTTGTTGAGTTTGATTCGATGGTTTTATTCTTAGACTTTACTCATCTTATACGGAGTTACATATCTTTGATCCAATCTATCTAGAACTCACAATACGGAGCAATACCATAGAGAAGTTAGGAAAGAGTGGTAACTCCATACATCAGTTCTCTTACCAAGACACGAGTTATTTCGTAGTCGACGTATCGAAGTATCAAAAGTAGTGAATGAAAAAATGCGCCAAATGTATCTGATTCCCTTGAATGCTTTTCCAACTAAGCATACTGTTATTACTGTATCTTATATAGATCTCGTTCAGAGGTATTTCCCATGGTCTAATCTACTTATAGATAGATACATCTCAATTATAGTTTGTCAAAGGACTGTCTCATTTCAATCATAGACAGAGAGAATCATACTATATTTGTCTGACACTAGTACTAGCACCCAAAAGAAAAGGATGAGTATAGTTTTCCTGGTTCTTACTGATTGACAAATTGGTTTGACCAACTATATCTCATTGTGTTAAGAGGAGAGGGGAGGACGGCCGCTTCTCCATACAAACGTAGTCCCTATTTTCCTTTCTGGACATTGACATTATGGAAAATATTTTTATATAATTTGATGTATATTAACCATAGCTATGCCTCTACGTTTGACTTTTTTACATTTTTTGATTATTGTAAAAATAAGGAGCGAAAAACAGATTTCATACAAATTTTTAAATGCTCCTATACTTTAACTATAATACCTAATTAAAAGTTTGAAAAAATCAAACGTAGGGGCAAAGCTGTGCTTGATATAGAACAAGTTGTGTAATTTTTTTTCAATAATGTTAATACGCAGCCATCTTGGGGACCTTGCCGCAGGGGCCTTTTTAGATTTAGTTTAGTTTAGTTTTATTTTAGAATAGTTTGTTTTTAGTTTAATTGTAATTTTAAGTTATTTTTATTTATTGTTTTTGGCATGTTTTTGTACCATAATATATATATGAATAACTACGCATAGTTCCTATTTTTATATCCACTGACGCAAATGTCTTTCAAATTTTGAAGCTACAATGGCCTAAATTCAACGAAGGCCATATATGTGTTATGTATAGGTAGGTATATTGAAGGTTTTCTTCACCCAGACTTTCGAGAGTCAATTAAAATGGTTTGTGAAACGAGCGTGGCTAATGCGCAGATTACCGGTGAATCATGCGCACGGCCAGTCCTTACCGCTGATTGGTGCAAGTGTTAAGCGAACAACCAGCAGGCTGCTTTTCTACTGAGGCAGAGATGAGAGGAGATGTGCTAGAATCAACCAATAGCATTGGTTCTTTTCTCCAATCCGCTGGATTACAACCAGTAATTATGTATATATCAATATCGCAACAGTAACGCAGCATGCAGCCGCCATCCTAACGTCACCTTTATTGTCGCAGCGATGACATACTGCCGTATTCGAACTTCAAGATATTCACAAGAGACGACACGTACTAGATCCATTCTAGATATGTTATAGTTTAGATTTCAACTAGTTCTCTTTTGCAGCTCAATTCGGGCAACCATTGTCACTTTTACGTCAGATAGTGTTAGATATCTATTAGATGTGAACTGGGTCTCTAAGTCATATCTTGTGGAAATCGTTCAAGAGTATCTCCAGAATCGCATAAATGTCAAATTTGACAGGTTAGATCTTAAAGATATCGTTATCGTATCTTGGTGACGTCTAAAAGATATCTAGTAGATGATGTCTATTTCAAAATCCGAATCGGGCCCATAGGCAGTGTCAATGTTAAACTCCTTGATAAACACGATTATGATATAACTAAAACTAAATTATTTTACATTTTGTAAGTTTGTCTATCTAATTAAACTAATCTAATTAAATTACACAAACGGGTCTACCGCGATTTAATTTTTTTTTTTACCTTTAATTCCGACGTTTCAACTGAGTTGCACCAGCTATGGTCACGGAAAGACTGACGTCCCAACAAATCTCCGTCTTTCCGTGACCACAGCTGGTGTAACTCAGCTGAAACGTCGGAATTAAAGGTAAAAAAAAAGGAAATTATATCGCGGTAGACCTGTTTGTGTAATTAAATATGTGTACAAAACGCGAGAGTTTAGTGTTATAATCTAATTAAAGTTTTCCATTCATTCACTCGAAGCTTAGCTGGAAGAGAGAAATTTAAATGATTATTATATGAAACAGAGTTCCGTTTGATATGTTTCGTTTGATTTATATATTTTCTAATATCATAAATTAAAATTTCTCTAACAATTTTTCTTGTTCAGTCACCTACTCTTCGAAGGCCGCAAAAATATATGACACGCTCTTATGGCTCTACAAATAAGATCGTGTCAAATATTTTCTTATTATCTTATTTGTAGAGCCATAACAGCGTGTCACATATTTTTGCGGCCTTCGAAGAGCAACATATTATTGTAGGTGACTGTACGATGGGCCGCCAGATGTTAAGACTTCAAACTTATAACTTGCACCGCCGTCTAACGGTATCTCCGCTTAGTCATATTGGTTTATCGTCACGTACGTAAACGTTATCAGTTGCGAATTGGGTTAGACTTGTGCTTGTACGTTTATGTGTCGGGTTTTAGGTGGCAGCCTAATTGCGGAACGAATCGGACCGACGTCACATTTGATGATGGTTGCTTTCTTATTTTTGGTAACCTGATACTTGAGCGAATTGACGTTTTTGATTTGGAAAAGTAAAGTTAAATTACTACTTCATGGAATAGAAGTGTGATTCTTATGATGATGATGATCCTTCCGGCCGATTTCGACCATGGCGACCACTTCGACTCCTAGTTAGCTCGGCGCTCGTGCACCCGAATATGGCTGACGTAGCCGATCTTTGAGGTGAACCCGCGCACATTGAGGATGAGGGCACGTGAAAACACCAGCCACATAGTGGTAATAGTAAATGAAAGCAGGTTGGAGTGCTTTCAGCTCGTCGCGTTTAGCGTCGAGGTCAACTTTACGTAATTACCTACTTATACAGGGTGATTCAGGAGACGTGAGCAGGACTAACACTGCGCATATCGTTCATTATAAGCAACTGTTTCGTATCAGTATTAGTAAGGTTAACGTAAATTTTCTAGTCGAGTTGAAAAAAAAAATTATTAATTTTTTTACGACATGCATGGTCACCCTAAAATTAGAATACTAAACTACCGATTTTCTGTGTCAAATTGAATGTCATTACTGTCATCACGGTCTGGTTACTTTTGAAAACTCGTATCTCACTCAAGTTTGACAGTTTTTTTTCTTCGTAATCAAAATGCCATTACGGTTTTTAAAGAGGTTTTATGTTTATTAATTAGGTCCAGTAGGGTGACCATGATTGTTGCGAATTAAATTTGCCTTCACCAAAAAGTAAAAAAAATAGGAAAAAGTGTTGTTGTTTCTCCTAAATACGACGGTGATCGATCAATTATCAGTTACTGAGTGTGCAGGATTAGTCCTGCTCACGTCCTCTCATGAATCATCCTGTATACATCTAGTGATTTGTAGCTAGTAGGTAGTCATCGAGTCACCAGTCCAATTTCCCAAACAGACAAACTACAAAATGTATTTCGCAAAAGGCACGTGCTACGAATGACACAGCAGAGCTATATTGACTAATCCACCACTAAAAGGGTTTAAACTCCATAATTGTTGAAAGTTACGTCTGTTTGTAACTCGGTATTTAGGTATGGTTTCCCATACACAGAACAATGGTATTATTAATTACGAAAACAAAATTCAATCCCATTATAATTATTATTGTGTAAGTAAACGCATATCACCAGTTGTGTGTCGGTCGAGTGACACCCCTAAGTAAGTGTGCAAAACATTCAAGTTGGTCTGGCTTCAAAACCCTAAAACCAAAAAGATAGTTATTCAAAATGAGAATTTGGTATCTATTTCGAAACGACTTCTGTGATTTTATATTGAAATGAAACTCTGTATTTTTGGTGACTTTTTAACTAATTGAAAGCACAAGAACATGATAGCTCTAGTTTTTTAGGGTTCCGTACCTCAAAAGGAAAAAACGGAACCCTTATAGGATCACTCGTGCGTCTGTCTGTCTGTCTGTCTGTCTGTCTGTCTGTCTGTCTGTCTGTCTGTCTGTCTGTCTGTCCGTCTGTCACAGCCGATTTTCTCCGAAACTACTGGACCAATCAAGTTGAAATTTGGTACACATATGTAAGTTTGTGACCCGAATACGGACATGTAACGTAAACAAATGAATTTTAAACATGGGGGCCACTTTTGGGGGGTAAATGAAAAAATGAAAAAAAAAATGTTTTCAAACTATATCATGTTACATATCAAATGAAAGAGCTTATTGTAAGGATTTCAAATAATTTTTTTTTATAATTTTCGAATCAACAGTTTAGAAGTTATTCAAGAAAATAGGCAAAAAATGACCATTCCCCCCCCTTATCTCCGAAACTACTAGGTCTAAAATTTTGAAAAAAATACATAATATAGGTCTATACCTATAGATGACAGGAAAACCTATTAGAAATGTACAGTCAAGCGTGAGTCGGACTTAATTACAGTTTTTAATCCGACCCCTACGGATTTTTTAAAGAGATTTCACTCACGTTTCACATAAAAAATACATTGTTAACAGTGCCGGATTACTTAGAGTAGTAGTTTTCTTAGAGTAATTGGTGATAATTTTCTGATAAGATAATCATTTTAAATATTTAACGGTCTTACCTACTTACGAGTAATTGTAAGGTCAAATTAAAAATAATGTTTTAAAAAAATGTTAAATTGAGAGCTAGCTTAAAGTTTTTTGTACTCGTCGACTTAAATGGTTGAATTAATAAAGTCTTTGTAACCAATAAGCAAAACAAGCACGTGCTTACGGCACCACGTTCAGGGAGGGCACCAAAATGCCAGGTTGAAAAAGGTGAACAAATTTTAAAATTAGGGACAGACATATCGTTTTTACCACACGATTTTTTTAGCTGTCCAAAAGCTAATTTGCAAAAATAATGGCGCGTAATTCTTTGGGAAACAATCGGTAGCAGTAGAAGAGTCGTGATTACATGCATAGATTCGATTTCAACCCACTCTTTTGCGGTTCGGCGTTAGGTCTTATGCGAGGCCTTCTGCCTTACGGCAAAGTTGATCTTCTGCCTTAATTACACACTTGGACGTGGATCCAAATCCAAGCTTTCCTCTTTCGCAGCTGGGCCTACTGCCTTTCTCACACTTCGCCAATTCAATTCCAAGCTCTCTGCTTTCTTGCATATTTTATGCATGAAAACAACCTCGCTGAGACCCTTAAATATCGAGCCCTATGCGAAGCTAGGCTGATAGAAAACTGTCCCATCCCTTCTCTGTATGAAATCCTGGATTCGCGCCTGGTTGGGACTAAAACTAAAATTGCGTTTTTATATCGAAAAATTTTCGCGCTCGCTTCGCTCGCTTTTTCAATTACTTTGTAAGGTATGATAAAGGTGACATTCGGGTGGCGACTGCAGCAACATTACTCTGTTGCAACGTTACTGCTGCAGTACTGTCAACTTCCGTGATAAAATGATGTGACTGATTTCCATACTAAAAGTAAAAATGTACAACTGTCTATCATATTGCGTTTTTATATCGAAAAATTTCCGCGCTCGCTTCGCTCGCGTTTCTATTACTTTCTACGCTATGATAAAGGTGACATTCGGGTGGCGACTGCAACAGCATTAGGTACTCTGTTGCAACATTACTGCTGCGGCACTGTCAATTTTCGTGATAAAATGATGTGACTGATTTCCATTCTCAGCTGTAATTAATGCGGCAATGAACTTCTCTCAATTTACCAAAAAATCAATGTAATCTTGATGACCCTAGGGAGAGGGGGCACCTAGAAATGCTTAGGGCATCAAAATATCTTAATCCGGCACTGATTGTTAAAAATTGTGTAATATACGGAACCCTTGGAACGCGAGTCCGACTCGCACTTGGCCGGTTTTTAGTATATTTCCGCAAATCAAATTTCATAGTAGGTGCCGTCAAGATATTTTTTTTTCTTAGCCTATTTGTGTGTCCCACTGCTGGGCAAAGGCCTCTCCCCTGGTTCTCCATGACTCCCGATTTAGCGCTTCCTCCGGCCAGTTGTTAAGGAAGGCGTCAAAGTCCTCCCGCCAACGTTGTTACGGCAGTATATTTTGCAGACATTGCATAAAAAATGTTCATAATCGTTGTGGATAAAATTAACTTCTCTTTAGAATGACCGTATGGCTATGGCTAACTCTTTGATATAATAATAATGAAGACTGCAGTCCGGCAGGCGGTAATTGCAGTCTAACTGCAGCGCAAACAGACTACGGTCAACATTTGCCTTGTAAACGGATACACGGAATAGTTATCCATGAAGAAACAGTGTAGGTAGGTACATATGTTCCTATATATATACCTACTACTATAGGTACCTACTGTTTTAAAAAAGCGTATCCGACTAGATTTTTGGTTGTCGCCAAGTAAGTACCTACACCTATCATATTATGCCGTGTAACGTGCACGTTTAAAAAAAATGTTGTGGTCCCATACAATGTTACGATGTGTACCTATGGTATCATTAGGGGACCGAGACCATATTCAGACGGGCAGAGCATATTAGACCGCGGGCCAGGAACAGATTTCCATGAAAAATAGCATGTGTTAGTAGGTACAATCCGGGTGCGATGACTATTTTGTTTAATTTGTTTTACTTGTTTAAGTGGTTGCCGTTCCTCAACCAACCAACAACGGAGCGGCAGCTGACGACAAGGGTTTATTACACATCGCCCTTAACCATCTTACAAGTTATCGCCCGGTATACGAATAGTGATTACTATGCCGCGGTCTATGTGCAGTATTAGGTATAAGTAGGTACATGCAAAAAGAATAGATAGTATAGAGGGGTCCTGTCATTGTAAATTTTGTAGTCACTGTAAATTTACTGCCATCTATCGACACACGACAAAAACTCAAAATGAAAACGCATAAAGTTATCAAAAAATGGATATATATGGATAAATGATTTTATTATTTTTATATCATTTAGATCCATGTTCATTCACTGATATCTATGTGTTAAAATTGTTAAATATGAAACGGTGTCGTCACGCCATCTAGCTGAGGATAGGCTAAAGGTGTGTGCGACATCTATTCGAGAATGACTTTTACTTGAATTCCGATGCACGTTTTTTCCTTAGACTTTATACGTCTTATACGAAGTTACATATGTCTTTGGTACATGTAATGTAAACAAATATAAAATATTCCACAGTAAACAAAGCATGAGAAAAATAAGAACGTATGAATTTTTTTACTCATTATTCATCGTATCGGTAACTAGACGAGAACGCCCGAAGCAACGGCTTAATGGATACATTTAAAAGCAAAAAACCTGGATTTACTTAAAACGCTCGTGCTTGATTTTAAAATATATTTATTGTACCCACACAACACATCCGTTCCGAATAAAACTCATCTACGTGGATATGTAACCAATTTAAATTGAGCTTTCAACCTCAAACAAACGCCCGAAAAATCAACATAATTGTATGTCCCTAGAGAGGAACAAGGGGTCCATTTAAAATGGTTCATCATATATGTTTCCACTTTATATATGAGATGTTGAAAGCGCCCAGAGGCAATGCAGTACAGTGATTTTTATTTTTATTTATTACTCGCTATGAACTGGTCTTAATCAATACGTTGTACGGTGTAAAAATACGAAAAAACGTATGTGGATTACCGTGAAAGCCTGCTTTTGTGAATTTTAAAGTTATTGGGGAAAGGGAATTGTGAATAATAATTGATATCGGATGCGTTCATTATCCTGACGAAATCACTGCATACTGTAGGCATTTATGTCGTATAGGTACGATTGAAATTAAAAGATCATTCTTGCATCCCTGACATCCCTGTGCATACATTTTTGTAAAATGCTGCATCCATTTTTATGACGCGGAAGGCTAGTGATAGGCTAGATTTGACAGCATTTGAATGATTTTTTCACGGTAAACCGTAATTCATTTTGATTGTTATTAAATTATAAATCTACATAATAATATACCTACGTACGGCTATTGAATACAATTTTTTTACTAGACGCTTGGTGATTCGGCACAGGAGCCCTTATTTACTTTTACTTTTTTTAGAGCCTGTTTTAATGTTTGAACCTACACCTCTATAAAAAAAATAAAAATAAAAAAGGCGTTTATTCTGAAATTTTGCTGACATCTAAATACATAATTTATGATCTTCTGCCAAACCACAGAGTGCAGAGGTTTGTACAGCGGTTCTACTTTATATCCCTTCACCTACGTGAGTGTAAATTTAGCTAGTAGTGTCTACTTTAGTTTGCCGTAAACCTTCGTATAACGGCTAACTTAGCCTTATCAGCGCCCTCGACATCTGTAATCTAAACTAACTGCATTAATTTAGATCAGGTGCGCGATACATCGCAAGGGGTCGATTAAGTTGTCTGTCTTCACGTCAGTATCGCACACGCCTGAGCGATGCTCGAGCGGAGTGATTGATAGGCGGAGCGAGAAGCGGAAAGACAAGAGGAGCGGGCAACAAGCGGAAGCCAAGATAAACTAACTGCATTGTCAGGGCGATACATCGCAAGGGCTTGCTTAGGTTGTCTGTCTTCACGTCAGTATCGCACACGCTTGAGCGACGCTCGAGCGGAGTGATAGGCAGAGCAAGAAGCGGGAAGACAAGAGGAGCGAGCAACATGCGTTAGCCAAGATGAACTAACTGTATCATCAGGGCGATGCTGACATAGCAAGGTCTCGTATAAGTTGTCTGTCTGTGATGCGACAGACAGGGCGATAAATGTCGCTACCTTCTGGTCCCGCAGTCTGAAACATCGACACGAGAAGAAGAATAAGATGTCTGTCTTCATACCTACCACGCATGGACCGCACAAGGAGTGCGAAATGGCTGTTCTCGTTCACTAAAATTATAATTTGAGAATCATATTTTTTGACTAAGCTTTCTAGATAGATAACTAGTGGTTACAGTCTACGAGTTATTGACCGATAATATGAAACCTGAACCGTACAACATTCAACTTTGGGAATAAATCAACATCTTCAGTTACCGCGAATAACGCCCGCCTTGGACCTCTACGCTACCCCGTCACGGGGCGGTATACCCTCACGGCGGTTTCTGCTTTTGAAAAAATACTTTCGTATTTAGGTACGTCTGTTTGACAGTCCGACTGCCCGACTGTTCTGCTCTCCGGGTCTCATTTCTCAACTTATTCTCACGAAATTCGTGAGTCGGTTCGAATATAAAATAGTTTACTTATTTCAAAATGGTGAATATGGATTCGCCAAGTCACTAAAGTCTGAATCTTTAGATATTTAAATAAAAGTAAACTATTTTTACATTTTCTGGTAGTTATAAGATTTATTGGTTAACCAACCAAATACAAAACCACCTGGATTAGTCACTGAACGACCTGACTTTAACCTACATTATTAATTTGATCATGTAATGTTTTCATATAGGTACCCTCAACTGGGGGCCCGATTCGGATTTTGAAATAGACATCTATTAGATATCTTTTAGACATCACCAAGATACGATAACGATATGTTTAAGATCTAACCTGTCAAATATGACATTTGCGCGATTCTGGAGATACCTACTCTTGAACGATTTCCTCAGGATATGACTTAGAGATCCAATTCACATCTAATAGATATCTTACGCTATCTAACGTAAAAGTGACATTGGTTGCCCGAATAGCGCTGCAAAAGAGAACTAGTTGATACCTAAACTATAACGTATCTAGAATGGATCTAGTACGTGTCGTCTCTTGTGAATATCTTGAAGTTCGAATACGGCAGTGGCTTAAGGAGCCATTTGAGAGTAGATTTCGTTTACTTTTATTGGAATACCTAAAGATACGGAGTATAGTTATTTAATCGCAATTTCTCGCACTATGTCCCCACCATAGCATTAATTTGATGAATCTCCACCTGACCGCACGTTTAACGCGGTGCTGGGCCACGGTAATTGAATGGCCGCTATTATTTTATAGGTGCGGAATACAATTAACTGGTACCTGCCGGACGGTCACAATATGTAGTTAAATTGAAAACATAAGTATGTAATATAATTTCAGGAATATTATATTATTTTAATAGGCATGTGCAATATTTAATTTAAGTGTCATTGTGTCGCTAATTTAAAGTACGAAAATGGAAATGAATGCCAAGGATTTTGTCATTTTTAGTTGTAGGTACACTCTATATCATAGCGCCACTTGCACCATCCCACTGACCCGCGGGGTTATCCGGTTAAACCGTTAACCCAGTGTCAGATTGTACTGGCAACTATGGGTAACTCCAGGTTTAACCGGTTAACCCTGGGTTAGTGGGATGGTGCAAGTGGCGTAAGCCAAAAGCAACCTAAGGCCCTCTTGCACCATCCCTCTAACCCGGGGTTAAGCGGTTAAACCGTTAACCTAGTGTCAAATTGTACTGGTAACCATGGCAACTCCAGGTTTAAACAGTTAACCCCGGGTTAGTGGAATGGTGCAAGTGGGCCTAAGGGTTGGAATATAATAAGTATTTAAGTATGAATCACCCAACTATAGTGTTGTGTTAAAAAACAACAATTTTTACGTAAACCTTCAGCAAACACCTCAATTTTCTCCTCAAACTTTGGTTACGTTCGAAAATAAGTTAAAGTTGGTGAAGAAAAGCCATTTCCCTTCAATTTGGACACGAACGAGGTTTAACCTAGAATTAAACGTTCAACTTTTTAATGTCGCTGCCTATGGGCGCAAAACACGAAATATAGGGACTTCGCTAAATTTGTGACTATGTTTTTTGATGGAGAGAAAAAAAAATAAGTTTATAAATAACGAACAAAATTAAAATAAACCTAAACATTAAAGTTAAAACTAAACTGTCACAAATCTAAAGTACCTAAGCTCCCCAGGTCACCTTCTTGCGTTATTTTCTTATTATGGTGCCCAGAAGGTTGGCAGCGTCACCTTTTTGGATGGCCATTTTTTTTTATATTTTTCGTCGTTCGTCGTTTAAAAAGGACGAAATTTATTGCTAGATCTGATCTCTTTTTCTTCTTCTTTTTCTTTGCTCCATACCTTACCTCCCTCTCTCTCTTTTTCCTAATTTACTGACTACGAATTCTTTTATCGGTCGTTGCCGTTGGGTTTAATTTTTTTTTCATCCATAAAACGGCGCGATTTGGGAAATTAATTAGAGATTAACTATTTCATATCTAGTGAATCACTCATTCATTTCCCGAATCGCGGCGCCAGCCGCCATAAGGTACCTTTTGCCGTGGAACGACACATATCTTCACTATATCGTATCTAGTTAATCTCTAATTCATTTCCCGAATGGAGTCGAAAGTGACTTGGTGACCTTGGTGGTCTTCGTAGACGCTTCGTAGACGTAAATCTGTGAAAAATGAATGTCAAAAAAAACTAAAACTTTAAAAAAGATTTAAAACAAAACTTTTTTTCATGATTAATCTCACAGTATACAGGGTGGCCCCGTCTAGCGTGACACAATCCCATAACACGTCTGTCCTGTCACCCGACTATTTTCTTATACAGTATTTGCTTAATGCCTGGTGACCCAATTCGGGGTTTAAGTGTCCTTCGGGAACGCAACCATTAGGGGGTTGCGTTAATTTTATAAGGTTTTGGGGAGTAAAGGAATCTTGAAATTATATAACTGCATTTTTTCAAAATTCGTAGAAATGTAGTTCGAGATAAAGTAGGAAATGGTTAATTTTTTACTATCTATTTTCAATAATATGAAACTCTAACATCATTTCATAACACTTGCACTGCGTATGCTATCAAAATCGCTGCAGACTTCTATCTACTTAAGTTTATCATCATAATTTCGAATTTCTAAACAAACCTTCTGAACCTTCATTGTCGTTCATCGTTCTAAATAACATTTGTTAATCTCGTTATCAGAATTAAATATGTAAATGCAATATTTTAGCTTTCACAGTGAGCAAAACAACATAAACACTTCATCTTTTTCAAAACCGGGAGCCATTTTTACGCTACAATCCATTAAAAAGACCATTGAAGTAAATTATAACAGAGATGTCTTTTAATTAGATTTTCACCATTGTTTTTTTTTATTGTTTACAATTATTAATCCCACAGCCTAAAACCACCCCTTTCCAATCATACTGATGTTTCGGGAAACAAAATATTAACTTAATCAATCTTTAAATACAGGGTGATTTTGTTATTCACTGACAAAACTTTGAGGGATGAATACGTGGGGGTTTTCAGAAAAAAATGATACCATTAACTTTTTTCGAAAAGTCATCAATTTTTGGGTTATTTAGACTCACTTTATTGAGACAAAGAAAAAAGTGTCCCCAGTTTTTCATACAAATTTTGGGTATCAGTTTTGTAACGGTCCATACAAAACCTACTTACTTATGTAAAATGCGTTACAAAACTGTAATTTTTTGGGATACATATTTTCCTTTTTAAATCTATAGTCCTCGTGATTCTGAGTAGAAATAACCCAAAAGTTAATGGGTTTTCGAAAAAAAGTAAATAGTACTCTTTTAAGTGCAAATTCCCATGTAAGTAATACTGAACAACTTTTACTATAAAGACAACCCCGAAATCACAAAAAAAAAATCTGCTATCTCATACATTTCGGTGAATCCGATTCAATGTTTTCTATAGAACGGCTGAAATTTTTTTCGCGATTTCGGGGGTTGGGCCCATGATAAAATTGTTCGGTGATAAAAAAGCAGCATGTATTTATTACTGTATGTTTATGTTAAGTTTAGTAAATAAAAGTAGGTACGTACAGATAGTTTATTTTACAAAAAAATAAGCAAATTTACTTCATAACATAAGTTAATCGTATATTCTATTGAATACACGAATTCATATACGGTCAAACCTTTAAGCCATAGTTAAATATATTAAAATAAAGTAGACTATATTTTAAAGTATCTAAGTCTAATTTAGAATAACAAGAAAGTTAGTTAAGCCATTTTGAACTTCAGTAGATATTCATGAAAATACCCTCAGGCTGCGCAATGAGTGAACTAACTATTCGTTTTTATTCATTGTTTTATTTTTCATTTTATTTTAATGTAAACGTAACGTATTGCAGCTAAATGTGTTTTTTCGTATGTTGATTCAATTTTGTTTGAATCTGAATAAAATGGCGGATATGAGTGTATTTGTTTTTGAACATCCCCTTTGATATTAAAGGGAAATGAAATGAAATATTTGAGTTTTCCAATTAGCGATGCAAAAATAACCAATAGCGTAATACTCGGATTACAGTTTTTTACACACACAGTACGGACAGTAATAAAATGAATATTGAAATAAGAACAATATAATTCATATAGAAATACATATTTAAATATTGGAATATTGAAATGATTTTAAAGAAACTGATGGTAAATAAGTATACGGCTCGGCTTATGAAAGGTGGCCGGTGTAGACTATGGACGCTGAGAATAATACGATATTTTGCACTACGTTTTCGGTCGCATTGTCTTTTTTTACATTTAAGGCGTGTAAGTATTTTTTTTACATTTTTAAATCTGTTCTTTCGGAGCAGAGGCAGACCAAAAAGGAGATGGCGGGACAACCTCGAAGCTTCTCGCAGCGTCTGGCGAACATGCACCAAACCGTGATGAGTAGTAGAAGAAAGGGGAGGACTTTGCCCAGCAGTGGGACTTCTTCTTCCTCGTTCCCTCAATGCTGAGGATCGCGACCACAGCATGCAACATGTCTCCATCGATTGCGGTCATAAGCAAAGTGGACTGCACGGTGCAGGCTGCCGCCACTCGTCTTCTTCATGACGTCAGACCATCTCTTACGAGCCCCACCTTGAGCGCGTTTGCCATTCATTCGCCCCAAGATGATACAGCAGTGGGACCAGGGGTCAGAAACCGGTATTTGCTCCATACAAAAATACCGGTATTATTACGTTCTTTTTCGTTCTTTGGTTTATTATTTCATTTTTAATAAGACACCTAATAATACAAAGTTCTTACCTAAATTTATGATTCAGTCCTACTATAAGAACATAAAATAATTCAAAATATTGGGCTATTTCGGGGTTTTAAAAAAATACCGATTTCGAGCCCTTGTGTCCCAACACAAGATAGGCTATTAAAAAAAACCTTATTTTTCGCAATGATTCAATATATATTATGATTTTTTAACAAAATTTATTATTTAAAAGAAAATCAGCCGAAAATTAAACTACTACATGTTATTAATATTATAAAAGAATTCCAATAAACCATCTACTAAATTACAAATGTTACTAATTATTATAAGCCAAACCGAACAGTGAACATGCATATCATTCCACTCAAATACATACCAAGAAATAGAAGCAATAATTTAACTTAACACAATAACAAAACCAAAGCAATGAGACTCCTTCAAAACATCACAAATATTATTACGAAGCTTATGAAAATAAAATATCTTCCATCAAAGGATATTGTAACGAAAATATTCCCAGAAAACATTCCCAAGTGGCCCATCCCATGGTCTAATAAAACATGGTCTTCTATTCCCAGAGTGACACGGGCCTACGTCACAATAACATTGCCACTTTATTTCAACATAACATGTTACATGGGTACATTATACCTATGGTTAATAAGTTAAAATATTTCTTTATAATTTTATAATTTTCATTTATATGTATTTTATCTTAAATTTTACAATAACACGTCATTTTTAATTATTCGTTAGCAATATCTTCCGATTCACGAAAGAAATTTCAGACGTTCGGGTAATTCTGTTTACATTACTGGCAACACAGCATAGCGCTGTCACATTTGACAATTCGGATCTAGATAACTTCATGCCCTGACCGTCATCCTTGTCGAACGCGTGTTAATTGTTATTTCCTTCTCGCTCAGTGTCAGCAGTCGCAGTGTTTTCCAAACTTTTCACGTCGTAAGCTTGGTAATTAATGTGTAACTGTGAATTAGTTTTTCAAACGTTTGTCTTGTATAGATAAATAAAGTTTAATTTAATACATTAGATTTGTTTTATTTTACTATGTTTCTACATGAATAACTTAAAATTAATGCCGTTAAAATAATTTTCACCGTTGGTTAAAATTCTCCCACATTTGAGAACCTGTAAACAGCATGATGACGTAGGCCCGTGTCAGTTAGGTCATACGCGAATCTCGGAATAGAGTACCAGGCGGAGTATATTATTATACCATGGCCCATTCCTACCCCTTAACCCAAAAACTGCTTATTTGTCAACTACCCTCCAACCCAACGCATAAAGTAGCCCGGCTCGATTCAGTGTCACGTCCACGGCATCGAAACGTCGAGGGCATATCGTTTGTCTACTTTATGTGAATGCTGCGGGCTCTGGCTAGTTGAAATTAGGGTTGATGCTCTCGATTTTTTTTTAAATCTGTTTAAAGAAGTATTTTTAGTTTTACGTATTACAGAAGTATATATTACCCGAAAAAATTAACTGCCTTGCATAAATTCTATTTTGTTGAATGCCAAAGTTATGCTACGTTAAAATTATCGTTGGTTACTCTATGGGAGAGTATCGGATTAATTAAAATGATTTTTTTTATATAAATAAATAAGCTGTAGTTTAACACCTGTACCTAGTACCTACATTAGGATAACTAAGTTGTTACTAAGCACAACAATTCTCAACATTAATATTTGTTGTATATGTACATTTTTAAATTTGCAATAAAACAAGTAAATGTCTAAAAATTTGTTTTATCATTGTAAATATTGTCAAATCTCCAATGCCCATTTATTACGAGTATAACCAGATTTGAAGTTTATCTTAAAACTAACAAAAGTAACATTATACATAGCTTTAAAATTGTATAACGAATAGCATAACCGTATGCAACCATTAAAGTTGCACATCAATTCTTGCTGAAATCGAACCGTTTTTTCATCACTGGCAACCCTAATGCTTTTACTCCATTCGGGCTTTACAAAGCTCCGTGCTGTTCCGGAAAAAATGTCGAAATACCAAAAAAATATTGCCCGTATCGGCAATAGTGGAAATCTCTTCATTGTTTAACATCCGAAGGCTATGAGGGTTCCGTATATGTTTTAATTTCTGTGAAATTGAAATGAGTTCCGTCAGACCTCCCAACGGTCCAATACGGCAACTATGTTCCACAAGTTCAAAAGGAAATTAAGTATCAATAACAACATTTTCCTTTTGGTTTACTCCGAGTTAATTCTTCCATTTATAAACATACCTTGTCTTAGAACTACAAAAAATACATTAAAAGACACACCTGAACTAAAAAAATTACAGTTAATTTTGGTCCATAGCTTTGGACTATTGTTGGGAGGTTTTACGGTTTGTTTTATTTTGCTGGGTTAAAAGTTTAAAATTGTGAGGACATGGAGTAGAGGCCTAGCGAGCTTAGTCTCGTAGAATATCAAATAATGGAGACTTCTGGTGATCAAAAGGCTAACCAGTATTTGATATTCTACGGATATTGATATTTAAATGGTTATAAACTGAAATAAATGTCATATACTAAGAAAAAGTGACCAAGGCCTCTAGTGCCCCAGGCTGGAATCGAACCAGCGTCCTCTGCTATCGCGGCACACCTGGCTGGCTGGGACAGTTACCTGCCGCGATAGCAGAGAACGCTGGTTCGATTCCAGCCTGGGGCACTAGAGGCACTTTTTCTTAGTATATGACATTTCTTTCTTAGTGTATGACCAAGGTGCATGACGTGGGTTTCGTCATTACCAAACTAAAATGGAATTGGGCGGGACATGTTGCTAGGCAGAGTGATGGCAGGTGGACTAAAATGTTAACAGAATGGTGGCCGCTTTCAAATGAAAGAAGCGCCTGGCGTCCGTTGGCTCGTTGGTTGGAAGACATCCGGAAAATTGCGGGTCACTTCTGGATGAGATTAGCTCAGGACCGGGACAAGTGGCGTACTAGAAGAGAGGCCTATGCTCAGCAGTGGGCGATAAAGGGCTGATATGATGATGATGATATATTTATTTCTACTTGAAATAAGAATAATAAAATATTTTCTGAAAATAATTTAATTTGTTCTAACACTTCTAATAGTATTTAAATGGTTGTTTGGTTTTCGCTCTCCCTACCTATCCCTTACAACAAGGTTCGCACATATCCTCTTGTCTGGTATGACTGGTATGCGCAGTGAGCTCACGGCTCGCGGTATTCCAAATTAAACGATTTTGATCGTTGGCGGCGTTTAGTTCCGACGCAAAAAGGCTGTGTGCGATCAAACTTCAGTAAAAAAAATCGCTGACATACCTATATACGTGTTGAGCGATGCTTGACTAGGAAGACAGATAGCTATAAAATTAAAAATTTTAATAACCCCTACGCATCAAGTCAAAAAACCTTACATTATATTGGAAAAGACCTTGATAGTCTTCAAACTGCTGGATTGATTTCTATCAAATACAGCTAAGAACGATTTGAAGGAAACTCGCTTTCACACCGCATCGAAATCGGTCCATCCGTTTGAGAGCTACGATGCCACAGACAGATATTGACGTCAAACTTATAAGACCCCTATTTTTTTACATCGGGTGTTGAAAAATGACCTATTTTTAAAAGGGTAATAAAGGCTGGCTGTAGGGTGTCGCTAGGCTTCACATTGGGGCCTGTTTACACATTGATTAGTGTTTATTACAAGTTCAGACATTTACCACTAAACGCAAAGTAGGTAAGTAGCAAACGTATGAACTCATTCTTTTAAAATTATGGCTTCAGTCCAGTGGGATTTTCTCTATTTCGCCAGTATCAAGGTATTAGGAGCTAAATACGACGACTAAAATTGTACGGTTAGTACAAGACAGTGTACGGTGATTTTATTAGCTCTTGTAAAGCGATAGCTGGACTTTACAAGTAGCACGTGGACTACCGGCCGTTGACTCCAAAATGGTGGTTAAACGCATTTCAAGGTTAATTCTCCATTCACAGCACACTACCACCTCATTAGTTTACTGTATAATAAGCTTAAAAAAATGATATTTAATGCATTTATATGATTAGGTACGTTTAAAACTCTAGGGTCGATACATATATTTGTAAACATGTTAATGTACATACACTAGTCAATAAAAAAGGACAATCAAACAACTTGCATACAAATCACTGACCTACCATACACGCTGCATGAATAAATATAAACCCCACATTAACCACTTAAACGTACTTTTGCAACCTTTTGCTTTCGCCCGTTTTCAATACAAATGCTTTAGGCTAGTGATGCAACCAATACGAATATTCGTATTCGCTGAATATTAAAATGGTATTCGTACCTATTTTTTAGTACTTATTTAAAACTTTAACATATTGAAATAAATAAACCTATTGTGGTATATTACAACGTAGTGAGTGTTTCAAGAAGGTTGAATGTTGCGATGATTTCATACTACGAGAATTACCACGAGACATAAAATACTGTAGTTGCCAAGCAAATCACAAAATGCATTTAACTAAATGTATCCAAATGTGTGTCTAAAACAATAACTTTTTTAAAGTTTGCTATATTAAATAGCATTTCTAGGTTGACACTTTCTCGACATATTAAAACGTATTTAAACTGGGTCTATCGCAAATTTGTATAAAGTTTTTATGATACACTTTTATAAATTTTATAATAGTACAGTACAGTTCATTGAAGAATAAAATATCATTATGTACGAGTATTGTTATGTTTATAACTAAGGTATATTTGTATTTGTTGTATCGTGATAATGATTAAGTTATTGTTCCTCAATATTCGTATTCGTAAAATCAGGAAAGTGCTATTCGTATTCGTATTCAAAAAGGTAGTATTCGTGGCATCGCTACTTTAAACTCCACATTTCGCTCTGCGATTTCAATGGCCACTGCCCACTCTAAAGCGCGATTGAAAATGTTAAAAAGTTTTTTGTCAAAGGCCATCTGTGACCACCCAACATTCAACTCTAAAGCTAAAGATATAAGGTTGATTTTAGAAAAGCTTTGAGGCACATTAGCACTTGAAGTAGCTGAATTAATGGAAGGTTTTTTTGAAACGCTTTAGGTTTCGTTTAAGTGTTTTGTCAATACTTTCTTTAGTGGAGATTTGAATTTAAAATCAGTATTACTGTATATTGCTCTCTTCTAACATATATCCAGTATAGAGAAGCTTAACTTAAAACCTGCAAACCATCAAGTGCCTAGTAGGTACTCACCTATTATAAAATACAGGCAGACCCACTCACAACAGCTAGTTAAGTCCACATGTGGCGTGTTTTCAGCTCTTTCCATATTTTGCCTCACTCCCCCACTTGGCTCAAGCATGTTTTCACTCGCTAATACGCACTGCTAATTGCCTAGATAATTATGTTTCTTAGTACGCTAGCTTTATAGGTCTACTTAACTGAGCCGGTTGGTAAGTTATCATGGTTAATTATGGAAGCCTTTAGTTTTTCTGCGAGCGTCTGATAAATATTTGGTTAAGTTAAATTAACATTATTTATTTACTTTTTATTTAGATTTTTATAGTAGGTACTCATAGGTACATTTTTAAAAACATACACATTTATATTTAATACATTTTTAATTCCAAGTTAGAAAATGGCTAAAAGTGGACTAATATTGTGAGTAACATGGACTATGAATAAATATTAGATTGTAAACTCTATTTTACAATCTGAGTAAATTCGAGTGTCTATTTAAATTTTATTAACAATTTTGACCATATCATAATGTTCTATTAAAAGTTCATACATTTCCTTGGCAAACTCTGCTTTGCAAGCTCAATCTCCATTGAATTTGTATACTGGCCACAAAAACTCAATTTAGAAACCACGTTTAACATCTGTAAGTGCTCCAAATAAGTTTTAAACGAATACTGCTCAAAGCTCTAGTATTTAAACTATAATACCTCGTATCTCTCACAATTTTGCAATTTAATAACTACCTTAACTCATTGTAACAGTGTTTTATTTTCAAGTAAATGTTGATGCTTGTTAAAAGCTTGGGAAATATTATCTGTTACCTATTTATCTTGCATTTTATTTGCAGCTTAAAGGATGTTGCTTGTGCAAACGCTTCGTATGCTTTTGAATGTAATACAGAAGAGTAAATATGGTTTGATAATACTTTAGAAGTTCATAGTCATAGGCACAGTCTACAATCCACACCAGTTACTGCAACATCATCATAATAACAGTCAAAATAAGTCCAAAAACTGCTAAATTCACAATCTTTTTCTTCTTCTTCGCGTTATCCCGGCATTTTGCCACGGCTCATGGGAGTGTGGGGTCCGCTTGACAACTTTTCCAAAGAATTGACGTAGGCACTAGTTTTTACGAACGCTACTGCCATCTGACCTTCCAACCCAGAGGGTAAACTAGGCTTTATTGGGATTAGTCCGGTTTCCTCACGATGTTTTCCTTCACCAAAAAGCGACTGGTTAATATCAAATGATATTTCGTACATAAGTTCCGAAAACCCTTTGGTACAAGCCGGGGTTTGAACCCGCGACCTCCGGATTGAAAGTCGCACGCTACCTCGCAGTCACGTTGCAGCCGCAACACTGCTGTTGCAGTTGCAGTCTAAATGTAACATTTATACTGGTACGCTTTGTGAATTGTTTTATGAATTGGCTGTAGCCCGGACCGTATTAAACTCAGCTGGGTATCGTTACACGGGTTCCGATGAGTCGAGTGCTTTATACAAGCGAGAAGATGTGAGCGAAAACATATATTTATCAAGCAGAAGTTATCAGGCAGGTAATCTGCGAGTAGGAGATGACAATCTAGTTCAATCTAGGTTCAATCTAGACAAGCTCAATGTTATTGAAGGAACTGAACATCTAATGCAGCCCTACCAAAGCTGACATGGTATTTTAGGCAATGAATCCCAAATATATTGCTTTCCATCAGAGAAGAGTTCATATACTTCATGTGCATAAGGATCTTGCCATCAGCTTATGCAGATGAAGTTATAATAAATATGAAGATAGATACATATAATAATTTGCTTTTTGCATAACCTCTTTGAGTGTGTCTAATTAAGGATCCTGACCGATTTTTTTCTAGTAATCATTTAGCATGTTTTTCAAGAACGATAATTATTTTTGCTATACACGGTGGCCAATAAATAAGTGCATTCCCGTTGCCAGCGAGGTTTTGGGATTATACTGAGCAACTTTTACTGTGGGACCGACCCCGAAATCACGAAAAAAAATTACCCTTCCATAGAAAATGGACCAGCCAAAATGTATGAAACAGTCAAACTTTTTTTTCGCGATTTCGGGGTTGGTCCCACAGTAAAAGTTAACTAACCTAACCTAACGGGAATGCACTTATTTTTTGGCCAACCTGTATACTTACAGCACAACCGAGGTTTGAAGCCATGATTTTTCACCACCACACACATTGAAAGGTGAATGCTATCTATAAAAATACAATGTCTCATAACCAGACATCGTAAATTTTATAGCATTTTCGGTGCAGCGGAGTAGTGTTAACGGAATTGGTGTAAAAGATTTCGACCCTAATGATTAAATAGCGTTAATTACGTTACGAGGCTATACCAATTCCGTTAACACCACTCAGCACTATAAATGCTATAAAATGTACGATGTCTGCTCATAACTTACACCTCACCTCAAGTGGTCAATTGTTCCGTGATCCGGTAGCCTCTCTTGTTACATTTGATTTGTTTTTTCTACTTTGGCAACGGAACGAAGTTGCCATTATAAATCTTCTTGTCGATACATTGTTTCCAGTGTCGGCTAATTTAAAAAGCTTTAGTTTTAGATTTAGGATACTTATTGATTGAAAGGAAATATTTTGGACTTCTTTTATTAAATATAGGAATAGTGCTTTTTAAGAACCATAGATAATATAGGTACATATCATGTTATGCTTTGGAAGTACTGGTGGTCTATCATTCATTTGATATTTACCAGTCACTTTTCGGTGAAAAAAAAACATCATGAGGAAACCGGACTAATCCCAACAAATATAATATATTGAACTATATTTATAATTATAATATGCTATGATCTCCTTTACCTCATACATTTATAAACTTATAGATACACGTGTCATAAATCTACTCAAAGCCACAACGAGCCAACTCCACTTAAAATTCACACGATTCCATACCATAAAACCTTTGAGATAGGCTTCATAATAGCGTAATGTAAGTCAGTACGCAGGATATCAGCGCACGCACACCGCACACCTGACGATGTATCGGCACGTATTGATTACTGACGTACGTATGTATTTACCTACGCAGGTTTAAAGTAAAATAGAATCAGAATCAGAATCATAATCAAGTATTTTATTCGTGATAAACTTAAACATAAAATTACATACAAGAGTATAACTAAAACATAAAATTGGTAAGCGTCAAAGTACTACCAAATGGTCTCGCCTCAGCATAATACATTGCGAGACCATTTGTGGGCCCCGATCGCAGCCGTACGACACGGCTCTATCGTAATGTAGTTTTGTGGAGCATTGTATGTAACAAAAAAAGTTGTAACTTCTAGTATAATAAATAACAATAAAAAAAAATAAGCTGAACGCAGCCTTTGCAGCAGCGACCGGCATAAGAGTTTTTATTTGGACTTTAATTATTAAATAGTGGAACAACTGGTTCGTGTCATCTATAATTTAAACCTTACAGATACAGCACTTCCATACCTTACAATACCTACATTGCATAGGTCATTGAAAAAGTATTGTTTAGCTCTAATGGGGTACTTGATACAAAATGATCTAGATTGAATAGCCAGCTATCCCCTTATATAGGTTTACAATAAAACTTAACTAGAATTTAACAGTATTATTGCGCATATTGATTCAGAATGTTCTATTTTCTAGACGTTTAGGGTCTACTACTTAAGGCATGTCTACCATAAAACCTATTACTAGTGCTTAGAGATGATTCATCCACTAGATGCAGCATTCTATGACATAAATACAATGCATTTTAAAAGTTCGTGCTCCTAGAAATTCGAATTAATCGTTGCCGCTTCTTTCCGCCATCGCTTCAATTCATTTCAATTCAAATAATTTATTCCGGAAACATACAACACACAACAGTTGCTTTGTGACAACAGTTCCATCTTTACCATTTAGACGGCAGGCATTCCTCAACTGAGCGTTTTTCTATAAACGCACAGTTAAACTGTGGAATTAACTGTCTCCCGGACTGATACGGCCTTAAAACCTTTAAGAGAAGTCTCTCTACTCCCATCTTTTTATCGGAATTTTCCGGCAACGCATTTGCAACCCCTCCGGTGCTGTTGCAGGTGTTCGTGAGCAACAGTGATTGCTTACCACCGGGCTATGCGTCTGCTCGTTTGCCTTTTAGTATATCATAAAAAAGATACCTAGGTAGATACTCAAGCGATCGCTAAATTTGATGCGCTTGTTTTCTATAACGAAACTTAGATTTCTATTTTTTTTTTTTCAAAATGGATGGTCGCTCGCCACGTCTCATTTACAGCTCATATAGCATAGTGTTTGTAAATACAGATGTTTTTTGTACTTACTTAGGCATAAACGACTGAACAGATCTGTGTTAAAGTAGACAAACATTACCTACAAATTTAATAGTGTGACCGTGTTTTAATAGGTAGGCACTTAAAATGTTTGTATGCCAATAATTATTAATTGAAAAGGGCAGTCGTTTATAACTAAAGTAAATTAAAGACAAGTATCATAATGCTGTATCTACAGTATGTAATCCAATCTTACAGAACATAAGAAATCGATTAAATACCCGAAGACCCTTAAAACGACAACCATTATTAAACATCTTTAGTACACGGAGAAATAGGCCGTCGTCCAAGGACTGTAAGCATATATTTATTCGTGTACATTATGAGCTCAGTTAATTATATGATATAAAGACTTAGAAGGTACCTAATGAAGTTTAAGTACCGATCGGTACTTGAACTAAATTGGTACTAATATAGGTATCTAATTTCTACACTAAAGTAATGTCTCACAATAAAGTAATAAAAGTCATAAAAGAGAAAATGCATTAGGTATTTCGATCGTAATACGCACGCTAAGTAGCAATAGGTATCGCTATTGCTAATTAAAGCCAAGAATGACTAATATTTATTTATAATTATAGATTAGATTAGATATATTTATTTCTTAAAGAAAAAGACACAGTATTTTACACAAAAGGATAAAACAAAGGCTTTCACTAAAAGATCGTCAACTTAACATTAACATTAAAAACAGAAAATTAAAAGATAAAAGAATATAAAATTAATAAATAAAACAATGTCACAAAAAAGAAAATGTCAATGTAAGTATACTTAGCTATTAGGCCAACCTATAAACTATGTGAGGTGTGCAATAAAGAGTATTGTATTGTATTGCATGGATTTGGGCGTTTTCAGAAATAAATATATCTCGAAAACCCGATTCTTACAGATTCCGGTGTTTTTGGGTTCTTTCAACTCAGAATCACTAGCATATTCAGTTCTGATGATAAAATAAAATGTCCCAAATCTTTGTATGAAAATTGTACATTCCACTACGTCAGGCACATACAAGTGAAACATTTTTTCATACTAAAACGTGACGTAATGGAATGGACATTTTGGGACATCTTTTTTTAATGTTGGGATGGAGAATACTGTCGATTCTGAGTAGAATGAGCCCAAGAACGTCCAGATGTGAAAGAATCAGGTTTTCAATATTTATTTCTGAAAACGCCCATTTAAGAAACGCCTGAATCTATTTATTTAAGTTGAACTTCGGAACACCTCATTCAGGTCACCACTTGTGAACACACGTGCTTACTCACATCAACAATCGCACATTAAGGCTTCACCATTTGGTTCGAACCATAAAATTTTAATACCAAACTCACAATTCAGAGAAGGAAATAAAACTTCTTTAGAAGTGCACAATGAGATTGAGCGCTTTGGAAATAATTTTACGAGCAAAAACTGACGGTAAATGCTGGATTTTTCTTATGGTTCTGTGTAGTTAAAGGTGAAAACATTTTTTGGACAAAATGGCTAAAATATGAATAGTTAACACAGTTAAGTAAGAGCTTTATACCTCTTTATACAAAACTAAACATTTGGGCTTCTTAAAACCCTAGTGAAAAAGTTATAGAACCTGTTTATCGATCGATATTAAATATTTTTGGATCGATTTTTATATTGTTCTCGATTTTGTTTCTTCAGATTTCGATAAAATTTGGTGGATAAATCCGATAGAGTTGGTAAATAGATTCTGTGTATAATAAGCGCAATTTCACTGTAAGTCCTAAAAATCTTCCTCTTAGTTATGAAAACAGGACTATGATCGTAACTCAACGGAAACTTACATAGATTTTTTGTCCCCAATTGGGATTTCGTATTTATTGCGCCCACAATGAGGAGCTCTTCTAACAAGCCAAATTTCTATGTGTATGTACAATTGTCCCAGTGTCCTTGACAGCTGAAATACATGGCTCTGTATGGTTCAATATTTGTATTGATGGAAGCACGATTTTCACAGACTGTACCTAAATGAATCTTTGTTATTACAAGATAATATTTATAATATTAACCTTCATACTATTTATTTGCCTCTGGATCTCTAAATCCCTCATTAAATCATGCAAGTGCATTTCAAAGATGTTACGGCAGTAATTTATACTCATGCGTCGTTTATGTCAACTCCGCTGCACGCACGTGTGAATCAGGGACCACAGATAAACGAAGTAACGGACAATGTAAGCTAAATTTAAGCAGATAAACACTTAAATGCTTTTGACGTTGATGACCGTCTGAAAATTAGGATGATGAACCATTGCAAGGGAACCGGGTAAATACCATTAAAACACTGTTTTCCTTTCAGGGCAGACAGTTTAGTAAAAGCTAGTGCCTACGCCAAATCAATGGATTAGGTCGCCGAGAGCTCATAGGCGGTAATGAGACTTAAAATTCACACACACCAAGATATCAAAAATGTATTAACTAGTTTCTCGAAATAAATAACTTCACCGAATGATACGGTACAATGACATCAAAACTATTCCTAACAATTGTAAAATCTAAATATCCTAGCCAAGAAGACAATCGGTGATAAAAAACGTCAATCTAAAGTTAAATAATATACTTATTGTAAATAATCTGACACTTTCAAGCATCTGTCATCCCGACACATTTTTTTTCGTTTGTCTATATATTTGTCACCTTGGCTAGGTGCTCTGTGCAGCACCATTTACTTCAGCTGCTACTTTTCCCAAACCAACTATGTTAATATTTTATATTTCATATTTACCTTTTAGTTGCTTTTGACTTTCATAATTTATTATACAAATAAATATTTCGACGGCGACGGTTTCATAGTACTAGTTACAGTAATTTTATTACTTAAAAGCTCCACCCAGTAATAAACTTGCTAAACAAGTAGACAACTGCTTTTACTATTACTATTTTCTAAATAAAACTTGCTATTTATTCTATTTATCCCTCAACCACGCCCTAAAGCAGGAAATCTAAAAACTAAATAACATTTTATGATCCTATTATTCTATTCGCTGACAATACGTTGTGTAGGGATCAAACTAAATATATTAACGAAATGTCGTAAAAGTGAATGTTAGTGTCAGTTGTGTCACGAATTATTGACACACAGATTCCCGTTTGATCTTTTTTGAAGTTTTTTAAAGATTTACATTTACCAATTTGCAAACGCCAAACGTGCTGATCAAAAAACTGCGGGCCAATAGTTGCCTGAAAATAAATATTTTCATTTCATTTCATTTCAAAAATAAATATTTGGAGACAATCTTATTACAGATCTACCTAGACCCAAACTAAGCTAACAGGCCTATTCGGATTTCGAGATAATCACAAGATCTTGAGACGATTTAGAGATCAACTAGATCTACATTAGATATCGACTAGATGTGACTTGGATATCTAAGTCATAACTTGTCGAAATCGTTCAAGAGGTCCTCCAGAATCGCGGAAACGTCAAATTTGACATATCTATCTTACAAATATCTTTAAATTATCCGTATCGTAACTTGTTGAAGTCTAGTAGAAATCTAATTCATTTTCCGAATCGAGCGGTAAGCCTCCTTACGCAAACCTGAGCCTCTCTCTCTCCAATCTCTCCAACTCTGATCCCTTATAAATTATATTTTATATATGTGACGTCCCATGGGTAAAGGTACCTTATGGCGGTTGGCGCTTACGCTATTATTAACGCCGCTCCAATATTATTGCGGCGGTATGCGACGTAAGCGCCAGCCGCCATAAGGTACCTTTTGCCGTGGAACGTCACATATACGTATATGAGATACATCGCAGTTTTATAGTTAAAATTAGCATGTTTTCACAGCGATATAAAGTACATACCTACCTATTCCCGTACTGACAATAAATAAAATTAAACTAATATTGGTATTATGCTTACACAGATTATTAATTTTATTATCATTATATTGTGTCCCTACCAGCCACTGGGTTACGGTCCAAGCTATAAAACCATAACTAAACTTTTATTACAAAACAGCGTAACTATATTCATACTATTTAGACTTACTACGTTATTGCTAGTTGGAAATTTTATGACACAGTCGAATAAAATGATTTTATGCATCTCAAAGGAGATTATCTGATCGCTATTGTGTTATTAAGTGTTTTAATCGTGGGAACGCTTTGTTGTATTAGTATGGGGGACAGTGGGACTAGTATAGGTCGTAAAGTAGCCCTTAATCCAGAGTTTTATGAGTAACGGTTAATGTGAGCTACTGGGCAGGGTAGCTTTACTGTGTCGCAAAAACATATAGGTATGTAGAAATTTTTACTAAAGCAAAGAGTGCTTGGAGGAAAAAAGGAAGGCTATATAAGCTAGTATGGTAGAAAGACAAGAAACATAATCAATGCGATAAAAATAATGCTATGTATGAAGAAAATAAAACTGGCACTCGAAAGAAAAAAAACCGGACAAGTGCGAGTCGGACTCGCGCACGAAGGGTTCCGTACCATAATGCAAAAAAACGGCAAAAAAAACGACAAAAAAAACGGTCACCCATCCAAGTACTGACCCCGCCCGACGTTGCTTAACTTCGGTCAAAAATCACGTTTGTTGTACTTGTGTTATACATCATCTGTGAAAATTTCAACTGTCTAGCTATCACGGTTCGTGAGATACAGCCTGGTGACAGACGGACGGACGGACGGACGGACAGCGGAGTCTTAGTAATAGGGTCCCGTTTTACCCTTTGGGTACGAACCCTAAAAAAAAATCGATTACTCCTCCAACAAGAGCAAAGGTCTTAAATCACGATAAGTAAGTATACCTAATAATGATAGATATTTGCCCCATAGATAGTTGCAATGGCTCTGGCTGACCTTACAGCAGGTTTTTAAAGTACCTCCACACCATAAATTTGAGACACGAACGTGTAATTTTTTTTGAAGTAGCATCAAGTTATTTTTGTTTCATGTTTTGCAACCATCACACATGTAAAAATATTATTAAAAACGTAACAAGTCTATAAATTAGGGTATTCATACATAATGTAGGCCTACTTTGGATGTGAAAAGGCTGTTAGCGAAAATTTACAACCGGCATTGACTAAGTAAATATTAAAAATCTACATTTTTATGTAGGTACGTACCTTTACTTCATATTGTCATATTCGAAGAGTAGTATAGATTTTCATTTTTTAAGCTAAAATGAACAAAACTGGAATATTTTGTTTTTGTTTCAACTCGATAATATATAAATATAAAATATCTTATATTTCACCAATAAATATTTCAGTTTTTAATGTGTTTATAAACATACTTACATTTGAGTTATAAAATATTCAAGAAAATCTCAAAATTCTTGAAATGACTAAAAACTATATTTAATGCTGGAGTCAGTTACGGATCGCTGCCATATATGACCCAAATTTTTTTTATTAAGCTATGAGCTTCATCACATATGATCTCTGAGTAATTCTAAGCATTTCTAGCCTCGGAGGCGATAAGAAGCGTGCGTCTAGTCGAGGGGGGCGGAGTACAAAGATGGCCGCCACCCGTCATCATACAAAAAAATCTGTTCTGGTCTTGGTGGCTACTAGGGCAAGTTTGGTATCATTTTCGTATAAACCGAAAACGTGGAATTCATTGCTGATATTTGTTTTTTTCAGTTTCATAGTATGTTTGCAAGAAAAACGTAAAAAGATAAAAATTTGGGATGGAGGTTTTTGCTTTGAGAGCTAATAACTTTTGTATAGTGGCCAAAAGTATCATACAAAAAATACTATAATAAAGCGCAATTCATGCAGCTTCTAAATATATACATGTTTAGTAATATCCTACTGCAAAAAGATGGTGAAAAAATAATTAAATGACCGCAGCGCGGGTAGTTGGACTCTCGCTAGGCGGCGTTTATCTTACAAAATGGTCGAGTACGAATATCTACGTAGGTAACTATGCTTACTTTGCTAGATTTTATGATGACGAATAAAATGCTTACTGTATATTTAATGTCCGCAGTTTCCAGTACACAGACATAATTCTGGTATAGGTTAAAAACATACACACAGGTATCCCCAATCCCCATGTCTAAAGAGGAGGGCGGCTCGCTTAACAAATAAGATCATGTACAACCGCAATTTCAGGTTGGGTTAGGTTAGGTTCGTTACCTAGTTACCTTTTATCCCTCAGAGCAGAAAATAGAAGCCCCGCGAGGCGGGGCTTCGTTGGTTTGTCACCAAGTCATACTTGCATAACCTATATTAGTATGACAAATATACAGAGCTGTTATGATTTCTAAATGTAAGCTCTCCGCATAATAGTTATTTATTTTACAAGGGGGCAAAGTTGTTGTTTAACCGCTCGTGCTAATATTGATACCCGATCAAGCGAAAGATTTCAAAATTGAACCACGAGCGTAGTG
Organism: Cydia splendana; assembly: GCF_910591565.1. Taxonomy (NCBI): domain Eukaryota; kingdom Metazoa; phylum Arthropoda; class Insecta; order Lepidoptera; family Tortricidae; genus Cydia; species Cydia splendana. The sequence goes on from NC_085975.1 coordinate 1,078,523, forward strand.
AGTGGTTCGAAAAATGGAATCTTGAGCGTTGTAAGGGTTTCAAAGAACGAGGGTTAAACAAAATTTGCCGCCGAGTGAAACACAGAATTTTTCACCACACCAACCTGAAGCAAATATTAAATGTAAAATATCAAACAAAATCAAACCAAATCAAATCCAAATGAATGTTATGTGCAGGTTGAAGTTATTTATTAAAAACAACAAGTAAGTTACCTATAAAATTACTTAAAGTGAGTTATAACATGAAAATTATCGTGAAAATAAATATTTTGCCTCTTCCTAAGTAGTACAATTTCTCTCATAAATAGTGTTTTAATATTATCAGCAAAAAGAGCGCTATTTTATTAGAATAATTTCATTTATAATAGTTATTTCTCGGACCCAATTTTGGACCCGGGTATATCCTTAAACTACGTTCAATAGAGAGGTATGAGCACTGTAAATGTCATCTCGCTTTGTGTGGTAGGGCACAGCACAGCGGATGTCATTCCAGATCTATCCGAGCAGAGCCCAACTGGGGAAGAACGTACTTACCTCCACCTTACAGAAAACACCGGTCAAATAACACTAGGCCCCACTCAAATCGTTGCAAGTGCATTAAAATTAAAGTGCATAAAATTATGTCTGTATGATGAATTATGTATGGATGAAAGTATTTTAGTCGTCATCATAAAATCTAGCAAAGTAAGCATACCTACGTAGATACTCGTACTCGATCATTTTGTAAGATAAACGACGGTCCGCAAGATAAACGAAAGTCCAACTACCCGCGCTGCGGTCATTTAATAATTTTTTCACCATCTTTTTGCAGTAGGATATTACTCAACGTGTATATGTTTAGAATCTGCATGAATTACGCTTTATTATAGTATTTTTTATATGATATTTTTGGCCACTATACAAAAGTTATTAGCTCTCAAAGCAAATATCTCCATCCTAAATTTTCATCTTTTTACGTTTTTCTTGTAAAATTACTATGAAGCTGAAAAAAACAAATATCAGCAATGAATTCTACGTCTCCGGTTTATACGAAAATGATACCAAACTTGCCCTAGTAGCCACCAGGACCAGAACAGTTTTTTTTGAATGATGACGGGTGGCGGCTATCTTTGTACCCCCCTCCCCTTATTGCCTCCCAGGCTTGAAATGCTTAGAATTACTCAAAGATCATATGTGATGAAGCTCATAGCCTAATAAACGCAGGGCGTACGAGTATTCTGATTGTAAGACTAGGTTATGATCTGCATTTGTTATGTATGACTTTTCAGTGTCAAAAGTGTGATGAGAAATGTCACTTTTGACGCTAACATCAGATCATAATATCTAGAACCAAGCTCAGATCTAATTCATAAGCTGTTATTAATATGCATAAAGCTTTATTTCTTTTTACCTATCTTTTATTTAGAAAACACGATACGTTTAACATTCACCAAATACCTTTTTTATTTTATTATGCAACGACCCAAAAAATATATTTATATATCAGGCAGGTACCATCATCACTACGCCTAATTACCAACGCTCCTTGAAAATAATTTCCAAATGTGCTTATAAAGCATACCCAACAAAAGAGGACTACGATATATTAAAATGGTCGGGCCATAACATAAACACGCCGGCATATACAAGCCGGCATTATCATATATGTATAATATGTCGGTTTGTTTACGACTTTCATTACACGATATGAGCTGTGGTGGTTCTAAGTTTGTGCGTTGGTTGTGTTCTTTTAAATGTGGAAATATTTGAGGGAAAATCTCTGTTGAAAAAGAGACTTAGTTAAAATGTATATTTAATGTGTACGCCTTTTTTAAGTATGTGCGTTGAAAATTGTGTTCTTTTAATTTTTTTTTTTGTTGAAATTGTTAAGTTAAGAAAGATATAGGTAGGTAGGTACTTAAATTTATAATATAAATGTTAATATTAATATTAATGTTAATGTTAACAATTAACATTGTATGCCTTATAAGTACATATATTAAATAGCATTTTAATTTTTTTTTTTTGTTTTTCATTGGGCCGGAGAAACGACTTAAGATTTGCTCTTTTCATAGTATACAACTTACTTTATTAAATACCAACGAATTATATTTTGGCACTTAAAACTCTCTTCAAGGTACTCCTTTCTTCTTTTTGTCCCTATAAGTTCGCCTTTACATATTTTGTTATGTCCTAGTTTTGTAAAGAGTTTTACTTCTACTGTTTACTCAATCTTATATAACAAAATAACAATAAAAACTTTTACGAGAAAGGTTAGAAACAAAATTGTGTAGGTACAACACTTAGGCCCACTTTCGCCATTCCACTAACCCGGGGTTAACCGGTTAAACCTGGAGTTGCCATGGTTGCCAGTACAATTTGACACTAGGTTAACGGTTTAACCGCTTAACCCCGTGTTAGTGGGATGGTGCAAGTGGGCCTTAGATAAGTAAGACCTGGCTTAGTTCAAGGCTTAGTCGAAATACGTGTGGTCCCCCAATTTGACCCCCCATTTCCCCGACCCTAATATTTAATCGCCATACCAATTTTCGCTCCCAGCTAGGTTTCTTTACGATGTTTACCGTCCACTAGATAATTCGTATATTATTAGACGTACCAACCAACATAAACACTATGATTTTTCCTAAGCCTTATTGCATTGAGTTAAGGTCTAACAACGATCAGTGTGTTGATCGTAGGATACGTTACACATAATTCACTGATCGATTGTAGTCTTTATTGCAAAGTCATAAGGTCTGTCTTTGGTCAGTGAAGCTGATACGGTGCGTAAATTACGCTATGATATAGCCGGGATACTGCCGCCTGCGGAAGATGACCATTGCACGCAGGGTCGTAGAGCTAGCTAATATATATAGACATGGCAACAGAAACATATAGAGGCCCGGCCTTTTCTCGAAAAGTATTCTAGAGCTCGATTTTCGCTCGTGTCATCTCATATATGGGTGAATATGGTATCAATGCATTCAGTTTGATGTCTTAAACACAAATATGTGAGATGAGAAACGCGAAAGTGGTGGGAGTAGTGTGACGTCATAAAGTTGGCAGTACAAAGTTTATTACTTTTTCTTTCAAACACATAATATTAAGCAAACCCCGTAACGTTATCAATGTTGCAGTTGCAGTTCATTGAAAAAAAGGGATGGCAAAAATACGTACCCTAAATTCGCTTTTAGTACCTACATAACTTCGCCTTAACTAGTATTTAAGTAATAATTCCAATATAAATTGTATGATGGGATTCATTGACGTACCTGCCTATTCAACATTTAGAATTTGGACTAAATTTCGTATAATTTTCCTTAAAAAATGATAAGGTGACTGGTTCGTGGGTTAAAAATCTCGGTAAAGCATCTATTTAGGTTAAGCCTGACCAGTAATATATGAACATTGTGAAGAGGGCGCTGTTGTCATTAACCTATATAGTCACAGTTCAGTATAGTATGGAAAAATTAGTTCCAATGAAATTCCGCAACATGGCGCGTGATCATATATTACTGGCCAGGCTTTAGGTACTATGCCACTAATGCCAGTTCTATATAATATGTTTATCTCTACTTAACGCCCCTGTCCCTAAAGACGACAGTAAACAAAACTGCCCCCAGCTCGGCCCCGCGGAAACTGCCGATTCCCCAATATTACCGACTTGTACAGTGGCGACATCAACGCTGCCGCAGTAATGTGGCAACAGGAAGGGTAACATTCCATTTCTGACCGCAGCTGCACTACTAGTACGAACGCGTCGGTGTTATTGTCAATTTCCATAGTAAAATGAATGGTAGTGCTGCTGTCGTTGGAAATGGACTGTCACCTTAATGCAGCTGTAGTCTGCAGTTGCCATCCGAACGTTACCTTATTTTATCTTATCTTATCTTATGATTTTCGGAGACCCTTGCGGATACACTTCGACCCATAGGGGTCTTTTGAGATAAAAATATACTGAACGTTACCTTAATGCCAGTTCTATATACGTTTATCTCTACTTAACCCCCCTGTCCGTAAAGACGACAGTAAACAAAACTGCCCCCAGCTCGGCCCCGCGGAAACTACCGATGCCCGAACATTACCGGCTGTGCGGAAGAGGGTTGTGTTTTAGATGACTGCTGTATTCGTTATTTATTTACCTAGGGATGCAAGGTTGGGTAAGATAAGAAATAGAAATATGTCGAGAGGAGATTTTAAATTAGGCAGGTGCATATGAGTTACTTAAAATTCAGGAATTAAACTTAGAAGTGTGTTTTTAATGTTACGGTCTAATAGACAGATTTGGTAAAAAAAAACAACCGTAAAATCTATATAAAAACTATTCTTAAAAGCTTGTAGGTAACTTGTAATACAAGTGGATGTCACTTTTTGACAGCTTTGTTAGAAAGGGACTTCCAGTTAGTCTTGTATTACAAGTTACAAGCTTTTGAGAAACGGGCCCCAGGAGTTAATGAGGCATATTTTCCTACTACTATTAGAATATCTTGGTTATTTTAGAAAAATAAATCAGTCTCGGCTAGTTCAACTCCGATATATTTCATCGAGTTGGTTTCAATAGCCTATTCAATAGTTATGGTCTGAGTTCATTGCCAATCAAGTGAATGCTGCAACAGTGAAATATTAATCAAACTTTTCTCGTTACATTGTTTTGTATGGATACTTTGCATGGATAAAATGTTTTCGATAGCTGACCTTAAATAAAATAGTTGCAATAGAGTGATATGGCCAAAATTGTTGTGAGTAAAACAAAACTTTAAAAATAAGGTTTTTACGTGATTTAGATTTTATTCACTTCGTTGGTTTAGAATCATTACCTAGTCGCATAAATAAATATCAAAAAAATTTCTGTCCACACACACACACCAACAAACACACATCACACACACACACAGTATTTGGTAACAGGATCGATGTTATTTTCTTGCCGATTCGTTTTTGTTAGATTAAGATAAAACTTGACTGGTTTGATGAGCTCTTCATTCTGAGCGGAATAAATACGAAATCAAGACTTGTATCATTGACCCGATTTGAACAATGTTTATAAGATATCACAGCTATACGATACTGATCTGTTAGTGTCAAAAGTGATATTTTTTCGACCTAAAACATCACTAAGAGGAAGATTTTAGAACATTTACGGTAAAATTGCGCTTATACACAGAATAGGGAACTGAATCTATCCACCGAGTTATATTATAGACTGCATGAAATTACCAATTGCATCACATTGTCGTCAAAAACACAAGCAATTAACGACTTCGTTACATACCATTGAACCAACGAATTAGCAAACAAAAACGGCTTGATTTTTAACGTCAATGGCTCCAAAAATTACGTAAATTATGCAAACTCATTTTTTGGCCGCAAATTGAAGTCACGAGTGGGAATTATAACATTCCCTGATTTATTGTTGTGTACGGTCGAGTTCACAAGAACTTTTACAAGCCTACGTTTCATATAAAATCCGAGTGGTGGCGCAGAGAGCTACCCAGCGCACCAGGCTGGGCGTCAAGCATCAAGACCGAATGAGGAATGTCGAGATCCGACGCCGCACCAAGGTACAAGATATGAATGACATTACCAAACTAAAATTGAATTAGGGGACATCTTGCCAGGCAAAGTGATAGCAAGTGGACCAAAATGTTATCGAAATGGTGTCCGCTTTCGGATGAAAGGAGCGCTTGGCGTCCGTTGTCTCGTTGGGTGGACGATATTCGGAAAATTGTGGGTCACTTCTGAAGAGATTGCGATTGGGACAAGTGGCGTGCTCGAATGAAGGCCTATGCTCAGCAGTGGGCTATAAAAGGCTGATATGATGATAATAATAACAGTTACAAACGTGGTTTGTAAAAAAGGTTATGAACTCGACTGTACCATCGTCCACACTTTAGTTATTTCTAACAATCCTAAACCTTATTCCAAAGACAGAAGGTTCGAAATGTTCAGTTAAAAGTGTTGTTACAGTGGAATGTCAAATTACGTTATTGTGTTGAAGAATTCGGGACAATTTTGCGTGTCGATTTTCTGGAATTCTTGAGTTGGCGGCTTTTGGTGTTGGGTGTCTTTTGACGTTTTGACTGAGTTAAATGGGGGTCATTTGCATTAAAATGTCATGTTTTCTGGATATTTGTGTACACTTTTACAAATTTATGTCACAATGAAACCGAAAATATCTCGAATAGCATTTAGGGAGGTAAATTGAGATTTACTTTTCATCGAATTTTAAATTGTTGTCGATATTTTTTTGTTAGATTTGGATAAAATTTGGCTGACCTAAAAAAACACCCCAAAAAAAAAAAAGTATGTATAAAAAGTCCCGATAAAAGCGTAATTTTCCGTTGATTTATGAAAATACCATATACTTCATTATGATTTTGTAACTCAAGGTAATATTTTTTTTAATATGTATAGAAATTGCGTTCATATATTTTTAATTATTTTCCTAGGGAACTCTCCACCAAATTTTATCGAAAACTGACAAAATAAAAATATAACAACAAAAAATCGTCCCTAAAAGTCTATTTATATTCTAAAGAACATAAAAAACGCTTTATAAAAACAAAATACTAATAAACAAAGTAATCTTCCGACTCACGCACGAACTCGCTTCATATTTCAGATCGTAAATATAAACAGCTTTTAACCAGATTCGAACCTGAGACCTTAAGTTCACCGAGTCATCACTAAGCTACAGATAAGGGCATGATATGAGTAAAGTTAGCTGCACGCGGAAGATCACGCGTATAAATCTTAGGGCCGATTTACTGAGGACAGTTATACTGCAAGTTTAGGGCGATGAGCGGAAAACAAGTAACGGCTCGATTCGGAAAATGAATTAGATTCCTACTAGACTTCAACAAGTTACGATACGGATAATTTAAAGATATTTGTGAGATAGATATGTCAAATTTGACGTTTCCGCGATTCTGGAGGTCCTCTTGAACGATTTCGACAAGTTATGACTTAGATATCCAAGTCGCATCTAGTCGATATCTAATGTAGATCTAGTTCATCTCTAAATCGTCTCAAGATCTTGTGATTATCTCGAAATCCGAATAGGACTGTAAGTAGGTAATATTTGTTTTCATCGCGCTTGTATACAACGAGTGAAATTCCACGTAGGCTGATATAGATCGTGTCATTCACGAAGACGCGTGACTAAGACTCGTAATCTCACGTCATTAAAGGTTAGATTTGACAAATCTACGCGTCATCGTGGATGACACGAACTATAGGGTTAGACCGTTTAGACCAAGCTAACTCTGCAGCGAATTTGATAGCGTAGGGCGTGGAAGTGTTATCAAAGTCGTCAAATATCTATGAAATTATGACTTTTAAAATAACACTTCCACGCTATGTGCTATCAAATTCGCTGCAGGGTTAGCTTGGTCGAACTTTAGGAGAGTACCTATGTATGAAATATAATTGGATGTTTATATTGTTTATTTACCTGACCTTATTTTTAATGATTATAGGACTATTACTTTAATATAGAATTAAAACCCTTATGCAATTAGAACACAGTTGCATTTCTTCACTTAATACAATTTTATTAAATTCAATATATACAAATCCAATTCAATATTAAAGACCTGAAGAGAATAAAAGAGAAATACACTATATTTGGCTCTTAAAATAAAAAATACAGTATGTTTTTATAAACTTCAAGTTATAACGCCTGTGCCTTGAACTCCATAAAGCCTTATAAGAAATGTCACCGCGTGACCAACGCGGCGCCGCTACAGTGGCAGCAGCTTTTAACCGATTTCAAACAAGAAAGTCAATTGGTAATATAGGTATATAATATATTACATAAAAAAAAATTATTTATAATGTGTCTCATTAAATGTTTGTCGAATTCTGGTGGTGACTGAAATTCGACCGCAGTCGCAAACATATTTTATGGAAGGGCCTTTTTTTATTAGCCTATAGGAGTATCCCACTGCTGGGCAAAGGCCTCCCCTCTTTCCCGTCATTTGGCCCTATCCGATGCACACTCCCGCCACTCTTTACAAAATGTGTCAAGCTCGTCCTGCCATCTCCATTTTGGTCTTCTTCTGCCCCGAGATCCGTCCTGTGTGTGGAAGGGCTTTTAGGCTTTTAATCGTTATAAAATAAGAAAAGTTGTTTAATATGTAAGTAGGTGCAGAAATTCATAGAGTAAGGTGCTTTTAAGCGCGAATAAAAACACTTTTGGCAATATTTTTTTATTAAAAAAATACAAATATGCTAGATGGTGATGATTGTTGTAATTTTTGTAATTCGGTGAGAGGATACAAGTGTACCTACAACATTACGTATTAATTAGTTGTAAGAAGGAACAATTCTAGTAAAAATAGTATGGCTTAAGTACGCCTACAAAAAAGAAAGCGACAGCAAGGTTGGTTGTTTTGAATTTTAAGATAAGAAATTGTCATCTCCCGTAAAATGATTAGGTAAATAATATCGCTCGAGCGTTTTTCCACTTAAAATACGTGAGTGACCCGTTCTTAATATATTTAACATGTCTGTGTCTCACGGAAGTTTTATTATGAATAAATATACCCATACTTAATTAATGAATTTCCTCACAGTAGCAAAGGAACTGGATCACAAATGAAAACGCTCACTTATGGAGAATAACCGGACAAGCACCCGTACACAAGGAGATCCAGACGCGGAAATGGCATTGGGTTGGGCATATCTTCAGGAAACCTGACACTCACCTATTCAAAGTGGCCCTGACCTGGAAGATGCCCGGCAAACGGAAACATGGTCGCCCTAAATCTACTTGGCGCCGTTCTGTGGAGCAAGAGCTGGGTGTATTGGGGATGGGGTGAGAGGAGGCTACCCAAGCTGCCCAGGACCGGAGTCAGTGGAAGAAAAATATTCGAGCCCTACACCTTAGCAGGGGGTAACAGGATGGAAAGAAGAAGAAGAGCAAAGGAACTAGTCAATCTATTGGTCACTTTCTAGCCTCTCCAACAATGTACTATTGTTCCCCATTTGTCATTTAACATGGCGTCAACAACCACAATAAAATAGTCCGTAAATGCGTCCACTGTGGCACGGTTGCGCGTACGCACGTGCAAGTCGTGACGCGTTGACGCCCGCCCACCTTTTTGTGGCACGTCACTGCCGAGGTAAACACGCACTCATAAGTTTCAACTGGTTTTCTAGTAGGTACTCGTATTATTTTACTTGACTACTTATCTGCCCCATTCGAACTTTAAGATACGTCAATTAATAGATCTAGAATCGATATGGATTAGATATGTCAGTGTCAAATGTGACGTTTCTTCAAACAAAAACGTTCACGGGTAAAAATTATGATCACGGGTAACTGATGATAGCGGGTGGGTGTCAAAGTAAAAAAGGTAATCACGGTTCATATCCCGGTTGATATAAGTCTAGCAAAATTATATTACTTATAAGTAAGTAAAATAAAACCTTACCCGCCTTTCAGCAGCACTTGGCAGCACATACTACATACGGCCCGATTCGAACTTTGAAATACATCAAATAATACGACTAGATACGATATGGATTAGATATGTCAGTGTCAAAAATGACGTTTTTGTTTGAAGAAAGGTCACTTTTCACACTGACATATCTAATCCATATCGTATCTAGTCGAAGTATTTGACTTGCGGCTCGATTCGGAAAATGAATTAGATTTCTACTAGACTTCAATAAGTTACGATAAGGATAATTTAAAGATATTTGTAAGATAGATATGTCAAATTTGACGTTTCCGCGATTCTGGAGGTCCTCTTGAACGATTTCGACAAGTTATGACTTAGATATCCAAGTCACATCTAGTCGATATATAATGTAGATCTAGTTGATCTCTAAATCATCTCAAGATCTTGTGATTATCTCGAAATCCGAATAGGCCTGGTAGGTATCTTAAAGTTTGAATCGGGCCGAGACTTAAAGAGTTAGCAACGCGCATGTACCTAACACCTCTGAAGTTGCAGGCGTCCATAGGCTACGGTGATCAGGCAGGCCGTATGCTTGTTTACCACCGACGTTGTAAAAAAACATGGTTAAAACTAAAACAATAAAATGCACAATTACACGCATTCCATATTACGGAGCAAATACTTAATTTTTATAGACCATTTTAAAAGCCCATTAAATGAGTCAATTACTTCGGAACATATTTTAGAGTTCCGTAGCCAAAATGGTAAAAACGGAACGCATATAGGTTGGTCATGTCCATCTGTCCGTCTGTCCAACCGTTCATCCGTCTGTCCGTCCATATGTCGCAACCATTTTGTACTCGAAAATTATAAGGTAAGTAATAAGAATATTTAATTTTAAGAATTCCGTACGTAAATATTATGTGAGCCGCTAATTACATGTAAATAAAAATGAAAAAAAAAACTTAATTAAAATTTATGTCTCATTTGATAGGTTTTAGACTATTTAATATTAGTTTCGATTTTTTTAACTTTTGAACCGGGCGAACAAAAAATATATGAAAATGAAGTTCAATTAATAATTATTTTACACGAAAATTATTTTCTAAGGTACCTACTCAGTAAGCCTTCTACGAGGTTTTTTTTCTAAATAACTACTTTTCTTCATTAAAATGATGTACCTATACTCTGTATCTTTAGGTATTTTCGGGTAGTTATAACATTTATTTTTTAACCAACCAAATACCATGGTATAATAATATACTCCGCCTGGTACTCCATTCCCGTCTTTTCTAGGTCACCTAACTGACACGGGCCTACGTCATCATGCGACAGCGCTATATGATAATATGCGATAGCGCTATATATAGCGGCCATGTTGTTGTGACGTAGGCCCGTGTCACTCTGGGAATGGAAGACCATGTTTTATTAGACTATGCCAAATACAAAACTGCCTGGATCTGTCACTGAACGACCTACATTATTTAATCGTGTAATGTTTTCATCTACCCTCAACTGGCTTAAGGAGCCATTTGAGGGTGGATTTTGTTTACTTTTATTTAAATACCTAAAGATACAGACTATAGGTAAGGCCGCGATGATGTATCATGTAAGGGTGTACCCTGATGCTTGTATGGCGTTTTTGTACCGTACCTATGATGCTTGTATGGCGTTTTTGTACCGTACCTATGATGGTACGTGGTACGGAACGGAACCCTCCATCATGCGTGGTCCGACACGCACTTGCCAGTTTTTTTAACGATGTCTCGTGCGATCTTTTGAACCTCGGGTCAAATCGTGATCGTAACCATATCGTTAGGTACTCTACAGGTATCGATATAGAGACTTTTATGGCTGTAGGTAAATGAGCACATGGGCCACCTGGTGGTTTATAGGCTCAGCATGATTGCAATCAGATGATTTTATGTAATTATATATTTCTAAGGACTAGAATGAAATGATGTCATGCTTAATGCTTGTGTTGTGTTGTCTATTGCTAAACTATTCTATAATAGGTGATAATCATCATATGTATCTGCCGAAAGATGTCTAATGTTGAGCATAACTGCCCGATTCGAACTTTAAGATACGTCAAATATTACGTCTAGATACGATATGGATTAAAGGATGGAAAGAAACGTCACTTTTGACACTGACATATCCGATCCATGTCGTATCTTTAGAATTTTTTTGACTTATCTTAAAGCTCGAATCAGGCCGTTATAGTATTTTTCAATCCGGAAAGGTACGATGATAGATGTCAATTCAATACAATTTCGCGATATTTGGCATTTTTAGGTTATAAATTGTATGGAGTTGACATATTATATCATCGACCCTTCCAGTTTGAAAAATACCTACTATAGTATCCTTAGTATCCTTTTATCTATGTCATCGCCAAAGATAACTCAACCGTCCCATTCTAACAAAACTCAATTTCTCCAAAACACCATCGAAAAAGAAATACACGAAAAGTGTTTAGGTAAAGGGTCCGATCTGGGGCACATTTGACTGATAGCCGATGTAGCGTCCGCAAAACTGCTGTAATAAGGGCATACCTTACGATAGATAAGTGTGGGGAGCGTCAGCAGAATAAGTTGGGTAATGTCATAAAAATGTTATACTGTAATAAAATCCAAAAAAATGTATATGTAAATTTTAAAAGGTTTGGAGTTTGAATGATTTGAGCAGTACGGTTACCATCAGTTTGTCACTGACATAAACGCCGACGAGAACGTAATTTACTTTCCCCATTCCTTTTTGTGTAATATATGTATGTTTATCCTATAAATTTTGTATGTATTTATATCCTTTATCTTTCTGGTACCTTGTTGTACATTTTGCTGCATTTGTCACCCTCTTTTCACTTTCTCCTCTCATCTACTCAAAGGTTAACTGGAAGAGATCCCTCAAAGGGATAAGTTCGCCTTTGTACTTCTTACTAATTGTATGTTATTTTTAATATGTCTTTTTGTACAATAAAGAGTTTACTACTACTACTACTACTACTACTTTCTATACATCTCGCTCGCACTCGCATATTAGTGCAAACGGGATGTATAGAAAGTAAATTACGTTCTCGACGGCGTTTATGTCAGTGACAAACTGATGGTAACCGTACAGAAGCACTACCACCAGTTTTAACATTGACATATTCACTCACGTTTAAGTAACTTACTTTCTATGCATCTCGCTCGTACTCGCATATTAGTGCAAGCGAGATGTATAGAAAGTAATTTACGTAGACGCGAGCTAATCTGTCATTGTCAAAACTGGTGGTAGCCGTACAGGTGTATTCGCGTAATTTCAAACACTTCATAATATCGGGTGAATACGTAAATCACCCTTAAAATTCCCAAATTAGAGTCCATTCTTGGACTTTAAGTATTCGGATTTAGCTGAAGACATTACGTTATATCGTCCCGAGGCGTATCCAATTATAAAAGAGATAATGAATTCGATCTGGATTTGTTATGGATATAATATAGTGTCAAAAGTGAGATTTCTTCAATCAGAAACATTTTTTTGACACTTTTATCACAGAGTTCCCATGACCACCGCCTGTATCCATCATCAGATCAGCTGAATAGTACCACAATATTGCATTGTCACCCAACTACATAATTATGTAAGTGAAGTTCTACTCAATTGAGTAATGGAAGTGAGTCGATTTGGCTTGCAAGATTTGACTTGAACAACACACATACAAACATTCCATTTAATTCGGGCTGTACACACTCGTCGAGAGACCCCGAGACGTGCCGAGACAGGCCGAGAACGAGTGTGTACATGCTGCTCCCATCTCATCTCGCTCTTCCTTGTCTCGTTTCGCGCTTCTCCGAATGCATCGGAGCGGTGCGGAGACGAGTGTGAACAGCCGACATACATATAATATAAAAAATGGAACTAACTAACATGGCTCAGCGATCCAAAGAAGATCTTGGCCTCCGAAATGAGAGCACGCCACTTTTCCCGATCCTTTTTTTTGCTACCAGTCCTCATAGGGCGAGCTGACCGCCCCCAAGTGAGATATCCCGCGACCTGCCCTTACGCACATAAATCTGCAAATATGAACCGACTGCGTAACCCTACACACATACACATATTATGTGTGTGTAGTTCATGTGTCGAGATGATATTGGTGAAAAAAGAGATGACTTCTTTTATACGTTATAAAAAACTAGACTTTGAAATGTAGTCCCGTAATTGGGTATTATCCACATTGAATAAAAAATATAATAAATAAAACATTTTGTACCATTTGGAGTTGAAACTCTAGGTCCATGGGGTCCCAGCGCGCATAAGTTGTTCGCAGAAATCGCGAAGCGTCTGGTTGACGTAACTGGTGACCGAAGAGCTGGCGGCTACCTCGCACAACGTATCAGCATTGCGATACAGCGAGGAAATGCCGCCAGCATCCTTGGTACAATGCCTCAAGGGCCTATTTTAGATTTAAGCTAGTTATTAATTTAGTTTAGTAGTACCACTGTATATATATTGTATGTAAATAAATGATTAAAAAAAAAAACACTTTTAATGTATCTTAGTTAGCCTCATTTATAACTATTCCAAATTTAAATCGATAGCGAAAGTAGTTCCCGAGATGTTTAGCGATGTGACAGACGAATGGACAGACACGCACAATGAGCTTACAAAGCTAAGCTAATAGTAATTTATGACTATACATTTCAAAGGTAGGTACTGGCAAAGTCAATTATACAAAATCAGCAAAAACAGTAGTTCATTCATAGTAAAAAAATAATGTGGTAGGTACTTACCGATTTACTAAAAAGTTATTAAAGTATACATTAATTTCATTATTCCATTTATTCCTAATGCTGTTAATCGCTTATCGACCTTAAATGAAACATTAAACGTTATCCAAAGATCCACACAACCTCATCAATAATCTGGCATTTAAGTTTATCCCACTTTTCATACCCGTTCGCATCTCGGCCATTAATCTCTGATCCGTATCTGGTTATAGTGTGTATCAAGGTCAGATCGTATGTACCTTTTTATGATTTGGGAGTTTGTGGTCGAAGATTGAGATAGGATGTGCACGATTAATGGTATCGATTTACAGTCGAACCAGGCTGAGTCTGCATGCCATTTGCAATGTAGATAGACCAAGTATGGCAATGGCAATGTCATAATTGATGTCCGACATCTATGAAATATGACGATTATAATGACACTCTCTCACTTTGTTCTGTTTAAGCGTAATTGGACTCTAACTGTTTTGGATCTTCGTTTTCCTCGCGTTATCCCGGCATTTTGCCACGGCTCATGGGAGCCTGCAGTCAGACGTAGGCACTACTAGGCACATTTTCATAAGCGACTGCCATCAGACCTTCCAACCCAGAGGCGAAACTAAGCCTTATTGGGATTAGTCCGATTTCCTCACGATGTTTTTCTTTCACCGAAAAGCGACTGGTATATATCAAATGATATTTCGTACATAAGTTCCGAAAAACTCATTGGTACGAGCCGGGGTTTGAACCCGCGACCTCCGGATCGAAAGTCGCACGCTCTTACCACTAGGCCACCAGCCCTTCTTCTAACTGTTTTTGATAATACAGGGTAATTTTGTGTTATCTCTGACCAAACTCTAAGGGGTGAAAATATGTAGATCATACTGAGCAACGTTTACTATTAAACTTCCTTACGGGCTCACACGAGACGACGCCCAGGATCGCGCAAAGTGGAGGAATGCAAGTAGGAAAGTGGACCCTGGCAAAGGCCGGGATACCGCTAGGTAGAAGAAGAAGAAGAGTGAACCAGAGTCAATGTTTTCCATAGAACAGCTGATTTTTTGAGTTTGAGTTTGAGTTTGATTTTTCGCGTTTTAAACTTACATAAGTATATATTGATTTAAACTAACACGATTTTCACTCATACTTTTATAACTAACACGATGAAGAAGAAGAAGATGAAGGAGGAAGAAAAGAAGAGGAGACGGAGGAGAAGAAGAAGATGTTGATACAATTCCTCGCCAGTCTGCCTGTGACCACGAACGTAACGTCACGCTCGAAACGTTAGGCCATAATATAAACGTCATGATATTTGGTTAAAGGTGGCAGTCCATTTCCAACCGCAGCTGCACTACTGTCAATTTTACTATGGAAATTGACAGTAACAGCGACGCGTTCAGTACTAGTAGTGCAGCTGCGGTCAGAAATGGAATGTTACCCTAAGTCCTGTGTAGTTACATAAGTATATTTGAACGAGAATGGGATCCCGTTACAAATTCTACGGACGATTTTTATAATATTTTCACAACTATAAGTTTTATAATATATCACATTTATCTATTTAGAATCTCAAGTACTGAAAAACAGTATCCCGCCTGTAAGGGTGCAGTCCATAAAAAAGATTTTGATTCTCTTAACTATCGATTCTACAGGAAAGATGCGAACGAGTTAAGCATAAGTTCAGCTTACAATAAAATGTGTATAACCCTCATCGAATAACCAGCCGGCGTATTATGGATGGCTTTATCCATGTCTATCCACGTGATAAAATAACTGTCACTTTTTAACACCGTGGGATAGAAAGTGACGGACACCGTTTTATCACGCTGGCACCTAGACAAGAACGACCATCATATCCGTACAGTGTTACATTTTTATGTTTGAATCATTCATTTTCTTCCAATATGGATAAGGAAACCATCAAAATCAGAAGAAGCAACCAACTAACACCTGACTGACCTGACACATGATCATATATCAGCCAAAATCTTAAAGACAACTTACAAATAAATAAGCACAACTTGCCTTTAACTTGTTATCAATGATCATTCCTTTTTACTCCATCTATCAGCGTTCGTTTGCCACCTTTGTATTGAAAACGTCGATTGATTGACATAAATCTAGAGCCCACACTTCTCAACGCAAATTAAACCTCATTCATTAACGATAGAGATTATAATCCATTGGCACTAATGATGTTTCAGAATCCACAATTTCTCAAAGCAAAACAAACCTAATGTAGTAGTGATACAGTTTAAAATCCATTGTCACAATGCTTCTACAAATTGTCCGAGTACCGAAAGCATTATAGTCATAAAGCAGCCTCTTTTCATAAAACTATCTTAGACCAAATTACTTTTACTGTTGCTTATTTCCAATCTATCTCTTATTGGTTTGGTTTAAGAGTCAAATTGGTTTGATTTTATAGTTTATTGGCAGTAAATATATCTTTGTAGCATCTATTCACTTCGTCAGAAAGATTTATAAGACATTAGACGACAAATTATGTTTTGTGCGTACTCTATTTTTTTTATAGAGCGAGCGAAAGATATTTTATTGATACTTTGATTCATACACCTTTGTAAGTGATCGTTGGGATATAAAAATATACTTTTATGGATCATAAAGATATATAAAATATAGTTTTATTGACCGTTACAAAAGTGCATATCGTTCTGTTTCATTGCGTACCTGCGTATTGAACGCGTAAAATATTTTAATGTGTAATATATAACTGTTTTTAAGAAATTTCGATCATAATGGGTTTATGGTATCTTAATAGGATAAGTGGGTTTACCCGCCCGCTTTTGGACCTTTTAGCACTGTCCCACTTTACTAAAAACATTTTAATACTCTAAATAAAAGTATGTAGATACCTTTTATAAATTGTTATTCAGAATTAGAATGAATGACGTTCTCGGTATACCCGAGAACGTCATTCATTCTAATATAATATTATAAATATTATAATTAGAGATGCAACGGATAATTGTTATGCCGGATACCGGATACCGGATATTCGACCTGACCATCGGCCGAATATCCGGTATCCGGCCTCCGAATATTCGACCGGCGGAACTATACCTACATTTCGGTTTTTTAGGTGCGCATTGTGCAGTTTGACCTGTTTCCTAATGAACGTTCGCGCGGACACATATCTAGGTTCGAAATGAGTGCGCGTGTAAGTCAGTGGAATGTTTAAATTGTTTTAAAATAATAAACAAGTACGATTATGACCGTGACTATTTCTTAAATCCAATTTGTTTACTCTGAAATCAAGCAATGTCACTATCCGATATCCGGCCGGATAGTAACCGAATATCCGGTGCATCTCTAATTACAATATTAAAGTTAATTCTAAAATCTATATGTTACACTCATAATTTCATAATTTTACGAAAACTCAGGAATATTTTTTTCAACCGGTGCAATATTACTCATTTTGATAATATGTTTATATTATCACACAGTAATCAATAGAATTACCGAGAAATACCCGACACAGTTAGCTGATCAAATACCTAATGTACAGAAACTAGCCAAAAACGTATTCTAAATTCAAATTTCACCTAACATTTCAAATCCAAAATCTCCCCGGCTTTATATATCGAACAGCTAATCAAACTCGCCATTGACATGTCCAAATTACTGAGACCCCTTTTGATTCCGCAACGCTCTTTGAAGCTTAGGATTTGTACGAATTGAGCACGAAGAGACGTGCCAAAGCTGGATGGCCGACACGTTGCTAGAGAATTCAGCCAGTTTAACACGGCCTACCTAACTCTAACACGTCCCTTGCAGTTCACCCGCTTTTAGGTTTAAAAAAGGATGCACGGAAGGTATTTTTAGACTGGTTTTCACTGAGTTCTAGTACAATGAATTGCATTAAGCGACATGGCCTCGGCTATGAATGGATACAGTCTGATGGCTGGCAGTTAGTGATGCGTTAATTTTGGCCGTAAATTTGTAATTATGTGCAACGATGCGTTTGTTGGGATAATATTTGCGAACGCAACAGCAGCATCAGAATTTCAGAAAATTGGTGTCACTTTGACACCAAATATCGCACCAATATTTAAATACGAGTGTGATACGTTACGAATTTAGTCAAATCGTAGTCAATTTGAATTTGAATGAATTTGTTAAGTACGAATGTCGATCCGTGATTTTATATAAGTAGGTAATGTTGCATCAGGCTAAATTACAATACATAGAAAAAGCAGTTTGAAATGAAATAAAACAATTAAATTCATTACAACATACGACTAGGTAACAGTTTGGTTTAAGACATTGAATTTTTCATGTAAAAATCGATAATTGTTCATATTGTTGTGTGTAAAAGGAAAAACATTCAACTTGCTACAATTAACAGTTTAGAGACTAAAACAATGTTTCAATTACTACTTACGCTAAATTAATTAATCAAGCTTGCTATCAGAAAGTTTCGTGACTTTCGTGTTCGTAAAGTACAGAAGTCATTCGTTGGGCAATGCATTCATTTTTATAACAAGTTACCTGAGGGTGCTTTAAGATTACCCTTTCCAGCTCTTAAGAATTACTTAAAAAAGTCATTGATGTTGAAGGCTTATTACAGAGTCGAGGACTACTTGACAGACAAACATGCATGGTCCAAACCAGAAACTGTAATAACGACAAGTAGCAATTAAAAGCATTGTATTATGTGTAGAGTTAAAGGTGACTCAGCTCAGGTAAGAAAGCACATCAAATTGTATGAAAGCATCTCATAACAATCAGTCAGATTCATATAACATGCATTCTCATTTCTTTTATTGGTTTTATTTTCCTTTCCTTTTGTAAGAATTTGATATGTTTTCTGAAAGAGCTACGTATTTGTATAAAGTTATGTACTCACTGAGTATAATTGCATGAATTCTATAGTAATTTAAATTGTATTTTTTTCTTAATTACTCGTAATGCATGTTAATTATAAGATCTAATAATGTTTTGAAAAGATGAGTCCCGCCGAGTTTGTTGCCGGTCCCATATTGGGATTCCCTCCTCCAATTGAGGGGGGATTTCAATCTTCTCGGGGCAGAGGTGTATGGTTGGAGCCGGTAAAGGTTTATTTGACGTTCATAAGCGCATTGTAATATGCCTACTTGAATAAACTATTTTTTATCTTTTATCTTTGAATACATGTAAATTTTTTAGCGTAATAATAATTGACCAATTGTTAAAGTAAATACAGAGCCAACGATATAATTTTCCACTTCCACCATACCTACTGAAATACTCCATGATGAATTAATACCTTCGTTATTCTCGTGTAAATAATTAGCCCCTTGAAACATTGCAAAATATCACGTCAGTAGTTTATCCCAATTAGTCTGCCTCAGCTGTTTCTGCTTACTTTCCGCCCTCGGGATCAAAATAAGTGACCCGTCCTAAGCAATCACTTCATAGCGAGTCCAATTCTGTATTCTCAAATTGATTAGATTTTTAACTCGTTCTGATACGACCTCGAGTCCGGTCATGAGGCGCCTTGTAATTGCACCTTTGGGTTGAATTTGGTAGTTCAGTACACAGACATAATTTATTATTTAATTATTAACTTGCTTACGGCTTCCGGTCTTATTCCTGTCATATGTTTTAATGGTGAATCGTCAGTTAAAATAAAATGCTCATTTCAATTTAAAATTGGTTTCTTTATTTAATTATATCAAAAAATTTACACCTGACACCCCAGACAAGACATCCTCCAGACTGAGCATATTCTCTACCCCCTCTGCCACAAATACGGTAGTTTTACTCCATTTTCGAGTCGAAAGTGTCTTTGTGTGACGTCCGTCTCTTTGAACGGACCAATCACGGCACGGGACCTCGCTCACCTCGTCCCCCGCACCCCCGTATTTTTGGCAGCATCGGTTTCATGAAAGAATTGCTCTAAACTCCGTCTAGAGGATTCCTAGTCTATGCCTGACACTGATAAATTACCGTACATTTCCGGATACTTGTTGGACTAATCCAAGTGGCGGTCCACAGTGGTGAAACATGGCCAGGCATCATGTGCACCAATAAGTGCAAGCGAAATAAGTTATGTTGTAAGACGACTTCTGATTGCATTTCATCAGCATTTAAATATCAGTGTAAGCCTGTAACAGTGATTCGGTCAAGGTTGTATCAAATTAATGAAAAGCTTATCCAATTTGAAATACACAATCGGCCTCAGCAAATAAATATTGAGCTTTAATTACTGCCCGGGACATGGTAAGTAAATTAAATGTAAATAGAACGGAACATGTTCTCTGACAACTTTACCAACATTTTGAGATTTTATGTTATTAGTCCGTCTTTAGAGCGGTTCAGTAAAAGGAAAACTGAAGCCACTTGAAAAAAGTTGACAATAAACAAAATGACATTAATTATTGGTAATTATAGTGACCAACCCGTAGAACCGATGGCCATTGGGGCGGAAAGGTTCTCGAGTGGCGACCACGTACCGGAAGGCGTAGCGTGGGTAGACCCCCCACAAGGTGGACTGATGACCTGGTAAAGGTTGCGGGAGTCCGGTGGATGCGGGTGGCGCAAGACCGGTCATTGAGGACTCTTTGGGGGAGGCCTATGTCCAGGCAGTGGACGTCCTCTGGCTGATATGATGATGATGATAGTGACAAACATCTTTCACACTGAAGTTTACAGGGTGACGCAAAAATTTTCTTATTTACACATCTCAATCGTCCAAAATCTTTAAACTGCAGTCCTTAAAATAAAACAAATCGTATTATTTTCAAAATATTTTTCTTTAGCTTTGATACACAAACGTAAACGTTTGTTAAAATTGTCAATAATCATAGTAGAAAATACGTAGTTTGTGTACCTTCTTGCAAGTTAAGCTATTCTTTTCTGCCATACAAACATGCCTATACATATCAAAGTAGTAAGAAGAAAGTTTTTCTTACAAAAACACACATCAAAGCACTCTCCCAGGGCAAATATAAGTTGCAAGTTCCATTATAAACAGATCAAACAATACTGCCTGGAATTAGACTAACAAAATCTACGTACGTGCAGACACAAATAAGCGGGCGGAACCGCCTCTCACACCGTACTATCAGTATCCTACGAGATCTTATATATCTTACAAGCAGACTTTTAGGTGCAGCAAAGTGTTGTTAACGGACAGCCGTATTCGAGCAATGAGATACGTCAAATACTAGATATTGAAAAGATATGGATTGGATATGTCAGTGTCAAACAAGTGTTAAAAGTGACTTTTTGTTTGAAGAAATTTCAATTTTGACACTTGTTTGACACTGACATATCCTATCTATATCGTTTCAATATCTAGTATTTGACGTATCTCATTGTTCGAATACGGCTGACAATCGGTATAGATAATTCCAACTGAAATGTTAAATGAAGGTTATTATTAACATAATTAACGCTAATTAATCATTAGGGTTAACACCACTCCGCTGCACCGAAAATGCTTTATAATTTACGATGTCTGCTTATAAGTGAGCAATTTAATTTAACGAGGGTTAGCGAAGGTCTCCGTTTCAGCTTGCGCAAAAATGCTTTCATAGGTATGTCCGGATGTTTTCCTCTGCAGGTCGCATTTCTTAACCGATTCTCGTGTTGGAGAGCAGGTTCGGTAGTTAGATTTTTTTTTCTATTAAGTATTTGTTTTTTTTATATATGCATATTGGCAGGAACTGGCATAAATTAATTAAGCGCCAGTAGAGTCTATGATAGCTAGGACTATTTAATTGTGAGTTCGCTGTGATAATGTCTATTTTTACATACATATTTTGTGCTTATCGTGCTTAGCTCACAAACCCACTAGCTTAAAGTTTGTACAACTTTAAGTAATTATTCCTAGTTTGTTTATTTTAAAACTTTCAAATGATATTTCGACGCAATCCCATTAAAAAAAAATATTAGCCCGTTATAGTGTCCCACTGCTGGGCAAAGGCCTCTCCCCTTGATATCGAAAACCCCCGTTGTAGTGCTTTTTCCGGCCAGTTATTATATTTCAGACATATTTCTATATAGTTATTATACAGTTATTATATATTTCAGATAAACTCAAGTTCGGTGTGAGCGGTGTCCGCAAATCGTCCGCCCCGTAGTTTGATATTCCATCACGAGAGACCCGGGGCGTTTGCACCTCCGCCGCTACGTGCGCCGGTATACCAGTAATAAAACTATACATAGATAATACTAGTGTCTCTGTGACCTGTAGACCTCGCCATAAGCTTCATAAGATTAAAAAAACTTGTGCCATTTTAAATATTTTCCAGAAAACGAAATGACATAAATAACTTACTTACTTACTGCTGTGGCGCAACGACCCGAAGTGGATCTTGGCTTTCGACACCAAAGAACGCCATGCTATTCTGTCCAAAGCCGTTTCTGTCCAGTCAACGACGCCGAGTTCGCTAAGGTCTTTCTGCACTTTGTCTCTCCAGCGGGACCTAGGGCGTCCAGACTAACTACTCCTAACTCTTATAATAGTAAAAAAATCTAATAAAGTCAAATGCAAATTGATTAATAAATAGTGTAAAAAATATTTTCCATTATGTCAATATTCAGAGAGGTAGAGCATGGGATATGAATTACGCGGGGAGAAGTGATTACGTGACGTCACCCCCTTTCGTCTTAAAAGGAGTATTAAGAAAAATCGTTCTGATCCAGACATAAAGCTCCCGCCTCATTACACCAAAAAGCATTAAATCAAACATCTCTGTCGATAATCTGTTAAGGAGAGGCTTTTTTACCAAATGACTTTTATAACTTACGATTTCTAACGTTAACATTATACGAGTAAAGTCGGAATAGATGTCATATGCTAAAGAAATGGTGACCAAGCCCTTCAGTGGCGGAGGCTGGATTCGAACCGGCTTCGCGGCTAACTAGGCCTAGAACACCCCGTTACGTCCCAATTTTCTCGAGCATACTCGTATGCAACCTTAGAAAGACTGAGCGTCTTTGACCAACTCTAAAGAGGCCCACAGATTACCAGTTTGCCGGATGATACCAGCCTGTCAGTTAATCGCAAAAGGTGACAGTTGATATCGTCCGGCGAACTGGTAACTTGTGGGCCCCTTCAGGGCGCGCAGTACGTGCTTCCACCTCTTATACGAATCTCTTACAGGATAACGATATACCTACTTACTTTCTTTCCTCTTTGATTACGATGTAGCGAGAAGGATGGTGCTGCCATCTATACAACGAAAAGTAAAATAATATATTTTGATTGGCGTTGTCAATAAACAATAATTGTCACTGGGCCCGGGAGCTTTTTAGGGTTCCGTACCTAAAGGGTAAACACGGGACCCTATTACTAAGACTCCGCTGTCCGTCCGCCCGTCTGTCACCAGGCTGTATCTCATGAACCGTGATAGGCAGTTGAAATTTTCACAGATGATGTATTTCTGTTGCCGCTATAACAACAAATACTAAAAAGTACGGAACCCTCGGTGGGCGAGTCCGACTCGCACTTGTTTTAGTTTACGATAATGTAGACGGCAAATAAAGCAAAGTATGTTATTAACAATCTCATCGGGGTATCGTGTCGTAACCGTCCCGCGCCCACTAAACGCTTTTCCGTATTTGCAGTCATTTTTCTTAACCGAACAACAATAAATCACCATTTATCCCTACATTAGTTCGATTGAGTGATTCCATTACTAGTTTTTACATAAAATATCAATTTTTATTAAATAACGATCGATTCACTCACGCACTTTTTATAGTGTTTGTTTACGAAGTACAGTCAGCAGCAAAAACATTTTGGATATTTTAGCCTACACTACTGTCATAAAAATGTTAGAGTTTACTTTCTTATTTTGAGATAGTTTAAATGTTGTCAATTCGATCAATGCTTCAAGAAGTCATATCGGTACGATACCGAATCGATCTGTCAGTGTCAAAAGTGACGTTTTTTGTTTGAAGAAATGTCACTCTTGACAATGACAGATCGGTATCGTACCGCGGTGACTTCTTAAATCATTTTTCGAATCGAGCCGTTCTTACACATTTCCTTGTTTCTCTTGCAACAACAATGCATCAGTCCAATCCGTAACAACCAATCAAGGCTCGTATTTTACAGCCAATCGCGTCGCTTCTGGGACGAATAAATTTTTATACCGAACTAAATTGGAACGCGAATAGCTTGGATACAATGTTTTAAATGTTTTCCTTCTGCAACGCAACGCGTAATTTAACACTAGCCCCCTATTCATAAAGGGGCCCACTGATTAACAGTCCGCCGGTTATCCGGTATCGGTCTGTCAGTTAGAACAAAATTTTGACAGTTCCGAACAACTGACAGGCCGATAACGTCCGGCGGACTGTTAATCAGTGGGCCCCTTAAACGCGCTACAAACCTCAATTAGCTAATAATCGTTTGTCTTTATCTGTCATTTTGACTTATGTATTTGTAAGAAAGGGAAAAAACATAATTTAACTACCTACTCACATCAGGCCCGTAAAGTTTTATGAATAAGGGGGTTAGTGTTTTTTTAAATAACATTCCAAGCAAAAATTAAATGTCATTCGACTTTTCAAAATAGGTACATATATTATAGAATACAACCCAATCACAACAAATTGCAAGCAAACCGCACCCATTACTCAGTCAAGGAAAACATTCTTCGTATGAAAATACGGGGCTAAGCAATGAAATACACAACCATAACTTGCTGATATATAACTATCGTAAACTTAGGAGATATACAGGCTAGTTATTCAGGGCCGTTGGAAGGGAAAGAATTGAATATTTTATAGCGCTATATGTTACAACGTGGACTAATTATTAAAATGGATTTGTTCGCGTCCGTATAGTTACTTGATACAAAAAGGTTTACTAAATATCTCGCTAGCAGTCGCTGAACAGGGCGCGTCGATTCGTACATCTCGCTAACGAAATTCTTATCGTGTTTATTTTATTTATTACATATAATAAGGGTCGGGAATTGTTATATCATTTGTCATGCTCTGAAAGTAGATAGGTAATTATAAATTGTCTATGAAGTGTGCAGAAAGTGATATGTTTCTGCTCTAGGGCGTTTTACTTTCCAAGTACCTTAGTTTTTCATTTATTTTACGATAAGTAATTTAAATTTGGTTTTAAATGGATTTGTTGTACAATTTCCATTCTGATTATTTTACTGTCTATTCCACAACTAACGATACTTCCTTCCTAAATTCTTAATTGTGAAGTTCCTTCAAAAATACTATGAAAGTTTATCTTTGACATGTTTTTTCTTAAATATTCTACTTTCGTAGAGTGTTGAACTCGGCTGAGAGGCACTCATTTCAGTGTCGGACTAAACTGGATCGACTGAAATAAGTGCATGCCATCCCTTGGCTAACAATTTAGTAATTAATATATTGGCTTAATTTGTCTATTTTAATATTTGATCAATTGATCATTTCATGATATAGCGAATCTATTGTTATTTGAAAGACTCTCACCGGCTCTGCGGCGTCAATTTGACGTACTATCCGTAAACCATGACGTCATTCTCTTACATGTTACGTCATTAAACCGTTTGACGTCACCCGTGTTGTTAAAACCGTGACGTCAGAGTTGCAATAGATGCGCATAGGCATCAAAACATTCGAGAATGCGGATGCTGTTCGGATTTGAAAAGCAGGCGTTGACGTTTAGACCTAGTTATTAGTGCGTGGGAGTTGCTTTAAATTTGACATGTTCGTTTTTGGAATTTAATCGATTTCATGTTAGAAAACAAAGTCTCACGAAAACGGAAAGATTTTATAAAAGGACTTCAATAAAGTGGGGGGTGTAAAAAATATCTGGATCTTTCTTATGTAGGTACATACATACATGAATGGCCAAACTGCGGCATATTGTTGATAATTTGAAGAAAGATTTGCGTATGTGTATCACTGCTAAAGGCGTAGGTATATTTTGAAGATAATACTTTAAGTTTTAGTTAAGTGAGTTCTAGTTTTTAGTGCCATTTAAAAAGATGTTTAAAATATTTAAAAAAATGTCTACCGATTTTTGGGACAGCCTGTATGTTTCCCAGTGGATACATTCAACAAATTTTAGTCCTTATTTCAAAATAATCAATAAAAATAACATTTCAGGTTATTGAATTAAAGACTAGGTTTTTATCATTAAAAAATTCCCACATCTTAAAAAAAAGTGATTCAAAATAAAATCTTGAGCGCAACACGGTAACGAAAATGAAGCAATTTTAGCATTTCCACACTTGCGTCGGTCATATACGGCGCGCGATTACACTGCGGTGCACACGAAATGATACACCGCCTAATTTGGGCTGTGATTTCATACTTTGCTGGTCTATAGAAGGTACTTTTTAACCAAGAGGGGATAACTGTAACTGCATAGCTGTAAGGGTGTTTTGTACCTCACTTCAATGGCTGGAATCGGGATTCTAACTCACGATCTCAGGTCTGAAAGCCATTCGCCTGATGGTTCTTATTTACATCTGCCCAAAAAAGTGTAGGTAGGTAATAGTTTTAAATTTCACGTTTTTATAGTAAAGCCTGAAAAGACTATAATTATTTGGCCTTACAATGTGACAGTTATGTGAGAATTATTTACCTGTCGTGTCAACGACAACTTTCAAAACATTCGGCCTGATTCGAACTTTAAGATACGTCACAAATTTGCTAAATATACGATAATCTATGGCGTATCCTTAGCATTGACGTTTCTTTTAGTTCGAATCAGGCCGGTTATCTATTGAAATACTACGCAATCCTTCGTCATTTCAGTGCCTTAAATGTTTCATTATATTAAAAATATTTTTTCTTGCATCTTTGACAATTTTTTTTGGTATTTTTGTGGTTCAATAAATTATAATTGAGAAATCTTTTCTTCTTGTTGTCTGTTGTCACAGAGAGTATCCATGCCAGTAAAAGAAATGAGTACCACAGAAAATCCGCAACATGGCGAAGGCCAAATAAATAATTAATTGTACCCTTTATTTTGCCCCGCACTGCATTTGGATTTATGGTGCTATTTTTATTTTCCAACCACGCTGATTTATTACACTGAGTGGTATAGAAAATGGATTTTGCAACTTGGAAATATAGACTGAAATGTTAAATGGATGCTGTGCTCGTGCCAATGATGGTTATAGTAAAGGATAAATCAAAACTTGATAAACAATGGCTGTTGGTCATTTCGCTTTTTACTTTTCATGTGTATAGTACAATAACATATGTGATACAGCAGTGTATTCGACTAGTTTTTTGATATGTTGCTTTTCATCCCTTGGTATGAATTCTTCGTAAGTTGAATAATTTTTATTACTTACATATATGCTACAGATTTCGTCACATTATCCACAACAGGTTTTATCAATCTTAATATCAAGGAACTATTTTTTTATGATTTTCAAGTATTGTATGTCATAATAATAATTCTACCAAGTATAACGGTAAGTATCTTGAAAATTTGCCGAATGTTGGTTGCCGTGGTAAATCCGCGAACAGTTAAATAAATAAATATTATAGGGACATCCTCACACAAATTGAGTAAGTCCCATGGCAAGCTCAAGAAGACTTAAGTAAATAAGAAAAGGGAAGGAAGGAGTTAGTTGCCGAAAAGGCAGAACGCCCCTTGAAATATCCTAACTACAGAAGCCATACTACATAAGTATAGATTTCATAACAAAGCTAGTATGGTATCAGCATCATTTGCAGAGCTATAGCTATTATAATAATAGCAGGTGCGGGCTCAGGATTGGCCCGAGGGATGTCAGACATGCGTTGCTCCATCGCTCTTTGTGTACCGTCAAGTTGCAAGCGAGAGCGGATTTGTTAAATATTTGTTTATTCTACAAAGGGATAAAGATGTTGTTTAACCCTTCGTTTGATATCCGAGCAAGCGGAAGATTCCAAAATTGAGCCACGAGTGTAGGAAGTGGTTTGAAAAGCATTGCGAGTTGCACAAGGGTTTGCACCACAAAGTTTTTCACCCCAACGCGAGGAAAATAAGAATTGTAAAACATTAAAAATTAAATCCAAATGAACGCTTGTAAATGTAAGTATATCATTCAACAAATCATCACTTTACAGTCAATTCTACCAGCCAACACGACAACAATCTCAAAATTTTATCAAATTAAGTAAAGTGGCAAAGGCCAGTCTTAATATAAAATGCAACTTTCCCATCAGTTTTTGAAGAATAAAGAGAAGGCTCTCTTAAGAGCCGGTGAGATAAAAAAAAATAAAAACATACTTCCTTTGCCTTTGCCGAATCTCATCTTCCTCACGTTGTTCCGGAATTTTGCCACGGCTCATGGGAGCCTGGGGTTTGCATGGCAACTAATCCCAAGAATTGGCGTTGGAATTAGCTTTGCCGAATCTATTCGGTCAAAAAGTTAGTCACTTGCACAGCGCACCAACTCCTAACGGGCTTTAATACCAGTACGTAGATAAAGTGGTACAGGTTTATTTCATCGGACTTAGCTTTGCCTCAGTTCGGGACTCGAATTCTGAAACTAATTGGACCCGTCTGTGTTCAGGCATTACAGTGTTTCAGCCTTGTTATGAATTCTATTCTATAATGCTGTTTTAAAATTCTAAAAGGCGTCTGTGAACTTAATAGGGTTTAAGTCGGATTTAAGGTAAGTTTTCTTTTTACTTTTCTAGGAATTATTCATATTTTATATGAAAGAGAATGTCGTATTGTTCAACATATTTTGCATTTGTGATCATTTAAAAGCATTTGATTATGTTAATCGTGGGACATGTTTATTTTTAAATAAAACACGCCATAACCAGATTTATGATGTATATTGTAGTATTTGTAGATAGTATTTTATGTTTACGTGATATATCACAAACAAATACATATAATAAATTAAACTTAGGATCCAATGGTACAGTTGGTTTTAGGAGTGCTCAAGGGTCAGTCATAGGTCCTTTTTTATTTTTGAGCTTATATCGGTATATCTATCTTTGCAAATGGAGACTTGTTAAATGTTGATTCGACCTGCATTTACCACAACGTTGAATATATAATAATAAATTAATCACCCCTAATTCATGTCTCGTTAAGTGTTTATTAACTTTCTTACAAATTGTACAAAATAAAGTGTCTCAAAAATAATAATGTTGAAGACATTTATTGCAACGATACTTTTTAAATATTAAATACTATTGTTCATATTATAAACATGTTCAAACTCAGAACTTAATCTGGCTTATAAGAGAAACTCAAACATGTACAATAATACTCATAGTAGCTAGACCAATATCGAATAGAAGTTACGTGAGCAGGATTATTCTATGTTAGAAGTTTAACTTGAATTTAGAATCCCTTTATGAAACATAATATGGGCAGGCTATTCAAATGTTTTGAAGCCTTACTTGAGCTTATATGACTTGATACGTGAAATGAAAACTTTAATAGAGGTACGGTTTTACAGCTTAACTTTGGAACGATGTTTGAATTTACGCTTCGTGGAGTTTGGAGTCATGAAATATTGACATTATGATGTATTTCAAGTTTTACCGTAGTTAAAATGGAGGTATGAAAACTAAGAATTACTTTACATTTGTGGGTGGGTCAACAATTTCTTATTGTTATTCAGTCCCGTCAGCTAGGTACAAAACAGTAGCACACTTTGTTAGAAGTGTTATACGTTCTACTAACATGCTCAGGAATTAAATCTTAATTTATTGGATGAAGATTCGAATTCTAAAAATTTAATTAAAAAATATAACTCTACAATCATTAAACTAAAACAAAACTAGAATCATTGACTGGTGGAGCACGCTATTGGTCTTACTTCGAAGATTTTATAGGTCCATAAATATTTTATTATTCAGATTAATTACCTGCATATAATTAATTAATTTATGATTTCAAGCTAACATGGTCATTTATATCATAAATATTAATAATAACGGGATATTTACAATAAAATAAATATATGGGGTACCTATTCGGTTTTAATTAATAATTTTATTTAACATTTGTAATTATAAAAAGTACAATTAGCGGACGTAAATTACCATAAGGCATTATTTACCGTATTATGTATATTGTTTATATTCATATTGTACCTAAACAGGTATAAAGAATAGGTGGTTAACTTAATTGCTCAGCTAAACCTAGCATAACAACTAGAGTATCAATAAAAACTATTTAAATGATACTTAAAATGCCACCATCAAACTAATAATTCACTCACACGTCAAGCAATTACAGGTGACCTAACTTGTAGTAATAAAAGACCTAAGTACCATGAATGGCTTAATATTTTAGGTCTTTTAATAATGTATTTTGCGTGGCTTATACGTGATAAGACACATCTGCGTTTGCAAATTTATGGTTTTAAGACTTAGATCATTATCAACCAAAAATACCGTAAGGTCCCATTCGGTTTCAGACTGCACTAGCGTTACTGCAGCAGTGTTGCAGCGAAACATTGCTTGTAATGTGTGACGTACACACGTCACACGTCACACGTCATGTGGCATTTAGATAAATAGAAAATACATTTGATTAACACGTTCACTGCGTTACGGGGGCTTTTGAACCCCGTACGATGTCATCATTCAGTGCGGAGACTAAAAAATCGTGTTTACTCGCTGGTGCGGAAGCTGTATCTTGGATATTTTTATGACTATGATATAGACAAATATACATTTGAGTTTCTTGTCAAAAGTATAACCAGGTGGTATATTCAAAATATACGAGGTCTCAGGAACCCCGTACCGACCAGGGAACAAATTTCGCCTTCTAGTGTGATACGGGTTCCAGTGAACCCCGTATAGATTTCAGCTGGCCCGTACGGGGTTATGACCACAAAGTCACTAGTGCAGTCAGCATTACAAGACTTTTTATCGATAAATTAAAAATAATGCGTTTGGGACGCATGCTAGAATGGTGTTATTGCAAAAACAATGTAGTTAACAAGTGGTATAATTTAGAACAAGTAATATACTTCACTAGATATCATATCACTGAATGTTACGTACTGTTGACGGCTGCTCAGTAATCAATTTTTACACCAATCAGTTCCAGACATGTTGTGTCCGAAAGTGACGTTTTTAATATTAAAACTTAAGGTTTCAACCTGAAAAACGATGTCTAATTATTACTATAGTAAGCGCTAAAATATCGTTAGTTTTATTTCCCATCACTATTAATTTATCGACATAAATAAGTTATGTGCGTTACGGGGTTTGCTAAGCCCCGTAGTTTTATAAAATAACATAACGTTATCAATATAACAATAGGTATTGATTGTTATTATAGATTACTTTGAAATGTAATTTGATATCTTATGTTTATTAAATGTCACACACGTGGAGTGACGTATTATAACTAGTATAATAAACTTGCATTTCCCTACTTGTAGAAATTTTACGTACAGTCGCCTGTAAAAATATGGGTGTAGCCAACTTATTCAAAAATATGTCCCATAGTTCTTAATTCGCTGACATATATAAGAGCTATGGTACATATTTTTGAGATGATTTGTGCACCCATATTTTTACAGTCGACTGTACAAAGAAATTACAGTGAGTAGAAGTTTTACACACCTAAAAGACTTCTACTCCTCAAGAACTTCGGTATCTATAGAGTCGCGCGCGACAACGCAAGTCATGCTATAACGGTCAGTTAACATTAGGTACAAATTTTGAAAAATATTTTTCTGACATCAAACAGACAAGCAAAGTACTAGGAGCCAATTAGCCAAACTCTAAAATTGAACCAATTAAAGCACCTTTTCAGTTTTTAATCATTAGTCGTACAATGAACGCCATTTGTTATAATTAATAAACGGTTACTGTCAGCGTAGCATCTTGAATGGCAAGTTCTAAGGCCTGTGCACACCGGATGAGTAGACTGCACCGTGTTGTAATATACATAACCATATAAGACACGGCATACCGTTTGCGTGACGTGCGTGTGCACGTCTCCATCATTTTAGCGCACGTGCACGTCAGTGTGCACGCACAGCCTGTGTGCTCTGGACTTTAAAAGACTAAGGGTAACATTCCATTTCTGACTGCATCTGCACTACTGCGCTGTACGAACGAGTCGGTGTTATTGTCAATGTCCATAGTAAGATGAATGGCAGTGCTGCTGTCGTTGGACATGGACTGTCACCTTAACACGACACAACTGTACAGTTAGTTTCATTTCTTAACCCTTTAACCGCCAGAGTAAAAGGGTTAAGAAATGATATATACCTAAGACATTATACATATCCAGCTCATTTCGCCACAGTCTGATAAATAAGACAAAGATCTGATTTGGTTTTTACAGCACATTTATAACTCCCGTAACTATGCCAACCTTATTCTGCGTGGTACAATAGTCCGTGGCGACACGAGCACGCTCGATCAAAAATTGCTGGCGGTTAAAAGGTTAACCGACTTCGTTTTTTTCAGTAGGTAGGTACCAGGGCTATAACCGCGATAACCTAAGTTCGCAAATTGCGGGCATCTTTCTCTGTCACTCTAATTACTGCTTAACGGGAATAAAAGAGAAAGATGCCCGAAATTTGTGAACTTCGGTGTCCCGAAATTTGTGAATCTGATGATCCTAGATCCGGATCTAGAGGGGATCCTAGAATGAACGATGGTAAAGTACTCGTTATATATTTATATAGTTCATTAACTAATTACTTATATGAAATACGTCTGGACAAACAATTACCAGTCATTAGGATGTAATTATTCTCCTATAAAAACGATGGCGCTAAAAAAATCTAACTAATGAGCATGCACCTTAACTATACCAATTAAATCAATCGAGACTTCCATACTTTTCTAAAAACCATTTATCCTGTTTCACACACATTCAAAAATACACCTTAAATCCAAGTTTTAAGGTTCGAATTTAAAGTTGTCTTGACACGTAGTTAAGCTCTTTTGAAATGTATGAGTCGTTCGTTAAACAATGCAGCAGAGTCTGCGCTTGCACATACACCTGTCGTTAGATCGGATCTAGACAGGCTATACAGGGTGCTTCGTCCTTTGTATAGGAATGTACAAGTTCGGGATAGACACGCGCCATTTTGTCTTAGTTTTGCCTGAGTATCCTGTCAGTGTAAAGTTTAAATAGGTTCAGACAAAGATATAGGAGGCAACGCAGACGAATCGCCTGATACAGATATAAATAATAATAAATATTAGGCGACATCTTACACAGATCAACCTAACCCCAAACTAAGCAAAGCTTGTATGGGTGCTAGGCGACGATATACATACTTATATAGATAAATACATACTTATATACATAGAAAACACCCATGACTCAGGAACAAATATTAGTGTTCATCACACAAATAAATGCCCTTACTGGGATTCGAACCCAGGACCGTCGGCTTCGCAGGCAGGGTCACTATCCACTAGGCCAGACCGGTCGTCGTATACAAATACTCTTTATTGCACACCTCAATAAAAGAAGACAATACAAAAGAAAACAGAAATACAAGCAGAGGTAAACAACAGGCGGTCTTATCGTTAAAAAGCGATCTCTTCCAGACAACCTTTGGGTAGCGCCTGATGGTAAACAATTACCAAAAATATCTAGAAATTCTTTGTAGTAGTAGTAGTAAACACTTTATTGCACAATACAAGTACATAATACAGACAGAATAGAGTAAATGTGTACAAAGACGAACTTCTTATTCTAAATTAAGAAATTCTTTGTATCTACTAAATTGGAGAAAAAACTTTACGCGATCTCCCGGATAACAGAGCAATTCGAGTTTTAGTTATTCGATACGTTTCCGATATGATACTGATGTGGCAGTGTCAAAAGTGAAATTTCTCCAACCAAACTCGTCACTTTTGAAACAGTCTCCCGCGGTATTTCCGGACCGATACGACCGTCAGGAAAAGGTCGTACTTCCCTCTAGGCCGGCAACGTACTTGCAACCCCCTGTGGCAGGTGTCCATGGACGACGTTAATTTTTTACCATATCAGGCTAATCGTCTGCTCGTTTGCCTGTTAAATAATAAAAAAATTGAAGAGACGTAACCTAGAAAAACATTTTTTGCTTAAACTTTTTTTTATTTAAACGTAACACAATTAAACATTTCTATTCACGCACGCACCATTTAAAATAACTAGTACTAAATTAAAATAAAAACAACATAAAGTACAATAACATGGGTTCAAAGAAACTGACTCCCAAGGGTCCATTAGTAATGCCATCACGTATTATAATAGTACTTTATAATACAATAAACAATTATCACGATTCAGGGACATACTCGAATCAACAGTGTCCCAAACTCCCAAAATATTTTTGTACAAAATTAATGATGCTGTTTGTAACACCCTTAACGTAAAAGACACAAGGTTTAATTTTGATTGCAGCATCGTTACTTATGTTTATAAAGAACCGGCTAGCGTCAAAACATGACAACCCCAAATTGAACAAAAAACGGGTAAGGGTGAGTCGGCGGTAAGTGAAGGGTTCTGTATATTAAACGGGGGTTTACTAAGTTCAGTAAACCCTTGTTTTATAACAACGTTCTTGTTTCAGATTAAGAGTCACTGGGTCGTTAAATTTTACAATAAAAAAAACCATTTTCATAGAAAAAGCATATTCATTTTATATTAACACTCCAGATCAGAAAATTAGGTGTACAGGCGAAACATATACGTATTTTCTTTTGTTTGAAATGGTACCCAGTAAAAACACCATATACAATATACCATACAATACAAATAAGTAAAAGATAATAAAACAGAAAGCAAACAGCAACAACACAAATAGTAGAGATACACAACAGCTAAGATTGCCTGTTTAATAAGCAATCTCTTCCAGACAACATTTTGGTAGGTAACATATACTTACCACATTTTTTTAATGATTGCCTTTACACAGTGGCGTTTTTGACCAGCTTAGTCAAACATGCATTTTCAAGGACCCTTAATCCATAGGCAGTAGGCACCCTGTAGTTTACTTAAAAAAGATCCCTAAAACTAGTTTTCCGTTCCTTCCACTAGAGTGCACCACAAAAAACGAGAGTTTTTGATGTCAAATAAACTGTGATTGAATACATTAATGCCCAGTTGCATCTATTGTGGTACATATGCGTACCACTTTTGTTTCGGTACATATTTGAATGGTACAAAAAAGGGTATGGGAACTTTTTAAGGGTCAGATTGTGGACTTCAGCGATTCAATTTATTTAAATTCTAATCATGGTTGAGTGGCAAAGCATTATATAATGGTATGCTTAAATAAGTTTAAGAAGGATAACGTTTCCTTTCTGAACTAAATATTAGGCATTACAAAATACGAGGTGGTGGTGGTGGTTATATAATAAAATAAAAAAGGTCGTTTTTAAACGTGTTTAAAACCAACTGTACTACCGAAAAACTAGACCTAGGTAGGTATTAGAAAACTATATCAATCAAAAAGACACAGGAAAACTAAATCAAAAGTGTTAAAAACACTTATCTTTGTAGATATAGGTAAAGTCAAGTGTAAAAATATAGGTGCACACATCATACTCAAAAATATGTCACATAGCTCTTATGTCAGCGAATTAAGAACTATGGGACATACTTTTGAGTAGGTAAGTTACCCATATTTTTAAACTTGACTGTACATTTCAGTAACAACACGAAAACAACTTATCCGCGCATACACGAAATAAAAAAATATGAAATTAATATATTATAAAAATTACACGTGCTTAAAATTTTATTCCAAATTCTAGTATCCCAAAAGCCAAACATAAAACGCTAAGGTAAACTTTTAATTTTGTACCAAATTAATTGACTTAAGTAAACTTAAAATTAAACTTATCAACTGAAAATTAATTCCTTTAAGGCATTATTTTACTTTCGTTTGGCAAAGTCATTATCAATTAAGGCGGAGTTCGAAAGTTGCCTAAATGTCTAAAATTACCCAATATTGAGTTGTACGGTTTCGACTTAATTTATTTTTCTAGTCGATTTTTAACTCTATGTCACTTTGCCTTTGGCTTTTGACGAAACGACCTGACAGGCCTTGAGGAGTAAATTAAAACTTTTTATACTGTTGCTATTGACCACCCTTTTGAATCACCTTCTCTC
This sequence comes from Cydia splendana, assembly GCF_910591565.1. Taxonomy (NCBI): domain Eukaryota; kingdom Metazoa; phylum Arthropoda; class Insecta; order Lepidoptera; family Tortricidae; genus Cydia; species Cydia splendana. The sequence goes on from NC_085975.1 coordinate 1,114,693, forward strand.
TCACGATCTCTCTCCATCTGGTTCTGTCCTTGGCAGTGTGGAGAGCCATGTGGACTGTGGAGTCAAGAGCGGTGCGGATCTGGTCGGACCAACGTATTGGACTGCGCCCACGTCCAGGCCTCTTCCCATCCACTTTGCCGGTCACAAAAAGCTTTTTCAGACTGCCACCGTCTTTTCTTGCTATATGACCGAAGTACTCAAGGACTCTGCGTAGACATTCGGATGACAGCCGCGACGAGATCTTGAGTTCTCGCAGTATGGAGACGTTAGTCCGAAATGCAGTCCAGGGGATACGGAGCATCTTTCTCCAGCACCACATCTCGAAGGCGTCAATGCGTTTGCCGTCAGTAGCTTTCAACGTCCACGTCTCAACGCCATACGTAAAGATAGAGTCCGTACCAGTTTGGTTTTAGTTTTTACGGAAATGCTGCGATCTTTCGAGATATTTCCAAGCTGAGACATGATGCATAGTACATTAAATTTAATTATTTATTTGCGTTATAATATATTTGCGTTGAAATTCTCAGCTGTACTATAATTTTATTATCATTAATACTGTTAAAGTTTTAACGGCAATTTAGTTTTTACTTTAAACTTGAAATAATATCATTAAATTTTGGTGGATCTTCTCAGTCACAGCCATTTACCTAAGATGTTCTCTGAGCGACTATAATATTGCCTACAGGACTTTCGTAGTACCTTAGCATAATTTTATTGTTTGACTTATTTTAATTTATTTCAATTTAATAATAATGTAAATAATTCATGGAAGTGGAGAAAACGAGGGGAGGCCTTTGCCCAGCAGCAGCAGTGAGACACCAGAATAGGCTAATAAACAAAACTAAACAAAAAAATCCATTATTTGTTTCATTTGTTTTGTTTGTTGTACAAAATAGTTATTTACGATACAAGTGCGGAAAAGAGGAAAGTCGAAACGAGTGGCGATAAATTAAAACACGACCGAAGGGAGTGTTTTAAATCGACACGAGTTGTGAATTACCTATTCGCACGTGTATCGTACAACGTTTTACAGTACATATGGCCCTTTAAACTTTTGACATCGCACAAAAAGTGCTATTTTACGCACTAGTGCGGGAAAATATGACCATATGTACTGTAAAAAATATTTTACTTAACTTTATTTTTATTTTGAATAATTTAATCGATATTATGTTAGTACCATCGCCCACACTGTTAACTGTATCTTACCTGACCTTGCCTCTGTAATAAGGTCCACCGATGTACAAAGGAGTGTTGTTGTTTGTACACATAACAAAAAAGTTTATAGACCAGTACGGATATTATGGTCGTTTTTATCTACGTGACAGCGTGATAAAACGGTGTTCGTCACTATCTATCCCGCGGAGTTAAAAAGTGACAGTTATTTTATCACGTGGATAAATGTGGTTAAAGCGATCCATAATACGCCTGCAGGTATGTACTTAAATCCATGTTAGTGCCAAAAAAATATGAATGATGGAAGCGTAAATAATTTCTACAAAATTTATATTAAGTAACATCTCTCTAAAATCTAACAAAGACCTCGTTTATTTATTTATTTTAATTAAACTTGTCTTTGTACATATAATTTCATGCGTTAACTTTTCCACTTAAAACTACATTTTATCATCAAAAACATTAAAAATGCTTATTCAAAACACTAATTTGTGCTTTAATTCCGTCCTTCAGGAAACCCTATTGTGCGATGGCCACACATCTTTTACAGAATAAAATTATCCCCTTCTTTTGGAACTATTAAATTTATTTGTGGCCGGCCCTTGCAGTAAATAACTGAATTACCATAAGAAACGGTCTCACCGCACTTCGCTACTGAATAAATTAACTCCATTTTACTTTTTTAGGGGTCCACAATGCGATACGACTTTTTTTTCGTAATGGGATCATATGGGGCAGAAGTTAGGATGGATGCGTAGCTGAACACGTAGCTATAGTTGAGATAGCCTAGAAATACGTTGACTATTTTGTTTTTACTCCGATATTGTTGATAATTTTAACAAACTTTGCGTTTACATTTTTTTTTAATGATTGTAGTTTTAATTTGAATACCTGGGAGACCGAGCTTGCCTCGGAAAACATATTTATAAATACTCAAAAACGCGCGTTTTCCCAGAGATAAGACCTACCTAAATCGATTTTTCGCCCCCGGAAGCCCCCATATTGCAAATTTCCGAGATCCCCGAAATATATAAATATATACATAAATAAATATACAAGAATTGCTCGTTTAAAGGTATAATAAATAGATAGATAAATTTTTAACAACCAGAGAAGTCTGCGAACGATGCTATTAAGCTAGAATTAAGCCAAGACAGTAATTTTTCCACTTTAAAATTTGTGATAAATTGATAATTATGTAATGTATATAGCTTTGTGACGTGTAAAATTATTTATGATTTTATAAATAAATATCTCTATCTCTCTATCTCAATCTCTGTAATAGACAAGTCCAAAAAAAACATAAAAAAAAATTGTTAACGTATTTTTGGGTCATTCTGTATAACTAAGTTGAACTTTTTTACCAACCCCAGCCGAAAAGTTTATGTAATATTAACTCTAGAAGTATGTTATAACGAATCCGCCGTCAAAAAGCCACTTAGTGTAGTAAATGAAGCAAGTGGTTGTATGGAGACCCATGCATTAATTTCTCAGTCGATGAAATTTAGCTTGGTTATTGTATAGTATGAGCCGAGACTAACATTATAAATATCCAAAAAAAAAACACTCCTAAGTTAGGTAAAAACACAAATCTGATTATATATTGAACCGAGTAATTCCTCAGTCCAAAATTATTTTACAAAATAAGTTATTTGTATCAGTATGTGATACTAGAAAAAAATCTAAAAGTTTTGTCAAACATGAGAATATTTTTTTATGATACTTCCTTTTTTTGACGCTAATTTTCATCGGAATATTGCTCTGTCAATTTTTTCTTCTTATATGATCTTAGAATATAATTTGGCGCAGTAGGTAAAAAAATCCAAAAAAAATGCGTATCGAAATGTATGTATTATAGAACTATTAAAAACTGAGAGTGGAAAATTTTTAGATTTTCATTTTGTAGGTATAAAACGGCAATAAAATGGCATTCCAGTGAAAAAATTAGACTGAGCAATTTTCCGGTCCAAGACACGCCAAAAAATTTTATTTTATTAATACTTACTCGTATTTCTGCTGGGATATTTTTTTGATATTTCATATATTGTTGGAATACGTTACATGAATATGTCTGGTGAAGAAAGTTTGAACGGAGCATTTTTCCGTAAAAAGATATTAACGATTTAAGACTTTAGGTATTTACTTTAATTCTATTATTATTATTCTTTGGAAATTTATACAATACTTTTTATTTATTGATACTTTATCATACTGTAAAGTTTTTTCTGGCTGAGGAATTACTGCGGGGTCCACTACCTTTATTTACTACACTAACTCCCATACAACAGAAGCTACGCCCTCATTTTAAAACGACATCTGCACATTGGAGTAACATACATATATTTTAATTTTAATAAATTGTACTGTTTTCTTTCTGTATGTTAGTTATATTTCTCAAATCTACAACTTGTTGCTACGGAGGAGCGGGTCTTCCTGATACAGGTATAATAAAACCTACTTAATAGGAACTCCCAACCTGTTACCTTATTATGTAACATTTATTAATGTAATAAATATTTTGTCATTTTAATTTTTTTCATATTTATATTAAATTTGGCTTTAACGCATTTACTGCCAGTGCAAAGCTACGCACTACGCGTGTAGCCGATTACTTTATTTTTCCGCTATGTAGCGAAAAGCGTCTACAAACAGAGAACCCGCCTAGCGGGTCGCTGACAGTGAATGTGTTAAATTACAATTTCTAGCAACGAAAACTAGTACTTAGATACCTAATAGTATAAACCTTTTTAACGTACCAAATCCGGAAACGTAGGTAACTGAACCAGAAAAACTTTAATAAGCTTAAAACACTATAAAACAAAAACGAAATGTTGCACAAGTACTTAGAAATGCATACATATTACGCCTATAATTATACCTCATCACGTTTTGATGCGTACTGACATTCTACTAGGCACGTGAATTCGGCATTATTTACACAACCTCTCAAAACCAAAGCATTATCCATGGAAATGACAACTTTAACTTCATCACTCAAGGTTAATTTTCTTTTAACATTACACAACATTTTTAAGAGATTGGAAAAACAAGTGAAAAACGATAGCTTGTTTCGGGAACCTCTTATCTTGTTTTGTCATTGTTGAAAAGTGAACTTTAAATAGTAGATGTTAAGGTTCCTTTTATATTGACGGACAAAAATGTTAGGATTTCTATAAAGTTTCCAATGAAAATGTAAATTTTATGAGGCACAAGCCTTCAGGCGCGTTAATAGATGGCATCTCTGCTTTTTTTATCTAAATTAAAAATCTGAGCTTATTGAGGGTTACGTGAGCTTCGTTAGCCGGTTTCGTAAAAGGAGGGTTTGTTTATATGTGTTAATTTAATTTATTAGGGTGCTAAAGCATGTCTGCTGAAATAGCAGAGGGGTGGAAATGGGATGGGAAATTCCAGGTAATACTGGTAATCTTGGAGAATCAGATGAAATCTAGTATTTTTGGCATCTGCCAGATGCCCAAGATGAAAGACGTTGTCTTTCAGGCCAATTTGAACGTACCTACACTGATCACTATTATTTTACATTATAGTTCACCTTATTTAGACAGCCAAAAGCGACAGAAAGCGACCAAAAGCACCAGAAAGCGACCAAAAGCGCCAGAAAGCGACCAAAAGCTCCAGAAAACGACCAAAATCGCCCGCAAGATACAAGAGAATATTAGCGTCAGACAGTTGCACTTTAACAAGCCATACAAACTCTCTTATTTAAATATTATTTATTTATTTATTTTAAACTTTATTTCACATAAAAGAAGTACAACAGGCGGATTTACTGCCACTAGGCATTCTACATCAGTCAACTATAAGGCGAAACAGAAATGCGTCAAGGTGGGTGCAGTGAGAAAAAAAAATCTACATTATGAACGAAAAGTAATTACTACATAAGTTAACACTAACAAATTATATCTTTTCACTATGAATACACTAAATACCTACTTTATGCACGTGCATTAAAAGTTACCTACCGACTAATTCCTACTATATTAGACCAAGAAAAGTCTGCAGAGATTTTGACAGCAAACGCAGTGCAGGTGTTTTTTTAAACGTCAATCTTCTATGAAATTATGACGTATAAATAACACTGGCACTGCGTGTGCTGTCAAAATCTCTGCAGACTTTTCTTGGTCTAACTCTAGTCTTGTATAGCCTGTCCGATTTCTAAGATCCAGTTCGCCATAGATTTACTACGGCGTACTTGATCTTAGAAAAGCGGACAGACTATAGGTACATTATTATTACTTTAGCGACCAAAAGCGCCAGAAAGCGTGCAAAAGCACCCACAAGCCAATATAAGACGGTATGAGACAACGTTATTGCGTTAACACTGGCCATTAGTGGCAGATGCCCGTAACTTGATTTAAGAAGAATCGCCGAAATGGACGGGACAACTTAATTTCTGTTGTGGACACTGTTTCCGTTGTCACTTCCTATATTTCCTTCATGTCATGCTGATTATATTCGTTATTAGTAACATATTAATAACAAGTCAAGTTAAATGAAAAAAAAAAGAACACTAAGTATCGCTATGAAACGTACGCACGAATAGTGAGAAAACATATCTAAGAACAATCGTTAGAGACCCTGATTTTAAATGAAAAAACAATACCGTTCACCCGTTTATAAATTGAATTGAAAATTTCATATCATTTCTTTTCAGGCAACTACGGCCCTAGAAACTAACATATATACAAAAAAATTAAGCTATGGTCGGTGTCATAGATAGACACAACCACAGAGCGGTCAAACTTATAACACCCCACATGTCAAAATTAATGCAACGCTGCGCAGTTTCCCAATCCAATATTATTCAAATCACAGACAATCGTTACCTACGTCATCAACAAGCAGCATAGCCTTAACTAGGTATTAAATTTGAATGAAATTAGGCCTTTAACATCTTGACCGATGGTTTATGCAGTCTGTATGCGAGTAACAACGTCTCTCGTGGCTGTATTAAGCCAATGCGGGACCGGCATTTGCGACCGCATTTGTGGCAGCTGAAGCAGGGAGCCATGTCGGCAAACATCAGTACGGCTACCACCAGTTTTGACATTGACATAACGCTCACGTTTACGTAACTTACTTTCTATGCATCTCGCTCGTACTCGCATATGCGAGCAATAGTGCAAGCGAGATGTACAGAAAGTAAATTACGTAGACGTGAGCGTTATGTCAATGTTAAAACTGATGGTAGAGGCTCTAGTGGATTGTGTCTCTTTGCGCGTTTTCGGGCAAGGTCTTGGAACCATGCGCTGTCATTAGGCAAAGAAACACATGCAACATTTGAAACATGCATGCGCAGCGTTGCATTGTTTTTTTATGCATGATATATTTGCATTTGGTGTAAAGCACCATTCTATGGAACTTGCTAACTGTGTAAACAAAAGTCACAAGTAAATTCATCATTCAGAGTCAATTTCAATATGGCGGTTTGTTTACATAGTTAGCAAGTTCCATAGAATGACACTTTAACAGTAAACATAACAGCAGAGGATATAACAGTTTAAATGTACCTCCTTCTGATAATTTTACATATGACACGATAAGTACATATATCAAATTAATACAGTGAAACCTGGTTAAGTGGGACCTGGATAAGTGAGAAACCTCTATAGCTGGGACTCATGGTGCGGTCCCGACACTTTAGCACTGAATTACCTCTGTTAGTGAGATAAAACGAACCTCTATAACTGGGATTAGTTGTTGTGATTTTATAGTCACATTTACCTCTATAATTGAGACAGAGAGTGTATTTTACCTCTTTTACTGAGACTATATTTATAAGATTACATTTTACTAATTGTTTTTTTTTTTTTTATACGAATTACCTCTGTATCTGAGATAACGTCAATCTATGACCTCTCTAACTTGGACTTTATTGAATTCTTACTAACTCTTAGTCTATCCACAAATTCCGCATTTGCTTAGTTATGTCTAAACGACTGCAAGTTTCATTTAGTTACTTTATGTAGTTAAAACTATCGAAACGAAAGCTAAAATCTTGATAAGTAACAAGAATAAACAAATTTTCATTTAATAAATTTCTAAGCCACAATGAAGTCCGTATCAATTTTAATTAAAAAATCTATCCTTTGGAAAATCATTCAAAATAAATATTTAAACAGACTTAAAAAATATTTAGGGACAAGGATTATTTTACCTCAACATTTAAAGATAATTACAAAATACCTTATTAACCACCTCTATAACTGAGATATAACCTCTATTCTCACCTCTATTAATGGGACCCTCTGTAAATGAGACAGAATTTATTTGTACCTGGCTAACTGAGAGCCTGGGTAAGTGGAATACCTCTTTAAGTGAGACAAATCTGCTCGTCCCTTAAAGTCTCACTTATCCAGGTTTCACTGTATTTATAACATAAATTGTGACATGACGTGACATGATTCCTACTCAGGCGGCCAAAACCACACCTCCTACATGCAGCCTTGGAATATAGGGAAAACAAAAGAAAGATAGGTAGACCTATCTTCACATGGATTGACTCACTCAACCACGACATAACCCACTACACCAATAAGAACCAATCCTATTGGGAATCCATAGCTCAGGATAGAGACTTAATCAAGAAAAAAGTAGCTGAGATTTACGACCAACCAGAGATAGACACAGAATCCGAGCCTGACGAGAACGACAGTCCAGTGATAACACAACCTACGTGATAAACCCTATACTGGAGAAAGCCCTGCCGCTTTACAAAAATATTAAATATTGAAGACAACTTAATCGCAGTCACTGTCCTTTCGTATATATTTACACTAAATATTTATCTATCTTCCATATACACTGGGCACGATGCTAGTATTCGGTCTGGTTCTTCCACTCCCGTCAATCCCAATCCTTCTGACTGCACACGCCCCACACTCCCCACCTGTATTATTGGCTCACCGGTGTCTCGGGCAGGAGGGTCTGTTGAGCATTCCGGGGCGGCAGATGATGGGAGGGAGTACACGAGTAGGCCCGAATATACGTCCCGGCTCGGAACAGGTTTGTCTGGACGGAGGTCGTTAGCACACCCTAGCATACGCCTCTGACCGACGGCCTGTATCGTCCCAGCGCGTGCGTTTGAGCAAGCTCGATGAGCCTCTCCGTCCCTCCCTCTCCTTGGTGACCAACGCCTCTGCGTCCTTGCTGCAGTAACTGCTGGCTGGTGTAGTCAACGAACGGAACGGAACGGAACGGACATGACGTGACATGATTCCTTGGAAACGGTTCCGTAATTTTTCCAAGGCTGCCGTATGAGCAAATAATAACATAAGAGCTTCTAGCAAAACCGCAAATATGTATATATTTAGTGGTTGCAAAAATATCTATACTACTAGTAGTATTAGTAGTCTAACGTGAGGGCTAACAGGCCTATTCAGATTTCGAGATAATCACAAGATTTTGAGACGATTTAGAGATCAACTAGATCTACATTAGATATCGACTAGATGTGACTTGGATATAAGTCATAACTTGTCGAAATCGTTCAAGAGGACCTCCAGAATCGCGGAAACGTCAAATTTGACATATATGTCTTACAAATATCTTTAAATTAGCCGTATCGTAACTTGTTGAAGTCTAGTAGAAATCTAATTCATTTTCCGAATCGAGCCGTGGGTAACTTTTTCTTTCAAATATCACATAATATATCTATTTCAGTTAATACCAATTTCATAATCGATTATGTAATTATTGATGTGTAACTCGAAGCATGCAACAGCGCTACTTACTTCAACTCATCATCATCATCATCATTTTAGCCTTCAGTCGCTCACTGCTGAGCATAGGCCTCTCTTCGTGTACGGCACTTATCCCGGGTCCTGAGCTAGTGTTATCCAAAAGTGCCCCGCGATTTTTCGAATATCATCTACCCAACGAGCCAACGGACACCAGGCGTTTCTTTAATCCGAAAGCGGCGAATCCGTCAACATTTTGGTCCACCTGCCATCACTCTGCCTAGCAACATGCCCCGCCCAACTCCATTTAAGCTTGGTGAGCAACTTCAACTAAGCACCAAAATGTAACTCCCACTTTTAAATAAGATAGAAAATGGCTGTTTTTAAAGACAATAGTTTTAAGTAAAGGAAAACTTCGCAGTGGAACTTTAATTCTAGAATTAGCATAAGCTCATTCTGGGCACACTTTGGTGCTTTTAAACGCTTTAAGTTCGAGCTTTCATTACGTCTAACTTTTATTGGGGCGTGCATATTCATGGGATTACTTTCGTTTGTTGTTTTTAAGTGTTTTTTAGGGGTCTTCATCCCAGTTCAACTATTTGGGAATGTCTGTATAGACTACAGTAGCCTTACCACGACTGCCTTAGCAGTGTCAAACTGACATATTCGCTAGCCTGTGCGTAACTTACTTTCTGTACACCTTTCTGTGCGAGCGCACACTAATATGCGAGTACGAGCGAGATGCATAGAAAGTAAGTTACGCACACGCTAGAGAATATGTCAGTGTCAAACTGTACCCGTACCATGAGTCACTGACAGTTTCAATACTGACATATGTATAAGGTAACGTATAACGTGTCTTGCTACTTCAGTCAACCTCAGTACTTTTTGTACCGAGACTGACTGAAATAGCAAGACACTTTTGTACGTTTCCGTGAAAATACGAAGGAATTATGCACTAGGTACCTACATCTGTACGTAATTTACCTTCTATACATTTCGCTCGCACTAATATGTCAGTACGTATAATACGTTTTTGCTTTATACCTACCTATATAAAATGCATATAAAACGGGCAATCTAACCTTCGTTTCTAATGATTCACCCTCGCCATAATTATTATGACTTTCTGGTCTCATATTATTTCCGATACCCGCATATTGAAGGCCATGCTGCCGAGACAGTATGAATCACTTACTGCTGCTTTAATAATAGAAATGACTAGTGCATTTTGAATACTGTATGGAGATACTTCTTTTTTGCATACGTCTATTGGACAGCGGAATAGGTACCTATTCCTAGTTGCTAACCAGAGTATGACTTGTGAGTGTAGAATAGAAACTATCGGGAAAAAAAACCGGCCAGGTGCGTGCCGCACCATGCTTATTGGCGGGTTCAGAACTTCATACAATAAACAAAGCCATACAAGCAAGTAAGTAAGTAAGTAAATACGTAAACAAGTAAGTAAACACTTAATTGTACGAAAAGAAAGGAATATTGGTTACATCAGATAAAACAAATGTGTAGTACGAAGGCGAGCTTATCCCTAAGAGGGATCTCTTCCAGCAAAAAGGGTGGGGCGTATTTTTCCGGCACTTACGTCGTTTAGATAATAAGAAAAGTTTTTTGGAAAACATCTCATGTCATGGCTCAACCGATCATTGTAGGTACCTATTATTAGGTAGCTATTATTCAAAATAATTTTCGTGGAAAGTATATTTTTTTTATTAACTTCAAATTAAGACTATACTTAATCTTTTTTTTTTCAAACTTTTATTGTACTTACAAGTAGGGAATGCAAATCGGTTATTTTCGGTTATTTTTTGTATGGAAATTATCGGTTATTAACCGAAACCGCGGTTATTTCCATACAAAAAATAACCGATTTGCATTCCCTACTTACAAGCCAATTTGAATGTGCACTGACATCAGAATGATGTTATTTAGCTGTCGTGCATCTCACCCGCGCCGATACATCTACGGACAAGTACGGATGAAATGCATCATAACCGATTGACATCAGTTAGATGCAATTCTGATGTCATTGTACGTTTGAATTGGCCAGTTAGTTAAAGTATAAGTAATAACACTCAGGCAAATCTAGACACGCGGTAGCGTGTCCAGCCATGTTTAATTAGGTACATGAGGTAACAGCTAAAAAATATATATATATTTTTTCACTTCTCATGCTCAAAAAGTGCACCTTTATGTCGTGCGTAGACGACATAAAATCGCATTTTATGCTCTAGAGCATAAAGTAAAATCATCTATTACGACCCTTATTGACTTAGCAATAAAGTCCAAATTCTGCCACACAAACTGCCAGCCCAGCCGGCGCGCCCCCGACCGGCGCTCTCCCGATCGGCGTGCCCCGCGCCTCCGACCGGCCCAAGAACAATTTTCTTTAGTCTTGAATAAATACGTTAAAATAACCTAAAATATTTGATTTCTTGTATATTTTCCTCGCAATCGAAGTGAAAAGCAGAGTATACAACAAGGGCATAAATGTCCATTTTTACCCTCGTCTACTATTTTGGTCTTCACTTCGCTCAGACCAAAAAATTGCCTCGGGTAAAAATGGGTCACTTTATGCCCTTGTTGTACAATCTACTATTGTTTTTTGGCCACTTAATTTGAGCATCTTAGCCAAATCTAGTTGCAAGATGAGTCACTGCAATTAATTTCAGCATGGAACTAATAAATATGCATAGCGTGTACAAAATTAGTTTTTTTTGCGTAACCATAACACTTCTACTGTTTAGCTGACCGCTAGATGAGTCACTATAGGTAAGTATGGCAACATAGCAACATATTTCATCATTCCATAAATAGGTAGGTATACATATTAATCAAAGTGCAAAGTTTTTCAAGTGTTTTCGTGTGTGTTGATATTTACAAACTTTTATTTAACTTACCTATAGATAATATATAATAAATTAAAACTTTCAGGTTTTGAACACATATTAACTCACTATTAACTTATTTGTTTAACTTTAACGTTTTTTTTGTTTTTATTTAAGTTATTTGTTTGTGTTATATTTGTACTTTTATGGATGTAATTAATTATACACCATTTTGAAAACACAAGACCGTTTATTTCACAAAAACATAAACTGACAACTCAAACACTGACAGCACTGTCCAAATGGCCATAGACTAGCTATAGCTTTATGTAAACAAGAAGTATTAATTGTTGCCACACTCTTCCCCACTTAGTAAAAATCTATTCTAAAAGCTGACTACATTTTAGTAGCTGATTAGTATGCCGTTTCCAACTTTGCCCCTCCACTTCGACCTCATAAGTTACAACAGATACAATAACATGTGTAATAACCTTAAACCCATAACCTTCTCCCCCTACTCCCCGGACAGAAAATTTTTCACTATCATTACTATTTTTCAATGACTGTTGTAAGTATCCTTTATCAATTAAGCCAGCTACTGGGTGAGGCCTAAGCAGTGAGAAACGGCACCTCAGCTCCCTGCCAAACATTATACATATAGGAGCGCGCTATCTCCTTCATTCTAGTTACACCTAGATGGGAGGCATGTAGCTCTAACATTATTTCATCAGTAAGCGAACAAGGTATAATGACTTGATAACCCCACAGCACACAGTCCTGGTCCAAGGTAATTTCGTTTTTTCTAGAATAATAAGAATCATATTCTATTCCTAAATTATTGCTATCAGGCAATCCAACTCTACAGAATTGAATGATGTTACACAATATAATATAGTAAAGACAAAGTTTAAGTACAGAGAGCCATTTTTTTCCAATAATTCTTGGTAATCCATCTTTTACAATATAAAATATTTGTTTTTCTACATTAACAGTTTCATACGACAAACTTAAGTCTTCCAAAGCATTGGTTGATTGGTCACATTTTGTAGAAATTACATTCTGTTGCTTTATTTCTAAATTTGGAAAATATTGCTCCTTATTAGAACAGGTAATGGTACTTACATCTGGTCCGGTATCAACCTCAAACTCCAACAAATTGCCACTTACTTGGATACTTAACTTTGCTGATGGAATCTTCTCTTGTTCACTAATACAAAACATATCACAGAGCTCCGGTCCCGGAATGTCATTTTTCTGCTCACACTTTTCCTCATTAACAGTTGATTTGTAAGTCATTACCTCATCAGCCATATCTAAGGTTTTCATCCTCCAATTATCTTTATTTCGGTAACACATTTTGAAAATGTGACCCTTCATACCACATTCGCTACAGAATTTCCCTCGCAAAGTGCATTCAGCTCTCATGTGCCCCTGTTTTCCGCAACAAAAACAAACTCCAGTGCTTTCTCTTGCCTGTGGTTTAAATTTGGTCTCCTCATGTCGCGGACCATAGCCTTCGTTCCTTTCTACCTTGAACATTTGTGGTTGGGTCTCTTTTTCTTGACTCTTGTAGGTTAAATTATATGCGGTCTCCACAGTTTTTCCAATTTCCAATAATTTTTCCAATGGTAGGTCTGCCTGTTTAAGCAATTCAAACTTCACTGCTTCATACAAAGTGCCATTTAAAAGCCGTTCTTTGAGTTCTTCATTGAGATTTTTAAAATTACAATTTTTAGACAACTTCTTTAGTTCAAGTATGTATTTATCTAAATTTTCGTCTTTTTTCTGGTTTCTCTTTCTGAATTCAGCTTGTTCCAGTGCATAATTTTTAACAGGATGGTAATATTTCTCTAATTTTTCACAAATTTGCTCATATGTGAGAGCCACTGGTGAGTCTGGAGTGCATATAATTGTAAGAAGTTCGTAGACACTCGCTCCAAGCTTTGTGATAAGTAGTGGTACTTTCTTACTGGCATCAATGTCATTTAAAATGAAGAAACACTCCAGTTGTTCTTTGTATGCGTTCCAGTTGCCTCCGGTAAAAACTTCCAAGTTCGAAATCAAGTACATCTTATAATTTGCGTGTTTTTCTGTAGTCCAATATAGATATTCCTCTTTCTTTTTTGTTTGGATCCAGGCTTTTTTTCCGGATTTTATAAATTCGCCTATTACCGTTTGTCGTTTGTTTTTTTCATAACCTCAAAACTACACACTCGAAATTTAACACATTCACTTTTAACTATTTTTTTATGTTATCACACGTTGTTCGTAGTCGTCTCGTCGCCAGATTGTTATATTTGTACTTTTATGGATGTAATTAATTAATACACCATTTTGAAAACACAAGACCGTTTATTTCACAAAAACATAAACTGACAACTCAAACACTGACAGCACTGTCCAAATGGCCATAGACTAGCTATAGCTTTATGTAAACAAGAAGTATTAATTGTTGCCACAGTTTGTATATAATATATTTAATTACACAAATGGGTCTACCGCGATATAATTTCATTGTTTTACCTTTAATTCCGACGTTTCAGCTGAGTTGCACCAGCTGTGGTCACGGAAAGACTGACGTCCCAATAAATGTCAACAGAGATATTAATAAAACACCACTAAACTACCCGAAATTAGTTTATAAAAATGTTTGGGGTAGACAAAGAACTTGCAGCTACCCGTTAAAGTTTAATGTTTATTCTCCACGGCACGACACGCAACACTCACAGTATCCGTACACTGGTCCGAAGATATATCCGCTGGTTTCAACATTTGAATCACTGGTCCCCAAGTAGACGATAATTTGTACCCGTCCTCTCGGTTGAAATTTTTAGGGTGTTTTTTAATTTCAATCGCCTCTCTCACGATTCGCGGATAATAGTGTCGCTCGTTGGAGAGGACTTTGGGTTTATGTAGCTCAATCCAGTGATTCGTTCCTGTTGTCAGCAAGTGCTCAGCTATTGCGGATTTGTTTACATGGCGATTTTTAACAGCTGCTATGTGTTCCTTCACCCTCTCTTGAACGCTGCTGCTGCTGCTTTGTGTAATTAAATATGTGTACAAAACGCGAGAGTTTAAAGTGTATATAATATGTTATGTTTGTTCGGATCAAATCTTGCAAGCTAAATTAGACCAACTTCCCATAATTCGATAGTTGAAATTTCGCATTCACAGTTGGGTGACAATGCAATATTATGGTCCCATCGAGCTGATCTGATCATGGACACAGGTGTGACTCTGTGATAAAACAACGAAATCTAATTGTACATATTTCGAGGGTGAGCGGTCAAACCCGATAAGCCGAGATATATTTTAATTCAAATATAAACTCCACGCACGTCACATATAGTTCTAATTTGAATGAAAAAATATCTCCACTTTGACCAACTCTCCCCTTGATTTGGATTTTGAATACCTACACATTTTGAAAACAATGATTTGGAATATACTTTCCGTTTTCAGCTGTTATGATCGTTAATAGATAATATGTTAAATAATTATATCATACCTGTGCCATGTCGATAGCGTTTATTTAAATTTATTCAAAATTAATTTATTAAAAATCGGCCTTATATTAGTTTATTTTCATGAAAATCAGGTCAAAAACTCATAACCCCCATTAGTATAAGTACCTACTCCCTTTTTTTGAGTTCTTTGCCAATAGGGTAAAAACTGGACCCTATTACTAAGACTCCACTGTCCGTCTGTCTGTCACCGGGCTGCATCTCATGAACCGTGATACTAGCTGTTGAAATTTTCACAGATGATGTATTTCTGTTGCCGCTATAACAGCATATAACAACAAATACTAAAAAGTATGAAACCCTCGGTATGCGAGTCCAACTCGCACCGGTTTTACTACTGTTTTCTAATACTTACCTAACTCGGTGACTCACTGTAGGTAAGTATAGCATGGCAACTCATTATTCACGCTGGATACGCTGATACAAATGCGCGTACGCATCCAGATGAGTCACTGCGCTGTTTACAAACTACTACGTTAGTCTTATATGCCATATCTCCATAATAGTTTGGTAATACTTAAGCATTTCTGGTTATCTGGATATTATGTCTATAATAGTTAAATAATACTTAAACATTTTTGGTTCGATTCGGTGCTAGACTTATTTCTACAATAGTTTTGAGATTTCCACCAGTTTGACATTTCCTCTTCACCATTTAGATGGCTGGCTGTCCTCAACTGTGCGTTTCTCCAGAAACTTCCTGCCTTGCACAGCTAAGCTGTGGAATGAACTGTCGTGTCGCCCGCTGCATTCCGGACCGATACGACCTTCAAACCTTCAACAAAAGAGCATAATTATACTCCCATCTTAAATGCCGGCAACGCCTCTGGCGTTCTTCTTCTTCCAGTGCCATCTCCGACCGGAGGTCGGCTATCATGAGGGCTATACGAGCTTTAGATACAGCTGCGCGGAATAATGAGCGTGTGCTCTGTTTGAACCATGTTCGGAGATTTTTGAGCCATGAGTTACGTCTTCGTCCGGATGATCTTCCTCTGCCGTTGCACCACGGTAATTCCGTACTCGTACCATCAGTTCGAAAAAAGATGAAAAATGAACACCATTTCTGGATCGTCATCATTATCATGGTGGTCTTTTGGTGACCCAATCTTCAATGTAGGCCTCTTCCCTCTTCTTTCACTCCTGTCGATCTTGTGCCCGATTCATTCAGGCATTTCTGGATAGTTCGCCTAAAAGACCAGAGTAAGTAGTCGAGTGATTCATATAGTACAAAAGGGTGAGGTCAGGTAACCTATAAAAAGCACAATTAAAAGTTCGACCACCCACGAACCAGCATCGTTTATTGGTCACACTTGTTATCTTTATGTTGATCCAAAAATAATAGGTACTTAGACAAATTAACGAAGATTTGGTATTCTACAAATTTCAGTCCATGTACGAGTATGATCCTGAAGTAATTAAAAAAAAAGTCTTTTGTGTGTTAAATTCATCACTTAAGGCGAAAATAGTGAGATATTTAGTTAGAAGATGTATAACGTTGTTTCTGAGAATTACTTCCTTACATTCTTATAATTTTTTCCTTCCGCTTTGAAGCTAATTTTGACACCTGTCACTTCAATAATTATATTATTTTGTCATTTACTGACGTAATTTATGTCTTCTTCTAAGAGGCGAATCACATTACATACTTTTATTAAAAAAATCCACTAGAACGGTGTATTTTTGCAAATGAATCTTCTGCTTAAATAATTGTCATATATACATCGGTATGAAGCTGCAACTAGTGAACCAAAATCTCATTAGATCTCTGTTATTAGTATACTTTATTCATATAGGTACATATAAGGTACAAAAACATGTCAAAAACAATAAATAAAAACAACTTAAAATTACAATGAATCTAAACACAAACTATTCTAAAATAAAACTAAATCTAAAACAGGCCCCTGGGGCAAGGTCCCGAAGATGCTGGCTGCGTAACTTGGATCTATAGAGATTAAAATACTATTTTCGAGTCCCCATTGATTAGACTAACATACGCATAAACAAGACCAGTAAAAATAAAGCTATCAATACACCGAAACACGCCTCACCATCACGCAAAAACATCAGCCACCGAGAATCAAAAACGTCGAAAGTGGATACAAGAGAGGAATGCAAAGAAAATTTAATAAAAAACCGAATAATTATAATCTGTATCTTTGGGTAATTCAATTAATGTAAACAAAATAGCACGATTACAGCAGCTTCGTTATTAAGTATATAAAACTACTGTAAGTTTTAGCACATCGAGTTAAATTGACTTGAAGAATTTTCTTGCCCAATAAAATACCAAATTGTGATATATTTGTTTACATTCTTTTGAATACTTACTTACCTAAAATATTAAGTT
Source organism: Cydia splendana (assembly GCF_910591565.1). Lineage (NCBI taxonomy): Eukaryota > Metazoa > Arthropoda > Insecta > Lepidoptera > Tortricidae > Cydia > Cydia splendana. The sequence continues at coordinate 1,132,283 of NC_085975.1, forward strand.
TACTTAAGAAAACAAATTAAAACCTTAACCTACGAACTTATATCTCATAAGCCCTTTTACTTCTACTTCAGCATATTGGGTTAAAACACCACCCGGGCTCAAACAGTCGTAAGCACCATGTAAATCAGGTTGAGTTACATCCTTTTAGTTACAAGCTAGTTGTACAGTTACCGTTAATACGAAAAGGTCGATTTCGTTCCCTATCACCCATAAAGTTGATCTAACGATTGTTAATTATGATGTTATTGGATATTCGCACGAAGTTAACAGGATTTTATGTAATAAATTGGATCTGTTTTTTATTGGTATCACTAATAGTCGGAGCGGTACTTAGACCAACCACAGTAAAGTTAACTAGTAGTAGGGCTTACGGCGATATTTACATCGAAAGCTGCATTTTTGGCAGAAAGCAAGCGGCTTTGCCCAGTGATAATAGGGACCAATCTGAATGATTTCATCCGAGGAAACACAAATTTCATTCACTAGAATTCAAGATGGCGGACCTTTTCCAAAATGGCGGTTGCAATATTAAAAAAAAATATAGACACAAAACGGCTGCACCGATTTTAGTAATTGATATATCGATCAATTCGTATTAACACCTGTAATCGAATCAAATATATAGCATTTAAGAAATTAAAGATGGCGGCCGAATATTTAAAAAAATGTTTTTTTTTTCTTTAATTTTGTTTCTTCTAATGAAAATAACAACTAAATATTCTATAATATGATCACATATTCTTTCATTTAAATGAAACCTGATAATATAATCTGCAAAATAAAAAAACAATCTTAACAATCCGTTGAGTAGTTTTTGAACTATACGCATTTCAAAAAGCGCGTAACTGCCGTTCGAAACGGCCCGATCGCGCGACTCGCGTCAAAACTGAGAACTTTGATGATTTAAAGGTAAAAAAAAGAACTGAAAACCTATTTACTTTATTTATTGAGCTATAAATAAATAAATAAATTGTATTTCTGCTTATTATTTGTGACCATCACGGGAAAAGGTATAGCGGCTGGCGCTTACGTCGCTTAGCACCGCAATAGTATTGGAGCGGCGTTAATAATAGCGTAAGCGCCATCCGCCCTAAGGTACCTATTTATTTACCCATTACCAGTGGGTTCAAATTTATTCCTCTCTATCATCTTTGCCCGATGTAGTTGAACGAAAGAAAAGAAAATTCATATGAAATCAGATCAAAATATACCTAATATAATTAAATTAAATACTTATATAGAGATGAACTACGCCAAACTGTCCCGCCCCTCCAATACTATTTTAATGTGTGTAGTATTGAAATAGTAATGGAGGGCGGGACAGTTTGGCGTGGTTTATCTATAAGTACCTTTTGTTTTTGCAAGTGCTGCATTGCACTGTGCAGGGTAGACCCACCCTCCGACACGTGCAGCGCATTGTTTCGCAGCCTTTTTTACAGCCGTAATGGTCCAGGTATGATAATTCACGCCACATCGCCCTAGCATCAGACCATTGCGATTCCCAACTGCCATTAGATGACTTCCAACCCCAAGAGGATGGCAATGGCACAGAGGCATCATCAAGAATAAGAGCATATCACCCCATAAGTGGCCTGCTTGATATGTGAGACGGAGCGCGTGTTTATGTAATGCTGCCGATGTTGGTGGGATGCTGGTTACCAATTTATTTTTAGTAGCAAATAGCTACTTGCGTACCAAGTTGTTCGACGAATGTGATATTTGTGGGTCATATAGGTAGCAGGTGAACTTTTCCAGCACAGCCATGATTTCTTTAGGAAGGCTTTGTAATGGCTGCGATATTTCTTTCAAAGTTGGTGTAACTTCAGGGTGTAACAACCTTGTTTGAAGCAAGACTTCTTTCCTGTTGTATGGAAGTAAGAAGTCGTGTCACACCCTGTAGAGGCGTAAAAGTCACGAAGAGCGGTTGATCTGTCAGGACCCAAAGTATTTGCTATTTTATGAAGATCGCCATAACGGCGTTTATCCTAGTATCATTGGGCAAAGCGGCTTGCTTTCTGCCAAAAATGCAGTTTCTTTTCGCTAAGCTCTATCACTAAACAGACTGATCACCGCCACGCAGCAGAGATCTATGAAGCTTCCCATAGTAGGTATATAAGCGATGGCTTTTACGGTGACAGACAGTTTGGTGCAACTGACCTTAAGTATACTCAGATTTACAATTTTTTAAAGCTTTTTACCAATTAGTACGAGTGATCGTGTCGTATCAATCTCTTAGTAGGTATATATTGTCCCGGCTTTTAGCCACCGTGAGCCACCTAACCCCAATTATTTAGCTTTTTGATGAAGACATTTATCATTCAGATCTGTAACGAAATTAAAAGTACCTACCCATGTATTACACAGTATTAGGGTTCCAATCCGCGATTTCATTTTGAGAATAAACATTACCTATTTTGCTACCATTACAATAGCAACTTTGTCGCAATAGCTGTCAATATAGCCTTACTCCAAATACGTCAAATTAGTAACATTGATACAGTACCTACTAAACTTTCCTGACGATTACAAAACCAATAGAAATGAGTCAGAAACTAACAATCAGAGAAACAAATTCAAAATATATATATTTACTTAGAGGAACAAGTATATAGCTACAGCGACAAAAAGCGAACATTAAACTTATATACCCACACAAATTCACCAACATAATATCTACCGTATAACCCATCCTAATATAATCCTTATGACCAAAGTGTTAGGTTGATATCAGAACGACATAGTTGAGATGCGATGTGTTAAAAGTAAGCGGGGATATACTATATTAGTTAGGTATAATAGAAACACGTTTCGCGTAGTACGGTAGCGATCGAATATATTGGCGTGTTTAGAGAAGACGAGACGACTCCGATACGGACTCTGACTTTTTGTAACTTGTTATTATTTTAGAAAAAAAAACGGAACTTTGGACATGGTGCAATCACAAGGTCGGACTATCACTAAGGTACTTACCCACTACCTGTGTAGAGAAATGATAACGCTCGTTCACAAAAAAAGTCAATGTAAAATATGTCTTCACTGTTAATCCATTGGTACAAGGATTGCAAACCGAATGTTCTTATAACAAAGCACGAGTTAGGTACTATAAAGTATACACAAAGCACTCATCAATTTTTATAGGTGCATAGAACTTGTAGAGTTCCCCTCGTTTTCACTAGGATACCATCGTCTGATTATGACTTAATGATAATCGGACCATCTGTGAAGTCTTTTTCAAGCAAAAAACAAATCGAACCGGCCCAACTCAAGAAACCATAAAAAACATTTTCCTGGAGAATTCAGGGTAGAGAAACTCATAAAGTCCAAATTATATTATGTAGTAAATATGAACGTACGCTATTTTACCACTAACTTGGTATTAAAACAGTTTTTTTTATGATATAGGAGTCAAACGAGCGAACAATCGCTGATGTTCAACGATTACCATCGTCCTTGCACACCCGCAAGATCCATGAGAGGTTGTGTAAGAAGTAAGAATAAGAAGCACGTTCTTTGAAGGTCGTATCGGTCCGGAAATATGTATGATAATTATTATGCGACAGTTCATTCCACAGTTTAGATAGGTACTTTCTAGAGATGCACACAGTTGAGGACTGCCAATCATCTAAGTGGTGAAAATAGAAATGTTAATTTTCCAAACTAAAACTAAAATTGAAAAATCGTGCAGTGTAAAATTGTGAACCGGTTTTTATTAGCACATGGCAGTGGCCTGAGCAAGCTCAGCAACAATGGTTCATTGGATAAGCTTCGTTACCAGCTTTTGGTTAGCGAACCAACGAAACTTCGCGCTGCCCAGTGTTCTTAATAAAGGACACTTTAATGTTTGGTTTTTATTAGCACAGGGCTGGCCTGAGCAAGATCAGCAACAATGGTTAATTGGATAAGCTTCATTACCAGCTTTCAGTTAGGAAACGCTGAGGATTTTCATATTAACGGAGTTTTTGAGGATTTCATTTTTATTTTTGCTCCACAGGCTTTATTTTTGAGAAAGGTCAAACAGTGGTCGTTTTTTAGAATTTCGTGGTACCTAACAACCCTTAAGGTGACGTTCGAATATCTACTGCACCTCCATTTCTGTTGCGGTATCGTTATTTTTTTGCAGCTGTATTTGTCAATTTCCTTAATGAAACGAGTTACTGAATAAACGGCATAATGGCGGCAGTGTTAAGGAAATTGACAGATACAGTCAATTTATGAAATAGGTAGATATAAAACTATTCAACTAAAAATAATAATAAAAACTCTACGCTATTTGCCAAAAACAACTATTTGATGCCAAAAATGGCTTACATCATTTTTGAAAAGAGCTGATCTTCTTCAAACTGCTGACAAGTTCTATAAAACTAAAATTCTATAAAGAACTACAGCAAGGCAACTTGAAATCGGTCCAACCGCTGGTGAACTACGATGCCACAGACAGACAGACATTGGCGTTAAACATATATTATTATAACACATATTTTTGCGTCTTAGGTTAAAATCGAGAGACCAGGCGAAGCAAGACCCAAATAATACCTAACTAGTCTAGAATGCCTGTGTTCAGTATTCCGGCCGCAAATGGCCCGCTCTCGTGGGATTCAGGCACATTTACTTTCCGGAGTCTAGACTTCGCCAGACCTTGAAATAACGTAAAAGCTTCTAAATTATATATTCTGCCTAATGCCTAGTAAAATGGAGGTAGATGACATTTTCATTACTTACCCTAGAATTAAATTTGTACAATTTATTAGTTCTTTGATAATACATACTTACTTATCTAAATAAATGTAATGGGGCAATCTTACATAAATCGAGACCTAGTCCCACAATAAGCTCAATAAGGCTTGTCTTGTGGATACTAGACGAAAATCTATAATAATTATAATAGATAGATATAGATGAGTACTTAAAAAATACCCTGCCCTGCCCTGTCATCTGCACTACCGATGATCTCCTTAAAGAAACTCCCCGAGGAATACAAGTGGCAAAACATTGGACGAATATAATTCAGGAAATTGGATCACCTTTACACAATAAGAAGAAGTACTTAAAAATACATATAAAACATCCATAACTCAGAAAAAAATATCTTTGAGTAACAAAAAATAAATGTTCTTACCAGGATTTAAACCCGGGACCATTTCTGTAGGCAGGGTCACTAACGACTAGGCTAAGAGGCCATTAATAATATAGATATAGATGGTTTTACAATTACTTAATTCTTAATTTAAAATTTATAAGTTTGTACAGCTAGCTCTTTACCTACAGAAAATAAACTTAAACTTCTTATACTCGTAGTTGCAGAAACTTGCTAAGCTTGCTTCTAAGTAAGGTTAATTCTACAAAATTTTTGTAAACATTCGCGTGAATTTTCAGAAAATTTCTGTTGGATTATTATCCCTATGAAAATTGCAAAATCTTTTGAGTACAGTCGCCATCAGATATATCGGAGCGGCCAAGGTGCTCACAAATATCGGAACACGCCTCTATTGTCAGGGCGTTAGAGCGCGTGTTCAGATATTGTGAACACCTTGGCCGCTCCGATATATCTGATGGCGACTGTACAAAATAGAAAGCAGGTTCATAACAAGTAAATAAAAGCATACATATAGAACTTTTTATATCTTAATAGAAGAATATAGCTCATAAAATAATGATCAAAATAAGATACAATAAGCAATCTATCTGTTTCAGACAACTTTTAGCTGTGTATCGGAAACTAAAGTAAGGTAATTACGAGCTATTAAAGAAGTTTGTTGAACAACTTGAAGATGTTTGTTCATACCAATAAATAAATTGGGCTACTTACCACATTTTTCAACCAATTAACATATTTTTACTTGTAAGTACACCTAACTAATTAAATCTTATAATAAGTATACTTATTATAAGATTTAATAATTCTCATTAACTACATCAATATTTTATAGCCACAGCTAAAACACATAAAAAAAACAAAAACAATCAAATTGATAATCTCCTCTTCACGACCGGTTGAAAATAGATATAATATGTAGATCATTTTATTGATCAAGCTTCCAGTGGCGCTTCCATACTTAAAATACAACTTTATGGTTAGCTAAACTAATTTAAAAGTCAATCTGATTATAATATAATTATGTAGGTCACGATATTGCCTTTTCCGAATAACCTTTTATATTGTTTTTATCTTCTATAATTAGAGCAGTTCGTTTTTAGTGTAATTTATAATCAGAAACATGCCTAATCTGATCTTTTCTACCGTAATCATAAATACGAGTTTAAATATAGAGTTTCGGTTTATTCTTCTTGTGACTGTCGGTCGCCTTTTAACATTTTTTACATTACATGGTGCTACTTTACCGCCCTAGTGCGGTAATTAGCACAATACGTGCCTATGTCGAAAATGTAAGGATTAAGGCTTAAGATCATTTAATCTCATTAAGAATTTTACAATTCACTTGCACGAGATAAAACATTAATAATGAAAAGATTATAATAATATGGATATGAATGTAAAGGGAAATATGTACTGTAAAAGGTTGTACAATACACGTGCGAAAAGGTAATTCGCAATTTGTGTCGTAATTATCGCCACTCCACGCCAATGTGACAAGCTCGCATGGGAAGTAACATTTTTTTCATTTGAAAACTGACATTCGAACTCACGAAATCTCAGGTGACTGTTAGCATTAACACCCCTAAAACCTGCTACTGGAATCAATTCACTGATATCAATTCAAATTTAATTCAATTTGAGCAGTAGGTACCTATATGTTTTTACTCAAAATCGTAGGTGTACTTTTTGCACTAAGCTTACTAAATCGCTCACACAAACTTTAAACACTTAAACGTATCTATAACAGAAAGCAAAAAAAGACACAAAAAGACCAAATCATTCTGCGTAGTTCGGTAGTGGGACACCCACTCTCAAAAACTGGTTACCAATATCATATGCGCGCGCGCACCACCTTAATTTTAAAAGCTTAACGTTCATTTTTGATTGGCAGAGCTTTTGTATAACTTTGTAGTGGCCAGTCGTAAAGGGCACTGCTTATAAGGTCTATAGCGTGTTCTTAATTGAAAAGGTAGTATGTTGTTTGAATTTTGTATGGAGTTAAGAAGTTTTGGAATTGACGGTAGTTTGATGCTAGTGTGGTGAAATTTGAGTTTCTTTAACAGCCTCACGTTCTGAAGGATGCAGTGGCACGACTCGTTGATGTATATGTTTTGATTATAAGGAATTAGGTTTTGGTTAACTTTTTGGAACTTTGGTTTCGAAACCTGGATTCGAACAACCAATACGCGCGAGCGAGGTGAACTTGGTGCATTAAGGGCGGCAATTCATTTTGTGCTCCTTAGAACATAAATAAATTGTGGACATAAGTACCTATCAGACAGACAGACAGACAGTATTACTTTCGCATTTATAATATTATTAATATTAAGTAACCCTCAATATCATGCATAATATTATCCAGTATTCTACAATCATTTAACATCCATCAATCAAAATCGACGCAGACGCATAAAAACTGTCATTACGAGTACTACTGTCAATGACATAATAGATAATACAAGTGATTAATGTCAAGGAAATAATCAGTCATACGACGGATGTCCAGCTTTGTACAGTAGGTACTTATTAAAAAGTGTAGAACTAGTTTTGTAGGTATAGGACTAGTTTTTACGTGAGGCTGGAATGGTTAAGGGCCTTGTCCTTAAACGTTGGTTTTTAGGTAATCTGAGAGTCAACATTCCACCACCAGTACCAAATCGTTACCAAAGGCTGTTTAAAACTTAATCCGTAATAGTAGTCGGTTAAAAAAAATTAAAGCCCTCTTGCGAGTGAGAGGAGACCTGTGCCCAGCAGTGGGACGTATATAGGCTGAATGATGATGATGATGAAAAAAAATTAACTACCACCTGAACTTTTAAGATAAGTAGGTTAGATTTCTTTATCTCATTAAATTTCTAAAATCTATTTTTTTTGAAGCGAAAACTTCTTTAGCGTCGCTGGGCCCTTTTTGAGGTGGGGAAAAAATGATAAACTCGAGACAGCGTAACGCGATCACGGGACCGTAAGGTTTAGATGGCCACTCATTTAGATGGCATTTAAATCAATAAAGAAAAACTCAATGACATTACATGACAAAGGGTCTAATCTTGTACGGGTTGAAATACGAGGATCTCATAGTTACATTCTTTCAACTTTATATCACTCAAATATAATTCAATAAAGCTACATCTTGATGAAATCGCTAATAAAAGTGAACTCTAGTACTGGTGAGTAAAACTCAAAATATCATGACTCAAAATATAATACATTTAGATGCGAGGTCTGCAAGGTAACTTTACAATTTCTATTCGAATTTTAAACAATTAGCGCTACAAATTTGAATTTCGAATTTTAAACAAGCTCACTGACCAGCAATTTCGGGACTAAAGTTTTTCAATAGAAAAGAGGATGGGTTAATTATACATAGTGCTGCAGACATTTTGGACTAGTCGTTGAGTTTTCACTTCTGTCGGTACTCCCGGAGTGCAACCCGTTGTTTTTTTGTAGAGGGCGATTCAAACTTTATAATCTTTTTATAGTTGTTATGAAAGAGTTATGGATATGATCACCTATTAGCAGTTAAATTTGACATTTCTCTCTCTTCAATCGGTCCCTCATAATGCTGAGGATCGTGACTCCGTTTGATTCCATCAACTAGTTGTCTCCATCGGTCCCGTTCTGTAGCTTTGACATTTCTAGTCCAGAAAAATAATCTGAATTGGGCACCGCACCGGTTTTAGGCGTAAGTAAAACTAAATTTCGTAAAAAACAGCAAAATTTTATCCCCTGTCCCACGCTTCTCGTTTCCCGTGCGAAATTTCCGCTTCCAAGTATCGGAAGGACGGAGGTAATCAAGTGGTTTTTAGGAGCCCTTTTTTATATACCTACACTTAATTGTAGTATTGGTACAATCCATAACAAATACAGGATATTTTATCAACTTTTTAACTTTCAACCTAATTTTATTGTGCTATGCGAAGTCATTACATTATAATCATTTCGGTCAAACTGAAAGAAGTATGTGATTTTTTCTATATTCAAATATCGCGAAAAAAATGTCTGAAAAATATATTAGCACATTTTCTAACACATTTACAATGCAAGTTCAAGTCAACCTACTGCAGAAGTGCACCTGCACTGAAAAAATAAATAAGCCGAACTACCTAATTCAAAACATGTGTACGAGTAGATGTAATAAAGAAATAAATTTTGATCTGTATCCTAAAACCGATTTTGTTGTTAAAAACCGTCTTGCTGGCTGGTGTACCACATAGTTCGCAAGTCCTAATTTTTGTGTCAAGTTGTACAAAATCTGTGCACCAAAATCTGACGACGGTTTAATAATTAAGCGTCCAGAAAACGTGCATTAAAGCGACATTTTCGCCGCAAAACTATTACTGGCCGAAACTTCTCGATACATGCTCGCTAATGACGCGACCAGGAAACTCATTTCGCGTAAATAATGGTTTGGCGAACACGACCCGGGGAGCCTTTCGGAAATGAAAATATAATACCTAGCAATTTAAACTTCTCACACTACTATAGGGTATTTGACTACTAGTCAAATCAGTTTCTTTTTTCGAACTGTCAAAACGACTTCGCTACTGTGGAATTTATATGAAACACTAGCATGTGACGTCACGATCAAATTAACCACTCTTTATAGTTTTAACGGGTTTTAAAATAAAAATCGTCTCTAAAAATCGCTATCTACGTTTCTCTATTAATCTTCTGGTGCTTTATTTATTGCATGGTGTACAATAATTTATTTTAAATACAGTGACATACCCTATAGTTCGTTCGCGTTAAGAATGTAGTAGTCATCGTTTGCCCGCCGGCCTAGCGATTCTCTTAACCAATCAAATCGTATAACACTTTAAACTCTCGCGTTTTGTACACATATTTAATTACACAAACGGGTCTACCGCGACATAATTTCATTGTTTTTACCTTTAATTCCAACGTCGGAATTAAAGGTAAAAACAATGAAATTATATCGCGGTAGACCCGATTGTGCTATCAAATCGTACCAAACTAAGGTAACCCATAAGTTGTTATTGTTAAGTAACAATAATTTAACATCAGTAAAGCGAAGTATGCCTTCAACAGGTCACTGTGAAGTTGATTGACTTGACTGTGAAAATTTCAACTGCCTAGCTATCACGGTTCATGAGATACAGCCTGATGACAGACGGACGGACGGACGGACGGACGGACGGACGGACGGACAGCGGGGTCTTAGTAATAATAGGGTCCCGTTTTTACCCATTGGGTACGGAACCCTAAAAAGGCCGGCGGACAATGATGATTTTAATATAATAATAAAAAACTCTAAATACTAATCACATATTCATTAGTGTGTTACGCTAAAACGTCCAAAAACGCGCGAGCATAATAGTGAGTAAGGTATCAATCAATAATTTTTACCCATACAATTTCAGTATAATTTTGTAACATTAAATACAGTTAGTAGAATGACGCCGGCCGAGCTTACCTCGGGGCGCTACTATTTCCTCGATTATTGTTGCTCTATGGAAACCAGGGCGGAATAGTATCTGTCATTAATACAGGGATTTGCTTTCTAATGCTCAACTTGTGTTCAAGAAGGAAAAATTTCCTCCATCGGACGTTACGGCTGTGGAATGAGCTCCTTGCCTCGTTTCTCAGGGGAATACAGAATGGGTTTTTTTCAAAAAAGGAGTGTACAGATCTATCAAAGATCTGCAACGAGCATATAACACTCCTGGAATTGCAGGTGTCCATAGGCTACGGTGACCGCTTACCACCAGGCCGTATGCTTGTTTGCTACCGACTCGGTATAATTGTAAAAAAGCGTCTCAAAGTTCATTTAATACCATGAGTAGGTACTCATGGTGAGTATGAATGAAGACAAACATGTAGATATAGCTTGCAGGCGGATTTTTGGTTCGTCTTAACAGACAGGTCTGAGGGACACATCTGTATGTTTACCCCTAGCAATACGCTGTCAGTCTAGCTAACCACAGAACTAGCCAGACATATATGCAGATAGAACCACAGAACTAGCCAGACTTATACGTAGATAGACGACGTAAACATAGATTCGCCGGCAGCCGAGTGTTAAACGGATTTATTGGTTCACTGGATGCTTACAGGATTACGGTAATCCTGTATTCTGTATTAGTTTCACGTTAAATACTGTGTTTACGTTTAATATGGATAGGTACGTAATCGTTAACGATGTTTAAACATTGACGAAATACTTAGTCCGGTATGCTAAGCAAAAATTTTCTGGAAAAAATACGTCCATTGGGAATGCTTGTACTTGATTGTATTTGTGCTAAAACTGCTCTATTTTGCGCAAGGTTCGCAAATGGCTCGCAACCGGTTTATAAAATATCGGCATTTACCAGTTTATTTCGGTTTTCCTCTGAACTTTCATAAGATCGCGCACGTTTTAAGAAATTTATTGTAACCTAAATAAACCCTTATATTCGACGAGCGACGAGACGCCTTGCCAGCTTGGTGGTGTGCCACTAGACACAGGTTTTTATTGTTCTACGCCGGTTAATCTGACAAGAACTTTATGGAAATGTTCTTCTAAAAACCGGTTTGCGCCAAGTACATGATAACGGTTTGGAAATTTAAGCGGTTTCCGAGCCTTGATTTTGCGGTTCCTGAGGGTGAAAATCGGGTTAATTTTTTTTAACAATCTCTACATGAATGAAGGCTAATCATGTATAACTGAAATATACTAGTAGCTCAAATATCAAGGCTTCGTTTCCTCGACTAGCGCCCCGTGGGTTACATGCGTTTCCAATTATTGACGCGCGGGGCGTGTAAACGGATACGCGTTATTATGGGCGCTCATAGGAACGGGAAGCGGTATTTATATTCAAGCAAATCCTTGATGAAAGCCTATATAAAAAGGCTAGTAGTCTACGTAAATGGACCGACTGCATAACAACTTGTAACTAATAATATTAGCGAAAGTCTCTTTCTAACCAAAGGAATTGGAAAGAGACTTATTCCGCTCATATTATTAGTGAAAAGTTGTTATGCAATCGGCCTCAGATCATAAAACTTAGCCTTTTATAATATGTCATATGTATGTATATATGTATGTATAAACTCTTTATTGTACAAAACACAAATTTATGGCACGGGATAGGCAGTACAAAGGGATGTGTTGGTCAAAATCGTGGGTCAAACGTCGGTTGTGCTGTGTATACTGGTATGAAGGGGAAGAAAAATTCTATAATTTAAATGAATATTTTATGTACATAGACAATTAATAGTTATGATGTTATGTTATTGTTATTGTTTTTTTGCATGCATTAGGTTAGTTTATAATTGTACGCCCGAAATGGGCAAGCTGATGGACTTCTGTAATATTTATAAGACCTATGTACCAACACAGCTTTCACAATAAAGAAATCTAATAAAGAAAGAAATTGTGACTGCAAAAAGATGACTTAAATTCGGTTAGGATAGTCAAGAGTACCTTCTTCTTTATATATAGGCAAATAAAAAAAAACTTTTCTAGTAGAATCTACAACATTTGAAGAATATAATTATGCTTGATACTGGATCCTACCTATATTTTAAAATGATTTTAGTGCAGATATTAGGTATATGAAAACGTCAGGACTTATAAGGGATTCATTTATATTCAAAGTGTCAAATAAACAACATCTCAACCATAGTAAAACGCACCATAGTCAGACGGTCGCTGGTATACCTACTGAACTAAACTCGGGCCCAGCCTAAGGCATCGGAAACAGAGCTACTCACAAATCTTACTGATGCTTTGTATTGGACCAGTATAATCTATTTGCTCTCCTAAACAACTGTACAGGTCCAGACCGCGCGAGGCTTTTGGCGGTCGGAGCCCGGGAAGCCGGTTACTGGCTACATGCCCATCCTTCGCCCAATACTGGTACTTTCTTGGATCCGGCCTCCCTTAGACTGGCGACTGGTTTGCGACTCGGGGTTTCGGTGTGTACGCCACACATATGCTCTTGTGGCACGGACGTGGACCGACTGGGACACCACGGATTATCTTGTCAAAAAAGTGCAGGCCGTTTTTCGAGACATGCGTTGCTTAATGACATAGTCCGTCGGTGTCTTGCCACCATCAATGTGCCTGCTCTTCTTGAGCCGACTGGCATTATCAGAGATGATGGCAAGAGGCCCGATGGAGTGTCCTTAGTTCCTTGGAGCTTGGGACGGATGTTGGTGTGGGATGCTACCTGCGTAGACACACTGGCACCGTCCCACCTCCAACGGACTACTGTAAAAGCGGGCGGAGCGGCGGAAAGCGCCGAAATTCTAAAACGTAACAAATATAAGAGCCTCGGTAGAGAGTACCATTTTGTACCATTTGGTGTTGAAACTCTAGGTCCATGGGGTCCCAGCGCGCATAAGTTGTTCGCAGAAATCGCGAAGCGTCTGGTTGACGTAACTGGTGACCGAAGAGCTGGCGGCTACCTCGCACAACGTATCAGCATTGCGATACAGCGAGGAAATGCCGCCAGCATCCTTGGTACAATGCCTCAAGGGCCTATTTTAGATTTAAGCTAGTTATTAATTTCGTTTAGTAGTACCACTGTATATATATTGTATGTAAATAAATGTTCCCTTTCATCTATTTGTTTTATGATATACGAGGCTAACGAGCAGAAGAATCACCTGATGGTAAGCAAGTACCATCGTCCATGGACATCTGCAACACCGGAGGTAGGAAGTGCGTAGCCGGCTTTCAGATGGGAGTATGCTCTGTTTTGAAAGTTGTAAGGTCGTGTCGGTCCAGAAATACAGCGAATCCATAAAACTATCTAAGTGGTGAAACTGTAAATGTTGTCGCGTAGAGCGATGCTGGAAAGAAGCGGGGAGGGATTAAATTCTACCGTTTTACCAGTTAACCGAAAATAGTACAGTTGTTTCCTACTACACTTTTTTACATTGGTTAAAAAATTAAATTTACAGAAATAGCTAGGTGGAAGCGGAAATAAGAACAAATTGTATTTGGGGTTTCTACTCTTGAGAGTCACTTGGTTTTCCACTCTTGAGGTCGATTTATACTAGGGACGCGTTGAAACAAGGAAGCATGTTTTGTGAACACGGGAACTGCACAAAGGCCCTGTCCTGTGTTTTGATGCATCTCAGTTACAGTGTTATAGTCAGGCATCGAAGGAGTATGAACGGATTAATTGGCAAAGGGTAGGGTTTCCAAGTGATGTGTTGTAAATTGTAATTCATCATTTATCCTAATTATGCTTTTGATGCATTTTGGTTAGATAATGTAAATGTAATTGTAATGTTATAATATGTATCCTTAGAGCATTTAATAACTGGAGTCGCCTTTAAGAGCTTACCCCACTGTCGAAAACCTTACACAATTGTGCAAACTTTTGCATGGACTGACATAATGGCTATTTGTACGTTACGTAGAAATCATGTAGAAATAGCAATACATTTGACGTCCCCTCCCCGCCAAAAATCGGCAAACTGTTTTGTACAGAAAATGACAGCCATGACGTCTCCAGTTACTAAATGCTCTAAGTATGTATCTTTATATGTTATCTGTCGTGGCATCACCGAATGGGCCCTACGGAAGACCAGCGCTGGCTTTGTAGCTGGCATTATGCTGAGTTGGGTCCATTTCGTGATGCACACTTAATGATTTCCTCTTTTCATGCTGTTGTTGTCTGTACATGTTCGTACATCGCCGTGTGCCTGCTATACGGCCACAATTCAAAAATTTTAATTTTCTGGATTATTGCAGATTCGTATTCAAAATTGTTCAATTTACGACCTTATTTCGAGAGCCATAGCATAAAAGGTCTTTAAGAGCCTTTTTCTCACAAGTGGCCTTATGGATTTGACCATAAATTGTCAGACGATTCCCTGCAATACAGCCACTTGCCAGTCTGCCGCCTGCTCCCGCGGCGTTCGCACGTGAACCTGACGGCCCTTTTGAGTTGTGGCTATATAGCACACGTTTTAAATGAAGCTTTTGAGTTGCGTCCTAGAAAATAATAATTAGATAATGTTGCTGATTATAAGCTAGTTACACATATTATCGCGTACAGTGATCTTGTTCCTATCAAAGTTGATAAAATAAAGGGATTTTAACTATTTTGGTGTTTTTATTTATATTTGCATGGTCACGTGTCTGCAATACGGCCACAACTCTAAATACCTGTCTTTCGGGCCTTGTGTCTTAAAAAATATACATTTGTTTTAAAAAGTGGCGTGGTCATAAGGAGGGTTATATCATTCCGAGTAAAAAAAGCTAAACTAAAGGAGTAAGATCCTATTAAACACCCTGAACTATACTCTCACAACTTTGAGACGCGGTTTCTCGAAAAAACGATTGTTTGAGATGTGGCAGTGTAGCAGGCACACGGCGACATGTTTTGTGATTGTCACGAATAAATATCTTTTATCTTATCTATAAGAGTCATACTTGCTACTGTAAATGTGTCGAAGTCTAGTCAAAGTTTACAATAAGGACGAGATTTGCTTGTATCTTTATACGAATAACCTAACAAAGCGTCCTTATAGCAATAGACAAAGTGGGAGTTTTTGCTTGGAAACAGCCTTGACGTTATTTTGAAAAAGTCAATGTGAAAAGTGAACTATAGAATGCAGGGTGATTATGTAATGTTAGAACATAAAAATAAAAATCACCTGCTCGTCGCCGAGTCGCCGAAATGTATAAACTACCTATTTGTTATTTTATTTTGTATTGTTATGTTATTTTTGGTGATATTAAATTGGCCCTGAAAGTTTCAAAATATCCAAAAAATATTTATTTCGTAAATTGATATTACAGAGGGACAGTACAGTGATCCCCACACTAGGCTTAGCCTGTGACGTGGAGATCTAAGCGAAATACAAATTATTATTAAAGATACTACATTAAAATTAAAACTAAGAATTTTTATTAAATGACTGATCCAACTAAGTACAAAAAGACTTAAGTCGGTTAAAAAGGTCTTAGTAAGTTATAAGTAAGTGAAAGTGTTTATGTGAAGTTAAGTGTATATGTATGTATGTGACTTGTGTTGTTGTTCAGTACGAGCATAATTATAATATGTATTATATAATATAAATTTTGATAGGTATTTTTAATTTTTAGTTTTAGTTAATTTAATTGTAGTTAGTTTTAGTTTTATATTCCTGTTTATGTCTTTTAGTAATTTATATTAATAAATTCATATAAATAGTCATAACTTATCTAAGAGAAATAAGTAAGCTTAGAGTAGGTACTCACTCCACACATTTATAATAAGTTTTAAGCGAGTTTTAAACTTATTAGTAGGTACCTAATAATTTGACATAGGTAAACTACCTATAGGTACAAATCGATATTTCACATAATTAAGATAAGATGGTCATAAGAAATTCAACCTATATTTTTACGATGTGTAATGACTAATTAGTAGCTTCAACCCCAACTAAGCTTGCATAACACTGATCACAATCAGTCTGATCACCCAATTAAAGCCCAAAAGCTAAAAGTCCAACTGGCACTCCAACTCGCCCGAGCACTCGCCCGGTTATTGGGACTTCTTACTTGTTACTTGTTCGAGTGGATAGTTGTCTGATCGTCATTTGTTCTCGCTTCAGGCAACGCTCTTTGAAAAAAAGTTGGGGGAGTTTTTCGTTAGGATTTTGTTTGTGAGGAGTGATTTTAACTTACATGCCTTTCAGTCCCTTAGGGGTCTATCTTAGGACTCATCGTCTAAAATGTGTAGAATCAACTTTAAGGATGACTCACGCTAGACCGGGCCGTGCGCTTCGTTTTCTATGGAAAGCACCACGTGATCAGACCACCGGCACCGGCACGGGTGAAGCATCACCGATCCGACGTCATAGATAATGACATGTCAGACGCCTCGGCCCGGGCACGGCCCGGTCTAGCGTGAGTCAACGTTTACACATTGCGTAAATACTAATTATGTTTTTATTGAACCGAAATAATCAAAATATCCGCAACTTGCACATCTGTGGATAAGAACACTGAGAACACTGAGAACACGGGTCAAACACATTTTATAAAATGGTCACTTCTATGGACAGTACTGTAAAGTTGGTGGCTATGGATGAGGTCTTGGTGGCTCAGATGGCAGAGCACTGGAGTATCGATCCAGAGGCCGTGAGTTCAAGTCTCACCCAAGACAGTAATTTTTCCACTTTTAAATTTATTCTAAGCTTAGTACTGTAAAAGTTAAGGACTCTGGTACCCGTATATATCACGCTTTTCTTATTTCAGTCTCAAGTACTAAAAAAAGTAGGTCCGCCTGTAAGGGTTAGTGTCAAATTTGCTTTTAATTCTCTTTACTTTGCAATGTGTAGGCACAAGAAAGAAGCGAATGAATTAAGCATACATACAATAAAATGTGTATGACCCTTATTAATAGGTACCCTAAAAGACATTTGTTTTTTTTTTAGTAATCTGAATCCCACAATAAATGATTTTAGCTCAAATTTGGGTAGTTTATGTAAACTGAATTAGGTATTTATCACAAACGGCGTTGCAGAAAAAAGCTTTGTGATTACCTAATCATTTCACATACTTATTTGTAGTTTTGTCACTTTCACAGCTACGATGTAAGTTATTTTAAAAAGTCCTTTTAATAGTCATTAACTCGCATGTGACAATTGAAGCATTTTCACATCCGCTCTTATTCTTTCAAAATAAAATTACGTGTTCCTACTACGGGCCATTTCATCACCTACTATTTGAACTTCGGTTCAAAATTACAATGGAAACCACTTAAACTTACCGTTGATTCGACTACCCGTATTACATTTTAACTAAATCCAAATACGACTTCAAACTACATTAACACGATGTGGTTAGGTTCAATATTGTGTGGTTCAAGTGTAAATGGATATTGAGATAGAAGTAACTTTAAAATAAAATAGGTTAATAGACTTTTTAACGCCGAACTTAACGTTTGTAGTTTGTTTAACCATAATATACTTACTTAAGGGCAAAGATTATAAAATGCAGATAGTACAAATTTTATAAATTATCTCGAATACAATATACTCGCAAGATTATTTGTCTCTCCAGGCGTGATCAACGTGCACCTATCACCATTGAAGTTTTTTAAAATAAAATTTATAATTAAATTTTAATGTTTCAGTGAAAACAGTAAATAAAATTTTGCAGCACGACTTTACTGCCGTCTGCATTGCTGTCGCAAATGCCAGTAATGCATCCGACGGCATTGCTGTAGGAAACGTCAAAAAGTTTTACTATAGCCTCGTAAGATCCAAGCCAATAGGGGGTATTACTGCAATGTTCTGCAGCCAGAGTGCAGCACTAAGCTAGATAGTAAAGTGCTTTAAACTGTTTTTTGACAAGTTTTCACAGACAATAAAATATGACATTGATGCATCAAGGCGGTTTGTTAACAAGGGCCTACTGGGCAGCTCGAATATCGAAATTTAGTTATCTGCCTCTTTATTGCTCGAATATGCAAGAGTGATAGAGAGGTTAGATAACGGAATTTCGATTTTCTTGTTTCGCGGTAGACTCCCAGATTGTGATGGATTGTAGTAGTAGCGCCCCCTACGCAGAGTTTCGCGTAAAATTCCCTATTTTTGCGCTTTTGAATTTGGAACTTTCTTTTATTTCTAATATAAGAGTTCATAACTCGATTTTAATTTGTACTAGTTTATTTATATTAAGTTTAATTTTTTCGGCAGTATTGCAGCGCGACATTACTGTCGAGTGTCGACTGCATTGTCAAAATCGAAGTTGCTGCCCGGACTTTCTGAATCGGAACGCTACCTTCATAGGTAAGTAGGTCTCTATCTATAGTTTATCGCGTCGCGTCTGATTGTTATATTCTTTGACCCGAATGTAGCAGGCATGTGACATTTTATAGTTGGTTTTAGCTTATCTAAACAGAAGCTCGTAATGGCGACTTTCTCATTTTAACAGTTCCCTGACAAATTATCGATCGTTATGACAAATATGACCGGTGTATTCCTTTTAGGTCTACATATGACAGAATCTGTTATTGCTTAATACTTCTAATTTAGTATCTTTAGGTACTATCTAATCTTAAATAAATCATAATGCGCGCATAAGTTGTTCGCAGAAATCGCGAAGCGTCTGGTTGACGTAACTGGTGACCGAAGAGCTGGCGGCTACCTCGCACAACGTATCAGCATTGCGATACAGCGAGGAAATGCCGCCAGCATCCTTGGTACAATGCCTCAAGGGCCTATTTTAGATTTAAGCTAGTTATTAATTTAGTTTAGTAGTACCACTGTATATATATTGTATGTAAATAAATGATTAAAAAAAAAAAAAAAAAAAATCATAATGACCTTTTGAAAGAACACATTTTTAACGAACTAATCATATCATAATCATTTATTTGTCGCAAACCATATGAGTACAGTCATGGACCCTACCAAGGCGTTCAACATGTTATATGTACATAGGTACACTCTTTTTTATGGCACATAAAAAATAGGTAGTAACAAAAAAAAACTCAAATATTTAATATGTATATATTGAATAACTATGTATTCAAATAATACTTGCACTGCGTGTGCTATCAAAATCGTTGCAGACTTGTCTTGGTCTAACTCTATGTTCCTCATTTAAATATACCTTATATGTATAAGTACCTGTAACAAACGGACATGACGAAACTACAAGGGTTCCGTTTTTGCCATTTTGGCTACAAAACCCTAAAAAGTGAAAATCTAAACATAAAGTATTTTTTTTAAGTAAGCCTAAGTTGAAAGCATCAAACTCGTGCGCATAAACATAACGCATGATTTACAACAACTCGTTAATAAGCGATTGAGCAACCTTCATTAACCCAAGTGGTTGAGCTTTATCTTTATGCCTCACCAGCTATATTCATAAACCTCAGTGGGTTAAGAACTGACTTCTAATATAATTTGACCTTTGAATCCTTAAAAAATCGTAATTATATATTTATTTATTTATTATGGAGTTGTTACTGAAACGCTGGCAGGACGTCGTGACAGCGGACATGGAAGAGAGCAATCTCACACCTGAGGATGGCGAAGACCGGGCAAAGTGGAGAAGATTGAACAGGAAAGCGGACCCTGGCGCTAGGCCGGGAAAACGCTAGGTTGAAGAAGAAGAAGAGTTGTTACTGCGTTATTGTAATGTTTCAGTCTTTTATAAATGTTCTGTACACCAAAATTCCCTTTGGCCAAAAGCCGTTACTTAAGAGCGCTATTACATTTCGGCGTTGAGCGAGTTTAGGTATTTTACGCGCTGCGGCAGGCCGTGCGAGCTCAGTATGCCGATCCCTTCTACCACACTCGCACTACAATGATGGATTAAACATTCTTGATCCTTCGCGAAGCATATTGAAATCAACCATAACAACACTAACTGTACTTAACTTTTAAAGTTCTAAAACTGTTATTTGGTAAGTACGAAAATACTAAATGCAGTGCAAATGTACATAGGGGCTGTTCATAAATTACGTCATCTATTTTTGACGATTTTTGACCCCCCCCCACCCCTCAAATCATCCAAAAATCAAGCTTCGGATGAATCTGTTTCCTCCTACGTCATGTTACCATCATCCGATGTCCAGACCCCCCCCCCCCCCACTCCTCCCATTTGAAACGACGTAATTTATGAATAGCCCCATACTCGTACTTATGAAGGTAATCGCCATCGAGTAATATTCGAAAGAAATTATAGGTACCTACTCGCTTATTTACATGTTTCGTCATTGCATTTGGTACCTATAGGTTGTAAAGTTTGTATCAACGAGGGTTTAAAAACGAACTGGTACTGAGGATCTGATGATGATTAAGGTGGTCACGGATACCAATCAACCATGTAGTAACATGATTAGGCTCGTTTGATTCGTCTCAACAAGATCTTTGACACTGAAGATACACAGGGTCTGATGATGGAGCTGGAAGGTGGCCACGGGTACCAGTCTATCATGTAACTAAACAACTTCGTGTTTGGGCTCGTTTGGTCCAGCTCCATCATCAGACCCTGAGTACTAACTTGTGTCAAATATCTTGTTGCGACGAATCGAACGAAGCCAAACACGAAGTGGTTTAGTTGCATGGTTGATTGGTACCGGTGACCACCTTCCGGATCCATCATCAGACCCTCAGTACTACCTTGTGTCAAAGATCTTGTTGCGATAAATCAAACGAGCCCAAACACGAAGTGGTTCATAATCATAAATCATAAATTATTTATTTGCGTGAATAGGGTCAGATTACAGTTGTTATATATACATAAAGTTCCTCCTAATTCAACCGTCCACAAACAGCATGCAAAGATTTGTTGTATTTCTTAAGCTAAGTATTTATTACATTATATACATTATGTACTACAATATATCATTGAAATAATCGTGAAGTGAATAAAACATTTTATTTAACAGCCACTCATGTAGGGTTTTCTTAAATTTATTCATTGGCAAGCATTTAATGTCAGGTGGCAACTTATTAAATATTTCTACACACATAGCAGGGCAGTTTTTGTTAAAAATAGCAGTTTTTTTTTGCATTCCAACTACAAGTCGTTCACCATTTCTAGTATTTCTAGGGTATATGTCACTAGCTGTAATAAATAATTCAGGGTGTTGTTTAACAAATTTGGCTACTTCAAAAACATACAGGCAAGGAAATGGCAGGACTTTAAGCTTGAGAAACATCGGCCTACATGACTCGAGAGGGCTAATACCACAGATTGCACGAATACATTTTTTTTGGGATCGCAGTACTCTTATAATATCTATCCCATTACCCCAGACCGAAGTGGTTCAGTTACATGGTAGACTGGTACCCGTGGCCACAGTCCAGCTCCATCATCAGACCCTGAGTACTAACTTGTGTCAAAGATCTTGTTGCGACGAATCGAACGAAGCCAAACACGAAGTGGTTTAGTTGCATGGTTGATTGGTACCGGTCACCACCTTCCGGATCCATCATCAGACCCTCAGTACTACCTTGGGTCAAAGATCTTGTTGCGACAAATCAAACGAGCCCAAACACGAAGTGGTTCAGTTACATGGTAGACTGGTACCCGTGGCCACCTTCCAGCTCCATCATCAGATCCTGAGTACTATCTTGTGTCCAAGGTCTTGTTGAGACGAATCAAACGAGCCTAAACACGAAGTGGTTTAGTTGCATGGTTGATTGGTACCGGTGACCACCTTCCGGCTCCAACATCAGACCCTGAGTACTATCTTGTGTCAAAGATCTTATAGAAACGAATAAAACGAGCCTAAACACGAAGTGGTTTAGTGGCATGGTTGATTGGTACCGGTGACCACCTGCCGGCTCCATCATCAGACCCTGAGTACTATCTTGTGTCAAAGATCTTGTTGAGACGAATCAAACGAGCCTAAACACGAAGTGGTTTTGTTGCATGGTTGATTGGTACCGGTGACCACCTTCCGGCTCCATCATCAGACCCTGAGTATTATCTTGTGCCAAAGATCTTGTTGAGACGAATCAAACGAGCCCAAACACGAAGTGGTTTAGTTGCATGGTTGATTGGTACCGGTGACCACCTTCCGGCTCCATCATCAGACCCTGAGTACTATCTTAAGTCAAAGATCTTGTTGAGACGAATAAAACGAGCCTAAACACGAAGTGGTTTACTTGCATTGTTGATTGGTACTGGTGACCACCTTCCGGCTCCATCATCAGACCCTGAGTACTATCTTAAGTCAAAGATCTTGTTGAGCCGAATCAAACGAGCCCAAACACGAAGTGGTTTAGTTGCATGGTTGATTGGTACCGGTGACCACCTTCCGGCTCCATCATCAGACCCTGAGTACTATCTTGTGTCAAAGATCTTGTTGAGATGAATCAAACGAGCCTAAACACGAAGTGGTTTAGTTGCATGGTTGATTGGTACCGGTGACCACCTTCCGGCTCCATCATCAGACCCTGAGTATTATCTTGTGCCAAAGATCTTGTTGAGACGAATCAAACGAGCCGAAACACGAAGTGGTTTAGTTGCATGGTTGATTGGTACCGGTGACCACCTTCCGGCTCCATCATCAGACCCTGAGTACTATCTTAAGTCAAAGATCTTGTTGAGACGAATAAAACGAGCCTAAACACGAAGTGGTTTAGTTGCATTGTTGATTGGTACTGGTGACCACCTTCCGGCTCCATCATCAGACTCTGAGTACTATCTTAAGTCAAAGATCTTGTTGAGCCGAATCAAACGAGCCCAAACACGAAGTGGTTTAGTTGCATGGTTGATTGGTACCGGTGACCACCTTCCGGCTCCATCATCAGACCCTGAGTACTATCTTGTGTCAAAGATCTTGTTGAGATGAATAAAACGAGCCTAAACACGAAGTGGTTTAGTTGCATGGTTGATTGGTACCGGTGACCACCTTCCGGCTCCATCATCAGACCCTGAGTACTATCTTGAGTCAAATAAATACATATAGAATGTCAGGTCGTTTCAAATATTTTTAATCCTGTCCGGTAGTTTATTAAACTGTACCATTATAAATTATAATACTATAAAAACAGTGCTAGGATCAAAGTCTCTCGTTGCGGTTTACACGCACACAGTATAGCGTTTTACACGGCGCCCGCCGCACACAATGATAAAAAACCTCGTCGTCGCCGTTGAAAATGTGCGGAGCCGACCGACACACGTCCTGCCTCTACAAGCTCTGCCGCGGCACTGAGCTGGCGCAGCGCGCGTCATCGGTAATATAGAGTAGTTTTCAAAAAATTGCCAAATAATTATAGTAGAATTTCATAAACACTAATGTATACCAACAGTATAAGCAAACGTTGCAGATTGCTTGAGTATGAAAATGACTTCGATATTAAGTAGATTTTCGTAGGAATTGACACTTGTTTCGGAGAGAAAATCGAGTTCGTTTTACTTTGATTTTCTCTTTCTCAAAGGTATGTAGGAAAAATATAGTTTGATATGCCTAAAGTACAGGGTATTAGTAATACAAAATAGCCAGGTTTAGCAGAGTAAAATTCTCAACATTTCCAAATAAGAGCTCGCCATTCAGTGCTTCACGGGGTTTTTCGGAAACGACCATCAGAAAAAAAATCATTACTAATTTAATAAGTCCTTTTTTCTAATATTTACAACGATATTTATAAAGATAAGAAGACGCTTTTACTGGAACAAGCACTCATTGTTTCTAATAATGAGCGCAAAGTCCTGAATTTCGTCGACTAGTATCATCAATTTTGCATTATTTCGACTTTTCTTGTAAGAGCGCTCTTAAAAATGTTTCCAAATATATAACATACCCTGTAGAGCCCGTTTAAGCCTTTGCGCCGACTTAAACAGAACAAAGTGAGGAAATGTCATTACAAGCGTCAGATTTTCATAGGAATAGGAATTTGTCATTATTTCATCAATGATGGCATTGCCAGTCGTTTTGTCGTTGCAAATGTCTTGCAGAGTACATCCTCTTAACTTACTGGGACTTTTTTAACACTAAGTTAGTCATAATAAAAAAAAATCTTATTTATACTTTTATGATATTAATTATATTCTGTTAAAATAATAATATAAGCCGCAACATCAGTATTCGGTATTTCTATATTCCCGCGTTACAGGCTGAGCCTAGTGAGATGATCACTGTACTGCTTTTATTTAAATTTTTGTATTTCTTGAAATAAATATATTTTGATTTTTTTAGTTAGCTTGCTCTGAGGTATGTTGGTCAGCACAGTTTTAGGAGTTTTTATTTTTCTTTATCAGTTCGACTAAAGTTATGACTAACTATTTTATTACTACCTATGACTGGTTTTATTTGTATATTATCAGTTTTAAAATGGGTTGTACTTTCTTTAAGTTTTTTAGTGGTGATAACGGTACAGTAATAGCGAGACAAAAGACTCGTTTAATACAGATTTATTTCTGATAACAACTATCTAACAAAACATATTTTAAGTTCAATATTATACTCATGGACAAATTTAGAGGACCCCAAAAAAAATGGTTTGATTACTGTATTACAGCACCTAAAGTAATTTCAAAATTAGTAATTAAACTTTTTTATTGCGTTCCTCTAAACTTGTCCATGAGTGTATTTAAAAGTTATTCGGTGGTATGACAAAATAATAAAAAATTTTATCAAGGAAAATATAAATAAATGAATAAATAAATATTAGGGGACATCTTACACAGATCAAACCTAGCCCCAAACTAAGCAAAGCTTGTACTATGGGTACTAGGCGACGATATACATACTTGTATAGATAAATACATACTTATATACATAGAAAACAACCATGACTCAGGAACAAATATTAGTGTTCATCACACAAATAAATGCCCTTACTGGGATTCGAACCCAGGACCATCGGCTTAGCAGACAGGGTCACTATCCACTAGACCAGACCGGTCGTCAAATACAAATATGGAAACATTTACGCTTCCGGCTAGTTTTCAATTTTTTCCCTTTAATATTAAATTTGTAAAACAGATAGCATTCACTTAATGCAGTAGATAGCATTAGAGAAAGGTAGAAACGTAGCAATTTAAGCGATACTTTTCCCAATACCTTTTAGCTAAAATGTAGGTAAACTCGAAGTAGGTACGTTTTTGCACTTATCGCTCTTCTTAAAATAATGATGTGAACGAGATATATAAAGAACAACTACTAAAATTAGTTTGCTATAGATCCTTGTGCATACATACTTAAGCATATGTTTGCATACCAAACTTAATTCTTACGACCCCTAAAACCAGCCACTAAAACTCAAAATTGAGTAATTTCCTTCAATTCCTACTAATTACCAAAAAAAGACACGCTTGTCGACAATGTAATAACGGCAGTGTTTAAAACCCATTACAAAACTAAATTAATTACATCAAAAAAACATTAGGGTACACACCTGCATTCGAAAGTCGCATTTGCATTTCGGCCCTTATGCATTTAAATTGGGTTTTTATGTGTGAACAATACATTTGGGTGTATTTTTTCAATTTATTAAGGACGCAAGTGATATATGAATTCAAAGTGCAGATAAGACCTTTTTATTTTCGATGGGGATATAATGTCTTCAGCTGATAGTCTGATAGCGTAAAGGTGGTTACTTGATAAAAATAATTTAAATTTATCGAGATATATATGCACGTTTTTATATTAAGTTCATACTTAATCCCCTGGTAACAGTCGGTTAAGACTTTTTACATGTTTTCCAAATACAATTCTGGTATTGGTTGACATAAGTGCCAAAATGTGCAAGGTCCGTTATTGTTTGACCTACACTTCGTAATTATGTCATTATTAACGTATTTTATGCTGTTCAAGGTCGATTACCTTTGAAGTAATAAGGACGTATCTACAATGAGCATAATCGTAAATCATAAAGACGAATCTACAAAAAAAATCAAAAGGTGTTTGTTAAATAATTAGCGTAGGTACCGATAATGCTAAATTCGATAAGTATTACTATTATTACGTTACGAATATTCTCTAGATTCTTTCTACGAAAGTACCATACGTTCTCGTAACTTGGAGGAATATTTTTTAGAACATACGGTGAAATTATGCTTATATAGTACAGAATAGGAAACTCTGTCCACCAAATTTTATCGAGACGAAATAATATATCGGTAACGAAATAAAACTCGGCCTATAACTATCCATAATAATATGTATCATGAAATCTATCCATCATAATATGCAGGTACGTTGAAACGTCAAACTTAAAAACCATAGGCGTAATATAGCAGCTTGAATGAAGCTCTTAAACTATTTTATTCAAACGTAACACGTACCTAAACCATATTTTGTATGTAAATTCGTTACACGTAGTACCGGTAATTATACCGGCATTTAGTTATTATTTACCGGTAATTACCGAAAGTACAGCGAGTGGGAGTGGACGGCATATTTATATTCACATTTATGTTTTTTAGTATTTACCATCGGTTGAAAGGTTTGGATTCGATGTTGGCAAAGACTAGTCTAATGATGAAGGTTATTTTCATTTTCATCTCACTTTTAAGATATTCAGATAATCACACATCACACTCGTAAAGGTTTTCTTTATGAATGAAATTTCTATTTTATTCACAAGAGCGCCAAAGTATTTTTATGGTAATTTTGAGTAGTTTCCTCGTGTTGCTGGTAGAATTGACTTTTAAGTAAACAATTAACCCCCTTATTCATAAATTTTTACGGCCCTGATTTAGTTAAATTATGTTTTATCCCTTTCTTACAAATACATAAGTCAAAATGACAGACAAACAATTATTAGCTAAATTGAGGTAATAATATAAGCTTTCATTTGGACTTGATATGTCATGTTTTACTGTTAGTATATACCTCACATTGTTGGTGAGGTGAAAAATATTGTGTTTTTTCGGTGGCAAAATTCTAATGACCCTCGTGCTTTTGAAACCCTCACAAACCCGCGCGCTAATTTCACTTTTTGATCCTTCGTTTTTTTTAAATTTCTAGCTTGCTCCTGTAAAACAAACAACTATACTTTGGACGTAAAAGATGATTGATGATTAGAAAATACGCCATTTTTGTTAAAATTATAAATAACAACAGACACAAGAAAAAAATTGCAATTTAGAATTACAATTTAATTGGACGGTACGGGCTTCAGTAGGCAATTTATTTTATACTTATTTATATTTAAGTTTAGTTTTTAATTAATTTTATGTGTTATTTTAATTATGAAATAAACTTAAGTACTTATTCTTTATTATTTATTTTTACAATTAAATATGCATGTTATCATAACGTGAATTCAATATATTATCAACAATTTTAACTTCGTGAGAGCACACAGACAGACCCAACATACAAGTAGGCACATCGACCGTATAATAGTATAATTACCACATTCGCAAACAAGTGTATCAGGTAAAAAATTGCAGTTTCGCATGTCCACGGCGTGTTTGCCATTGTACCAATTATGACGGGTAATAAATTGATTGTGCCCGGTGCTTCCTTTGCTCTCCAAATTGCTTAAATTCACGTTAATGTTCTGGTAATTATACCAACTAGGCGTGGAGGGTGAAAGGTGATCTTTAAAAGTCACACAAATAAAAGTCATACGAACTTAGCCGCTGTCATACAATCGATCTTACGCTCTCATTTTAAAATGACTAGCTGAAATGACATGAAACTATTTATACTCTGTATCTTTAGGTATTTAAATAAAAGTAAACAAAATCTACCCTCAAATGGCTCCTTAAGCCAGTTGAGAGTAGATGAAAACATTACACGATCAAATAATGTAGGTTAAAGTCAGGTCGTTCAGTGACTGATAGAGGCGGTTTTGTATTTGGTTGGTTAACCAATAAATGTTATAACTACCCGAAAATGTACAAATTGTTTGTTTAAATACCTAAAGATACAGACTATAGGCAAGAACATTCAAGTAACATAATTATATCTATGTCTGGCTCCAATTTCACCACGGTGACAGGTGCGACAATTGTAAAACATCACTGTTGCTGACGTCACAGGCATCCATGGGCTACGGTTACCGCTTACCATCGGGCGGGCCGTATTCCTGTTTGTCACCATCATTGTTTTATTAAAAAAAACTTTATAATATCGGAAAAAACAGATATTTCTCTTTCTAAGTTTATGACAATTGTCACAAGAAACACTACAATTGTCACGAAATTCCGACATTATAACTCATTGCCTGTCAAGAATTACCTACAATTCTTCTAAATCTTGACAATTGTCAGAAACTTCGCAAAAGAAATATCTGGTTTTTTCCGATATAATAAAGTTTTTTTAAATAATACAATGATGGTGGCAAACAGGAATACGGCCCGCCCGATGGTAAGTGGTAACCGTAGCCCATGGATGCCTGTGACGTCAGCAACAGTGATTTTACAATTGTCGCACCTGTCACCGTGGTGAAATTGGGGCCTGGTAACTCTGGTACTAGTGTTTGTTCCAAAAAATTGTATCAAAAATATTTCAGGCCCGCTCTGAGGGCCTACCGCGAACACCGAAGTTTGCTAATTATGGGTATCTTTCTCTGTCACTCAAATTACGCATAAATTGGAGTAAAAGAGAAAGATGCCCGCAATTTACGAACTTCGATGTTCGCGGTAGGCGCTCTGAAGGAGAGAAGCAAAGGGCTGCTTTTAGGAAAATTAGAAAGGTGTATGCCTAACTGTGGGCGCATATTCGCTATATACGAAGAAGAAGAAAAGAAGATTATTCGTATTACCACGCGACATCCTTACCAAGTAACAAAGCTCTTTTAAAATAGTTAACCAAGGGATGCCAATAGTCCGAGACTGAAATAGTGCCTTTTACCCGAGTTAAACACTCTACTTTTCATTTCGAATGCGAGGAAAGTAAAACACCTACATGTGCATTTAAAAAACCGGCCAAGTTCGAGTCGGAGTGGCGCACGAAGGGTTCCGTACCATTATGCAAAAAAAACGGCAGAAAACACGTTTTTTGTATGTGAGGAAAAATATCGTTATTTATGGAATGAACTTACAGTGCTCTAGAGCAGAAACATATCATTTTCTGCACACTTTTTAGAACTACAACGACCCACCTTCAGAGCATAAGAAATGAAAAAGATATTACAAACAAGTAAAGAGAGAATTATTTTCTAATATAACATACTAATTCAATTCCATAACCAAAACTATTTCCTCTTATCATCACGGCCACTCACGTCTTCCGGCCACTTGCTTACTCATAATTGAATATTAAAAACGTTGAAACGTTACACAATTTACTATTTCAACGAATATAACCTCAAAACAACTGTCTTAAAACCAATTTATTTCCACGCGATTGTATCCCTTATTCCTTACGTTATACGGCTTAAAGCGCCCTGCGCGTTTTTGTACATTTGTAAGTTGCAATGGAAGGAGCTCAACCCTTTCGGCATTACGATGGAGATATCGTTGACTTATTTTGAGCCTTAATTCAAAGGTGTAAGGCCTAGATACAGTCAGTTTGTGATGTTAGTACAAAACAATGGAATATTCAAACTATTTAATTAGTTATCGTCGGGACATCAATCAACGCCGACGGTGTTTGAAAAAACGGGCAAGCGAGAGACGGGTTTAAGATATTGGTTCTTTTTAAGATCATTTGTTAATGTGTTGAACACATTGTTTAAGTAAAACTTACCTAGTAACGATTTAATATTATTTAAGTAAGTATATTCATACATTAACAATTTTAATCGATTTAAGAATCCTTGCGAATGATGTGTACCTAATATTTAAAGGAAGTTTCATATTGAAAGTTTACTTAAAAACTGTCAAATGACTTATTATAAGATAAGCCTACTAGATATTGCAAGTCACTTAAAAAAACATGTTTTAAAATTATACAAGCCTTATGGTTAGTTAGTTACCAATATTATATATAAAGTAGCTTAATTGCCTAGGTATAACTCACTTGACTTGACCTTAAATACCGACTTATTACTCTATTTAAAAAAGTAAAAAGTAAATACAACCACAGGATGGTTCCTAAAAATATATATTTTCAACTCATAGAGTATTGGACCCCACACAGTTTACGACTCTTATCTTTCCGCACAGACTCTATTTACAATAACAAACTATTTTAAATTATATTAATTCAACATAGTAAATAATTCTTAAAAATGAGTTAACGGAATCCTAAAAATAGCATAACCTGTCCGACGCAGGGTCTCAAAGTAATAAATTAACCCTACCACTGTTACGACGTTGACTAAAAACTTTAATTGTCAGTTTAATTCTTAATTGACCTATTTAATAGTGCACTTTTTGTTTTAGGCAATTTATGTAGAATTTATGTAAAGGCTACTTAACTACTACAATTGTCTTTATCTATTCGTTTTATGCAGCCAACCTAGCTTTTCCCCGCGACGTGAAATGATGATTGATGAGGCTAAGCGTATGCTGAGATGCAGGCGACGCAGTTTTACGCAGCGCAGAGCAGAGCAGATTTTGTAAAGTATGGAACGTCCTATAGCTACACACGCTGCGGCGCATGGAAGTTCCATACCTACTTTACAAAATCTGCTCTGCCCTGCGCTGCGTGGAACTGCATCGCCTGCGTCTCAGCATACGCTTAGCCTGATGATTATTAGTTACGATTGATAAAAACTACTTATCCTATGTTCTTCCCTGGATCAAGCTATCTTCACATCAAATTTCATCTTAATCGGTTCAGCGGAATAAGCGTGAAGAAGTAATAGACACATCGACAAGACATATGTTGTTTACTTTTACCTACCGAGGCTATGTAAAAACTGGTTTTAAACACTATTAGTACAATGATCAATTAAAGTATTAAAACACATAATAACAATTGTTTTTCACGGCATGCCGAATGGCTACGATTCAGAATTAGGAGTCGTTTCTTTGACTCGGTGTTACGAATTTTAATACTGCTGGTCACGCGAACGTTTTAGGGTTAAGTCAAAATGGATACATTGAAAACTGTGTGTACAATTAAATGTTATGAAAAAACCGTGAATAAAGATACGTGGCCAATGAACTAGATACGAGTATGATGACGTTTCCCGCGGTAAAGCTGCAGCAGCAATGCAGCGTGGCATCGGCACAGCAATACAGTCATGACTGAAATTTAACTTTAAATAGTAAATCGAAAATCTAATAAAGATACTGTACAGCTAGCAAATTTTCGATTCTTCAGGGGTGCACAACCTTTTTCACTTATAAGATAGGTACTAGATCCTTTTTCAGAACTCAAACTATCTTCATATCTTTCATCTAAATCGGTTCAGCGATTTAAAGAAGTAAAAACAGATAGACAGACATACCGTCAGTTAATATCGTATTTTTCATATTGAAGAAGGGATACTTAATTATGTTAAGAAGGTCTAGAGGTTGAGTGCCTACGCAGAACCTAACTACGTTAGAGGCACTAATTAAGACTAGTACTTGTGAAAGAGCACTTGAAATGTTCAAGCTTGTTTGCAGAGAATTATTAGACTTTTTTTAATTAGATTTTTCGACTCATTATAGTTATTACCTACTAGAGATTTACAGAAAAACATTCGTTAGATGTTTTAACAGTTTGAATCTATGTAAACATTTTTGAATTTATATTGTGTATAGAAATTGAATAGTCTTAATTCAGATTTTTTTAATCATCAGTCCTAAACAGCTTTACACCTCAAAGAGTCGTTTACGTTTAAAATTATTTTATTTATTTGTCTGCTATTCAATTAAATCTTTTGAATGACAAGTACTTTCAACATTCATCAGTAATTTCAAAAAATACGCCCCAACTCCTTTCAACAGACTTGTCAGAGAAAGCGAAGAAATTAATGCGAAAAATCCAGCAAATTTTATTTTCCAAAGTGTATTTCCCCCCCTAAATGTGATTTGATTACGTCAATTGGCGGAGGCACCCTTTAATGCCAGAGTCACGTCTCCCAAAGGATTAAAGAAAACAATAAATACCAGCCTTTGAGGTATTTGCGGGAATTAGCAGTCTTAATGGATATTTGAAATATTTTTTTAATAAATAACAGTCGTGTTAAATGGTTGTCGACAGCAGAAACCACTATGTTATTTAAAAAAGGAATTTTTAACCCTTAAATTGATTTGGACCCTTATAAAAGATGTGTCAGAGTCAGAGCATATAAGTTTGATTTATAGAAACAAGCTGAGATTGCTTGTCACTTCTTTCCTTTTGTCAAACATTTTCATGACAGATTTTAAGAAATAATATTTTAAAGATTTGGCAGTGAGATTCAAATAAAATGTACTAAACTAAAGATTAGTTTATATAATTATATTATTATTATTATATAAACTAAAGATGAAATGAACTTATAAAATATATTCCATACCTGCTCAATTTATAAGGAAAAATAACACCTAGACACAACTATAATAACAGATCTATAATAGGCTCTATTAAAGAGGCAATTAGTTACTTTCAGCCTAGTTCTGTTATAGATATCGCAAATTGAGAAAAGGCGAAAAGAATTACAATAACAAATAATAAATATCCTCCCAAGTCCTGAGTCCTTTAAAAAGAACAAATGAAAATCGTATTTTAAACTATAATGGAATAAAAGAATGTTCCAAATTCAAAACTTCAAAAATGACCCTGGGTCTTAGGAGTATAATAATTTCAAACTGGCGCTAACACTTTCTTTTCTATGGTGTAGTAGTAGTAATCACTTTATTATACACAACACAGGTTTACAAAAATAAATTACAGTAATGGAAGTACAAAGGCGAACTTATCCTTATAAGGGATCTCTTCCAGCTAACCTTAGCACTTTTAGCTTTTAGTTAGCGCTTTTCGTTACGTTACGTTACGACACCTTTACTGTCACAATTAATTACCTAGTTCATTTATTAGACACTCTTAACAAGAGCAATCAACCAAATGGAAGAACGTCTTAAATTATACAAACTTAAGTGTAATGAAACTGGGTACATTTCCTGTGAAAACACGAACAACTAAAAGCGACGCTCATTTAACCGTCACGAGCAAATGCCATATCTATGGTTGATTATAACAGCTCCGTTGTCTTAAGAAACGTATTTCTACCTTTTCGATTGTCAGCGACATTCAATGCTAACTTGAAATGCGTTTGGTAACCGTCAGGAAACAGCCTATAAGACTTCTCAACTGTTTTTGATAAAAACACGGGTGTTAAGTGCCAATGTAAAATGGCCTCCAGATTCATACACCCCTCTCATACCCCGGAACGAATTTAAATAATGGGATTAAATCATTTCGAACTTTCGGATCATCTCCAAAAATATTTACTAGTCGTAAATAGGGAATGCAAATCGGTTATTTTCGGTTATTTTTTGTATGGAAATTATCGGTTATTAACCGAAACCGCGGTTATTTCCATACAAAAAATAACCGATTTGCATTCCCTAGTCGTAAATCATAAACACATTAGAAAAAGACCTATTGAATGGTCTGCAATATGTAGAATTTTACTGAAAAAAATTACTCAAATTATTATTATTATATTTTAACTTCTAAACTCAGAAGCGGCTTGCAAAACGTTTGGAACGTATTACATCAAACTGTACTTACTTGAAAGTTTCCGAGTAATGTGACATATCTACGGACAGATAGATCATGGACGGATGGCCTGACGAATAGAGGGACATGACGAAACTATGTATATAGCATGTGTGAAATTGCGCGCAAAATTTGATATATTGTCTACTTCATTTCTATCTGTGAGTACCTGTAATTGGCTTTGTATTGTTGCCTAAATCTATAGAATGTTTTTGCAGCTGTTGGTACTCCTTACAAGGTAAAATAAATAAATAAAATAAATAAATAAGTGTTGCTTTTTTGCCATTTTAGCTAAGAAACCCTAAAATACGTCTAAACTGTACGAAAGTCAGCAACTTGCATTTGATACCTCTGAAGCAGTCCATCAGCGTCCATAGGCTATAGAACCTTACTATCAAGCGGTCCGTATGCTTTTTTACTGCTGACTTGTTTGAAATTGGCATGCAATGAGAATAACGCAATACGAATGAACTTAAGCTGTTTTTCACGGACTGTCAAAAGGCATCCAATAGCCATCCAGAACGGGAAGAGGGGAAAACAATTCAAAATTTAAATTTCATTGGTCCTTTTTCTTTCGAGAACGAAATTGGTATTCGCTCCGATGAACAGAAGCTTGTCAAGTATTTAATTTAAATGAAGGGCCAAAATAATTGTGCCAAGGGGTTGCCGACCCCCTCCTGTTTCCGTTTGAAGTTTTGTTTAAAAATATTGGATTGTGATGTAAATGGTGAATATAATTAACATTTATCTATTTTGCATTTTGTTTTCTTTACAGAGGATTACAGCTAAAGTACTTAAAAGGTGCCTCTGGTATATAAGTAGTCTCAGGAATATTATGATACATTTCTTCGGCCAAAAACGTCACTTTTGTCACTGACAGATCAGATCCAACTAATCCAGATCTAATTTATAACCTGTTATTAAAATCAAAATATACTTGACCTGCTAGCATGAGTTCCGTTCTCGCGCGCGAATGCATACATCTAGCGCGACTCCAGTATATAGACTCGCGCGCGAGAACGGAACTTATGCTAGACCGCCTCTAGGTTTCTAAATATCGAGATAGAAATAGTGTCAAAAATACGAATACCTACAGGACCTTATTGTATGCACGATGATTTTTAATCGGTGATTAGGAGTAGAAAAATATTAATATCTAGCCCGAATTAAATTTATTAGGCTAGGTCTCACGCAATAGGGTATTATCCTGTATTTAAAATAAATTATTTTACACCATGCATGAAATAAAGCACCAGATAATTATTACAAAAACACAAATAGAAGTTATTTTTAAACACAAGTTCTATTTAATAAATCGGATAGAAATATAAAAAGTAGGTGAGTTGACCGTGACGTCACGATGTAATGTTTCATATAAATTCCATATTAGCAAATCGGTTTGACAGCTCTAAAAAAGTAACTGATTTGACTAGTAGGAAAATACCCTATTATCTCGTTGATTAATTAATTAAAAGTTAAAACATAATTAAAACTAATAACCACTAAATACATGGTTATCCTACATGAAGTAACTACGATACGTCAAATGCCATCGATATGGCGGGAAATTTGACGGATCTATGACTTTGTTTATGCATATGACAATGACAAGTTATTACTCATAAATTACCAATTGCCATTAAGTTTGTAAAGAGGCTATAACTCACAGATACCGATTAGTAGAGTGACAAGGATTTAAGTATAAAATTGACCTCAAAATTAAAATTATGATAAAAAAGTATGTTTCCATGTAATTACGACTTCAACGTGATCTACATCAATAATTACTGAGTTAGAAAAAAATATTTCTGATCACCGATTAAAAATCATCGTGTATAGACATTAAGGTAGGGTGTAGATTGTAGATATTTTTGCTTGCTGTAGTTAACATTCGATTGTCACCTAAACTCGCGTCCATGCTTTTGACATTGACCCTGCATTCATTCTAGACACATCTTTCCCCTTCAATTATATGTAGGTATCAAAGAATTTAATTTCCGACCCATTTCTTACCTTGTCACAGTGACAATCAATATGAAAGTCGCTAGAGACCTCATACTATTGTCACTGTGACAAGGTACAAAATAGGTCCGTATTACTTATCTTATCAAACCTGCCGCACAAATAAAATGGCGTGCAAGTCCATGTGACTCGTAACTCTTAATTGAAGGTATAAAAACTCTAATTGTACATTTTAATTTATTGCCTTGAAACACGCGTCGCTATCTAGAAAAGCGATCGCTTCCAGACTAGTTTTGACCGCCGTGACAGGTAACATCAAAAGGGTTTTTTATATTTAATTGTTAACGTTTTACCACCAAAGTGTGATAAGTCCATTAAAAAGAACATAGTTCAATTCTGTACTTTACAGTTTGGGAATAAGGTATATATTCAATTAGTTTTCTAATATAGTTCCAGCCCATCTCTAAAGGTACATACCAAAGTGAAAAATCCGGATAGTAAAATAGATTTTGGCATTTTCGGCAGCAATGCAGTCCGCAGTAT
Organism: Cydia splendana; assembly: GCF_910591565.1. NCBI lineage: Eukaryota > Metazoa > Arthropoda > Insecta > Lepidoptera > Tortricidae > Cydia > Cydia splendana. The sequence goes on from NC_085975.1 coordinate 1,168,838, forward strand.
TGTTGCCCTGCAATACTGCGGCAGTAATGCTCCCGACTGCATTCAGGTGAAGTTCAGATATCAATTTTAAAGGATACCTACTAATTTAATACCTACACAGACACATGTGAAACTTGAAATTGTTTGCATGTAAGTACCTAATACTAATTGAGGTTTATGAGAACACACATCTATTCAACTGCTTTTTAGTTCATAAAAAAGCCATGACTCACTTAAAGTGCACTCATTTGGAATCAAACCGGACCCCTCTGTACATGACACGTTACAAACAAAACATTTCAACGTGTTACGTAATTCGGCTATTATGAGATCCAATCTTTTTCCTGTGTCATCGGTAATTAGACACGGCGACTATTGTGCGTTCGTTAGTGGTACAGGTGTGGAAGTCAGAAGAAATAGGAATTATGAGAGGAAATAAGAATGAGAATAGGCAAGTGTATCGATAATTAGTATTACAATACCAAAGTACATACATATTATATTGTAGCCTTGGACGGTAACTACCACAGTAGAATCTTAAAAGTTACCTACTCATTTTATTAAGGAAATTGGCAGATACACTGGCAACAACGACGCCGCAACAGTACCTACCTAATACAGCTTCAATTCACAAATCCGAACGTTGTAAGAGAATACTTACCTAAAAAATACACAACCGTGATCATTTACTTACCTTCAATAGGCCGTATGTTGCTTTTTTAGTATAATTAGTTTAATTCCGTTTTTTAGTATATTTCAGTGTCTCACTGCTGGGTAAAGGCCTCCCCTCGTTTACCCCCCTATCGTTAGTATTTTCCTCTATTTGGGGTAGAATGCGTCCAAGTCGTCCCGCTATCTCCTTTTCGGTATTGGTACAGAGGTAAGGGGATTCCCCTGATTGTTGGTTGCGATGCTAACGCACACCACGAGGTGTGGGGTAGCACCGACACCAATGAAAGGGGCGAATCATTGATAGAATTCATAATTAGCAATGACCTAGAAATTATGAACACAGGTAATACACCAACGTTTGTAACGAGGGCCAGGAAAGAAGTGCATGACATTACCATGGCAACGAAAGAGGTGAGCGACAAGGTAAAGGGCTGGAGGGTGGATGTGGAGGACAGCATGTCTGACCACCGCAGATTACTCTACAATATCGATAGTCGCGTAGAGAAGATGAAGGTAAGAAATCCACGTAAAACTGACTGGACGAAGTACGAAGAGGAGCTAAGGGAACTGGCTGTCTCGGGAGTCAGGTATGAGAATGTGAATGACCTAGAATATGGGGCTCGCAGACTGAAAGAGATCATATTAGGAGCATACCACAAGGCGTGCCCGGAGAAGCTGCTATAAACAGGCAAAGGGCAGCCATGGTGGAACAGAGAACTACAAAAGGTAAGAAAGAAGGTGCGAAGGGCAATGAGAGTGGCGACGAAGAGGGAAGAGACTCTCAGAGCTGGGACGCGTACAGAGAAGTCAGGAATAAATACACCAGACTAAGAGAGAAAGCTAGACTAGAGGGCTGGAGGAGGTTCACGGGAGATTTAAACAGCTATTCAGAGGGGGCACGAGTAGTGAAACTGCTGGCCGGGGATCGATCGTGCCAACTGGGTAGTCTGAGAGTAAATGGAGACTTAGTCACGGAATCAGAGGAGATACTAAGCGTCATGCTGAAATCACACTTTCCGGACTGCAATGAGATGACAGAAATGGAGGAGCAGGAAGGTCAGGAGGAGTCTGACTGGGCAGCGGCATTGGAGGTGGTGGAGGAGGAGAGGGTAGAATGAGCGATCAGCTCCTTTGCGCCCTTCAAGGCGGCGGGCCCGGACGGAGTCCTGTCGGCACTACTGCAGAAAGGATATAGATATATAAAAGAGGACTTAGTGGAATTATATAGGGCAAGTATTGCACTAAAATACATTCCAAGGGTATGGAGAGAGGCGAGGGCGGTTTTCCTGCCAAAACCGGCTATGAAATCATACCAAGAAGCGAAGTCATTTAGAAGCATAAGTCTGTCGTCGTTTGTACTAAAGACTTTAGAGAAAGTGATAGATAAACATATAAGAGAAAAAGTGGAAAGCAGTGGAGTCCCGCTACACGGGAATCAGCATGCTTACATGGCAGGAAAGTCAACGGAGACAGCTCTACACAACCTAACTTTAAGGGTGGAAAGGGCATTAGAAACGAAACAGTATGCACTAGGCTGCTTCTTCGACGTTGAGGGGGCTTTTGACAAAGCAACCTAGGACCCTAGCAACCTAGGAGGCCGTAGAGGAAAGTCTGAAGAGAGAGGGCATCCGACCGGCAATAGCGCAATGGATAGGGAGAATGCTAAAAGGCAGATCCATTACGGTGGAGCTGGGAGGAGTAACAAAGACGATTAGTCCAAGAAGAGGGTTCCCACAAGGGGGATGCCTGTCCCCTCTGATATGGTGCCTACTTCTAGACTCAATGGTAAAAGAGCTCAACAGAGGGGGCATGTACATGCAGGCTTACTCTGATGATGGAGTGCTGTTAGTGAGAGGAATGGTTCCCACCGTGATAAGAGATATAATGATAAGAGGTCTCAGACAGGTACTGAGATGGTGTAGAGAGAGAGGATTGGATCTCAATCCATCGAAAACAAAGCTAGTGCTATTCACTAATAGAAGAATGAAAGAGATTAAACCCATAAAGATACAAGGTATAGAACTAGACATGGTGGAGGAGTTGAAATATCTGGGCGTTACTTTAGACAGTAAACTCAGGTACAAAACTCACATCAAGGAGCAGATGGCTAAAGCTATAAGAACACTGTTCCAATGCAAAAGGGCAGTAGGAAAGAACTGGGGACTGAAGCCAGGAATGATCCACTGGATCTACAAGGCGATAATACTACCTAGGGTGCTATATGGAGCCGTGACATGGTGGCATAGAGCACATATTAAAGAAAACCAAAGAGACCTAACCAAAGTCCAGAGATTAGCGTGCCTCATGATGACGGGGGTTATGAGAACGACCCCGACACACGCAATGGAGGTAATGCTAGGTTTGAAGCCACTCTGGATTGAGGTAGAGAAAAGAGCCACCGAACAGTGGTACAGAATGAAAGCATGCAAGGAATGGAGAGGAAGCTGCGTGGACAAGAGACACGCGCTGATACAAAGAGAGGCACTATCAAAACTTGAAATGTTGATGGCCAATAATGACCTTATAAAGAGGCAGGAGATATTTGACAAGAAATATAGAATACACATAGGAGACAGAGACAATGGAAGGTGGAAGTCGGACACCCGACGACCATCTGCTTCACGGATGGCTCAAGAAGAAGCTCGACGAAACTAGCAGGAGCGGGCATAGTGATCCCCAAACTGGGAGAGAAAGTATCAGTACCACTGCGTAGATTCGCTAGCGTGTTCCAAGCCGAGGTATGTGCTATAACGCGCTGCGCAAGGATAATCAGGAAGAGTGTAAAACAAGAGGGTGCTGTCGTAATATACACAGACAGCCAGGCAGCATTAAAGGCATTAAAGAAAACATCAGTTACCTCCTCTCTCGTGAGAGAATGTCGAGAGGAGCTCAACTTGATAGGCAAGCAAAGAAGTGTCACGGTGGCATGGGTACCAGGGCACCAGGGAGTAACGGGAAATGAGAAAGCAGACGAGCTGGCGAGGATAGGGGCGGAGACGGAACCCAACTAGCAAAATAGTCGTATAAGAATTGATTTACTCAGCCTGTAATCGTATAACAGCCGAGTTACGGTTGTTGAAGCACCAATATATCGTATAATAGCGGTTAACTCGACTATTTAGCAATTTTCGCTAATTAGTGCTATAATCATGTCGTATAAACGTTTATAGCACTATCTTTTAGCACTTTTATTCCACCTTTTAATAAATGCTGAGTTAGCTCTACTAAATCACTTATATTCAGCATAATTGTTCTATTAAAATTATATAACAGCTATAGATTAGCTAATTGTCTGAATAAGACGCTTTAATACAACTGTTACTTAACTCTCTTCTCTGTTGCTATAAAAGCCTATTAAAAGCAATCAAATAACCATTTGGCAACAATGCTGCTGTAACAGCGCGCTTATATCATAAATCGGGTAATGGGGTTCAAACCGCTGTTATAGGAGCTGAAGTGTATTTACAGGTTTTATTCAAAATGTATTCAGCTTAGAGTACTTTTAAAGAGTTTTGAACTACATTAACATCACAAGTCAGCCATGTTGACGTTTCAATATAGTCCGGTGGCCAACTGCATGAAACCCTACCTGACAAAAAAATAGAATAATCCTACTCTGTAGGGGTAGCTGACTTTTAGTAGCATCAACTGTTCTTGGTCGGCCGCGGCTTAATTTGGAAAATTTTGCGCTAATGGCAAAATAGTGGCACAAAAAATCATAAAAAAAACCCCATCGTATAATAGAATGAAACTTGCATGGTAGGATAGCTGTAGGGTTTGCAATCCGGATCCGAAATGTATGAAATTATCCGGATCTGGATCCGGATCCGCGGATATTCCCATACATTTCGGATCCGTCGTGCAAACACTAGATAGCTGCCTTTGAGGACAGCAAAACAAAACTGGTCAGCTACATCCTGTGTTGGCAGGTTCTTGTGTCCGACCGAATTTGTGGTACCACGTGACAGCTACAATTTACCTCATCGAAAAATAGAATCAAAACAACTGATTGTAATACCTACATTAAATTTGTTGACATATGTCTTGGTCGGCCTCACCTTAGCCTGACAGCGTTTTCAGTCCGTCCGCATTAAACAAAAAGTCAATGGCAGCTATCCTACCATACAAGTGACATTCTATTTTTCGATGAGGTAAATTGTAGCTCACTTGGTACCACAAATTCGGTCGGACACAGGAACCTGCCAACACAGGATGTAGCTGACCACTTTTGTTTTTTTGATGAATATTTGTACCACTTTTTTGCCATTTGCGCAAAATTTGCCAAGTTAAGCCACGGCCGACCAAGAGCAGTTGAAGCTGCTAAAAGTCAGCTACCCCTACAGAGTAGGATTTTTCAATTTTTTTATCAGGTAGGGTTTCATGCAGTCGGCCATCGGACTATAAATCCATAAACATGGCGACATCATGTGCTATAAGTGTAGCAGTAAACGCAGTTACTCGACTTATAGTCGAATTAATGAGATATAACAGAAACTAGATCGTGTAAGCAAATTTTTACTTATTTTTATTAATATTTTTTTATTGAAATTTAAGAAAATAGGCGGCCCATGAATATATATGAACCAGTGCCTTTGGTTTTATCAATAAAGTATTTTTCGCGCTGGGTTTTACTGTATTACGTGTACTTACAGACAGTAAAAACTTATGTACACAATGACAGCAGTAAAAAATACTTAAGTACCATTTTTGTTTTATTAGACACGCGAAGACGATTAGGCCTCAAACTTAATCAAATAATTGAAATATAATCGCTTACCTGAGATCGTTTTTAGCACATATTAGTTGAATAAAAGCATTTACTGCACTCTTACACATTTAAAATGCCGAGTAAAAGCAATCCGGCTACCTTTACGAAACATTTTTGCTGAGAAAAAGCAGTGCGGCTGCTTTTATAGAACACTTTTACTGAGTAATAGTAAATTGCTAATGTTTATAGAACAAATAGTCGAGTAAAAGCACTATCGTTGCTATTAAAACACTAGAAGTGCTTTTATCCACTTTTACTCAACTCTTACAGCATCGATTTGCTTCTTATACAGCGCTTACTCGATTTTTATAACACTTTTAGTCTGTATAAGTGCGCCTTTTCGCGTTGAGTAAACGCTTACAGGACTTTTACTCGACTGTTTTTACACCGTTTATAGCACCAAAAAGCGAAAATAAAAACGTGCTCTCAACTTTTATAGCACATAGATTTGCTAGTTGGGAACAAGGACCGGAAAACCCCTCTTTACGCTTAATCCTATCAATTCGGTAACCCAATCGATTCGGTTACCTTATCATTCGGTAACCCTATCATACTGTTACCTGATTGTAATGGTAACCTTATTGAAACGGTAACCCTAACCTTTAACCGAGTTAATCTCAAAACCCCATCGCGATAGGGTTTTTGTTAAGGGTTTTTAACAGGTTTTCATTCAGTTATGGTAACCTTTATTATCGGTTGCTTACTGGTTCGCTACATTAAAGTAGTTTTAGTGATGTGCCGTCAGAACTAAAAAAAATACTAAAAAAATTGTTTATTTTATTTACTTTATTTATATTTTGTTGATTTTATTGACTTTATTTATTAAATTTATTTAATTTAATTTATTTATTGAATTTATTGAATTTATTGAATTTATTGAATTTATTGAATTTATTGAATTTATTGAATTTATTTATTTTTTTGAATTTATTTAATTTAATTAATTTATTTCATTTATTTAATTTATTTAATTAGTTTAATTTGTTATATTTGTTTAATTTATTTAATTTATTTAATTTATTTAATTTATTTAATTTATTTAATTTATTTAATTTATTTAATTTATTTAATTTATTTAATTTATTTAATTTATTTAATTTATTTAATTTATTTAATTTATTTAATTTATTTAATTTATTTAATTTATTTAATTTATTTAAAATATTTAAAATATTTAATTTATTTAATTTATTTAATTTATTTAATTTATTTAATTTATTTAATTTATTTAATTTATTTAATTTATTTAATTTATTTAATTTATTTAATTTATTTAATTTATTTAATTTATTTAATTTATTTAATTTATTTAATTTATTTAATTTATTTAATTTATTTAATTTATTTAATTTATTTAATTTATTTAATTTATTTAATTTATTTAATTTATTTAATTTATTTAATTTATTTAATTTATTTAATTTATTTAATTTATTTAAAATATTTAAAATATTTAATTTATTTAATTTATTTAATTTATTTAATTTATTTAATTTATTTAATTTATTTAATTTATTTAATTTATTTAATTTATTTAATTTATTTAATTTATTTAATTTATTTAATTTATTTAATTTATTTAATTTATTTAATTTATTTAATTTATTTAATTTATTTAATTTATTTAATTTATTTAATTTATTTAATTTATTTAATTTATTTAATTTATTTAATTTATTTAATTTATTTAATTTATTTAATTTATTTAATTTATTTAATTTATTTAATTTATTTAATTTATTTAATTTATTTAATTTATTTAATTTATTTAATTTATTTAATTTATTTAATTTATTTAATTTATTTAATTTATTTAATTTATTTATTTTAATTATTTAAGTTATAATATAATAATATTTATAATAAGAACACCACACAGGTAGGTATAAAGATAAACAAAGGAAAGGCAAAAAAACTTGATTGTGCTGGAGGCTTCATAGACCGCCCATGCCAACCTCGGTTATTCAATAATAAGTTGAATTTAAGTGTGCGTAAAGATTACAATCGTTTGAATTGGTCAAAAACCTCATAATGAGGTAACTGAATAGACTGGGTTTTTATTTCGGTTACCGGTAACAGAGGTTAACTCGATCTGATACGGTTACCGTATCAAAGTGTTACCTTATTAAGCGGTTACCGTTATGGTAGGGGTTTTTATAAACACCTCTAAAATAACCCTATGAAAAACCCCGGTTAAGGTAACCGGTTCCTGTCCCTGGTTGGGAATACATAGGTCCGGAACCGGCTCTGCCTATGTCAGCGGATGTCACGAAGGGAGTCATAGAGAAGGTAAAAGAGATGGCAGCACAGAGAGAATGGGAAGAAGAGACTGGATGCAGACAGTCGAAGATGATGATCAAAGGTATAGACCACAGGAGAACCAGGTATCTTCTGAAACTAGGTAAGAGCAGTCTGAGACTATTGACAGGTATCATTACAGGTCACAATACTCTCAACAGACACCTTAAGATAATGGAAATCAGTAGAAACGCCTCCTGCCCACATTGTGGTAAGGAGGAGACTAGCTTACACTTACTAGCAGAATGTACTATGTACGCGGCACCGCGATTTAATACATTCGGTAGAGACACACTAAAAGAAAACGAACTAAAGGACGTCGAACTCAAAGATGTCCTTCTGTTCTACAGGAAAACAAGAAGACTTGAGGAGAATAGTGTGGGAATGCCGCCGGGACAGTAACCTGCAGCTCCAACTCCAGGGAACTGGGCTGAATGAACGTGACAAGCGATCGACAGCCCGCCTGCTTCCGGCCGGGCGTCCCTACACTACATCTACATCTACATCTCCTTTTCGGTCTGCCTGCACCCTCGGCCTGCACCATCTATGGTGTTCCGTGGGTCCTGTAACCATTTTGGCCCACCTTTTCGGGTGCGGCTGATAAGTCCAGTCCCGCTTAAGCTTAGCGAATTTTGCACCTACAATATACAACTCTAGTTCTATAGCATGACATGTTTTCTACCAAAATATAATAGAGAAACTACAGTACAAAATAGAATCTGCTTTATTTGTAAAAAATAACACAATTTTACTTTGAAACATACGCCACCATGCAAAGCAAGTTAATGAGTTATGCTAATCGCACATCAGCATATTTGTCTTGACCGTAGCTAATGAGTCCACTTTAGGCGCCTACAAATTTTCACGGCTGTTAATTCCCGGACCACTATTTTGGTTTTAATTTACAATGTTCCATACTTATCAAGATGGGGAGATAACGGTGGTAGTACTTAGGTAGGGTTGTGCTGTATTCGACCGTTTTACTTTAATCTCTTGTACGGGTACGATAAGGATCCTGACCAAGTTTTTAGTCTTTTTTTTGAAAACGATTTTTCTGCTCTACACAGCGCAACGGAGGTTTGAAACCACAATTTTTGACCACCAGCACACACATCTTCTTCTTCTTCTGTCCGTCCGTCTGTCTGTCTGTCACCAGGCTGTATCTCATGAACCGTGATAGCTAGACAGTTGAAATTTTCACAGATGGTGTATTTCTGTTGCCGCTATAACAACAAGTACTAAAAAGTAGGGAACCCTCGGTGGGCGAGTCGGACTCGCACTTGTCCGGTTTTTTTTTATAAAAAAGCATAAAACATTCAAGAAGTGGTAAAATTTGTAACAAGGAATAGTGTTACAAATCTTTACTTACTAAACGTATATAATTTTAAAACTTACCTATTTAACTGAAACAAATTGCTTCATGAAAGCTTTTACTGATATCTTGATAAGAACATAAGGCTAGATGAAAAGTTTTTGATAAAGATAGGTATCTAATCAGTTGATCCAGTTTATTTTGAGAATGAAATGTCTATATTGGACCCATTGCATGAAACTCATTAAATCAATACAAAAGTCAGAAATAACAGTCAGAGTCTGACAATCGTACTCTACGCTTATCCGGGAATTGTGAATATTAAATATTGGATAGCTGATGAGGAGAGCAAACAAAAACAGATGGCTACCAGAGCAAGATTTTAATGCCAACTAAAACAAAATATAAAATAATAAATAATATAAAATCTATTTAGTCCTCGTCAACGCTCGAAACGCTTAAATAAATAAATAAACTTATTGTGTTTTTTAATTACTGCGTCGAGTGAAGAATAACCCGCGCATCACGGATTCACACATAATCACATAGCTCCAGTGATGGTGATAGACCTCTATTATCACATCACATCACACACACACACACACACATACATACACATATGAACCCATCTAATGTCTGTCCGGTGTTAGTGGCTGCCATTAAGAGAATGGTTTAATGTATTGTAATATAGGGTTTGGAAGGTCTGGGATGTTCATGAATGAGGTAAAGTCTAATAACCACAATAATATGGCCAGAGGAACCTCGATTATCCGAACTACTTGTGACCGAGACTAGTTCGGTTGATAATAATTCATTTGTTTTATTGTAAAAGCGATTATAATATTGAAAAAAAAACAACGGGTTGCACTCCGGGAGTGCCGGCAGAAGTGAAAACTCAATGAAATTGTAACAGTTTTTCGATCAGGTCACGTGTCCGTCTTACGTCTTACGAATCTTACGGTCACGTGACCTGTCGCGAGTTTAACATTTTTTCCCCATCACAAAAAGTGCATAGCGCCGCTAAATAAGTTTGCACTTCAAAAATACACAACGGTACTGTCTTACGTCATAATTTTATCAATATAATAATAATAATGAAGGCGGTGATCTTGGACACGGCGCGGATAGTCCGCCGGTTCCTCTCTCTGCGGCCCTGACCACCGGTAGCTTGGGCCTTGTCCCGCTGCTGGCGGCACCCTAGGTTAGGTTTTTTTATAATGTGTTTATATTAATTTTTACTGTTTTGTAAATGTTTTTATATTTTACTTTTATATTCATATTATAAATAACCTAACTTAAGATGAGAAATAAATAAAGAGAATAATAATAAAAAGTAAACAGCTTAGCCCCCCCCCTGCATCGAAATTTGAATGACTGACTAAAAGGTATTCGTAATTATTATCTAATTTTTTTTACACATTATAATAATTTTATGCTATGGAGAGGGCTATGCTCGGAGTTTCTCTATGTGATCGAATCAGAAATGAGGAGATCCGTAGACGAACTAATGTCCCCGACATAGCCCACCGGATTAGCAAGCTGAAGTGGCAATGCACGCAGAGAAGATGGCCGATGGGGTCGAAAAGTGCTCGAGTGGAGACCACGGACTAGCAAGCGCAGCGTATATAGGACGTCCACCCACAAGATGGACAGACGACCTTGTGAAGGTCGCCGGAAGACCGACCGGTACGTGTGGAGGTCCAAGGGGGAGGCCTATGTTCAGCAGTGGACGTCTTATGGCTGAGATGATGATGATGATGATAATATTTTTCCATTCAATAACTAAGATACTATTTGGCCTACAATTTCTTTTAACAGACCGTACTAAAGCTCCCTGATGAATTACTAAACCATTTCTGAGTCCTTTGAGCCTAATAATCACTGAATCGGAATAAATCTAAGATTCATTTTGATGTACAATTAAAGGACCATTGAAAATGGATGGAGCTTAAATAGCGGAATCGGAGGACGTTTACACGTTACGGCTTTTATAATGTCGTTTTTATTTACGGTATTTTTCTATAGTGAAGGTTTTATTTAGAATTGTAAGAATTTAAGAAGTCAAATGAAGGATAAATTAAGATACCCGAAGAACAGGCTAATGCTTCAAGTAGGTACTAGATAATTCATAAATGACGGACCTGCATAACATAATATTTATTTAATTGGGTCTACGTGGGAAATACTTTTAAATATTTAATTTATGCTGTTTGAATGTAGAAGCACGTTTAAAGTAATTATAAACTGGTTATCAGTTTACTTTTAGTATAACCCAAAATATAATCAAAAGTAAATTGATATATTTTTGCCACTGTTTCCAAGGTTACGGCGATCGTAGTTATTAGTGCTATGGAGGGGGTATAGCGCCGGCCGCGACTGCTTAAAACGTATTGAATCCAGCCGGGCATAGAAAATTACAGTTTCATATCTAACCACCAAAATTAATATAGCCCCAACATCGGAGTCGTCTCGTAGTCGCAAGCACTAAACGTCCGATATTCGCCACGATTCTCAGTAATTTATGATAATGTTTGAAGTCGCATTGGAGTGGAAATGAAGTGGTGAATGCTTAATATTTCGTAAATATCCCCGTCTTGAGAATATCTCTCGACAATCTGCATGTTTAGAAATTAAATGGCCTATTCAAACGCTGAACGCTATTCTTTGGACGCTGATCTGCGCGAGCTCCAGGTTGAAGACTGGGGAGAAACAGCACAGGACCGGGATCAGTGGCGACCGGCGAGCAGTCGTGTTGGAGGCCAAGACAGACCCTGGGTCGCTGCGCCTGAGGAGTAAGTGAGTAAGTAAGTAAGTATTCAAATCGCCTAGATTTTGTTATACTCTTTGCAGAGTGTCGTGGTCAACTGCTAACATCAGGCACAGTAGTTGCTAGCCGTACAATTTCTCGCCATTTTCATTCTGGCAAATTCGTTCAGGGGTCCTTCCATAGCATATTTGATCTGGCCAATCCATCGCATAGGTGGCCTTTTACGCGGTCTTGTTCCCTTTGCTCTACCCTGCACCACTAGACGCTCTATGGAGTCATTGTTTCGCCTCGAGAGGTGGAGGTATGTAAACAATAAATATATCGTGTGCTGCCGTGACGTTTGAAACATTTTCGCTTGTAATGTTAGGGTATGTCATATCTATAGTTATAACTTATAGTATTATTTTACTCGTTTGTGAGTCGTTCCACAGTTTTATTTACAGATTATGAGCCTTAATGAATGCCATACGAATAAATAAATTTACAGATTAATGTCTAGGTTCTTCACCCATTGGGCTGCGTTATCACTAAACGCTATTAAGTCCAGAGGGTCACCAGGGTACATCCGTTTTGGGCACTCGTGAATTATATGATGGATAGATTGTATAGGCGCTCAGCAATTGGATTCCGGTGAGTTTTTCGACCCACACCTAAACATGAAATCGCCAGATCGACCGTGCCCTGTGCGAAGTCTATTAAGCTGGCACCATTCCCGTCTTGGGGCCGAGAAGCCTTTGGGCCTTTCAGTTGCATTGTAGTCGTTGTAGGCTGTAGGCAGGTCAGAATTCCATTCCATGTCGAAGTTGTATAATATCATTATTTCTGCCTATAAACACAGAGATAACAACCGAAATAAAACAAGCAGCTAAACTGTTATCTAGACGGATCAGGTTTAATCCTAACTACAAACAAAACTCAGAAATCTTTATTCCATATGCATCCCAGTATCTCCACCATCTTATTGCTATTTCTATAGCTGTGCAAATAAACAGCGACACGACACCTTATGTGGACACATTCCCCTTAAGTCTACTGTCAATATTTGGGTAGCACACCTCATTCCTTCTAGAACATCTTCTTTAACATACGGATGAAACAACCGATTGTAAACTCTATTATAATAGCAATATAGATGATGTTAACCGCATGGAAAAGTTGGGAGATAACATGTAAAGGACAGAAGCAGTGTAAATTGTGTTTATTTTTGAGTTAAAGGAATTTTAATCTTATAAACAGAGAGATAAGGTTCTTATTTATGATTTATGCAAGCTTAAGGGTTGTACTGTTAATTATCATGTGATATACGAATTGGGGCGTAATTAGACTTCTGTATTACGCTGTCTCATTTACACATAACGGGAGAATAGGGATGCATGTATTAATTAAGGTTTTGGATGAAATTATTCAGCCAGTATTTGTTTTTTTAAGATGGCTGAAAAATACCGACAACAACATACATAGCCTAGCTATAGGTTCTCTGTTATCATATCAAAGATGCCTCAACTATTAGCTTTAATGAAAATAATATTCCTAGTACATATGTAACTGAACGAAAAGCAATTACTCAAACCCGTTAATGTTTAGGTCATACTGAGCAACTTTTACTATGGGACCAACCCCGAAAACGCGGAATAAAATTGGATGTTTCATACATTTTGCTGGTCTGATGTTGAAATCTCCTATGGGAGAGTCAATTTTTTTTTCGCGATTTCGGTGTTGGTCCTATGTCCCATAGTAAAAGTTGCTTAGTATTATGACCTAAACATTAACGGGTTTGAGTAATTGCTTTTCGTTCAGTTACATACTGTATTTTTAAGGTTCCGTACCTCAAAAGGAAAAAACGGAACCCTTATAGGATCACTCGTGCGGTCGTGCGTCTGTCTGTCTGTCCGTCTGTCACAGCCTATTTTCTCGGAAACTACTGGACCAATTAAGTTGAAATTTGGTACACATATGTAAATTAGTGACCCAAAGATGCACATGTTTTTTTTATAATTTTAAAATATATAGGTTCGAAGTTATTTAACAAAATAGCCAAAAAATGACCATTCCCCTCCCTTTATCTCCGAAACAACTGGGTCTAAAATTTTGAAAAAAATACACAATATAGTTCTTTACCTGTAGATGACAGGAAAACCTATTAGAAATGTGCAGTCAAGCGTGAGTCGGACTTATTACGGAACCCTAGAAACGCGAGTCCGACTCGCACTTGGCCGGTTTTTTTTTAATTGAAATTGCATAATAAGTATTTATCTACAGGTCAATAGTTGCCTGAAATAAAGATAGGTATTTCATTTAATTTCGTTTCGTTTCGTTTCATTTCATAAATCACCAGTTGGCCGACAAATTAACAAAGTATTTGAAGTAGTTGTGGACACAAAGCACTATTTCCTGGAGATATCCTGCAGGCGACGGAGGCCCGAAATTACGGGGCTGCGGATTTCATTGCCAAATATTTTCCTTTATCCGCCAGGGGGCGGTATTAGTGAAGAGAGATTGCGGTTTTGACTAAGCGCCACTTGTACCATCCCACTAAACCGGTGTAAAATTTGACACTGGGTTAACGGTTTTACAGGTTATAAACCGTTAACCCAGTGTCAAATTTTACTGGTAGGTAACCATGGTAACTCCAGGTTTGACCGGTTAACCCCGGCTTAGGAATGGTGCAAGTGGCCCTAAAAGTTAGGTCCATTGCCTACTTATACAGGGTGGCTAAAAATAACTTCATTCCCGTTGCCAGGGAGGTTTTGGGATTATACTGAGCAACTTTTACTATGGGACCAACCCCGAAATGGCGGAAAAAAAATTTGGCTGTTTCATACATTTTGGCTGGTCCATTTTTTATGGGAGGGTAGAATGAAACTTGTGAAGAAGAATAAAACTAAACATGAAGCAGTTAATAATAACGTCGATTAAGGCGAATGTGCAATTTTATTTATTGTAAAAAGCGTTGTGGTATGTATTACATCCAAAGCCTTTGATTGATTCCCGCGCGTCTCTCATCTCCATCTCAGTAGAAAGGTTGTCTTAAACTGAAATAGTTACTTACGATACAAGTACGGAAAAGAGAAAAACGACCGAAGGGAGTGTTTTAAATCGACACGAGTTGCGAATTACCTATTCGCACGTGTATCGTACAGCGCATATTACACCGAAAAAAATAATTTTCTACAATACTACCAGAACGTATAGTAATTAAAAATATAGTTATACCTACTAAAATCCGGTAGTTATAACAAAAAATGTTGTATCGTCTAAAACTTGTTTTTTAAACATCACTGTTTAATTCTAGTTAAATGCAATTTAGTACTGCTTACAATTTCGTTGTATATGTAAAGATGCAAGTGTTGTAAATATTAAACGTTTGTCTCGTTTAATATATGCATCGTAACACTAACTATTGATATGTAAAAATAAAGATACGAGTGTACACGTTACACGTTATTATGTTGTGGTTACTATAATGCATTGTAGTCTGAACGAATCAAACAGTTGTGCCTACACCACGGTGTATGCGCGGGTGGCGGGGGGCGGAGAAAGGAATTGCGCAAGTCACAGAACAGCAGCCATTACGCCAGCGTCTTACGTTGCGGCCGGTCGATGGATTATTTACGTAGATCCTGTCCATAATTTTATTGTAAACTAGTACAAGTGTATAGTATAAGTGCGTGTTGTTTGCGTGTTGCTGACACAGTGAAATGTGCGGGCTCCGATTAAGGAAAAGTCCTCCCGCACCGATGTGGATAAGGAGGGATTCACACTGGTGGAAAGGAAACGCAAGGCGCGCAGGGTGCCTCGTAAAACTCTGTGTGGCACTGCGGAGCCGGTTAATTCTGGCCTACGAGTTGCGACACCGAGTAAGGCGCTCTACGTGTCTCGCCTGCATTACTCCGCCGGGGCCGACGAGGTGGTGGAGTACGTCCGCCGGAAGACTGGCTACACGCTGAGGGTGCACCAGCTACAGTCGCGTCACTATGTGCACTTCAGTTCATTTGTAGTGCGCGTGCCGCGGCCTCTGCAGGACACCATCGCAAGCGCGGACTTATGGCCGAAGGGTGTGGTGTTTCGGCGGTTCCGGGGCAACCTGCCGAATCCTACGCCGAGTCAGACGATGCTACGGAGCCACGCTGTTACGTCGTCGCCCAAATCCAATGTTTAATTTGTATGTCATTTTTGTGTCTATTGTTTTCTTTGTGGAGACAAAATGTTTTTTTCATTTGTAGTGTCACAGTGCCTTGGTTTTACTGTAATGCTGTGTTACTTATTTGATCAATAAAATAAATAAAAAATAACTGTGCTTAAAAACTTGTCTGTATTTACTAGAAGAGCAGTGTACTGGTTATATATTGTTCACGTAACCAGAACCCACTGTGCTGAAGGGACTTCTAAACGGGCCATATGTTCACTGCAATATGTGGCCGGCAACTATTAGTGTCCCTCTCTAACATGTGAGTAAGAGGACACCAATAGTTGCCGGCCACATATTGCAGTGAACATATGGCTCGTTTAGAAGCCCCATTAGCACAGTGCCATGGTCTAATAAAACATGGTCTTCTATTCCCAGAGTGACACGGGCCTACGTCACAATAACATTGTCACTTTATTTCAACATAACATGTTACATGGGTACATTATACCTATGGTTAATAAGTTAAAATATTTCTTTATATTATTATAATTTTCATTTATATGTATTTTATCTTAAATTTTACAATAACACATCATTTTTAATTATTCGTTAGCAATATCTTCCGATTCACGAATGAAATTTCAGACGTTCGGGTAATTCTGTTTACATTACTGGCAACACAGGATAGCGCTGTCACATTTGACAATTCGGATCTAGATAACTTCATGCCCTGACCGTCATCCTTGTCGAACGCGTGTTAATTGTTATTTCCTTCTCGCTCAGTGTCAGCAGTCGCAGTGTTTTCCAAACTTTTCACGTCGTAAGCTTGGTAATTAATGTGTAACTGTGAATTAGTTTTTCAAACGTTTGTCTTGTATAGATAAATAAAGTTTAATTTAATACATTAGATTTGTTTTATTTTACTATGTTTCTACATGAATAACTTAAAATTAATGCCGTTAAAATAATTTTCACCGTTGGTTAAAATTCTCCCACATTTTAAAGTTTGAGAACCTGTAAACAGCATGATGACGTAGGCCCGTGTCAGTTAGGTAATACGCGAATCTCGGAATAGAGTACCAGGCGGAGTATATTATTATACCATGCACAGTGCGTTCTGGTAACGTGAACAATATAAAACCAGTACACCGCACAAATCGTTCAGTTACATATACTGAATACCTTGTTATAACAACAGGACAGGAACGTATATGTTACTGTATTATTTAGTAACCATTAACAGACCGGCTAGTTGGGTTTACTAAAAGTCTTATACCCACTACTATACACTTCATAGAATTAACAAATTTTATTTAACAAGAATGGTCTGGTTATGTGTCCTGTGTCCTGTCGTCACATATACAACAAGACAATATAGTACAGCTAACCAGATTCTGGCTACCAGTACCAGGTTTTTTTTTCAGTGTATGGCCCTTTAATCTTTTGACATACGCACGGAAAATGCTGTTTCCCGCACTAGTGTGGCAAAGTAGGACCATATGTACTGTAAAATTAGTTTACAGCGTCTCTAGCCGCTTGTCGCTTATACCACCCTCCTTTTTCCCCCAGTCTTCATTATTGAAAGGTCGCAATATAACCGCCCCCGCCCGCCGTCCCGTAATTAGGACATCTGTTGTGATATTACGGAGGTGCAGAAGCTTCAAACGTATTGATTTTCAGCAGGTGGACGGATCAAACGAGGCTCTCACGGAATTTGCGATTAGTTTTTTTGTTAAGAGGAATGGGCACAGCCGCTTCACCATACAAAGGTAGTCCTTATTTTCCTCTCTAGGTATTGACATTATGGAAACTATTTTTGCTTAATTTGATGTATATTTAACCATAGCTATGCCCCTACATTTGACTTTTTTAGATTTTTTGATTATTGTAAAAATAAGGAGCGAAAATCAGATTTCATACAAATTTCTAAATGCTCTAACTCTTATAATAATTAAAAATTCGAAAAAATCTATCGCGATAGCATAGGTGGTTGATATACAACAATGTGTGTCAAAATATTTTCAGTAATGTTAATATCCAGAGAGGAAAATTACTACGTTTGTATGAAACGGCGATTTCGCACGGGTACTCCACTTTCGTCTTAAGTGCAAATGAATGCCTCCTAGCCTAGTTAGTAGTGACCCTGCCTATGATGGAGGTGAGGTGACCAAATCCTGTTACGGGCATTTATCACAAAAATTAGGTCATTAAATTTTTTCGGTCATCAAATTCAGGACTTCGAGCTTCGTAGGTTCAAGTCAAAAGCTTTTAAATTTAAACTGCACCTTTACAGGCGGGATACATTTTTTAGCGTCGAGGTCAACAAGCTGAAAGCACGCCAGCCTGCTTCCATTCACTACAACTGGTGTTCTCACGTGCCCTCAATGTGCGCGGGGGTTCACCTCGAAGATCGGCTACGTCAGCCATCTTCGGGCGCACGAGCGCCGAGCTAACTAGGAGTCGAAGTGGTCGCCATGGTCGAAATCGGTCGGAAGGATCATAATCATCATCACATTTTTTAAATAGTAGGTCCTTAAAGTACTCGGGTCGTTATCTTTTGATGTTTTGTCTACATAAGTGACCTTATCCTGAAATGTGTTTGACCGTAATATTAAAGTTTCTGCTGTTCACTGAGAATCGCCTCTCTCAAATTATGGACTATAACATGAAAGTATAAAATCTAGATTCTGGAGATTTTACGAGCGTTTTTGAAGAGCGAATGGGATAGTTCAAGGAACTCTCCTAATTGGTCACTCTATAAAATATGTCGCAAAATTTGATTTTTATATGAGATTCCTCTCGTATAAAATTGCTGACTGTAACCTCCATAAATTGTACGATATGTTTATAAAGAAGCAGCTACCATTATGTCTGGACCGTAAATTAAATTTATATTGGAAGTTAGGTACTTCTTCTAATATCTAATAAACAGACATCGGAGTCTAGAAGTCAAAATTTACAGGTAAGTCGGTAAGGGTAATGATTTGAAGAACACGGTGTCTTATTTCAACCCTTAGCAAACTCTAAATCAGTGTTTTCCAAACTTTTTCATGATGCGACTCCCTTAGTACGAATAAAATGTTTCGCTTATGTATTGTATTAAGGCTGGCAGAGGCTTCGCGACCTCCAGGGGACGCGATCCACAGTTTGAAAACCACTGCTCTAAATCATATCTTATGATTTATTTTTACGAGATTTTTATAGGTACCAAAAAACAAACATACGGCCCGCCTAGTGGAAAGTGGGCTCCACAGCTTAAAGCCTTTGCTACACGGTCGCCGACAAGCCCCCAGACCGCGTGGCCTTGGTTCGTCCCGGACCGTGTAGACAGTTGTTACCAACAAAATTTGACCAAAACTGACCAAGGACAGACCAAGGTCAGACGGTTAGAAGCCTTGTCGGCGACCTAAGCAAGGGCTTAAGGACGACAACGCAGAGGTTGCCGACGCGCAGTTTTTTTTGAAGAACCCTATACTGTAGAACCTACCTAAACTATGGAATGTATTGTCGCCCGTTGTATTACCGGACCAGGCTTCAAACCTTCAAGAAAAAAGCGTACCTACTCCCATCTTAATGGTCGGCAATGCACTCACAACCCCTCTGGTTTTGCAGGACACAGGACAGGACTTTTTGACTGCTTTATCCTAAAAAAGTAGTATCTAAAGAACCTTGGCAGGCCATTCCACAGACGCAGACTATTTTGCACAATTAAGTCAGAAATACTCAAAAGCTTTTATACAACTTTTTAATTTTTTCTTCAGACGTTGACAGTGGCCCAGAATTCGGGAGTTCGGAATGTCCTCTAAAACAATAAAGGTGGATTGGTCTTCATAAATTGTTCGGCCCCTAAGAGATTCTGCTGGTTATTTATGTCTGAAGTTTTGTACGGAAACACAGTACAGGGCGGGCCGGTAGAGGAATTAACGTTCTTTTTTTTACATTTATTTAAGACACCTTCATTAATAGAGTAGACCAAAAAAAGTCTGCAGAGATTTTGATAGCCCACGCAGTGCAAGTGTTATTGTAAACGTAAAACTTCTATGAAGTTACACTTGCACTGCGTGGGCTATCAAAATCGCTGCAGACTTTTCTTTGTCAAACTCTAATTGGCCGGAAAAAGCTCAACAATAGGAGTCGTCAAAAAGCTATTAAAAAAATTAAAAGAAGCAAATCGGATACAGAAACATTAAAAATTTCAAACAAGACCCACATTTATGGTGGATTGCCAATAACTAATTGTCTTATTTTGTAATGTTGTTCGTAAACGTTTGTAAAACCTAACAAGCCGTCCAGAAATTCCAGATCCGTGATTTAGATTTTTGGTTTTGTTAGAAAGAAACCAAAGGGATTATTTATGATTAAATGGGTGGTGGAGGAGGCCGCGTTAGACCGCGAAAACTGGAAATCCGTCCTGAGAGTCCTACAAGTAAATGATACCATCATCATCATCATCAAAAGGGGCTAGGTATTTAATAAAATCGCAATAAGAATTGAAGCAGGCATGAACCATGTACCAATATCATGCTAAAATGAAGCAGTCATTCCAATCAATAAAAAGAGGACAGATTGACAACCCAAGCCTAGTTACCAGTTCTGGGAATATTGAGTAACGTCTTCATACACAAAAAAATAAGTAGGTATACGTTGGTTTTTACGAGTAGCCTAATAGTAATAGTTAACATTGTAAACGGCTTTTGGGATAAATGTTTAAGTGAAACCTAACCTAACGTAATTTGAACTAAATATGATTTGATTTGACAATACATATGTAGCATTACTTGCGATATATAGTTATGCCTATAGCATAGACTAGGAATCCTCTAGACCGAGTTTAGAGCAATT
Source organism: Cydia splendana (assembly GCF_910591565.1). NCBI lineage: Eukaryota > Metazoa > Arthropoda > Insecta > Lepidoptera > Tortricidae > Cydia > Cydia splendana. The sequence continues at coordinate 1,189,605 of NC_085975.1, forward strand.
ATTTCATGCAACCGATGATGCCAAAAATGCGGGGGTGCGCGGGACGAGGTGAGCGAAGTCCCGTGCCGCGATTGGTCCGTTCAAAGACACGGACGTCACACACAGACACTTTCGACTCGAACATGGAGTAAAATTACCGTATGCGTGGCAGAGGGGGTAGCGAGCGCGACTATGCTCAGTCTGGAGGATGTTTTGTCTGTGCCCTATAGTAATCAAACTTAAGCTGTAGCTCATATGTACGAAATACGAACTTTCCTTTACTGTTCTACCGTTCACTGTTACTCGTGGATTCAATTCCTGAATTATAAAACGGCCATTATAACAGCGGATTAGCGCAGTAAATTGATTCTTCTCCGGTCTCGGGGCTTAGCACGGATTGGGCTTTTCCGTTTGTTTGTCTGTTCTACTTCTTTACTTGCCGATTTAGGCCCTATCGTACATAAGTAGTAGTCTGGTATAGGTATACCAGACTACTAAGTAAGATAGAATACACTAAATAGAGTTTCTTTTTTACGGTTCTCCTTCTTTTAAAAATCATCATCATCATCGGCCTACTCTCGTCCACTGCTGGACATAGGCCTCTCCTATTGCACGCCATTGAGCACGATTTGCGGCAACTCTGATGCAGCTCTTGCCAGCCTCCATCTAGTTTGAGGGCTTCCTACGCTACATTTACGGATACGCGGTCTCCACTCGAGAACTCGTCTACCCCAACGGTTATCGGTTCTAACGCTAAGTTTAATATGACCGGCCCACTGCCACTTCAGCTTGCTAATCCATCTTTTAAAAATGACTTCCCTCAAATTTATGATGATTTCACCAATGCTATGGTTAAACGCGTTTCAAGACTAATTCTAGACTTCTATGTTAGTTTGTTGTAAAATAAGCTATCAAAATAACACTTTAAACAACATTAATGAGCGAAAAATTAAAAAATATTCTCGAGGCGGCTTCGCCATTTAGAAGTTCAACCGGTACTCCTTTTATACGGTTATGATGGTTGCACATACACTTGTCTACGAGACAGCGTAGATAACTTTATCTCCATTTAGGCGTATGATGGCTTGCTGATTGGCAACGATTCCCGGCCCAAGAGAGATTCTCACGTATTTTTTACTTTAAGTCAGAAAAGGAACTCAGATTCTTGGTGGCGTGGTTTAATAAACTAAGATTGTACCTACTCAATTTGGTTGGGCTTAATTGATGGTATTTCCTATAAATACTGCGTTTTGAAATCTTTGACTTTTCATGACTCGAGGAATGGAATTATTTCCCATATTGCTTAAGGTCAAGTACCACATTTATGGACCTCAAGTTGTACTTAATTAAGGGCGGCTTAAGGATAGCGTTTTTTTCTGCGCGTGTACAGTTGTACACGGTCGTTTCGACGTTACGCGCTTACACGCGCGTTATATTTTAGCTACATTTGGTCTATACGCGCCTACGCGCATCCAAAAACGAGCTTATAGGCGCGTATAAAACGCTTAGTCAGTAACTACCTTTAATAGTATTAATACCTAGATACCTACCTTCTTTTTGGTTTTATCTGGGTTTTTTCTTCCATTAAAGAAATTATTTTACCGTAGAACAGTAATTTTTAGATACTTACTACCTTCCTACATAACGATGTTCCTGTTACAATGGCAGGGCAGCTGTGGACAATAGTTGTGAGCATTTGGACTAAATTTTAATGGTTTTACGGTATCTACTTCATTTACTTAAGACAAATTACGACACTTTTGTTTGAATAAAAAAAAGTTTATTTTATGAAATATAAATTAATAAAATATTGTTTATGTTTAAAAATTTAATTAAATAATTACCTACAACTAGTGTTTGCACGACGGATCCGAAATGTATGGGAATATCCGCGGATCCGGATCCAGATCCGGATAATTTCATACATTTCGGATCCGGATTGCAAACCCTACCTACAACTGAAATTTACTTATCACCTACCATAAAAACTATCGACTTACAAGATATCGATACTTCGCTGTGCCCCGAAGCGTGTACTACGACACCGTTATACTTATCATCATTAAAAATATAAATATCAAAGATAATGAAGGCCCATAACCATGTTGTGTGTGTACACACAACATGGTTATGCAAGCACCCAATTTACAAAAGATTATGATACTTAGTAATAGCTAAGTGGCTTAAGCAGTAAAAGTTACTGGTAATACACCAAATCGAATGCACATACAGTCTAGTTCATAAATATGTATACAATTCTGCACCTTATTGCAATGGGTTAAGGTGAAGAAATGTATACATATTTGTGAACTCGACTGTACAAGTGGTCATTGGTTATGGTCCAGTAAGAATCTTGAAAATTATTTCCCTTAAAATTATGTTCTTAAAAACCTACATGCGCCTTATTGCCTGTATATAAAGTTGATAATGGCTTGAAATACTCTTTGGCAAGTTCAAAGTTAAGTTGGTTAACCTAGCTTGGTTATTTGGAAGAGATTTCTGGGAAACTACAGTCATTCTGAATCATGATGGCGTGATGTTTTAGTCATGCGAATTTAAGGGGATTTTAGTTAAAGTTTTGTAAAAATTTGAGGAAACGCTGTAAACTGAAGCCGATTTTAATTTTATTGTCAAATTTTTGTTTTCGTTAGATTTAGATAAAATTCATTCAGATAAATATAAAATCAAAACTTGTGTCAAATAAAGTACATATTTATAATTTTCTGTTGAATTACGAAAATAACGTACGTATTTAGGACATAAGTACGGTGAAATAAGGGAACTTTATCCAGAAAATGTGTCGTAAAAAATTTTCGTCATTAAAATATATGTACCTACTTAAATCGTCCCAATAGAATATAGCAATATATCGTAATATTGATACAGCAATGAGGCGCCACTGCAAAATAAACATTAAAATTAGGTCCTCCAATTTAGGTTATAAATAGGTTATTAATATAACGGTCAATATAATATTCAAACAGTACAAATTGTGTTTAAACATTGATAATGATTGTAGGTACCTACATGTGTAATTGAAATGCTTCTCGTTAATATGGTGTTGCGAGTATCAACTGTTTAAATGTATTTGAATTCCAGGCCAATTCGAACGTACATTGACATCAGAATGATGTCATTTACTGCCCGATTCGAACTTTAAGATACGTTAATTGACCGGAGCGTAGCGAAGGTCTACGTTTCGACTGGAGCATTTTGCTTTTGTATGTCCGGATGTTCTCCTCTACAGGTCGTAATTCTTAACCGAATCTCGTGAAATTTTGTGACTGGATTCTATGTCTAAATAATTTTTTTTTGTCCGTCCGGTTTTTTGATTTTTTTTTAAATGGCGGAGTTGTGATAGCTCGCGCCTAAACAAATAGTGGTATCGGTACCATACGAGTGTTTTCTTTTTGAGATATGTTTATAGATTAAATGGCCAAAAATTCAGAAAATTTATTTCGCTGGTTTCGAAGGTATGGAGATATTTAATTTTAACTAATTTTAATTTGAGAAGGAGTAGCTAAATTTCGTCAACCCATCTAAGAACTATTTGGCTCAGTTTGTAAACGTTCGCTTTTTCTGTTTGCACAGAGGGTCTGGGTTCGATCCCCAGTAATTGTATGCTGGGATATTATTATAACTTTTCGTATTTTTTTACACATACATTTCGTATTGTTTTTTTTTTTAATTTACTATATTTAAAACTCTTAGCACCATGTTATTTAAAGCTCTGCTCGCGAGGTCTACAGCTCACAGAGCCACTAGTTAATAGATGTAGAAACGAATACGACAAGGTAAATAAACAATCATAGAATAAATTACTGATCAACACAAATAAAATGCACTTACCGGGGTTCGAACCCAGAAATCAGGGCACTACCGGCTAATCTACTTTTAGCAGGGTAGATCGATATGGACCTATCTGTCAATTAATTTCGGCCCCATAATTCCGGTGTCTGGTCATGATATAAAGCTATCAGAAAGGTTTATATTAATTGGATTTTAGGTATTATCTTAACTAAATGATGCTATCAGTTCCTCATATAAATTAACATAAAATGTGAGTGATGCACTTGATTTACAAGAACATTATCATAAAATTATCACATTCATGGAATGGCACTGAAATCTCATCCGTTCTGAGTAAATTTTATGTTCTGAACTTCTAACCAATGACCATACTACGAAATATTTATCTGGTTACGGAAAAATACTGAAACTAAGATTTTTTCTTGCTATTACTTTCTGATTAATCTTTGAAGCTCTATGATAATGTTAGATAGGTATAATGCATTTTAATTAATATAGAAACATATAAGTAAGTAAGTAAGGTTTACTCGGCTAATAAGCGTCTTAGTAAGAATCCAAGGCGTGATAGAAACGACATCAGTTAAACGTGGCGAATACTTACACTGCAAACGAACATTTACAGAAAAAAACACACAAAATTTTATTAAAGAATTACAAAACATTAACTGGCTTACAATTCTCTCTCCTAACAAAACTATTGATGATAATTTTAATAACTTTAGTAGTAAAATCAATACGTTACTTAATTCTTGCATTCCTAAAAAAGTTAAAAGAATAAAAATAGAGCGAAGGAGGCAATGGCTAACTAAAGGAATAAAAAAATCTTGCTTGCATAAACGCCTTCTCAATATTCTCTCCGCCCAGTCAAATGACCCAATACTAAAAAAGTATCTGTACACTTATACTAAAACTCTTAAGAATACCGTGACAATTGCTAAAAAAATTTGGAACAAAAAACGGATAAATAGTTCAAATAACAAAATTAAAACAGTTTGGAAGATAATAGCGGAACTAAGAAAAAAACCTCAATCAAAATTACAATCGATTAAAAATATTACCCTTAAGGTCAATAATAAGTCAATCAAGGACGCAATTGTTGTCGCAGATACCTTTAATACCTACTTTTCGTCTATAGGGGTAAACGCTAACAACAATAATACGCATGGACGCCCAGTTCTTAATCCAACAAATAATACCATGTATCTATTCCCGCCCTCTCATGACGAAATTAACAAATGTATACGCGGACTAAAAAACAAACACAGCTACGGGACAGATGAAATACCTCCATCGCTCGTAAAGAAATGTGCGAACGAGCTAACTGTGCCATTGACATTTTTGATAAACCAATCGTTTTCGACAGGAAAGTTTCCAGAAGCCCTAAAAATAGCAGTTATAAAACCGATCCCTAAAACAGGTGACAAGACCGACCCTGGCCAATACCGTCCCATTGCTATGTTACCAACTTTCTCGAAATTATTTGAAACAATCATGGCCAAAAGATTAGTATCATTTTGTGATAAATTTAATATTTTTGATGATGGTCAATATGGTTTCAGAAAAGAAAGGGGAACCGTCTTAACTGTCCACAAATTTATTCAGGAAATTATTGGTATTATCGATAGAAAGCAATATGCATTTGGTTTGTTGCTCGATATGAGCAAAGCATATGATCGGGTCCAACACAACATCCTACTAAATAAGCTGTATGGGATAGGAGTCCGTGGTATTATTCATAATTGGTTTAAATCTTACTTGGAAAATAGAGTACAGTATGTTGAAATAAGCCATCACGATAAAAACACGAACACGATAGCACAAGTACAATCGGAAAAGAGACAAATTTCATGCTCTATCCCACAGGGCAGCGTATTGGGGTGCATTTTATTTTTGATTTACGTGAACGACCTACCAAAAATATTGAATACAAATAATATTAAGTGTTTTATGTACGCAGATGATATCTCCATTGTATTATCTAGCCAGGATAAAAATGCCGCAGTTTCCCAATTAAATACTACGCTCGATATCATAATAAATTGGCTTGGCGATCATAACCTTGAATTAAACTTAACAAAAACAAATTTAATTCATTTTCGACCTTATCAGAGAGAACCACTAGAATTAAATTACAAATATTTAAATTTCCAATTTGAACAAATAAACAATTGTTGTCTGCTGGGTATAACTGTTGATGAAAACATTAATTGGAAAGCGCATGTAGAAAAAGTTGCTTTAAAACTCTCTAGTTTCACCTATGCTCTTAGAAACATAAAAAAAACAACAGATTTAAAAACGGCCATGAGTGCTTTTTACGCGTTCACACAATCTTGGCTCCTGTATGGGATTATTCTATGGGGTAACAGCACCGAGGTTTCAGACCTGTTTGTTCTACAAAAGGAATGCGTCAGGATCCTCGCCAATATAAGAACCCCCGATAGTTGCAGACCGTTCTTCAAGAAATTCGGTATATTGACTCTACCATCTTTATATATTTTAGAAGCCTGTAAATTCATCCGAAAGCACCCAACCCTATATTCTAAGGCCAAAGATCATTGCACCTATCACATGAACCTGCGTCATAAAGACAGATTAGCGCTACCAAGTAGTAACTTGCAAATGAGTAGTAAGAGCCCTCACATGACAACCATACGAGTTTACAATAACCTACCTAAAGAGATAACCAAAGAGGAAAAATATGGTAAATTTGTTAACAATTTGAAAAAATATTTAATTGAGAACTGTTTTTATTCCATACAAGAGTATTTTGACCTATATAAATTTCAAAAATAATTGTATTATTTATTATTGTATAGATTTTTCATGTGTAAGTTGTTAGTTATAGTTTTGCAATACCCTAACAGGGTCTCATGTTGCGCCATAATTTTGTAAGTTTCCACCTGTATTTATTTGTACCAACATGAACGCAATAAAGATATTATGATTATGATGATTATGATTATGATAATTCCGAATGTCGAAAACTGTCGGATAATTCCGAAATTCAGATGAAAATCACCCTTAATTCCATCATAATAAAAGTCTCTTTTCGGAATTATCCGACAGTTTTCGACATTCGGAATTAGCCGAGTAAACCTTATAAGACATTTATTTCAATTTTTAATTTATATAGTACTGTTTCTACTTGAAATAAAAACAAATTAAATTATTTTCAGAAAATATTTTAATTTGTTGTAATACTTCTAATTTTTATTTATCGTTGATTTTGAAAAAAAAAATGGCGGATATTAGTCTTTAATATTATTGTGTACGTAATACCTACCTATGCGCAAATTCATCGTAAGCCCTGAAAAATCTTCTAACTAACCTATGAAAATGGTAGGTGAGTATTTTCATAACTCAATGAAAAATTATACATTTTTACTGTCCCGAATCTAGATTTCGTAATTATTCCACGACGATTAACGATAAAACGACAAAAACGAAAACGTCCCGATTCGAAGCTTTAATAATCCCATCTTTATTGATAATACACTTAAAAGATTATCGAAAACGCAGGAGACAAAAGCTACACACACTCTAACTATGTTTTCGTAAGAATTGACCTAACCACTCACATGCTTGATATTTTTCAGTGACCTCTTTTTATTATAATAAAATAAGGGTGACAGCTGGTAGCTACAGTTACCAAAAGCAAGTGAGTGGTTATGTATGTATCTTTAGGTAAGTATTTAAATAAAAGTAAAAAAAAACAATTTGTACATTTTTGGGTAGTTATGACATTTATTGGTTAACCGACCAATTACAAAACCGCCTGGATCAGTCACTAAACGGCCTTTGACTTTAACCTACATTATTTGATCGTGTAATGTTTGCTTCTAACCCTCAACTGGCTTAAGGTGCCATTTGAGGGTAGATTTTGTTTACTTTTATTTAAATACCTAAAGATACAGAGTATAAGCTCTCACCCATTGTATTAATTACCTTAAAAGGTCAGCATATCTTTAATCATGACAGCATCGGAATCTGCAGAATCCACTGATAACGCTACCCAGAACCGTATCTCGGGTATTCTATACGCAAATAATCAGTCATAATGTATGGAATAGTGACCTTTCTAGATAGTAAGCGTGGAATTTCTTATTTAAATATGATATAAGAAGTCATTATCTAAACAAGTGGAGAATTATCTATTACAATATACATTATCTTAAAAAAAAACCGACATAAAAAAGACAAAAAAGGTAGGCAAAAAACCTATTATGTATCCACTATGTAGGTATCTCATTTTTATGCTCTAGCAACTTTACTGGTATATTTGAATTGAAGTCAGTGCCAAGCCAAATCTTAAAAGCGTCAACACACTGTCGAACCGAAGGCCGCTCCTGTACGGTTACCATCAGTTTGTCACTGACATAAACGCCGTCGAGAACGTAATTTACTTTCTATACATCTCGCTCGCACTCGCATATTAGTGCAAACGGGATGTATAGAAAGTAAATTACGTTCTCGACGGCGTTTACGTCAGTGACAAACTGATGGTAACCGTACTGATGCGGTTCGATAAGAAGGAAAGAAAACTGTACTAGTACTGGCTAATATTAGTTGTTTGGGGTTATTATTAACCAGTAGGTATTATTGCAACTATTTGGCTTAGCACCGACTTGAAACATATCAGTTACTATGCACTTAAAGTGCCTATATGCCCTGTATTACATAGCCTTTGGACTATGTTTATGTTTTGTTGTTATTAGGTAGTAACCCACTTATGTAAGTGACTAATTATTACGAACGAGGAAAACCGCACTATATAGGCACCAAGGAAGAGAGTACGGTTTCCGTTCCAAATATGATAATTATGAATAAGATTCAGATGGAAACTGCAGCTACATTACGAACGTGGCAGTAATGCGGCAGCGAACGTCACTTTGTTCCAAGGAAATAGAAACAGCGCCATCAGTGACGTTCGCCGCCGCATTCTGTCGTGATTACGACGTTCAATCCGTCACTAATTTTATTAAGGAAATTGACAGATACTTACAGCAGCAACGACGCCGTAGTAATGACGCAACAGTATTGCAGCTGCGGTTGACATCCGAATGACACCTTTAGTGTCCTACAGTTGAGCGTCGCACTAGCGTCTTTTGAGCGTCGGCGTCTAGTCAGCGTTATAGAAAATGGCGTCGCTGTGCGCAGTTGCTGATTCTCATCTAGCTATAACATGAATATGGTGCATCATATAAAAACAATGAATTTAACCTTTTTTTAGGAATTTAATGAGGATTATATCTTTCATTGGAACTGTTTTCAAATATTGTATAACTTCCCCAAAAAATCAAAAAGACTGTCGAACGGTACATATTTCATGCTAAAAGGGGAGGTTGCGTCAGGCGGAGCATAAAGCATCATACCCAAAGGCATCACACTACATTCATTTTATGCTGGCTAAACTATATAATTTGTTTGTCGTCTCCATATATTAGAACATAACTTGACCGAATCATGCGCCAACGTAGCGTCGAGCAGCAGTTATAGAGTTGACTAGACGCCGATGTTCGGAAGACGCTAGTGTGGGGTGGCCCTTGATGTTGGGAATAATTTCCATATAAGGTAATATACAAATTGTTCATTAGTACACAGATGCTGCGTCAACATTTGTGCGAGTAAGATTTCGCCTTTATCAAATATAATGGCCTGATAATGATGTGTACATAGACGTTTCGTATTTATTTATTTATGTCATCACATTCCATACGTGCATGTTCATAATTTGTATTTGTCATGGTTTTGTTTAGTTGGAAACGGTGTGGAGTGCTCATAAAGATCTATACAGTAGTAAAATATTGAATTAGGTACACTTAAAAAATAATAATCACATTATGGCCCAGTTTCCCCTTTAATTTTGATGGTAAGATGCCAGTCCATTTTGTACAAACTATGTAATAGACAATTCTTAGAATTAGGTACTTACCTATGTACATATATTATGTGGCAAAAAGCTGGGGCAACGCTTAGAATGTATATCTGGATAATGGCCCGTTTTTATTATTATACAGTGTATTTTTGCAGTGTTTGCACTTACAAGTTTGAAATAAAAGTTATAACAAGATGATTCTTACCATGATTGGTACCCGGGAGTTTTGAGAAAAAATTGTACTTACCATTTATATTACTTTTTTCGAAAAATCATCAACTTTTGGATTATTTAGACTCACAATCACGAGTATGTATTACTAATATTACTTTATTGAATGAAACAAAGAAAAAGTGTCTCCAGTTTTTCATAAAAATTTTGGGTGTCAGTTTTGTGACGGTCCATGCAAAATGTACCTACTTATGTGAAAATACGTCACAATACTGACATTATTTTTGGGACACATTTTTTTTAATTCAAGCAAATATTTGCTTTAGCCGAGAACCGAACCCATACAACCATTTCCAGTCGCCGTTACGACGCGGTGTTGACACATCTTGTGTCGACACCGTCTGTTTCGGTCACAATTCCAGTCGCAGAGTCGTCGCCGTGTCGACACAGTTACCAGAAATGGGGAAGGGTCGACACATGACACAAAGTGACATAAAGTGTGGTCGCCGTGTGCACACATTGTTTCGGGTTTGCGACTACTTTATGCCAAAATCATTCGTTCATTCGTTCATTTTGTTCCTGTCAAATGGAAACTGTCAGATGGAAAAATACTTAAATAAAAATAAGTGACATTAATACGCCATCTCTAAAACGGATTACAAGACGTAATTATATATTGTTTGCATTTATATTACAATATGACTTAAATTATTATGGGGAATTAAACTGCTCGAGTGATTTGATAAACTAAGTGTAATATAATCAACGCGCCACCACATTGTTTTAGTTTAGCCGGAAATGAAATTGTTTACTTCTCAGTGCCTGTGTTCATAACTATATTATTTGAAGCATTTTTAGTACTTCGATGCGTATACTATACTTAAATAACAGAAATAACGCTTTACATACTACGAAACTTGTTGATTATGATGTATAAATATGGTTCAAGGCTGAGAAATATTGCAGTCACAAAGTAGTTGCAATGTTTCGACTTTGTGTCGACTCTGTGTTGACACATGACACGCGCTGTCAAAAATAATAACACAGTTACTGGTATGTTACTGGATTTGCAAAATGGCTCCTTGTGTTGATTTGTTTTCAGAAATTCTCAAAGTGTAAAAATGCCGTGGTCAGAGATGGGCATTAATCGATTAACTGTTTATTCGACTAATTAATGGAATAAAAAAAGTTAATTCTCAAATTTTAATCGCGATTAGTTTAGTCGACCTAACATAGATTGAAATTGAATTAATCTGAATATTAATCGAATAAATTATCGATTAAATCTCGATTGAAAGTTGACAGGGGGCCATTTTTGTACGTAAAAATAATAGAAATGTCTTGCATGCAGATGGTAGCAAAACACTTTGTCATAAAAGTCGAGATGGGTGTCGATATATAGGTTTTAGGGAGTGCCGATTTCGAAAATAATGACCATTTTGGAATCCGAAATGGCGGCCATGCACTGTGTCATAAAAGTCGTCATGGATGTCGTTTTATACGTTTTAGGGGGCCCCAATTTTGAAAATGATGACCACTTTGGAATCCAAAATGGCGGCCATGCACTATGCCATAAAAGTCGTCATGGGTGTCGTTTTATAGGTTTTAGGGGGCGCAGATTTCGAAAATGGTAACCATTTTGGATTCCAAGATGGCGGCCATGCACTATGTCATAAAAGTCGTCATGGATGTCGTTTTATAGGTTTTAGGGGGCCCCGATTTAGAAAATGATGACCATTTTGAAATCCAAAATGGCGGCCATGCACTATGTCATAAAAGTCGTCATGGGTGTCGTTTTATAGGTTTTGGGGGGCGCAGATTTAGAAAATGATAACCATTTTGGATTCCAAAATGGCGGCCATGCACTATGTCATAAAAGTCGTCATGGGTGTCGTTTTATAGGTTTTAGGGGGCGCAGATTTCGAAAATGATGACCATTTTGAAATCCAAAATGGCGGCCATGCACTATGTCATAAAAGTCGTCATGGGTGTCGTTTTATAGGTTTTGGGGGGCGCAGATTTAGAAAATGATAACCATTTTGGATTCCAAAATGGCGGCCATGCACTATGTCATAAAAGTCGTCATGGGTGTCGTTTTATAGGTTTTAGGGGGCGCAGATTTCGAAAATGATGACCATTTTGGATTCCAAGATGGCGGCCATGCACTATGTCATAAAAGTCGTCATGTATGTCGTTTTATAGGTTTTAGGGGGCCCCGCTTTCGAAAATGATGACCATTTTGGAATCCAAAATGGCGGCCATGCACTATGTCATAAAAGTCGTCATGGGTGTCGTTTTATAGGTTTTGGGGGGCGCAGATTTCGAAAATGATAACATTTTCAATTTAAAAATGGCGGCAATGCACTATGTCATAAAAGTCGTCATGGATATCGTTTTATAGGTTTTAGGGGGCGCAGATTTCGAAAATGATGACTATTTTGGATTCCAAGATGGCGGCCATGCACTATGTCATAAAAGTCGTCATGGATGTCGTTTTATAGGTTTTAGGGGGCGCAGATTTCGAAAATGATGACTATTTTGGATTCCACTTTTATGACAAAATACGTAGCCGCCATCTTGGATTATAAAATGATCATCGTTTTCGAATTCTGCACTCCCTAAAACCTATAAATCGACATCCGTGACGACGCAAGTTATCTTTATTTTCAGATCTAACAAATTGCTACAGAATACAAAGGACAAAAAAGAAGCGAGGAGGTAATGAAACAAGCAAAAATACAGATGATTCCTCGACGCAATTGGGTGATTCTTAAATTGTGTCCAGATTTTTTTTGTCATAAAAGTTTATATTTTTCACATATTACTAAATCTATGGCAAAAGTTATAATATTGCAATGGATTCCATCGCATGTAGGTATAAGTGGCAATGAGACAGCTGATGCATTAGCAAAACAGGCATGCAGCGATGGCATTGAATTTCACTTGAAACATTATATGGGGGCAATAATGACTGTTTACATTTAGTCAAATTAAAGTGTCGCGAATTGTGGAAGGAATATTTCGACGAGAGATCTAGGGACAAAGGTATTTGGTATAAGACAATACAGCCACAACCCTTTAATTCTCCTTGGATTGATAAAAGTGTTGTGTGTAGGCAGGATCTAGTTTTATTATTGAGATTGCGCTCTGGACACATTCCATTGAATAAGTTCGCCTACCTCATGCGTAAAGTGAATTCGGAATTATGCACCTTATGTAGTCGCGTCGAGGATGTGTATCATATTTTAATGGAGTGTGTCCGAAATGAGCGACTTAGAAGACAGATATTTCATGACAATGACAGTTCCATTGGGTTATGTAATACCTACCTTTCGAACCCCATGTCTGAGGTTGTTGAAAAGGTACTAAATATTGTTAAGTGCGGTCTGAGGGACAGAAATGTGTGATGTAATTAAACTAGATGTAGCTATTTACTTTCTTTTAACTTTGTTAATTAAGTCTGTTTTTTATGGGGTGACATATTCGTTCAATCGAAAAAGCCCCTTAATAAAGGAAAAAAAAAAAGTTCCGTGACATTTCGACCTTGTAATTTTTTAAGTAAATGTTTTTGTTTGTCTATGAGGATCTCACTAGAATAGTATAATCAAGGTATGTTTATATTTGATGAATGAAATAGTAACGCAAAAAAAATATATATTTGTGTCTTATATTCCTGCCGAAGACTTTTATTTTACCTTTTCCTTCTACACAAGTTTGGCCAAGTAATAAGAATTTAGGGCACTCAATTTTATTTTGACTTCTACAACAGTAAAGCTACGAGGCCATGTTTTGGTATCGTTTTCGTATAAATTCGCAGTACCAAATTTAGTTAAGGTATCACATTGACACCATTCCGAAGTAAAAACATATAAACTTATTAAAATACTTTCTTTTAAACTCCTCTTCACGCTTAAACTGCTGAACAGTTTTAATTTAAATTTGGTACACATATATTTTGAGTCCCGAGACAGGATATAATAAGTTATCTCAAAAATCACCCTTTAAAGGTGTGAAACGAGGTGTAGGGGGGAATTCAGAATTGACTTCTTGAAGTTAATACTGTTTAAGTTTAGGTTTGAAGTCATGTTTTTTCATCATTTTTAACTAAATCAAAGATGTAGACCATCCCAAATTTCATATAAATCGGTTCAGCGGTTATTGATTTCCCGTACAAATTTCCACGCCACTTTTCACACCTTCAAAAGATGATTTTGGTTATAAGATCTATCCTATGTCCTGTTCCGGGACGGAAACTATTTCTATACCAAATTTCAACGAAATCGGTTCAGCGGTTAAGCGTCAAGAAGAGTTTCAAAAAAACCGGCCAAGTGCGAGTCGGACTCGCGTATTAAGGGTTCCGTACATTAAGTCCGACTCGCGCTTGACTGCACATTTCTAATAGGTTTTCCTGTCATCTATAGGTAAAGAACTATTTTGTGTATTCACACGGACATACATACAGACGCACGAGTGATCCTATAAGGGTTCCGTTTTTTCCTTTTGAGGTACGGAACCCTAAAAAGATTTATTTTTATTTTGTGGAATGGTGTCAATGTGATATCTTAAATGGATTCAGCACCCCAGATTTATACGAAAACGATACCAAACACGGCCTAGCACCTTCACTGATATAGATATATCAAGATAAAATTGAGAGCCCTAAATAAACTTTCAAGAGCGGATATCTCAAAAACTATTCAACATATCGAAAAAATTGACGGAATAAACTTGTAACAAATTAAATTAACTTTCATTTTGTATAAGTGGCCATGTCGCTGAGATGCATAGTTTCCGAGATATAATCGAAAAACGGGAAAATGGGACCTTCAAAGCCCCCTCTCTCCCCCCCCGCTCAAGGGCTACGGCCGGGGACTTTTGATATGTTCACCTCCTAACTTGTCAAACCGAGTTACGGAGTCAAAAATTGTGTTCCGAGCATTTCTCTCTACAACTTTTGGAGCATTCGTTGCCTGACCTAAGTAGCTTATTGAATTTCTTTAAAAACTTTTCTGTAAAAGGTTGACGGGTGTTGGGTGTTTATATGGTTTCGGTCGATTATTATCATTTGCATTGCCCATGATGACTTACTAGAATTACGAGCACACGAGACACTAATAGTAGTTTGACAAGCCTTGGTTTTCAAGAGGTATTTTATATTGACATTTGCTGTCACAAATTTGCTGTCAGATTTAGTGCACACAAATGTGTCGACACCTTGTTACGGAAAAGTGTAGACACGGCGACGACACTTTGTTTCGAAACAATTCTAGACACATTGTGTGGACTCTGTTACGACACATCTGACATTTAGTTACCACTTTGTGATTCTGCGACTGGAATGGTTATATGGGAATCCACGACCCAGCTTTATCCAGGCCAACGACCTAGGAATAAACGGATCAATTACTGAACCAATATTAATGAAGTTTTAATAATAAGACAAACATAACTTGGCACATACAGCTTCTCACGCCTATCAATAACTAAAACTATAATGTTCAATGGGTTTTAAAGCTTATGTAGTTGAGTTAAGGTTGGTTATTAGAAACATATGTTACTGTTTAGGTATAATTATCAGTTTGCTAAATATGTCGGTGAGGATGATAACACTAATGTGTGGTCAGTGAAGAACCGTAGTGTTAACTATGACCATATTTCAACTTATCGAAGAAAGTAGAGGACGCCCGTGAGACTCGGACGGTTTAAAAAGTATTTAAATAGGTCACTCACGAAATTCGTCCAATATAAATTATATTTTTTTAAATATATATTTTCTTACACATGGAAAACCAACAGCTATAAACATTATAACAGTAGGTAATGTCGCGTTGGTCGGGCTGCAATACTTCTGACGGCACGATTCGAACATTAAGAATGAATTGACATAATTAGGGGAGACCGAGGTGAGTTGTGACAGAGGAGAGTTGTGACATTGTCGATTTTTTGGAATCTAATAACTGTTAGTGAGCTCGCAACAGTGTGCGCTTGTTAGCTCGCAACTTGAACTAACAAACGCGCGCTATTGCGACATAGTTTTTAGTTAATAGATTCCAAAAAATCGACAATGTCACAACTCTCCTCTGTCACAACTCACCTCGGTCTCCCCTAATAGATCTAGAAACGATATAGATTAGATATATGTCAGTGTCAAATGTGACGTTTCTTCAAACAAAAACGTCACTTTTGACACTGACACTAGATGATTGTGTCCATCCATATCGTTTCTAGATCGGGCAGTGAGTCGACTGCATTACTGCAGGAAACGTTAAATGTACTATAAATGTATCGATAAAAAGACCTTTTGACGTGATAACGTCTTATAAATCGATGAACACCGGTAGCATGCACAAAAAGTGTCACGTTGTGGACAGATCTCCATGGTAACGTTACGGCCAAAGTATGAAATTTTTCATCCATGTTTTCTTATGACGTTATCACGCAAAATTATCCGTAAACCGACTAATAGACAACCATATATTTTGACGTTTTCTGCAGCAATGCAGTCAACTGCAGCAGTAATTTAGCGCTGCAATACTGCTGCAGTAATGTTGGTTTGATCTGACTCTTACGGGTAGGTACCTATATTTTGAATAGACAAGTAATAGAAACCACGATCGTCCGATCGATCGTTCGATCGTGCGGTCGTGGTTGCCGCTCCCGTATTGGCTTATACAGCCATGAAAAACGTTGTCGCCCTGCCTGACACTCTTTGTATAGTCTGCAATAGACTGAAAGGCCTATGATGATGATGAAGTAATAGAAAGATACCTACTTAGCGCATACCAACAATTGGCTCCGGAACATTTTTATGCAAGCACCCGCATATGCGTTTAACTATTACGCGGTAAGATGAGGGTGCACTTCGCATTATAAAATATCAATGTCAAGTTTTTCTGATTGCTTTTTTTATGCTAAATAGCGGAAGCGGAAAGTAATTCAAACTAGTTTAATGAATAATGATGTTCTATGTGGCTAATTGTAAGTAGAAGTAGGTACCTACTAACTAAAAAAAAACCAAAACTCAAACAATCCATAATAATAACTCTTCGCCAAAATAGCAAGCAACCATGCCCACCTTATGGGAATACCACGTACCTACGTTACGTACTTACGTAAATTTACCACTTTTTGTTCTTTAAGTATAATTATGCTGTTATCCTAAGGTTATCTGGAAAAGATCGCTTAAGGGGCCCACTGATTAACAGTCCGCCGGACGGTATCGGCCTGTCAGTTGTTCGGAACTGTCAAAATTTTGTTCTAACTGACAGGCCGATAGCGTTCGACGGCCTGTTAATCAGTGGGCCCCTTTACAGCGATATGACCACCTGTTCGCTAACTTTATTAACATTGAAAATCTATTTTTGAATTTATTTTATTTTGTGGTGCAATAAAGTAGGTAACTGTAGGTATTCACTTTACTTATTACTTATGTGTTAGTTGTTATCGAAACTCGTGGGCGAACGATCTAGCGCACATATTGACGTCCTTATCTAGTGCAAATACTCGCGGCGGGTGGGAACAGGCCAGTATGACCATGTTAGCGGAATGGGTCAAAGGTAGAGGTTATGAGGTACAAATACAAATACTCTTTTCTGCCCTATTGCCGGGAAGCTTCTACTTTCGGTCCTCTATGCTAACGAAGTTGCCGTTTTCTGGACGTAAAGTAAGAAATGTCGGTTTCGCCTCGGCCGATAATTACCTAATGACCTACCTAATCTGAGGCTATCTTATTTACCTACTCGCCGAGGTGTATATAATAATAGTACATACTATTTTCTGCTCGACGGAGCCGGAAAGCAGCAACTTCGTTTAGAGCAACGTGCCGAAAGCTGGCGCTTTCCGACCGGAGCTCAGAAAAATTAGTAATTAAATGTAATATTCAACCAAAACAAAATAAATGATTTTCAAAGATTTCAAGATGGACAGATACCGTCAATCAGGGTGAATTGGAGCATACCTTATAATGTGAATTACCAGACAAGTTCTTAAAAAAATACCAACTCAAATTGTATGATGCGATTGAAAATAATAACAGATTTTTACACTTTAAACTCTCGTGTTTTGTACACATATTTAATTACACAAACGGGTCTACCGCGATATAATTTCATTGTTAAAGCCTTAAATTCCGACGTTTCAGCTGAGTTACACCAGCTGTGGTCACGGAAAGACTCAATATCATTAATAGTAGATTTTGTATTATACATTTGTGTGGTTATTTTTATATGAAATCGTCAAGTAAATTACATTTTAAGTTAAGTCCCTGTTCACCCCAGACATCCCTATTCACCCCGGTTGACGGTATAATATTTTAACAGGTTGTCAAGCGACTTAGTAACATCTCGTCAATCACTTAACTAATGATAGTTTAGTCAATTAAAAGTAAATTAACGAACCCAGTTCTAATGACTCCGTTATCAGATTCAAAGTTAAACGGCCTGATTAGCTGTTACAGATTTTACTGTGATACTCATTTGATATTAAATTAATCAGAATCCGAATTTTATTTAGACAATAGGTATAAGTACCTACTTTTAATAATGGACAATAGACAATATTTACTTAGGTATACATAATATTTTAATTACGAAATAAGATTGTCCGGTCGAAGTATTTTACAGATGCCCAGCGTACGTTTTCCTCACATTCCCTAGTATTGTTTCAAATCTTGTAATTTTTTTAATGTTATAGACTGGACGCCCTTTATGTCAAATCTCATAGAACAAAACTAGAGACAGGGAAATCATATTAGCCTCCTAAAGCCCAGCCATTCAAATGATAAATCCAAAATTTTCCACTGTAATTTGAACCTAATTTGTAGGAAATAGAGTTGATTTTGCGTTGTTTGAAAATTGAACGAAACAAAGCAAAAACGACTCTTTTCCAATTGAATATGATTTAAATTTCATCGATCTGAAGAAGTACTATAGGCCCGATTCGAACTTTAAGATACGTCAATTAATAGATCTAGAAACGATATGGATTAGATGTGTCAGTGTCAAAAGTGACGTTTTTTTGAAGAAACGTCACATTTGACCCTGACATATCTAATCCATATCGTTTCTAGATCTATTAATTGACGTATCTTAAAGTTCGAATCGGGCAGCATAGGTTTGGGCTTTAGGAGGATAGATGTATCTTTTCGGTGGGCACTTAAGATCGTGAGTTCTGTGAGTTTTTAAGGAAGTATTTCTATTTTTATTTTTTTAAGCTTAAGAAGCTTATCGCGAGGTCTATATATAGTTCACAGAGCCTCTAGCACTATATTTGCTATGTATATAATTGGTACAAAACAAAAGCAATCTCCTTTCATTATCACAGTATTAGATTAGCCTACAAATTGCCATCTACTCGTAATAACACAGAATTGCTAATATTACATTACTGCGGCGCTGTGCATTTTGATTCCATGTTAATTTAATTATGACTTGATGTGCTCTGATCAAATATGGACCCCTGTTTCATATTGTCTTGCAATGCGAAATGAAAATGGTTGTTCATTAGTAGGTATCTTATTCTTAGAAGGCCAAATTGAAGGTTTGCCAACGGGCTATTGAGCGCAGCATTTTAGGTGTAAAGAGGACTGATCGTATCCGGAACACCACGCTGCCCGTATTGCTGACGTCGGCGAGAAGACTGCTAGGCTCAAATGGGACTGGGCCGGTCACGTCAGCCGCATGCATCCAGACAGATGGGCTAGTATAGCTACCAAGTGGATGCCAGAAGGAGAGCGCGGACGCGGCAGGCCCAGACGGAGATGGCGGGACGACCTAGACACCTTTCTCAGTAACTGGCCAGAGCAGGCGCTATGTCGGGATTCGTGGAAGACAAGGGGAGAGGCCTTTGCCCAGCAGTGGGACACCTTAATAGGCTAGCAAAAAAAAAGAGGTATCTTATACATAGGGGCTGTCCATAAATTACGTCATCGATTTTTGACGATTTTTGACCCCCCCCCCCCCCTATAATCATCCAAAAATCATGCTTCAAATGACCCCATTTCCTCCTACTTCATGCTACCGTCATCCGATGTCCAGACCCCCCCCCCCCTAATTTGAAATGACGTAATTTATGAATAGCCCCATACTTACCATTCAACATCATTTTTCCAAACATATTTTATCAGGAATTATAGTATGTTTTAAAGAGACGAGGAGCAGAGGAAACATAATTAAAACATATTTGAACCTGGTCTATAGTGAATTTATTTCGTTAGGTATGTACCACCTTTATTTCGACGCAGGTTTCACTGGTCGTAGTCGCGGATAACTGATGTCTCAGCAAAATGTCAAAACTCGACGTGTAACCCGACGAAAAGTCTATGAAAAATTTGACATTATAATTTCAAACTACCCACCACAATAGTTATGTTAGTTAACTTAATTATTGTCAATAGCAAGCAAAGGAAAGCCTAGAATTAAACATCACACCGAAAAAGAATGCGTCGTATGAAGAAATAAAAAGACTGCATGGCTCATGAAAAAATTGACGATATTTAATTACACAAACGGGTCTACCGCGATATAATTTAAACCCGTTTGTGTAATTAAATATGTGTACAAAACGCGAGAGTTTAAAGAGTTAAAAATTGGCGATTACTCCACCGACAAGAGTAGAGCTCATCTCTTAAGTTATGATGATGATGTTGTTCATACGAATAAACCTATGCAAAAACAAACTACATATGTATAAAGATATCTTCTAAACTTTTAATCCGCAGGGAAATTAGGCCTTATTGGGATTAGTCTAATTTTCTCAGGAAGTTCTCCTTTACCGATAAACAAACTGGTAAATATCAAATAATATTTCGTACAAAAGTTCAAAAACACTCATTGGCACGAGGCAGGGTACGAACCAACAAACTTGGGTTTAAAGGCCCCATACCATTGCACTTGGCCACCTGATGATAAGTACTAAAGTCATATCATGACTCATTCCCTATGTCTAATCACTTAAATCTTCATAAATTGTATGTCGTTCTCATTTTACTTTACGTACTTGACTTTGACCTTCCCAAACAAAAAGTGTACAAAGAAAAGCCTTCCGTATGAATCAATGATTGAATCATCCAGTTTTTGATTACTCGGCGCGCTGTAGCACGTGGGGATGGCGTTATGCAATGTTGCGACAGTAATGTCCCAATTTTTTGTAGGTGAAAGTTTTCTTGTAATGCTGGTAATGATAACCCACGTTTGTATTGCACACGGTTTTATCAAATTTAATGCTAATTTTCATTCGAACTCTTTCTAAAGAGGCCGTTAGATAAATAGACACGGCTTATGCTATAGTCTGTATCTTTTAGGTATTTAAAAAGAGTAAACAAAATCTATCCTCAAATAGCTTCTTAAGCCAGTCGAGGGTACATGAAAACATACAGTCAGATCGTTCAGTGACAGATCCAGGTGGTTTTGTATTTGGTTGGTTAATAAATAAATGTTATAACTATCCGAAAATTATTTGTTTACTTTTATTTTTACCTAAAGATACAAATAAAAAACGCTCTTCGAAAATACAATGTATATATAAGTATGTACGTGTCTTTCTTTATTAGACATGTTTTTGCGAAGTTTCTTTGTGTAATGCAGCTACCTAAACTAAATTAAATAAGTAGGTAGTCAAATAAGTAGGTTATCATGACATGTCAAAACTTTTGATGAATATTGGCATCGCCAGTGATATTGAGGCTCACCTAAGTATTTATTTCATACAAAAAAAACAACTAATGAATTCCTGTAATATTAGAATTTGGAATAAAAATCACTGACACGCGACCAAACCCGTGAAAAAGCGATGATTTCATTTTATGGTTTTAGATGTGGTGCGTTCTCACATTCCATTTCCTGCTAGTGTTTCCTTGAGTCGAAAAAAGCCTGGTTAATTATAATATTGCATAACACCTTTCCAATACACGCTTAGGTCAGTAGTAAGAGTCTAATGTCATGACACTCATGTACCTTGACCTAATCGCATTCATGACTCAAACCGACATTTGATACTGAATCGTTTGAAACAGTATGCCTTCCGTTTCAATTATTTGTAATAATTTTAAAACTTCATAAACAACCCCATGTAGAGTCGGATGGCCTAGCGCAAACCGCGTTGGACGTGTTGTTTCTCTGTCGCACTTGTAAATTCGTACGTAAGTTGGGCAGGGAGGTAACACGTCAGACAGGGTTCGCGGTAGGCCCCTAGATTTAAGACGACATTCGGATGAAATTCGTTGATAAAATGAGTAAATGGTGTAAAATAGACTTGGCCAATGTTACAAGGTGCTCGTAAAATTTAACTTGTATGTCGTCATGTTGTAATATCCATTTGTATATCTGTGTGTAATTTTCTTTTCGGCTCAATTATGTTTCGTTCTTTTTGTCTGTTACCTTCCGTGATTATTTCTCACTTGATGGTCCCATCGGAAGATCAGCGCTGGAAATCGCCAGCAATATACGGAGATGAGGCCATTTCGTGACACTTTATTCTCACTATGTTCTTTTTATGTATGTCTATTATCTGTGTGTTTACGAATAAAAAACATTCTATTTTATTCTATTCTAAAGCATGAAGCTTTTTGGCAGTTACTTTTAGTGATAGCTGGGCTACAAATAACCACGATGGATAGTCGGATGTTGACTAAAGAATAGTTAAACGCGTTTCAAGATTAATTCTTCATTAGCTGCACACTTCCACGTTAGTTCACTGCATAATATACATAATCAATATTATACTTTAAACAACATTTAATAAGCCACAACAAAAAATATTCTTGATGAGTTCGCCATTTTAAAGTATTTCGTAAAGTAAACCGGAAATCCTAATTGTTACCTATCCTATACTTAATTAATATAGGTACTTACATGCAAATGAGCAAGTCAAGAAAGGTGTCAAATGTCATCCGTAAAAGTAATCCATGGCTCTTGGACATGACCTAATGTCACCGAGTGAGTCAACCCGACATTCGACACCGAATTGATAGTGGACAAAGACATGTTAATATTACAGACTGTTCTCCATAGTCACTACACCTCAGCTCTCAGCTAGCATAGAATTACCTATTCCTATGAATAAAATGGTATCAATTTGAGATGCATCACAGATAGCATGTACTGGTATGATGGTCGTTTTTGTCTACGTGACAGCGTGATAAAACAGTGTCCGTTACTTTCTATCTTACGGTGTTAAAAAGGGAGTTATTTTATCACGTGGATAAAGATGGATAAAGCCATCCATAAGCGCCACTTGCACCATTCCACTAACCCAGGGTTAAGCGGTTAAACCGTTAAACCAGTGTCAAATTGTACTGGTAACCATGGTAACTCCAGGTTTAATCGGTTAACCCCGAGTTAGTGGGATGGTGCAAGTGGCTCTAATACGCTGGCAGATCGTATTTGCTTGGATTCTTTATTTATTTATCCTATTATCATATCTACTGGCCTCAATTTTTTTTTTGTTATAAAATTATTTTCCAGAACAAGCACGACTACAAAACAGTACGTATATTACGATTTAATATGAATATTTATGTTTAGAACATCAGAATATAATAATAAAAAAACGTATCTGCTCGCGTGGAAGTATATTTTCAGAGTTATTGAGATAAAAGTTTAAAACCCGCACGACGGCCATATCTTCCGTCGCAAGTTTCGCACGGCGCGCCATATCTTTTGTTTCCTTCTAATTTCATGGCTTTACGTACCGTGTCTAGCTAACCGTGACACCTAGGTAAGAGGGACGATCTACCAACAGTCCAACATGGATAAAGGTCGCAAGTCTGTATAATAATTGCAAGTCCATATTCTTTACCTGTCTGTGGTACTTGATATAATTGTGTTATACATATTGGGTGAGTTAAGTAGGTCAGTTCGTAATAAAATTAGGTGTTCATTGATATACGATGTATTGTTTAGATTGTTTTATTGCAATGGCTTGTTGAAATGGGAGTTGTGAATATGAATGCTTATTTTGTTTGACTTTGCTTACGCGAGTAGTTTTTATGTAGGTATTGTAGGTAGGTAAGTGTTGTTTAGAATACCAAATAAACCGCCTTTTATAAAAATTTGCAAGCCTCAATTAGTTAATTTATGTTTTATCCCTTTCTTAAGTTAGTATTACAGATTAAGACAAACGATTAAATAGTTATCTAATTGAAGTTTGTAGGTGATGTTGTTTATGTCGTATGATGTTGCTTATTTATGTCCATGGGTGACGATTACCGCTTCCCATCAGGCGGCTCGTCTGCTCGTTTGCTGACTATCACATAAAAAAACAAAGGACGTTTATGAATAACGCCAAAAGAAATTAAAGGGGCCCACTGATTAACAGTCCGCCGGACGGTATCGGCCTGTTAGTTGTTCGAAACTGTCAACATTTTGTTCTAAGGCTCTCGACTGACAGCAGATGACGGCCAACAGGCCACCGACCGACTATCTGATAATGTGTGTGTAAATTGGCCTGCAGGCCACGGACTGTCCGGCAGATATCTGTCGACGCTGACCGGAATCGACGAGCCGTAGTTCGAATAGCCGTCAGTCCAAAATCTGAAATAGAACTGTTAATGGGTGGCTTTTTGCGGTCAACTGACAGGCTGATATCGTCCGGCGAACTGTCAATTTGTAGGGACCTGTCAAAATTATATCAGACTATTGCCGGCGGGCGGCCGTACGGTGGGAAACTGACGACTCGTCTGTAGTCGCAGAGGTGGCAGCAGACCATTGCCGGCCGGCAATAATCGCTTATGTTTGTGGACGTTATTGGTCTAGGACGGCAGGCCGCCTGATATGGCCAGAGACTGCAGGCGGACTGGTAATCAGTGGGCCCCTTAACTGACAGGCCGATACCGTCCGGCCCCTTAAAAGCTAACACATACAACTGATTCTTAGTACGACGGTCAAGGAATTTAATTTCAGTAGGTACCAATTCCTACTATGTCACAGTGAGAATAATATTAGGACCCTAGCGACTTTCATATTGATTCTCACTGTGACAAGGTACGGAATGGTACTGAAATTAAAAATCTTTGATTGTACCTACCTGTTTATTTACCACAAACAATCATAACTTCGTAAGTCCCAATGTGCATTATAGTGAACACTCTGTTTCAATCTAATTCGAACCTTTTAAAGACGAAATAAAGTAGCATTTCGTTTGTTTCATTGTTTTCTAAAACAAACGAAAGTCACCCTAATATACTATTCAACAAGGTTCAAAATAAAAACAGGGAAACTTTGTACGGTGGGCCTTACGAGGATAAGTTTACATGCAAGTAAACTATCGTTCCTATCCGTCATTTCTTAGAATTAGATAAGACCCCAAACTAACCTACGCAATTGTCCCTCAATCTAAACTGTACATCTTAACTAAGGGGACAGCGTCACGTGACCGCTCCATACTAAATGTATTATCCTCTCTGGATATTAACAAGATTTTTGTACGTATTTCCACATCTATCGTCGTATCACCAACCTGAGATATGCAGATGACCCCACTATTGCAGCATCTAACGAGGAAGAGATGGCTTTTCTGTTGAAGAAAGTGGAAGCAGAGAGCCTCGAACTTGGATTGAAAATTAACCACAGTAAAACCAAGATCATGGTTGTGGACAGAGCACAAGTCCTTCCTCAATCAAATGCTCTAGAGGGCTATGAGAAGGTGGAACACTTTGTATACCTAGGGTTCTTAATAACAAATGGTGGTGGCTGCACGCAAGAGATTCGCCGACGGGCTGGAATGGCTAAAAGTGCCATGACTTAACCTGGAAAAGTTGTGGAAGAATCGAGGTATATGCCTTGGTACCAAGGTGCGTTTAGTGCGGGCACTGGTATTCTCCATCTTTATGTACGGTGCAGAAACCTAGTGCATCAAAAGCTTGGACAAAAGGAAAATCGATGTTGGAGAAAGATGTTAAGAATACCATGGACCGCGATGAGAACAAATGAGTTCTGAGAGAACTAAAAATCACCAAACGACTCTCAACAATCTGCCAGGAGAGGGCTCTTAGATTCTTTGGGCACATAATGCGGTCGCCACACCCCAGCCTCGAACGTGACATCATACTGGGGCAAGTTGAAGGCAAGCACGCTAGAGGAAGAGCCCCTGCAAGATGGTCGGATTCCATAAAACAAGCATGTGGTTCCATGCAGAGGGCAGCCCACATAGCCCTTGTTCGCGATAAATGGAGGGACATAGTTGTTGGTCACGATCCTCAGTCATGAGGGAAGGACGAAGAAGAAGAAGACATCTATCGTTTGATATCCACAGGCCAATTCGAACACCCACTGATATTAGAATGATATTTGAATCATGTTTTTATTTTTAGTAAAGTTATCGTACGTCTTGCGCGCGCGAATAGGGGGCTATTCATAAATTACGTCATTTCAAATTGGTGGGGGAGGGGGTCTGGACATCGGATGATGGTAGCATGACGTAGGAGGAAACGGGGTCATTTGAAGCATGATCTTTGTATGATTTTAGGGGGGAGGGGTCTAAAATCGTCAAAAATAGATGACGTAATTTATGAATAGCCCCACCTGACTGACCTATACAGTCGCCATCAAATATATCGGAGCGACCGAGGTGCTCAAATATATCTGTACACGCACTCTAGCGCCTCGGTAATAGAGGCGTGTTCAGATATTTGTGAGCGCCTCGGCCGCTCCGATATATCTGATGGCGACTGTACATGTAGGTACGGACAAGTACGGGCAAAATGTGCATAAATAACTCAATAACATAATTCAAATATAATTCTGGTGTAACGTTCAAATAGGCCTGTAAAATGGATACTACTTTAGTAAGTATACAGAAGCGGTCACGTGTCGTCATCCCCTTTCTTAATTAAATCTAAAACATAAAACACACCAAATCCTCAAACAAAAACCGGGCAAGTGCGAGTCGGACTCGCGCACGAAGGGTTCCGTACCATAATGCAAAAAACGGCAAAAAAAAAAACGGTCACCCATCCAAGTACTGACCCCGCCCGACGTTGCTTAACTTCGGTCAAAAATCACGTTTGTTGTATGGGAGCCCCACTTAAATCTTTAATTTATTCTGTTTTTAGTATTTGTTGTTATAGCGGCAACAGAAATACATCATCTGTGAAAATTTCAACTGTCTAGCTATCACGGTTCGTGAGATACATCCTGGTGACAGACGGACGGACGGACGGACACCGGAGTCTTAGTAATAGGGTGCCGTTTTACCCTTTGGGTACGGAACCCTAACAAAAACCGTATTAACGAATTAGGTAAATAAGTACAGTGGTCGACACATGTGATAATTCAGAAGTCGGGCGCTTTTTGCCGGGTGTACCCCCTCAGGAACTGCATCTCCGCCCGTAGCGAAACACGGAGAAAGATTTGTGTGGATACGGTCAGGGTTCCCATCTTCACCAATTAGATAGTTGACAGTTCTCAACTGTGTGTTTCTCCAAACTGCCTGCCTTGCACGGCTAAACTGGAATGAAATGTCGCCCCAGTGTTTCCAACCGATACGACCTTCTAGGAAAGAGCGTAGGTACTCCTATCTTAAAGGCCAGCAACGCTCTTAGCGATTTGTCTGTTCGTTCGCCTTCTATATCATAAAAAATATATACCTGAATACCGTAGGTTATTATTTATCTTTTTCATTGTATAAGTACCTAAAGTTGGTAAAACAAATGCTAACAATGCTGATACGGGCCAAAACTACCCCGGAACAAGTTTTGGGCATCATAAGCTATAACTAGAAAGGAATCATGAACACAAAACACAAAATGTCTTAAGAATCGGAACAAAATGTGTTAAATTGCCAGCTTAGCCGAAATTATCCACAATATTTTCCAATATGAAGGATACTACAATAATACGATATAACTAAATAATAAATAACTATGAAAATATCAGTAGCAAATGCACTGGAAATATCTGTACACCTGGCGTTATGTCGTAATTCTGACCTCTACTCTATGTTATCGCATCGCATGCCAACGAGCACAAGATGCTTTGACCACGTTATAATAAAATTATGAACATGCAATTAAAGAGCGCTTGGTACGAGCTCTTTTCGATATTTCTAAATGAAACGTGGATCGTGGATAAAAGTTGGATTAGAAAAGAAAAGAAAGAAACTACTTATTTAACACCGTCACCAATGTGCCGATCACATTTAAATGCATATAAAACTTTTTTATTTAGTTTGGATTTAATATCAGGATATATAAAATCACCCCAGATGACAGATATAATAATAATAACTGACACACCGAACCTAAGTAACCGAAGATACAGGTTAAACATAACCATTGAGGAAGCACGTACACCCCCAGTTGGCCAACTTGCTGATAAAACACATAATACGATAGCGTATCAATGCTATTCTTTCGTTCCCTTTGACAAGCATGTCCGCGCGAACCGGTTATACCCGAGCGAGACAGAAACATATCCCAATTAGAGTGAAAAGGATGGAAAACTGACAGGGAGCACAATACAAACACGGAGAGATAACCAATGTAATATAGTTTGATGCAAAGGGCCTTCTGCATCAGAAACCTTTCCAGTCAAAATAGCACTGTATTGTGTTCAAAATAAGGTTTAGATTTAAATGTGACAGGAGAGTGATTTAAGGCTTTTTGTAGTTTTAAATGGGCCTCGATTCTGATCGTGCTTTCTAAGAGTGCTGACATGAAATGGTCGATTAATTCTATCAGTGATTTTTGTACGAACTTTGGGGTATTATGGCTACCAGTGGCTTGACGACCGGTCCGGCCTAGTCGGTAACCACTAACCAGTGACACTTCCTATATAGTAAGACGATGGTCCTGGGTTCGAATCCCGGTAAGGGCATTTATTTGCATGATATTGCAGTTTTGGTAGTTCAGTTTTACTTACAATATATAAAGAGTTAGCCGTAAGGGCCAGCTTGAATACTAACGACTATACCAGTTAACCAATGCAGTTTTTAGTTGACTAGTTCAGTTGAAATAATTTAAAAATATTTTCTATATTGCACCCAAAATAATTATATCTACCTAATGTCATAGCTAATATCCATCCACTCATTCTTGAAGCTTAAATTATAATCAGTTCAAACCTCAAAAACTAATACCATCATTCAACTCTCAACTCAATCTTTAGTCATCATAAACGTCTCCACTCAAAAAACCACCCTAACACAGGTATACAAAGTCTAAAATCCTTTGGATTGGTGTTCGAGAGAAACCTCGCTTGACTGTAAGTTTATGCCTTCGGTCAAGGATATCGCAGTGCTTTTATCGGATAAAAGGGTGTAAGCGACATAGGAATTGTATGGACTTAGGTCGTTTTTAAAGAATTTTGCGCTGGAGTAACGGAGGGGCCGATGCTAGGTCCTTGGTGTTAAATAAGTGTTCTATGGATATGTAGGTATATTTATTTGCAACGCACTGTGTGGAAAGTTAGAACGCTTACATGCGTTTATCGATGGATGGGTGCTTATAAATCTTATAATAAGTGCTTTTAAGGACAACAACAGTTCTGTGCATAAACACAGTCCATACCTTTGGACATTAAAAAAAATATAATAAATAAATAAACATAATAGGACAATTTTTTACACAGATCGACCTAGTCCCACAGTAAGCTCAATAAGGCTTGTGTTGTGGGTATAGACGACGATATATATAATATACACATATAAATACTTATATACATAGAAAACATCCATAACTCAGGAACAAATATTTGTGATGAACACACAAATAAATGCCCATACCAGGATTCGAACCCGGGACCTCCTGCTTCGTAGGCAGGGTCACTACCGACTAGGCTAGGAGGCCGTTAATAATTCTAATGATTGAAAAAAGTCAAACCAATTAATATGAGTTAAGGTATTACTTAACACTTAAACGGAAAGGAAGTACCTAAACCATCAAGGTTTCATTTTTAATTTACAACATACTAATTAATTAATTAATTATGCAAGCTTACCAATTGTCATTATTATTTCACGCAGACGAAGGGAAGCAAGTAGGTCATTTTATAATTAATATAGTGGGAATGAAATACTATTTGATACAAATTTTCTGGTTACTTGAGAATCCTTTATTCAGCTTTCACTGTAGTAACAGGCTAAATAATAAAAACCGGACGAGTGCGAGTCGGACTCGCCCACCGAGGGTTCCGTACTTTTTAGTATTTGTTGTTATAGCGGCAACAGAAATACATCATCTGTGAAAATTTCAACTGCCTAGCTATCACGATTCATGAGATACAGTCTGGTGACAGACGGACGGACGGACGGACAGCGGAGTCTTAAGCCGCCCACTGACTAACAGTCCGCCGGACGATATCGGCCGGTCAGTTGTTCGGAACTGTCAAATTTTTGTCCCAACTGACAGGCCGATATCGTCCGGTGGCCTGTTAGTCAGTGGTCGGCTTTAGTAATAGGGCCCCGTTTTTACCCTTTGGGTAAGGAACCCTAAAAAATAACTAAAGAAAACCAACAAATTAAGGGATTAAGTAGGTACCGCTGAGTAATAAACAGTGTAATACACAATTATTTACAAATAATAATGCTCTTTAGAATCATCATTAGATACCGCTGTCCCGTTTTGATGCGGTTTTTCTTAAGGTTAATAACGACGTACAACTAAATTAAATGTTAATAAGTTATGTTAAAGTGAAATAGGTACTAGGTAATGGGTAGGTGCTTTTTAGCGATAAGACCGCCTGTTGTTTAACCTCTTCTTCCTGTATTATTTGTATTGTTTTCTGTAATGAGGTGTGTTATAAAGAGTGTATACTTAAGTAGGAAGTAGGAAGTATATTAGGTACTTGGAAACGTTTACAACATTAATTTCATATTTACTAAAATAAAACTCATACTAAAAATGCTATTGAATAAAGTTAACAATGAAACCTATATTTAAAACCACCTTTAATAAACTTTTTATTATTATGGTAAGTATGGAGAAATAAATGAATAAATACATTTCACGTCATTAAAATCAAAAATCGTGATAGCGCGATCCAAGATTTAGACTAACAAAAACCAGCGCCATCTAGTGATCACTTCGACAGTTAACTTTGCTAAACAACTTCGATGCAGCATATCATGTTTATTCAGCATAAATCAATACGGTGTCGTTGTCATTATTGTAAGAGCGTAGGGTCTGAATCCTTGACATTTGCGAGCAAATCACTTAGACACGACTTGTATTGGATGTAGCGACGGCAACGGTATAATAGGTCTGCTTTAGCCCAATTTCATTTAGTTCCTAGCCTCCTTAGTCCTGAGGTCCTTTAAAAAGAA
The DNA here is from genome assembly GCF_910591565.1 of Cydia splendana. Classification (NCBI taxonomy): domain Eukaryota; kingdom Metazoa; phylum Arthropoda; class Insecta; order Lepidoptera; family Tortricidae; genus Cydia; species Cydia splendana. Next base: position 1,220,695 of record NC_085975.1, read on the forward strand.
CAAATTAAAATCGAATTCTGAACTATATAGGAACAAAAGAAGGTTCAAAATTCAAAACTGTAAAAATGACTCTGGGTCTTAGGGGGTTAGAGTGTCACCAACACTCTGCCATCATCATGCGACTTCCAAACTATGGGTGCAAATTGTGATGGTTTATTAATCGATTTTGTGCTAATCGATTTTCTTAATACTCCGATTAATCAATAGTCTTTTTAACGAATTAATCAATCATTTTAGATAATTACGATTGAAATTAAAAATCGATACAAATAGATCGAATTTAGATTTTTTAAAGTAATCGTGAGGTCGTGGACAACCCGGCTCACAGGTACTAGTTTTGGTTAAAACTCGAGTCCTTTGAAATTCGAGTTCTTTTCAACTTGTAAAAGACCCGAGTCTGTTGTAGAAACTTGAGTCCTTCTCAGAGAACTTTCTTTTTTATACAAAAATTTAAAATGCATTGTTTTCGAGTATAATTCATGGGTTAGGTGGGTCAAAATTCTTTTCGTTGTATTGTCCCCAAAAAATGTGACGGAGTGGATTTTTTGTATGGGGTGTAATTTAGTTTTTAATTTTTTTCAAGAGAATTTTAATCTACAGTTAGAAAGACATGCAATAGCGTTCAACTTTATTTATTTAATAAAAGACAAAAATAGAAACGTGACAGAGCTGTCAGAAACAAGACAACGAATATAATTTTTACCCAGGCACAATAAACAATAACGCTTATGTTTTCACTAATAAGTAAGAACTATTATTTAATCTGTGCTACGAATTTAGATAAAATCTACAAAATCGTTGAGTTATTTGGCGGCTCGAGTTTTTTTGAGTTGCACTTAAAAAAGACTCAAGGACTCGACTCGAGCAGTCTATTTGCCTGTCGGTACCGAGGACTGTAATCCAGTTTCGTATGGAAACTATAATTGCGTTATTATATTTACTATAGTTATTAATATCGGCACTCGACTCAATGAAAACGTTTGCATAATAATCATATTTTACTGTTGCCCGGAGATCTGCGTGATATAATATAATATAGGTTTCATACAATTTTCAATTAATTGAAATGAGATAATAAAAATTTATTTACACATTTATAAATGTGACTGTACATGTTTTTTAATACCTATAAGTACTTCAATTATAGTGTTTTTGTGAGAATAATTGTTCAAACGATATTTTTGTTTAGAATTTATTTTAGGTAAGTTTCCGATTGTCAAATATTGACGTTCGACTATTCATCATTAATTCGAGTAAAAGAGAAAGATGAATGATGATGAACTTTTTCGCGGTAGGCCCTCAGGCCTCAGTAGGTAGATGACTAGCGGCCCGATTCGAACTCTAAGATACATCAAATATTACGTCTAGATGCGATATTGATTAGATATGTCAGTGTCCAAAGTGACGTTTTTGTTTGAAGAAAAGTCATTTAGTAATATTTCACGTATCTTAAAGTTCGAATCGGGCCGTAGGTGTAAATACTAAACTTGTAGTAGGTACTGTGTAAGTTATGTAACTCTCTAAAACTGATTTTTTCTCTTTGATGTTAGTAAACATGATACCTGTCCTTAGTCTACATCTATTTTCGCGCCATGCGAACATTATTTTCGCGAAATGACGTAACTACGAGTATATTGATAATAAAGATGAGATGTGTTCGTAGAAATGTTATCAGCCACTCAATTCGAGGATGTCCTGATTCTCAAGTGCTTACCTATTTTAATTATAATGAAAAATGTAACACTCTGATAAGTTAAATAGGAACTGTATTTGATAAACGCAAATCCGGTAGGTACCTAATGTTTTTAATGTAAACGTCTAATGCAGCGGTGGGCAACCTTTTAGCAGCCAATTTATGACTTTATCAGACATTGTCATTTGTCAAGATTACATACAAAATAGCCAGGGAGGCTCGCGGGCCGCAAGTGAGAGGTTCGCGGGCCGCTGGTTGCCGACCGCTGGTCTAATGTATACGATATTTTGCACAATTGTGCAAGGTTTTTGACAGAGAGGTATATTACTGAAAGGCTAGTCCAGTTATCTATGATCTAAGACGTGTAGGTATATGAAGCCCAGGTTTCAAAAAGCTAACCAACTCCTGCGGTTGCCTCGCACGGACTCGAACCGCACATGTTATCCGAAGGTCGATTTGACGGCAAAAGACACGCCAAGTCGCAAACTTTACCAAACAGACAGTATAGACAAATAAATTACTAAGACTGTCAATGCTCATATAAAACGTTTGTCGCTCGTAGCGAGATCACACCCGAGCGCAGTAATATACTTACCTAGGTCCTAGAGTATTACCTAATAGATATTAATTATATCTAATTATGAAATTTACGTTCTACTAATATGCTAAGTGCCACTTGCACCATCCCACTAACCCGGGGCTAACCGGTTAAATCTGGAGCTACCACGGTTACCAGTAACAATTTGACACTGGCTTAACGGTTTAACCGGTTAACCCCGGATTAGTGGGATGGTGCAAGTGGCCCTTAGTAGCTGACCCTTCTAACTGCCATGAAAATAGTAAATTAGGTATGTTTGGTTATTTTAGAGAGTCAGGGTTTTAAGCACTCTTAACTGTAACGGATCACTACCCAGGATACCGTAACCATGGCAACGAGTGACAAGAAAAAGTTGATACACCCTAGATACTACCTAAAGAAAAATATTTCGAAGCATCCTTGACGTCTTTCAAGTCTCTACATTATACTAGTCTCTGCTACGCCCCAATCCCCTGAAAGGCCTTAAGAAATTCGGCCATAATTGCGTCAAACCGGCGGGCCCAGGAGGCCGATTATATTATATCCATTTGATTAAGGTTATATCCAGAGCTCGGAAAGGATGAGCTATTTGCCTAATAATATGACGTAAGACATGTCAAATTATAAGGTAAACAGCTCACCCTGTCCGACCTCTGGTTATATCTTACTTTGATACAACCTCGACTTTTGCTATCAAGCATCTTAAGCTGCGTACGGACAGTGCGTTCCTGTGTTACGCGTAGTCGGGATACGCAGTCCACGCGTACATTTTACCAAACACCAACTATGGCGGCTCGCTAGAGTGTACGCGTAGCTGCAAGTACGGACATGGTGTTCCAGGGCACGCGTAACCGACTACACTGCCAATGTACGCGCAATCCGTACGCAGCTTCACGCGAACCGAAATGTGCGAGCATAGTGCCTTATACAACTATTCCAAATCTGCTAGTATGACTTGTATTGTCGTGTACGACTTAAAGTATGGAGTCGCGCACGACTACCAGGCGGCTTAGCACGGTCGCGTTTTTATCCCTTGTCACCATGCCTGTCACGTTCTAACAAGTATGTAAGTGCGAAAGGGACGCGCATAGTGATAGTCGATAAAAATGGAACCGTGCTGAGCCCGCAGGTCTCAGGTAACGACAGCAGGTCTGATTGCATTTAATTACCAGGGTGCGTAGCCAACGTGCCAATTATTAACGCTCCGTAGCGAATGAAACGCAACAATTACTGTCGCACTAATAAGGAAGTGTGATAGAGAGAGATGACTACGCTACGCGTTAACGATTAACACGTTGGCTAAGCACCCTGGTCACTTTTCATTTAGCACCAATCAGCATGAGCCGCAACGCTGATTGGTCCTCATCATGAAAGTCGTATCAAAATAAGATGAAAAATGTGTTATAATATAACAGAATAGGCCTACAGGTTTCTCTCAATAAAAGCATTACGCTAAGTCGGGTGCCAGCTGCCGTGCGGTTTGTGGGGGGAGGGGGGTTGATGTTTTGTGAAACTGAAAACGATATATCATTAAATAACATCACCATGCCACGATTTACTAAGGCAGGTTCACTCGAGGGACTACAAAGGGAAGTCAGTGTGGGAAAAGGAGTATTCAGGTTTCTGTAGGGACAGCAACGCGCATGTTACACCTTTGGTATTTCAGGCGTTTATATGCCACGGTAACCACTTACCGCAAGACAAGCCGTATGATCGTTTGCTGACACAGAAGAATTCGCGCAAGCGCTAGGTTTTTATAAAGCCTTTAACGATTTCTTGCTGCTATCACTTTACAGTTAAAAGAGAAACTAATAAGCGTTTGCCTTCAAAGACAACTTAATGATAAATTAATATCAAATGGCAAACATTATAATAATAATTTCAGCTTATATACGTCCCACTGCTGGGCAAAGGCCTCCTCTCATGCGCGAGAGGGCTAAATAACACTACTTTACATACACCTTATCATATTATTTTACTACATACATTAAGCAGGCGTGGCTCACTCCGCGATTTCGTCGCTTTGCTACAGGTACCTAAAAGTACATCCGTTCCGCCCCAATTTTGGGGAAAGCCATAAGCCGCGCGTGGCGCTGTCGCCACCTAGCGACCATATCGGTGGTGATCGTAACAGCCGCGTTTTGTTAGAGAGTGAGTCTTCTGTTCCTAGTACTATTATTTATTCTGTGACATTAGTAAATTAAATTAAAATGCACGAAAATTACCCGCCAGCTCCCAAACTACAGGGCTTTTTAAACATTTATCGCTGGTCACGAATTAACCTGCGTCAGGTGGTCGTGCTGCCGTGACGCACACGGCTAGTGCGATAGTTTTCAACATTAATACGTAATTCATGAGTTTGCTACACTTATTACGATAATTGTTATTAATTATGGAAAACAATAAAAGTGAGTATTGTTTGAAGTTTTGTTATAATAAATACCTGGCGAATGAAATGCTAGGACAGAAAAAAGGGAGGTTATGTTATTGTAATCACTAAAATTTAGAATATATCGTAATTTAGTGTTTATAATTATACAGCGTGTGTCTTAATATAACAGCAAACAGTGTTTTATCACACTCGCTCAGTAAATGTGGAATTGCACGCAGGTTTAGCGGGAGTTATAGAAAAAGCGTTCTCCCTAGGTAGTTATGAAGTTTCTAGTGCCATAATTAACAGTTTTTTGTCTTTATACTTAATTTTTGTATCGCAAGTGTGATGAAAAACATTGTGTGTAACTCGGGGCGTAATAATATTGCAAACGAGAGTAAGTTAAATCGCGACGGCTTGCCGGAACTTACGCCCCATGTTGCACAATGTACTATTGTATGTTTGTGTCATAATTATCTTATGTTATAAAAAAAAACTTTATTTAGCGTTACGTAGCTCACAACTGCTTACAAGTAATAAAACTTATCATTCTAATTAACTTGTAAGCGTCATCTGGGGGCCGATTTTAGAATTTCGATCGCTCGATTTCGTCACTCGAAAATCGGTGGAAAACGGCGAATTGCTAATTTTTTAAATACGAGCGATCGAAATTTGGAATCTAGTGGTATTGACCGCTCGATTTCAATTCTATTAGTAGAAATTAAATGCCTAGTAGTGGAGATATTAATGAACGAAATACACGAAACCGAGCGAAATTCAAAAATCGGCCCCCAGTACGGTTACCATCAGTTTGTCACTGACATAAACGCCGTCGAGAACGTAATTTACTTTCTATACATCTCGCTCGCACTCGCATATTAGTGCAAACGGGATGTATAGAAAGTAAATTACGTTCTCGACGGCGTTTATGTCAGTGACAAACTGATGGTAACCGTACTGATCCCCGTACTGTGTCACGGTGGAAAATGATTCCCCTTCTCGTTATTTACATTAATGTGCAATTATTATAACTAAGTATTATAACATGACTTTTCTTATCGTTAAATATTTGCCATAATTATGTCTCATAATTAATACATATTCAAAAACAGATTTACAATGTAAATAAAGGTGGCAACAGGCGGGATTAAAGCGATCACTTCCAGACAACCTAAGCTTGAATTGCCACGTACCAAAATTCATAATGCCCTCGATAATAACTAGAAGCAAAGAGAATAGATAGTATAGAGGGGTCCTGTCATAGTAAATTTTGTAGTCGCAGTAAATTTACTGCCATCTATTCCGTACCCAAAGGGTAAAACGGGACCCTATTACTAAGACTTCGCTGTCCGTCCGTCCGTCTGTCCGTCTGTCCGTCTGTCCGTCCGTCCGTCCGTCCGTCCGTCCGTCCGTCCGTCCGTCCGTCCGTCCGTCCGTCCGTCTGTCTGTCACCAGGCTGTATCTCACGAACCGTGAACCGAACCGATTTTCACAGATGATGTATTTCTGTTGCCGCTATAACAACAAATACTAAAAACAGAATAAAATAAAGATTTAAATGGGGCTCCCATACAACAAACGTGATTTTTGACCAAAGTTAAGCAACGTCGGGAGTGGTCAGTACTTGGATGGGTGACCGTTTTTTTTTTTGCTTTTTTTTTGTTTTTTTTTTTATATGGTACGGAACCCTTCGTGCGCGAGTTCGACTCGCACTTGCCCGATTTTTTCCTTAGACTTTATTCATTTTATACGAAGTTACATATGTCTTTGCTAGAAGTAAGTACCTTTGGCAACACTATCCTAGTCCAGAGTGGTCCCACCAACTAGTATTGGAAAACGATTATATAAATCAAGTGAGGGTCGCTGCAGTTCTGGAGGTGGTACAAACAATATTAGTGGGAACGGGAGATTTCTTTATTTAACACATTCATTGGCACTAAGTGGGGTTACGCTCGTAGCGAGTAGCCACGGTTTCGCCGTATGTAGCGCGTTGTCGCTACGAACAGTGTACCCGACAGTCGGGTTCTTGGCCCTGAATGTGTTAACAGTCACACGAACCCGCCGCCAAAAAGCCACTCCCATACAATCGAAGATTACGTTCTCATTTTAAAACGACATGGTTAATACATAATTGGTTATACAGGGTGTTTGATACATCGTTTGCGAAATTAAAATGACAGATTATTCTCATGATTCTAATCATGAGAATAATCTGCCATTTTAGGGAAGAAAAAATTTTGCCCTCGCTTTTTTCACTTCTACACAAGTAACAATTTGTAATTTACGAAAAACATGCGTAGCTATGAAGAAAAAACGTAGGCAAATATTTTTATTCTAGGTATGAGAAGATAGCATATAACCTATCTGCCATTTGAATTTGTACTAGTTACATGATCTCTGCGAATGTAATATTGACTTTATTTTGCTTATTATTAAGGTCGAAAATCAAATACTTACATTAAACCATCTGCGAGTACAAATTAACTTTGATCAGCAATAGTTGCTAAGCGGGAGAGATGTTCAAAATGATCTTGACGCGACTTTATAGTTGCTAAGCGGGAGAGTTGTTCAAAATGATCTTGACGCGACTTTATTGTTAAGAGAATAACTGCCGTATTCGAACTTCAAGATATTCACAAGAGACGACACGTACTAGATCCATTCTAGATACGTTATAGTTTAGATTTCAACTAGTTCTCTATTGCAGCGCTATTCGGGCAACCAATGTCACTTTTAAGATAGATCGTGTTAGATATCTATTAGATGTGAATTAGATCTCTAAGTAATATCTTGTGGAAATCGTTCAAGAGTAATTTAATATCCAGAATCGCGGAAATGTCAAATTTGACAAGTTAGATCCTAAACAAATCGTTATCGTATCTTGGCGATGTCTAAAAGATATCTAATAGATGTAACACTTTAAACCCTCGCGTTTTGTACACATATTTAATTACACAAACGGGTCTACCGCGATATAATTTCATTGTTTTTACCTTTAATTCCGACGTTTCAGCTGAGTTGCACCAGCTGTGGTCACGTCGGAATTAAAGGTAAAAACAATGAAATTATATCGCGGTAGACCCGTTTGTGTAATTAAATATATCTAATAGATGTCTATTACAAAATCCGAATCGGGCCCTAAGAGCGCGCCAAGGTAATTTTGAACACCTCGCCCGCTTAGCAACTTCTGCTGCTGACTGTACACCTGTTCTTATATTATAAAGGCATTGACTGTGAAGTTTTCAATGTCAATGTAAAAGTTACCAAAATTTGTAACTATTACGTATCCTATAATTTGTTACGTAACAATAATTTCAAATTAAGCTTCTTGGCTTCATTGTAAAAGTTATATATTAATAATGTCGATAAGATTAGTTTTTAATTAGTATCAATTTACAAGTTTAGTTAGACTTGTGAAATTATTTCAAAATACTAGGTATTACTTTGTGAATTCAGAATATTTTAGGAAAAAGTTAAATTAGTATAAGTAATTTTATATTTTATTACTTAGAGTCGTTTTTATGTTGTTTAAGATGTGCAATAAAAAGTTATTTCATTTAATTAATTAATCAATCAAGTAAAATGCTATTAAATTATACAGATAAATAAGAGTTTTATTGTGTGTGCGTAACTACACGTTTCATTAGGTATATTTTGATAAAAACATGGAAAAATATAATTATATTTTCTAGACTTAAATCTTTTATAATTGTAATACTATTGAGTTTATTGTATTTATAGGCACTTTTTGTTGCATACTCAAAAAATATATTTATTTAAAATAAGTAGTTTTGTCAAAAGTACTAAAATTGTTTTTTTTACACAGTATAAAAATTTAATTGATTACAAACTAAAATAAATGTCATAAACTGCGAAAAAATTACCAAGCCTAATGAGCAAGCAAGTGAGCCTGGAGCAATGGAGGCCTTGGTCACTTTTTCTCAGTACCTATATGACATTTATTACATTTTATAATTTACCTATACAAAAATTAATGTAGTTTGTTTTGTCTCGGGGCCCTCTATGATTTGGTCGAGCATCCCCCACCTATCACGCATCGTTTAAAAGTTGCCATACAAACAAACAACAAGAATATTGACCAGGTTCGAATCCCGGTTATGTATGATAGATTTAAAAAAAAATTGAATGCCATTATTATTAAATCTAAAATCGAAACCATGGTTCCTAAGAACAGATTTCGCTATCTCTCATAGTTTCCGACTTCTCCATACTGACCCATTTGGATTGATCACCCTGTATAGTAATGTTTCTTCTTGAAATAAAAACAAATTAAAATATTTTCAGAAAATAATTTAATTTGTTCTAATACTTCTAATAGTATGCATTGATTGGGTCCATAAAAGTATATTTTAATACATACTTAGTCATTAATCAGGCTTGATAATAGTTGTAAAAATATTATGAAACTGTTGACATTACAAACAATTATCTTAGCATTTCATTAAAATATAAATGAATAAACTTATTTGCATGGTATAATAATATACTCCGCCTGGTACTCCATTCCGAGATTCGCGTATGACCTAACTGACACGCGCCTACGTCATCATGCTGTTTACAGGTTCTCAAACTTTGAAATGTGGGAGAATTTTAACCAACGGTGAAAATTATTTTAACGGCATTAATTTTAAGTTATTCATGTAGAAACATAGTAAAATAAAACAAATCTAATGTATTAAATTAAACTTTATTTATCTATACAAGACAAACGTTTAAAAAACTAATTCACAGTTACACATTAATTACCAAGCTTACGACGTGAAAAGTTTGGAAAACACTGCGACTGCTGACACTGAGCGAGAAGGAAATAACAATTAACACGCGTTCGACAAGGATGACGGTCAGGGCATGAAGTTATCTAGATCCGAATTGTCAAATGTCCACAGCGCTATCCTGTGGTACCAGTAGTATAAACGGAATTACCCGAAAGTCTGAAATTTCTTTCGTGAATCGGAAGATATTGCTAACGAGTAATTAAAAATGACGTGTTATTGTAAAATTTAAGCTAAAATACATATAAATGAAAATTATAAAATTATAAAGAAATATTTTAACTTATTAACCATAGGTATAATGTACCCATGTAACATGTTATGTTGAAATAAAGTGGCAATGTTATTGTGACGTAATCGCGTGTCACTCTGGGAATAGAAGACCATGTTTTATTAGACCATGCTTATTTGATTCATATAGTAGAGTTGCAAGCTACTTGAGTGTTATGAGTACCTAAGTACCTACCTACATATGAATCATTAAACCGATACCTTTTTGTTAACCTTGAAATAATACGATAAAATAATGTTTATTGCGAAATTAATTAGGTCAGTAAGTATAATTCATATGATTAATTATATATAAAATCTTGTTAATACCTACAAGGGGCTATTCATAAATTACGTCATTTCAAATTAGGGGAGGTTAAACTAGGTAAAATTTAGGAAGGTACCATAGCAATTAGTACCTACCTACCTATGTGTTCATGGTGTATGTAGTCAACACGCATGTGACACCGTGCGTCCCTACGCTACGTCATCTTCTTACCATTGCCACGGATGACAAGCAATCGTAAATATGTGACGCTTATGATGTTTGTCTAAACGCATGATGCAGCGTGCGTTTGCCTCGAGCGTCGTTGCCCGAATGGCGGTCGCGGGGCGCGCGGGGCGCCTGCGCCCGCGGGGGGCGGGGCGAACAGCTGAGCTGGGTATATTGACAGCACGTTGCTTGCCATCCAGTCGGTCCGCAGCCTTCGCGGAGTGCGAACGTCACAATTGATATGATCACCGCTCGCAGCATATGAACTCACGCTGCGGTAGGGTAACGATAAAATTATGACTTTTGGAGCTAAAGAAGACGTTCGAGTAATAAAGGAGTTTCATAGGATTGTTTCAAGGTATTGGGAAATCTCCGGTGCGACTGCCGAGAGGCGTGAAAAACTATAAAAACAGTGTGACTGTGTTGTGTTTTTTTTAATGAAAATGGTGCCCCAACAAGTGTCGGATGTTCGGTCCATGTCGCCGACTTCGAGCGCCGGTCCGGTGTTCGGTTCCCAGTTGGTGGACAAAAACTCGTCCACACCTTATACGGATGCTACACAGGTAAGTTTTTTGCGAAGTGAAAAATTGGTAAAAGTGTGGAAAAGTGATTAAAATAAATTACAAGTCAAAAATTTAATCGACAAAAATTAACTTCAAATTACACTGAAATTGAAGAAAAAAACATTTAAAATGAAATAAATAAAAAATTATGGAGCTACAAGTAAAATCAAAACAAAAAACGACTTTCAAAATTTAAAACTTGAAAACACAACTGTCGAAACAAGTCTAGGTTACCTTCAAAACAAAAAAAAAACAAACCAATTTTTCGCGAAAACAAAAATATACAACTCAATGACATTTGAATTTTGAACGTACCTACTTAAATAACAAAATTCTATTCTAAATTTGAATTTTGAGACCGTAAAATTCTAACAGTTTTTTTAAACGTGTGCCACGGACCATGACTACCTACGAAAAAAAGTGATCTAAATTCGTAATCGAATGATTTGAATGTTTATTTGTAACGAGTGAAATGCGCAGTAAGTTCGTTTATCACGCCGTAAACATGTTTTTGTGATAATCTACGCGAGAAAGTACTATTTAGATAAAAATGCGGAAAAATAGATACAAGTAAATAAACTCGTGAATAAAATTATTCATAGGCGTGTTGTCGTCGCAGCGAACGGAATGAATACGAATGAGGCCATATTTTTGCATTTAAAGGCATTAAAATACAAATTAGTTTCCGCAAATGCATTAAATCCAATGACACACAAAATACGAAGGTGATCTTCGTCCTACTATTTTTTTAAACGCCATAGTGACAATCTATGGTAAAAAAACGTATTTACTACATTTTTGCAAAATTTCAACTGTCTCGAAAAATGTGAATGTTGTGATCCACATTATACACAAGTTTATGTAATAAAAACCAATTTGGTGCTGAAATACAGTTATAAATGTATGTGCAAATAGTTAAATTGTTCGAAAATTTGTGCAAGTGCTATTTTACGAAATAGGTATGACTTAGTGTTTTTCTCATTACAAAACTTAAGTTTGCGTTCAAAATTTGATATGTGGGCCTTTTTTCCTCTTATTACCTAAATATTATTATATTAAATAATATTAACAATTAAAGGTAAAAAATACCTACTATCAAATTTCGCAATTTACTTCTCCTTGGCTTGGGCATTGCATCTGACTTATGCCTTGAAATTAATTCTAGAAAACGAATATATTAACATTATTAAAGTAACACACCTATATAATCAATAAAATATTAAAAACGTTATTAAATTACCCATTAATCATAAGATTGCACATTAACAATAAAATTCTAAGTGATTTAACACGTGCCTCTTAGAATCGCACAACTAAATTTATTGCATTGAAATAAGTTATTTAACAGAACTATAAAATCGGCGTTTTACTGGAAGTCCAAAACCTATTTTAAAGTCATTAAATTTGTTGACGATAAAGTCTAGACATAGTTATTAATAAATATGTATTTAAATCAGTAAAGTTCTAACCTAACCTATAAACGATGACGACCCTAAACGAATGAACGATACACTAGGGGTTAAAGTTTAGATTTACAACGCAAAAGTAATAAATCTGTTCAAAATTAAAAAAAAAAAACATTTATAGACACCGTACATATATGTGTATTGTGTAACTTCAAGTTAGTAAAATTAAAATAGCTATAATTAAGTTTATAATTTATGTATCGTAGTGTGATTACTCAGAAACACAAATCAAAAAATATTTCATAAAATAATTTGATTTGTCTCCTAGTTATCTTAAACACCTGTTTATTTTTTACAAATCGATGAACTGGTATAATGGTCATAGTTTGACTAAAAGTGTATAGGTACATAGTACTACAAGAAAAACAAAAATAAACTGTATATGCGTTAGGAATTTAGACAAGCCTAACACGGCCCAAAAAATGTTTTAACTATAAATAAAGTACTACGCCATACATTTTTTACGCAAGAAACAAATGAGCGTTCCATACTATTTCCTATGGGCAGTACTTCATAAAAAAACTGACTATAATTCGCGAGAAAACCTTGAAGTGTTGTGAACTCAAGATATTTGAGTCATACTCGTAACGAAGTTCGTGAACTGTCCAAGATTAACGTTCACAAGAGCGATGACACGACAAACAACTTTTCAAATTATCGCACTAACCGGTGATATGACGTCGCAAATGAAGCGATATCAGTCACAACAATCGATAAAACGAGAGGCACTGCCTATCCGCGAAGCGAAATACGTAAAATGCGCCCAGGGTACGGGTGCATTAACATTTTCAATGTCAACCCGTAATATTTTTAGCTCTGTCTGTGTGTGTGCCTCGTGCCGACGAGCGTGTTTGCTTGTCTGTGCAATGCGTGCTCGCGTGCATTCAACTCCAAAAGAGCATTAAAGCTTAATTTTATTCTACACATACGTCTGTTGCTCTTAAACTGTGAGTGGTACTAGGAAATGATAATCTTAGGTCATTCGCGCTTGTTTCAACTCAACGGAATATTCAGGAAAATTGTCTTGACACGATCTCCGTAATTAGCTCCTGGATTCGCTTAGGCCTTAATTAACAGCCACTGAGCGAATTATCAGATCATAAAAATCTTAATTGCGTAGAAACAAATGGGTTTAATAAAGTTTTGTTTATTTACACCATGCTGCATTAAAGATAACTTTTCATTTGCATTTATGTATGAATTTTCATTAGAATTGTTCCAGCTATTTATACCTATGAAGAGTAACAACTTTTGTAAGACATAATATCTTGATTAGTCTTCTACCAATCTTAAGGCATCAATTCTGCTGATATAAAGGTGTTTAATCTTACCTAGAAAACTACGGCGAGATACATTAAATCTATGTATTAGATTTATGATCTAAAATTGATAGTAAAAAAACAACTTGCAAGTCAGTTGCTCTCAGTGATAATTATCACGCGGAAACGATTAAAACCATTACTACAACATAATGGATTAACTACAATAGCTTAAGAAATTAGCGACGTTCAATCATCACGATACGCGATATCTAACAAAAACAACGCAGTTGCACAATCCCAGTGAAGATTGATAAATCATGATACGAGCTAAAAAATAACAATGGAAAAAAAACTTACAAAAAATAACAAAATTAACTTAGGGCGGAGTCTCGGGTCATTATAATTTGAACCGAGCGAACTGCGGACTTGTTTCTAGTCGGTTTTTGTTTTTTGCTAGCGTAGCGCTGTTGCCGGCCGCTCGACTATACCTTTCCACCAAGGTTGATTCACGCCTCCTAGTACCTTTAACACTATTGTCCGCTCCAAAGCGATTGTTACATTATACAATCGAAACTGAAAAACCCGCCTCGCCAGCTTTTAATTTACTTTAAGCACTTCCTAGAAAGAAAAGGCACTTTGTTAAGCCCGACGCTAACTTTTCCTTCGTGTTTGTCTACTATCGTCGGTTTGCTTACAACTGCTACTCACGAAATGCCCTGTTTGAGAATTTCAGCTATTCCGATTACATTTTTACTTCAAGTTTCGAACTTCTGTATATGCGAGGGGTTGGCATTAAATTTCGGAGCGTTGTATCGGGGTAATAATTTAACTTTAAGAGCGCTGGTAACCATTCGAAAACAATTCTGTGTTAAAATCCTTTCCTCGCATAAGTTTATCGCTTAAGTAAGCAAATTTATGTACCCTAATGCAGTGTTGGCAGTTCTGTGCAAATCAACATTTGATTGTAAAATACGGACCTATGTCGGCAAATGCAATTTGCTCTACACTTGTGGGTGGTATTTAATGGCACCATTATATGCCGGGGAACGGCGAATGTTGCCCAAGAAAATTACCGCTCAAGAACAGACGTGTCTATCAAACTCAACAAGTACACAGGTTATTGAATAGTCTGGGTGCGGTGTTTTTGAAAAACAGCAGCGCGAGTTCGCGGTCTCGCCGCGGATCCGAGACTTACCAAACTCGTGACATGTGAAAACAGAAAGTCGACACTGCAAATAGCAATAAATTCCGGGCCCGTTTGACACGGACTGAAAAACGCAAGAACAACTTCCATGGGAAACAACAAAAATAAACCAATATATCCTTCACTCCTGTTTTCCGCATACGGGTTCATTTACTCTACGGTAAACAAGCGTCGGTTTTACAAAATTGGATATTTGAACTTTTCAACGTTAAATGTGATTACTCGCTTTATGCGAACCTAGTTCACGTTTTGTTTGAGCTGTTTGAAATGGAATTGCGTTTGTGTTCGACTAAATCAAGGCTTCAAGAGGCCTAATCAGAATGACTTCCATCAACAATTTCTGTAAGTCTCGTTAGTGAAGGACGGTGTAATCAAAATTCATTACACAAAATGAGCGCGGGCCTTCGGAGATACCATTTAGGGTGTTTATTCATGTATTCCGAACAAGTTCATTTCAGACATTTACTCCTCCAAGTCTTACCCCATTAGCGATTTATGTATGTTGATTGGATCCCCAAAAACTTGCCCAAGTTTCACGGCTCCCCTTAAGTCGCTGGCTTGATTAGGTGTTTTTAGACGAAGCAACTTTATTGTGGAAGTTTGATTGGAAAGTAATGGAAGGTCGGCGTCGTGTTATCGCTCCGAACAACGCGCCGTTAAATCGTAAGGATGTTATTTGTATTATTGCTTTTCGATGTTATAAATAGCTGGGTCCTCAAGTTGTTAAGTGCCTCGTTGTTTTTACTTAGCTACTTGTAATGGGCCTACGAATCACGTTCTTATAGAGCTTTGCTGTTTTCGTCACTCGAGAACGTTTGTAACTCGATCTTCTCTCGACAAAGGTTTAAATCTTGAAATGACATCGTAAATATTGGGTCTCCGTTGACCCCATCGAGGTCGCCTGCAATTTTAAAATGATAAATTTCATGACTGGTTTTTAAACACGAGATGACACGGTATACTCGACACTTTCGAATTTTCTCTTTTATTTGCATGCTCGCTGAAGGACACGCAATTAATAATTTTAATAGGGCTCGGAACAATATGGGCTTCATCTAAGGCGATTGAGGTATTATAATAGTTCTACAGCCGTCGTAAACCGGTATTTATAAAGCCTTTCAGGGTAATTTAATTATTAGTGCACGCACACTCAATTCCGTTTTAAGCGTTTATATTAATGGCGCTCGGCATTTTCTGATAATTTTATGCGTTAAATATTCACAATTTGTAGAACATTCTAATCAAAAGAAACAAGTCGGTCGACTATATTTTTAGTAATTATGTGTATTAGATTTTTTACTGTATCTTTAATAATCTAAAATTTCTCAACTTTTGAAAACAAACATAATCTAGTTCAAACATTCCCTTCAAATCTTTCTAGAACTCTTTAGAACTCTGGTTAGTTTCCTAACAAATCTAGTCTATTCCTTCGGTTAAACTTAAATCGGCACAAGACTAACATTACCGAGAACCAGTTCCGCGCCGAGTATTATCGACAATGACCTTTGCTTAAATCGCTCACCAAAACCGGTACCGGACTCTCTTTTTTAGCTTTTGTTGTTTTGTTATTAAATCAGACGGGTACGGTATGATTTTGTTTAATGTTGATAGCAGCCCTACCAACCTTGACTTTCGTTTTGTTCAGATTTGAAATTATTTCATAAGTAATAATACTCTTATGGAACTTAAATGAGATTTCTTGTTGACCAGCGTATACATAGGTATAAAGTTCTTAAACATTACTATTACTGGATGTTATTACATCGATTAAGAGTAAAACGTCTTATTACATTTATAAATGAAATGCATTTTTATTACAAATTTTATTTTACCATCACGTGTGTATTCTTTAACGTTACCTGCACGTATACTTCT
Organism: Cydia splendana; assembly: GCF_910591565.1. Classification (NCBI taxonomy): domain Eukaryota; kingdom Metazoa; phylum Arthropoda; class Insecta; order Lepidoptera; family Tortricidae; genus Cydia; species Cydia splendana. The sequence goes on from NC_085975.1 coordinate 1,237,262, forward strand.
TTATATTTCTTCGCTTAATCTAGTTGAAAATTCACTTAACTTGCGTTTATCTTTATCGGAATTTTGCACCGCAGCAACTTTTGTATCGCACAAGTTTGCGTGTACCAACTTGCTTCGCCTCAATAACCGGTTGAATTAACTTGGTTTATAAAAATCTGCTGGAGTCAGGACTTGGAGTTTGATACTTTAGAACCCTTGTATTCCAGTCTGGAATATCTTTGATAGTTTCAGCAGGAAATTAGATTCCTTGCGCTGCTTGTGCTGACGGGCCTGGGGAATTTGTTAGGTTATCTTATAATAGAATTCTGTAATATCCTGTGCTTACTGTTTAGAGTGGCTTAGACGAAAATTTGATCACGATAGTTAGGCTTTGATCTCATAAAAGATAAAAAGGAACAATGAATACATATTGATGAATATGAATATTATAATATTGAGTGTTTAAAATTAAATACCTTTTCGTTATTCAAACTAATACCAGCTTTTTTACAAAGCTCTTAAGTCAAATGATTATTTGGGCATCTGCCAGACAACCAAATATATTTAAAACAGAAAATCGAATTGAATTTAAAGCCAACTATGACACTTTAAACATTCCCAAAGCTTGTATTTCCAAAGCCGTGTAAGTGTTTGAACATAAAAAGCCGTTGGCAATAGTTGGCTGGCGTGACTCCTGAGTAAATCCTTTATACGTTGGGCAAATTAATCACCCGCCTCGAATTTCCATTCTGCGAAGTTTTATCAAAACTTGGTACACTGGCGGTTGGACGGCCACTTTTTAAACGGTACGTGTAGATTTTTACTTACTTTTTGAAACTTGAAATCGAATTTATTAGCTTTATGGCATAGTCCTGAAAATGATACCTCTTTCTATGTTCTTCTTTGTAAGCTATTAAATTCTTCTGCAATTGAAAACAAATTGCATTAAAGTTAATCATTAAAATTTTATCTACATCACAATCATCATCTAACAATCAACACAACATCATTTTAAAAGTAGAACCGCATAATCCAAAGCTAGAGATTAAATCAAACGACGTGAGCAATACTTAAAACACATTATCTCTGATTTATCTAAAGAAAGCCCAGCTGTAGGACGTAATAAAGATGATGATAAGCTTATAACATATCTTGAAACTGGAACTATTTATCTGCAGTAAGTAAATTAACGATTTAAGCATTTAAAACGCGGCGTTATAGGTACCTACCCGGCCCCCTAACCCTAAACTAAATTGCTTGCCCTAAATTTACTACCAAAAGGAATCATCAACAATTATTATAATTTCTGATTTCTGTACGTTACTTGGCAAACGCCGGGCTCTGGATACCATCCAGCCTGAAGTGTTTACTTGGTGCTACTAAATTTAAGTTTAGTCTCAAAGGGGTTCAAACGAGCTAAGTTTAGTCTTAAAGCTAAAAGTTTCGAGATCGTTGCTTGAAAAAATGCTTTGGGGATCCAGTTTTATGCGGGGCTATACTTTTAATCATTTTGACGGACGGGAAAATATAAACCAAGTTTACGCTTTTTAGATTGAGTCTACTTGTGACAGATTGAATTTAGTAGGTTATATTATTATTTCCATTTTATTTCAAACAGACGGCGATGACAAGCAAAAATCGAATCATGAAGGTCATAAATATTTTGATAGGTAGTTATGTAGATTAATGAATGTTTAAGAATAGTGATTTTACTAACAAGACTGATCCAGGAAACGATTTCAACAATCTTTTAACCTATACTCCACTCTAGTTAATAACGAAACCCTTTTAACTAAAACTGAAACGTCGGAAATCCATAAGGAATGCAGTGGCCTAATTGATTGAACTGTGGAAAATAAACAAGGGCTCGGAAATAAAGATTCACCTGTGGAGTTAGGTAATTGGAAAAACATCACTTTGGTAATAGGGTTCCGTCGAAATACTCTTTTGGTAAAACTGAGTGTTCAGCTCAGAGAAAACATAGGTATAAAAGAAAGGGTTACAAATACAAATACAAAATACAAAATACAATAGTAGTTTATGTGACTGCTACATAATGAAAGGCATTAAAATACGAGTGTGGGTTTATGAAACGAATGAAATGAGTTTCATAATAGTATCACACGAGTGTTTTAACGCCTCATTATGTACAGTTACATACACTGCTTTATCTACACACATATTATAAACTTTCTATGATATATTCACTAACCTCATATTACAACCGACATTGGGGCACTTTCCTCTCTGGCGGAACTCGCAGATATGAGCTGGCGTCTCCGAAATATCTTTATCGCACATTTTACACGAAACTTTTGTTATAGTTACTTTAAAAACAACAAAACAAATTATTTTTTACTACAAACTAATTAAAAGATAAACTGTACGTCAAATGGCGGCAAATGAAAACTTTTTTCACGCATGTCACGCATCCGTAGTTTTTTTTTTAATTCAGAGACAAACTAGAGTCGGGGTCGATTACCATATCGTCCGATACCAACTTACAAGCGAGATTTGTCAATATTGTATGCAATTGACATTTGATTTCGAATAAAACGTCATCTCGACTGATATTAGAATAGGGGTCAAATCAAATTGCTTTTTTTTTCAAAGATGTTCGAAATTTGAATTTCATTACCAAATCGATTTTGATATAGTAATGAAGCTATTACCACATTTTCACAGATAAGAAATTTGCTGTAACAAAACAGTTTATCGTAATGTGGGCCATTATTTACGGATTTTTAAGGTATCATAGAGAGTTTATGATATGTGTGTAGATATAATTCTTTATTCCATAAAAAACAGTACATATAATTTGAGGGATGGTGTCTCCCGGTAAGCAATATATGCCTGTGTTGGGAGGCACCGCTCTTCCGTTATTATTGTAATCTAAGGGTTGCAATTGAAGATTATATACAGCGACAGATATGATTATAAATAAAGAACCTTCTTAACTACCTAAATTACACATGGAAGGCATAAGCAGTTAAATTACAATACACTACTTTATATTAAATTTTTTGATGTAAATTGATTTTGATTTAGAACTTGCAACTTCGTATGAATATCTCATAAAACAGTTGTAAATATGTATAAGGCCCACTTGCACCATCCCACTAACCCGGGGTTATGCGGTTAAACCGTTTACTCAGTGTCAAATTGTACTGCTAACCATGGTAACTCCAGGTTTAACTGGTTAACCCCGGGTTAGTGGAATGGTGCAAGTGGGCCTTAGTCGTTATGATGAAACCTCATTTAGGTCTTCCTTTAAAAGTCTTTCAGATAGTATAGTGACTTTTGCGTAGATAAGAAAAGCGGTAACCTGGTCCACTATTTAATTCCGTAAGCAGCTGCTAGACGTTGTACAAAAGCATACGGATCCATCCATAAAATCGTCTCACGCTTGACCGCACACACAATCAGATTAAGTTTCGCAATATTCTTTTTTCGGGCCAAGAATAATAGATTAGGCATTCAAACATCTTGCTTGTTAATGGAAAGCAGGTTATTTCTATTTCTGACTCGAACCGATACAGTAAAGAAGATCACATGGAAACTCTTATAAGGTTTTATCTTGTTATAGTTTTGTATTATTTTCTTTCTATCTTTTGCCAGTATGCGATTGATGGTAATCAATTACTTTTAGTTTATTATTGATATGTAATTGCGACTTTATTTTCATTCATTTCATTATTTTCTTGGTAATTGCTTATTTGTAGTAATGAAATATTCACCAAACACCAATGACGATTATTTCTATTACCTTAAAAGCAAAAGCTATTATCTTTCATTATTATATTTAAATATTTTGAATGGAACCTAGCAACGGACGTTTCCATATTATTAATAGTATTATTCGACCATAATGAATATCCTAATGCCTGAATTGTAAGTATTCATGTTTATCGCAATGAAATTAATATCTGTATTTTATATCAATACTAAATTTAAGTTCCAATGAAGTAAAACATGATGATATTTCTCTATCCAGGTCTAATTTCTATTTTATGTTATTATGGAAGAAATTGAACCATAAAATACACATTAATTATATGTTGTTCATTTTATAGTTCCACTTCTGTTACTTCATAAGCTTTCCAATATAAACGAATTAATAAAAGTACTAATAACATATATATATATATATATATATATATATATATATATATATATATATATATATATATATATATATATAATCCCTTTCATAACGACAAGATTTCACTTTGGTACAAAATACAGACATAAAATATAGTACATATTATGGTTACGTACAGATCTGGGCCTAGTCCTGCACCGTGTTCTGGGGTACGGATAGTTAGCATAAAATTGCGTAGATCGTTATTTTAATGGTCATATTTTTAATGTAGCATAAATATTTAATTAGTCGAAGAAGATAATTAAATTTCGTTATTTTATTTTAAATCTAACTAAACCAAATAAAAGATAAGCAAGTTTTTCTATTCTTTTAAATGCTATGCATTTAACTAGATATTCAGTCTCATATTTTCCTAGCACGGTTCCTACAACAGGTTTAGATCTCGTATAACTCGATTTATTATCATTTGTACTGTAAATGTGATAATATGCGTTGAACAAACACGTGTCGTATTTGCATAGATATTGAGATCGCATTACAACATGTATTATAATGTCCCTTTTATATAACTGTAGGTATTCTCAGGGCAAGCGTCCTGTCAAATTTTGGCGACGCGAAGTCGCGTTGCGTTTATGCACTGGTTCCAAGAACTTTATTAACTATATTATTAATTATTTCTACACGTGTATTGTAAACAATAAGTTTTCAACGGTAAACAATAATATCGGTTACATTATCGTCGCTAATGTGTATTGAATTACAGTGTTCTAATTAACTTTGATAACAGCGAGTATATGGACTACGAGTAGGTGTATTGTACATACGAGTATAATATATATGTGACACGTGTTAATATTGTATGTACATGCGATAAAATCATGTCATAGTAAATTTCTACCAAATTTTTAACAATTTTAACTAAAATAGTAAACAAATAATGTTGATTGACATACACCGGACTTAGGGTGACATTCAAGAATTTAAAAGTAAAAGTATATGTTGTTACTCGTTTCGCATTTCGGTCGCATCAATACCTAACCTATGTATCACGTGATTGACGTGCATGATACACAAACATTACGGGCAAGTCATTTCAGAATGAGATCAAATTGACATAAATTTGAAACTTCGAATCGGCCCCCTATTATTAGTTGTTATTCTTATTCAGATATTAATGTAAATTATGTAATATAGTAATAGCCGATTGTGCAGTCTTCAATCGACTAGTGCTAGCAGTAGTCGTAGGGTTCCGTTCCGTTCCGATCGGTTGGTTACTTTTTTTTAGTATAATACCTAGTTCAGTTTATGACATAATATAACAAGTTAGTTCAAGAGAAACCAACCTAAAAGCTAGAACATTTCCTTAGGCTGCTAATGCCCCCATCTGTTCGTGAGCTTTTTTTTCTAGACTGCAACGAGGAAGCGAAGTAATAATAAACACAATTGCTTGGCCTTGAACTTACTGTACGTTTAGTCGCTCGCTCGCCTCGCTTGAACCGGTCCACTCCGCACTCTACGCTAAATTGAACACGATTTTTATGTCTTTTTAATTTTATGGGCTGCAAGATGCAAGAGTTTCTAGAAGGATTTTTTATTTAATTAAAAAATATGCATTATAATCCATTTGGCCTTTTTTATTATACGTATATATATTTGTTGTGCCGTTGTAAATAACTCTAGTCTAAATTATTTTATACGTGTTTCTGACCGCAATATGCTCAATCACCCATGATTCTAGCGAGTTTTGATTACAAAAATCATGATAAACACTAAAAAGTATTAAAAATTAGATTTCACAAGAAACCTATTCTGTTATTTCTAAAAAGGGGTTGTAAAAAATTGACTCCTACTATCGCTTGTATAATAAACACAAAAATCTGTAGCGAATCATGATTCAGAATAACCGATTTAAATAGGATGTTAAATAAATCCCACCGACTAATTTTAAAACAGTTGTTTATATAGGTAATTAGAAGTTTTAAAGGATTGACAATCAATATCTCGCTAAATGTTTAACTGCCTTCAAAAAAAGGAGGAGGTTATCAATATGACCGTATTCTCAAAACTCCGTCACCATGAACCGATTAAATTTGTAAAAATTTTTTTTATTGTAGTTAGTCCTATTTTTGTCAATGCCCTGATGATTTTCTGATGACGAGATCCATGAGGAATTGAAGGACCTTCTCAAATCTTGTGATTTTTGTATTTTTTACAAACAATAATTGAGTAGAAAAGGGACCAACCCGTACAGACCGGTGTAGTTTGGCCCCAGGCTCCAAATAAGGCGAGAGCACGGATACCTTGTTATTACTAGTTTAAAAGAGACGGGAAAACACGGGCCTTAACAACGTGCCCTTACATGTTTCTATTAACCCCCTGCGGCGATGTCATCACCATGTTTTTTGTGAACTAGAATAATATGTAGTTCGTTTCTTGACTGGAAATAATAGTTCAATTGTTAGTTTTTCGGTTGAGTGATTTCATGTGGAATGTTTAATCGTGATTAACATAAATACACTTTAGATTGTATTTTTTTGCTTTTCCAGTGTGTCAAATATCTTTATTTGTACATACAATAACAATAAGTATACAATACTTATTAAACTTATAAGGTAGATTAAAGATACATTTTCGTATGACTTGACAAAACGTTAGAGATCAGAGATCAATAAAAGTAATATGTAATTAGTATTTATGTAGGTAGTAGGCACAGTTTGTCAATACATTCATAGGGAATTACCCAGATCAATAATGTATTTGAACAAAATAACACCTATGTTTTATTTTAACCCTTAAACAGGTTGTGTATCTATAAGTACCACATAGCAAATGATTTTTTTTTGGCGAGCTGAGTAAATACAACGACCGCAAAATATCATTGCCGTAAAATCTATTAAGTGGGTGATATCGGAACGTAAAAAAATTACAGGTGTCAAAACAAATTTCATTGACAATTTAGTAGTCAAATTCAAATCGACAACAAATGGCAGTTTTTGTACGTTTCTCCCGCTGTATAAGTTCGCTACGCCGAAAAAAAGTACTGTAAGTATTTTGTTTTGTATTTTTATGGTAGATTATTAGATAATGTATGTGTAGTAAGTCATAATTTAACTTAGTTATTGTTTTCTGATAAAATATTCGCTCTAAAAGTTTGTGGTTCGTATGAACACTCTGCCCGTCTGGGGCACGTTCAAGTGGTTTCTAAGTGGCCACTGCCCTGCAAGGAGTTTACATGTAATTTAAGGGTAAGATTTATGACTATGAATGAACCCTCATAGTACAAAAATAACATATTTTCCTTTGGTTTTTAAATTAAATATTTATTCAACGGTTAGTTTTACGAGCCACGACATCCGCGTGAGCCAAGCAAGTGCTGGCAGTTAGTGTATTTTGTGACGCAAGTAAAATGTGATATCCACATGACTTGCCCTTAAAACTACTCTCTATAGCTAACAAGGCAGTGGCCATATATGTACCACGTAGCACCATTTTTCACGGGCAGTGGGCATATAAAAACCACCGGGTTTTTTTTATTGAATTAATGATAATAAAAATAAAACAAGAAATTACTTTCCTTTTAACGCTATTAGCTACCCGAATCAGTAATCAAAAGTAAATGCGTCAGGCCTGTTTAAGGGTTAATATGTCGAATACTTATATACTATTTAGTTCCTTTTGATAAGTATATATGTAATTGCTTATTAAAGTCTCAACATCCCTGTTAAAATGATTTACCTTTTTTATATTTAATGTCTACACAGTCTTTACAAACAGAAATTCACACCATTCTAAAAACATCGGTACAAAACAATTACTCATTAATAAGTGAATATTTAATAATGTCTAAATATATAATTGTGACGGTCGTAAAATTGAGTCAGAAACGTCAATTAAGCCAAAATTGAACGTTCCCGAGTCGTGAACGTGTAATTAAAACGCTCTAGACGCGTTGGGGGGGTTAACTCCCTTACCTCATATCTCTCTGAAGACTCCATCAAATCTCGACTCTATCTCCTAGTGATAAAGTCTAATTATAAATAGATTCAAACGAGATATGAGCATTTGTAAGTTATTAGTATTTTGTTGTTAAGAATTTTGTACACGAAAGGTGTTTGGATCAATTTAGTTCTTTCATTAAACGTAATTGGGAAATACGTTTTTGGGCACAATTTGACAAAATTACAATTAAGTTGACAATTAGTAAATTGAGGAGTTGAGTGTTAGATTAATTACAAGTGTTTTATAATGCTGGAGTACCATGCAAAGTACCAAAAGTAAAAATAACCCAAACAAAAACATAACATTTGAAAATATTTGATAGGTACTGAATTATAAAATTGTAATCTTTCAGGCGAAGAAGTTACCTGTAATGAATAGATAAATGGTTAAAAGATCTACTAGAGACTACCAGTATAAAATTAAATACCTTTACAACAATATTTGAAATATACAAATGACGTAAAGGCCAAATTGCGATCAGTAAAAGTTCTCCATAAATAAGCTTCAAGAAAAACAGCGAGTTCACTTTTCCAGCCTCAAAGTCTTTCATCCGCCGTATTTCGTTCGGTTCTCATTCACGCTCATTTCCATATCTTGTCCTTTATAAAAGTTTGTCTTCGGCTTTTGGAAGTTTATCAACTTTCTATGACGAATGTTCATTTTACTTACTTCTGTAAAAAGTGTTAAGTATATAATTAAATTATTCAAAAAAATAATTTCATGAATAAACTCAATATTTAATAACTTTTTTGTTTTACAAACGTAAAATCGGATCTTGATTACAGTACTGTTACACAGAAAATATATCTTCATTTACAGTTTTCTTAGCTGCTTTAGTTAAAGTAATCAAAATCCTATCGTCCCTTCGTTCAAGAACTCTGTTTGCAAATCCCACAGTGCATGTAATATTATGTGCATGCAATAAAAATTAAATGTACTGTACGTAATGTAATGTACTGTCAATGTAAAATCATCGCTGCGAGTTTTTTTTTTCAGTAGGAAGTCACTAAAACCCACCCTTGCATTTCGCGACAGTTCAAATGTAAATACTATATTTTTTCTAGACCCAGACGTTTAGTTAACCGGCCAATAAAGATAAATCAAGTGCGGCAAGGGAATTGAAAAATACCGAGATCTTTTTGCCAAGAAAAATGTTTAACAAGCAAGAAGCAGACAGCGGCGCGAAACGACGCTGTTTAGCCAGAAAAGCATGTCCCTTACGACAATTTGTAAATAAGACGTAACTCCATCAGTTGTTGTAGCAAAAACTATCGTGCGTGAAAGGTTTAAAGTTTAAATTTGCTTAAAGTACTTAGACTTATATAGTATTTTGTTTTGTTTCAGGTTTGTGCAGTTTTTTGGAACTATCGAGAGAAAAAGGTATTTTAATGCTAGGAATTTAGCCTTTGACGATTACTAAAGAGAAAAACGAGCGGCAAACTTCATGTAATCTTTTTGTATCATTTATATTTAATCTATAAACAATTAAACTCCCTAGATTAGACTAACTACAACAGACTAAATTTAATTAAGGTAAAGACTTAGTTGAGCTTTATTCTAACTTTGAGGCATGTTTTTATAACTAAAGGGTTGAATGGACATAGATAACCAAGCCATTATTTGCTCACGACGTCCAAGGCGTGGGAACTTCAAATTTATTAGGGTCTCTAATGATCCAAGTTATCTCAAACTTGGAGTAATGATAGAAGCCTGATTTACAAATGATATGCACTTTACCGGTTGACGTTTACCAAAATCTCTGTTTGAGGCAGCTTAAATTTACTTGTACGCTGCTAGCTTAAGTATTAAGTTGGAAAAACAAAACGCTTTGCTATTTTATGTCGATGTCTATAAAATGTTATTAGCTTAGTTTTCATCGCTTTAAATGTAAAGGACGGTAGAAATAATTCACATAAATACAATTACGAAGTTAACAGGTGAACTTGTTGGTTGATTTTACATTTAAAATGTATTTAATACTAAATTATACTCGGTATAGAATTACCATTATGTTTCGTAATAGACTTTCGGTATATGTAAACTCATAATTATTAAAATTTAAATTCAATTAAATTACTTAGACTTAAGTTCAAATATTTTCATTAAAAAAGTGTCGTAGTAGACACTAACCAAGTTCTTAATTGCAAACAAAATGAAGTAAAGGACAAATTAACACGTAAGCACGGAAACAAGAATTACCCGCCTAATTGCAGTAGGTAGGTGTAGAACAAAAAGTCTCAATAGCGAGTGACTCGTTCACTAATACAGTGCCAATATTTGCCCGCGCCGACTCGCCGGATATAGTGGATCAGGACGCTGTAAGTGCCAGTGACTCTACAGAAACCTTTAAAGCGTTTAAACTGTGAAGTGAGGTAGAGTTACGTAACGTTATGTTAAACGTTATTTAATTATGTGTAGTTCTTAGTTGCTTGTTATGCAAGTTATGTTTTTAGATAAGTACTTAAATACTAGTAAAAATACTCTATATTGAAGGAATAAGTATTTCACAATAATGTGAAATGCTTTTGAAATATAGATTAAAGATGAAGAGATATTATATTTGATAACGTCTAAAAGAGAATTATTATATACCTACAACTTACTTTTACATAAAATGTTTCCTATAGATCAGACTAATAAGTTATTTCTGCTGATGTTGAATTATGGTAAACTGTGTTATAAAAACAAAACATTTTCTTAACTCATGTAACTCATAATTCAATAATCAAGTTGAGTTAAGTACGTAAATGAATAGTTCTTTTTCACTAAAATTGAATCTGGATTTACCTATTCTGTCCGGAACAAATCAAATTCATAACCCGTTCTTATGAGTATACGTCTCAAGAAAACATTTCCGACATTATCCTTTACCCCGTTTTGTCATACCGCAGTCGTTGCACAAACATTGTCTGTTCTTTCGATGCAGTCCCGAGGGGTGTAATGGCGTTAGGTCTTGAGATATTGTGGAATGGTAATGCTCAGCCGCTCTAACTTTGCAGCAGATATTTAGAGTTCTGCGGAACTAACACGTTTTAGAGCTGGGGAAGATTGGTTCTATAAAAAATATGCAAGTAAATAATTTCATATCCATTCTGACAGCTATATTTTTCCATAATCGTAAAGGAACAATAAACGAACAACATCGAATAGGAACGATAAAGTATTTTAGTCTGATTTAGTGCTAAATTATCTTGTAATATGACAGTTACATGACAGTGACAGTTACAACAAGCAGTCTAACATGATATTTTACGAAATTACAAAATGAGTAGGTAGGTACGCTAGAATCGATATCACGGTTTGCTGCGATAAAGCGTGTATTCTTTGGCCCGCAGTTCACTCGATATCGAACGTTGATAGCCGATTTGTATGTCTGTCAGACGTTTGATAAGTGGAGTGCTATCCACAATTTGCGGACTCGCTAGTTATAACCCCCCTATCATCAGCAAAAGCTATCGCCCCAGGCGACTGGGAAACACACACGTGAAAATAAATGGACACTTGAATAAAATTACGAGCCCATAAATCGGAAAACGCACTTCATCCAGCGAAATAAAAAGTTCAATTTGGTACAACAAAGTATCGTGCGGGTTCATGCGTCGCATCTGCGTCCGTTCGGACTTATTGATTGTGAGCAGATGCGACGGCCTGCAGCGGGAATGCATCCGTTGCCGTCAAAATATTCCGATGAAAATTCAAGAGAACAAGGCATCTCGCGGGAGCACTACAAGGAAGTTCCTCCGCGTAAAGAATTGCCAAAGTTGCCGCGACGTCTCGACATCGCTTTGAATATCAACTCTGAATCCTATATCGACTCAACTTCACTAACTAGACTTGTAATGACGCAATAGTTTTTACAATTGAGGATTCCGCTTGCGAACGAGATCGAGGGTCGTATTGAGAGTTCCTTCCCCGGCCCTATTGACTCCGTAATGTCTCTCATTTCCCCTACACCACGGGATAAGAAAAGTTCCGATATCGCATTCGACAAGGAAATGAAAGTAGGCCTTTCACTCGCCCGCTGAACTTAGTACCTTTGATCTTTCATCCAAAAGTTCGAGTTAACTGGAATACAAAGACAGTCATGGCCATCTGTTTAGTACCCTTAGTGTCGACTAACTAATTCCAAGTTTAATGAGAAACTCGTCTGTAGGAATAATTCGATTGCGAGTTAATTTGGACGTTTGGTTCGTTTACCTTTTTGATGTCGGGCTAAATTAAATTGTGTGCGGTGCAAGTACAGTTAGACGGCGGTGATGAATCATCTGCCATAATGCCATCCTCTGCCCTTTTCTGTATAGCTATCATTAGTGTAATTGCTTCGCACCAGGCAGAGCCATCGATCCGGGCATTGTGCGCCGTCGAGCCAACATATCAAACAATTTACTTACAAGACGGCTATGATTTCTTTATTACGCTTTTATCCTTTTGTCCGCCACTCCACTTCCCTCTCTGATATCCGTCTCCGAGATAGGTGATATTGAATTTTGAAATGTATAAGGTATTCCTTTTATCTCGCGGGGATTTGTATATTTACAGCGTGAAAAGTGATTTAGGGAAGTCCATTTCATAAATTGGTATTCCTACTGTTTCGTATATTTTCGTGTGAAATCCGTTTAAAGATTAAAACGCGAGCTCGAGGGAGATTTCCGTAACGCTCACAAACATAAGCCGCATTAAATCAGTTCCAAAAGAATTGTGTTCCAGTTCCCTGCGAGTAAAGCACTTACGGTAATGTATTTATAATTACGTTTCTATGTAGGCTTCGGTCGTGACAACTCTCGAGTTTCATGTATCCATTTGTAGTTATTATTATAATACGAACCATGACCGTATGAGGTTCGAATGCTCCAAATTAGCTGCAGTATCAATGTTATTCACATGCTAAAATTACGTTTTGTATTATATCCGTTTTTTAATATCTTGAATAGTTTTGTATCTCAACCGGTATTAACCGCAATCTAAAGATGCTTGTTTTATCGAGTTTTTAAATACAACTAGTTTTTTTTTAAAGTCATTTGTATCGTAAAGTGATTTGGTCTTCACCTATCGTTTTCAGAACCGGTTAGATTATAATGATACTATTTTGCTTAATCCACACTGGATTTGCCGTCATTCATTTTACTATCAGGGATAAAACAGATTATTCCGCTGGAGTGTTCACGCGAATGAACATTTAACAAGGTAGGGAGGTTGATAATTGTATTCCTGGTAGGGTGCTATATTACATACGTGTGTAATTATTGCCGACCGTGTCTGGGATAGGAGGGCGGCGCAGTCCGCTTTCCCAGGCCTCTAAATGCTCCGTTAGGACAAACACAGTGCGTCAGCCTAGTATTATACTAGCTATACACGGAAAATTACTGTAGAACTGTTTTTTGTTCCCATACTGTACTTTGTTATCTAAAATTACAGGTTAATCTCCGCTGATGTCATTTGGTTGTATCGGCCATTTACAAATTGATTGGCTTGTTCAAATTCGTTAATCCCGGGCTGTTTTTGCAACTAATGGTCTGTATACGCTAACCATTAGGCGCTGTTTACCGTCTGCTTTGGGCTTGAGACTTTGCTGTTTTCTATACAAACAGGGTTTTCGAGTTCGGTGTTAGCTTTGGGTTTATCTTGGCGATGTTGTTTTACACTTACAATTAATTCGGCTTGTTAAGTTTGCTGTAAACAGTCCCAACTTTACTTATAATTAGTACTTACTATTTTTCTTCGTAGTTAACGAAGTGCTATAAAAATTTAGCCATTTAAAATTTGCAGACATATTGTCGTAACTGTCGTATATAACAAAAAAAATGGACGGAACATCGTTTCGGTACTTAATATCCGCACGAAAAAGCAGTAAAACGCATAATATATCATTCGGCGGAACAGTAGATCATTACGTTATTTTACTTTAAGAGCTAACTATCCATAAATTTAAACTACGTAGGCAATTAGCGTAACGGACAGCTGATAAATTATGACTTACGTTACACGTACGTTAAATCAAAACAGTGTAAATGCCACAGTAGCATATGTTTTTAGTGACATTTTACCAAATAGCATGAGATTTAGAGACTTGTAACTGATAAAGACTGCTAATCGCCAAAATAGGTAATACATTTACGAAGTCTAAATTGAAAATTTGTGTTAGTATAAAGATAAAAATTGTTATGGGTTAAAACCGTAGCATTTTAGCATTAAAATCAGAGTGAAAGTATAACGTCAAAGCTCGAACTAATCTTGGCAATGCAGATTGAACGCAGAAATAGAACGTGGAAAGCTACACGTGTAGGGTACTACGCAGAACTCACAGATTAGATTATGAATAGAGGGATCGCTTCAAAAACTCATGGCGATAACTTAGATTGGCTGCGCAGGACAACATGTGCAACATTTTTTTGTGCAACTGAGGCAAATAAGCGTACGGTACGTAAAATAAACGTTAGTAAAATAATTGATCCCTAAGCTACCCTAAGCTTGTCTGGAAGACATCGCTTACAGCGACAAGATCGCCTGTTGCTACTTTTATTTACATTTGTTTTTATTTATAGTACAATAAATTTATTTACTAACTAATCTCAAATTAAAATGGCATTTTATACAAAAGATCTAGCCTAAAGGCCTGTCTCCAGAGGAATCAGTTTTCTTTAAAAACTGCACATAGGTACTTACATTTTTTTAAACCTAACACGGAAAACCATACCTTATTCACAATCTGAAATATTAGCCGCTGGAGCGTTTTAGAATCAATAAATTCGTAATAACAATTTGGCTTATCCGTTTCTATGTAAAATACCTGTTTTGGTATGCAATAGATTTACGTATGCATGTATTGTATGACTCAACCGGTAACCTATTAGCGTACGAGATCGGTTAAATTATATCTTATCTAGCGGAAATTATGATAATACTAAAATAATAAGATGATCAAAGTTATCGGGAGGATTTCTTATAGACTAATATTTAGTTTAGTATTAGTAACGATGACTTAACTTTAAAAAAAGTAATGAAGGTTAGCTGTAAATGCCAGTTCATAATTTGCATAGGTTGTTTGAGTAAAAAATTTAATGCAAGAAAAAATACCCACTGGCTATTTTGCAAAATCTTCGTAATTCATTTGTGATACCTATTTTAAGTCGACGTTTCTGTACATATCTAACAAGGTAGAAAGAATAAAAACTAGATGCGTTGCTGAATAAAGTGAACAATCTTTCTTTGACATACTCTATGCATACACATGTATGGAATTACTAGTATTAGATAGACGCACAAAATTACTACTTAGTACTTTCTAGTTAGGTCTAGAAACTACGCTTCAAGCGTACTTTATTTTAATTACAATAATCCTTCGCTTTGAGATTTCAACGAGATTAGTAATGACTGGGTGTTTTATATATTTAAGTGTTTTAAATATAATTATACCTATAACAGTCCTAAGGCAAAAATATCTAGCTATTATGTAGGTATAGTTAAGTGGATGTTTTATATTTTAGTCAAAGATTATCCATTTATTTGTACTACGTCATTGCCAAACCGCCATGGTAAGCAGCTACCGTATTCTATAAACGCATGCAACTCCAAGGGTGTAACATGCGTGTTGCCGACCCTTTATACCTGTACAGTTGTACACTCCTTTTAACATGCTGACTCTTCGGGAGACTATATTCCATAAAAGCGTTAGAGGTAGAAATGGTAGATAACTCCTGATTTATTTTAATAAAGTATTTTGTACAGGTGATGTTGGTGTTTGCTGTATTTACAACATATCGACGGTGGAAATTTCAAATGTCATAAGGGACATACGACAACATGTCCCTTACGACATTTGAAATTTCCACCGTCCACATAGAGTAAAGAAAACAACACGCATCCAACGAAAACATAAGCCACAAGGATCTGCTTATGTAACATTACAGTAACAACGCACTATAAATAGCATTATTGACACTACTCTTCAACGCTGCTTTGATATAGACGTATATATTCAAGTATTTACTCAGCGATTTGATAATCTTTATTTACCCAAGCTTACAAACATAGATTATACTCTATTGCCTCTTGACATCGATTTGAATTTTCATAAAATTCGAAATGAATGACGGAATTGTGCGTTGTATGTAAATTATCATAACAGATATCACTATCTGTTTACAGTATAGTTTTCCTGGAATACATTCAATTATATTTACATATATAGCATATGCTTTTGCGCATCAATTATGTTTATTTAATATTCGCATGATGTGTAATTAATTATTTAAATCATCCTTCTTTTATTCGAAAACCTACAGTCCTATGTAGCGTATTCATTATATATTACTTTATAACCTATGAAAATAATTTAAAATAATATTTAACATATTATTTTTGGACATTGAGTTGCGTGTGTACTTATTATAATAACCTATTTTTAAAAATCGAGTGGCAAAATAATATGTCCCTTACGACAAACTCTTTGTATGTTATTCAACTGTACTTTACAACAATCCGCCACCGTAAGAGGCCAACCGCAAAATCGATTAAGCAACCAGTAATCATCATAAGTGTCATTAGATCATACAACTTTTTTACTAACGTGACTAATGCTTGGAAATCACAATCTTAAAGATACAGTGGAACCGGAAGTATAAATGACTGCATTTTATACCCAACGGATACCTGGCCCCGTGTTCAACTTACCACAAGTATTTACAACAAATAACCAGTATAAGCCTGATCCCTAGTTACCTGTTTTTGTTACTTACCTGAAATTTATACTTATGCTGGTTTTCGGTCTCAGTTACAAGAATACGAGGCCTGTTTTGGCCGGAAATCGAAACCGATCCGGTGCCAAAGCAGGTATCGTCTCAGAATGTTAAATTCATCTTATATTTCATGCGAAACATCTGTGACCAAACCCTTAGTCATACTTAAAAAAAAATCTTTGCAATGATTCTCACAGTAAAATAGTTGCCAACGCAACAATAGTCTAAATTATTATCAATAATTAACCTCATTAAGGGTCAGCTGCCAAAGATCAAGTGTATATCTATCATACACAGCTTCATTATTTAATAGTGTGTCTATTAAACACTGAACAGACATTAGGTCTTCATTACTAATGCTACGGTCTCGATCTGTACCTAACTCACTGTACTGACATAATGCTTATATAATAAATGTAACATTACTCATGTGCCCATATCAGCTTCTAGAATAAGCGTATTATTGAACACCGTTTGATATTATTTTGCTGTGCGACTCCTTATTGCTATTGAATGTATACTTTACTATAGGTAAAAAAACGTAATTATTTATTTATTTATTTGAAACATAACACCTCACTTAAAACTTGTAGTTTTTTACATTATGCTTATGCAATAAAAATAATATTTGCTTTTAATACCCAATTTTTGCTAAATAAACTTAAATGTCCGTTACACCTTTTGAGTTTTTTTACACTTTTGCCAAAAACGTCACATCGTTTTGAGTTTAAAAGCAATACTTATAGCTAATCTAAAGACCTGAATTTATACAATATTGTTATTATTGCCATATATTTAATGATATATTCATATGGTCCGGCATATTATTCAGGCTACTGGGTTGAATGACAATAAAATATTATTTACGAGGCCAATCCCCGGATTCTCGAAAAAAAATTGGCAAACGTATGCCAATAAGTTAAGAGTTCCTTGCTCCAATAACCAGCGATACCATATATTTATTTTATTATTAAATAAAATTACCAATTCATATAGCACAGCACATTATAAGAGTGGTCATATTTTTCTCCAGATATAAATTATATTTTTTAACCTGTTAATTGTCAGACTTTCTACTTGAATTGGAATAGTTTTATGCCATTATTATAATAATTACTTACGAGTATGTGTAATAAAATATGCAAATCAAATGTCAGTCAGAAATAATAGGTATCGATATTTTAGGATCAATGGGCGTAAACGACATTTTAAGATAAGATTATGCGTAGAAATATATACGTTATTGTAATCAACACAAAATACAAAGCGGATGTTGTCTAGACATAGATCTACTTAGGGAGTATTTTTTCGCATTAATTCAAAATTGTATTTGATTGTACCGAAATGTTATTTTATTACAAACCATATAACATATTTATGGACATTCTAAAAGTTTGCCAAATCCAATACGGAATGCCGTTTCTATTTCTGTCTTCAAATATGAAGACATACGAGCATGACCAGTAACCTGAAGTTGTACATTGATCCCGACCCATGAGAATATCAAAACAGGATCGTAAAAATCACATTTCATTTGTTATTGTTAGTAATTTCTCGGCGCACTCGAATTGACGTGTTGAGTGCATTTCCACGCAAAATGCATTTTACGTCAATTGGGTGTTTATGGAAATTCGTCATAAATTATTTCAATGTACTCAGGATTATTGACTATTTGACGGAACGTGTAAGAACATTATAAAACTGTTTATTGAAAAGCAAATATCAAATATGACGTTAGTGCAATGTTTAATATGCCAACGGAAGTAAAGGACTTTTATTTCAAACGACAATAATTAAACGAGTGTAGTTACGAAAGTGCTTTGTCTGAAACTAATTAGACCTGTCTGAATAAAGTACTTAAATGCTGGCTTAAACGGTGTATTACTAAAGCTACAAATTACAGGCAGGTACTAGCATTTCTGCTGCCAAGAACTTGGCGAAAGGGGGGATAAAGCCACCCCTATTAATTAAAAACCAAATTATAATAAATCTATCACAGATAAAGATCTCACAACGCTGACTAGAACTTAGACTTCACTAAATTCTACAAATCTAAGACATTACTCCATTTCATTCCTATTTCACGTTATCTCGGTAAAGAATTGACCGAAATAGAGAGAGAACGCGATAAATCCGAAATGCATTTCTAGTTAGGGTAGAAAGGGACGTAAGAGGATGTCGATACGGCGCGACGTGGGTAGAGCACCGTGCCAAAATCTGGATTTATTGAGACTAACTTAGTAAGAACGTTTAAGGAATCTAAAATAGTATTAATACCTTTCCAACTGTACTATTAGCAATGCTGAATAGTGTGTGACTCCGAAAACATGGTGACTATACGAAGACTTACAGATGCTTAGAAGAAATCCATAGACATCTCATGGTAGAAAAAAAATTCTAAGAAACATAACCTGGTTGTTAAGAAATGTTCTATCACGTAAAAAAACCGGTCGAACAGCTGATGGCCAGGCTTCAATACTACCCCTGCCCGAGGCAAAAAACATAACAAGTCTCGAATTACCTGCCTGGGAGACCCTTACAGGTATATGACATCACAAAGATATCTATTCAACTGCAAAAAGACGTAACTAACGACATTCGATACGCAACCGTCAATAAGGATGCTACAATCCCTGTCCTTAACCGCAAAGATAAATTTGTTCAAACTAGGGATGTCACTTACCACAATTTCGAGAGTTTACTGCTTTTTTTAGAGGAAGTGGGTAATCATCGGTCGTAAAACATCTTAATAGTGGAATTAGTGTACTGTCATAAATTGGTAATAAAAAAAAAGGTTTTACTGCGCCATATTACGCGTTGAGTGAGAGTTAAATTTAGTTCGGGAGGGTGCAAGATTGAAATGAAATTTTACTTGAACGAAACTTGAACTCCCCAAGCAAGGGGAGAGAAAAAAAAGATATTTATTTTTCGTTCAATAACATATTTCGATTGGTATGCTAAAGTACTTTCAATTTTTCCTTTTAATTCAACATACAGAAATTATTAGCTTGTTTGTATATCACAGAATTTCTAATGCTGGCATAGTTATAAATGAACAATCGGAAAAGATTTATATGTATATTTCCAATCCAAACATATTTGAATTCTATAAAGTACAATGAAACAAATCAAATATTATTTTCCCTTACGTCTTTTTTAATACCTCATAATAATATAATTTACCTACTAACGGTCGTAAGTACCACGTAGTACAGGAAACCTTAACATCGTAGTATTGACCGTTGCGCAGTTTCATCACGCGCCGTATAAATAAACTACCACGTGTGCGCGCGCGCACCTCGTATAGTACTGAGCGCAGCGGAGGCGTAAATTAACTAATCTAGGACTTTATAAAAGAAAAATGATTTCTAAAGTCAAGTATATAAAAAATATGATTACTGTCAAATAACGGGGTTGTCCAACTTTTACCTTATTTTATTAGCTTATAGATAATGTATGTATAAACATACAGTTAGACGAAAATTAAACATTTACGAGGGAATAAATTAAATTGATTAGCATCGTTAATCATCATTATTAAAGTTGTAAATGGAGGTTTAAAAATGTTACTTATACGTCAATTCACAGATTCTTACAGCTCAGAGCAGAAACTAGAAAGGAGCAGGTTTACCTAATTAAATAGGAGAATATTTATAAACTGGTTTCCAAAGGGTCACAACATAAAATCAGCTAAATTAAATTGCCCTCCCTTTTCGTTCATTAGTCGAAGTATCTTCAAATTACATAAATAACAGCGACGTCGTAAAACTTCGAATGGCTCTCAGCAGAATTCTAGGCACGTTACTAATTAATAACCCATTTAGTTTGATAATGAATATGTTTACTTAAGGAATCGCTAGCCCTCGATCACTGTGCCAGTAAACGTATCGCATATGTCAGATAGCAACGTGCAATAAACATATAATATTATTATATTCGATACATTTGACTAGCTATATCGAGAGCGGCTCTTAAGCTTGTATTTGTGTCGTAATTAGGGAAAATATGCCTTATTGAAGACGGCACTTACGACAAAATGTACCTCTTGTAAACATTCTTTATAATCATATAAGCAATATGTTCCACTTGTCGTGAATATCAGGACCACACATAAAGCGCATTTTTGATTTTTTATTTTATTATCTTACATGTACATTTTATTTTCATTAGTGCTTTCTCTTAAAATCAAGAATGTATAAACTATAGTTACAGGTGTAAGCGTTAGACACCTGCCCGTGCTATTTAGACTATCTCAGTGTCACCTCATAGCTCTGAAGTTAAAATAAAATGGTCTTAACAAACATATTTATTGTATGTACATAAGTCCTTTTGTATTCTCAATAGCCATTATTTTTGCCTTAGTCAAATTCCATGAACGCGTTTTGTTTTGCTGTAACAAGAATTACCGTCTGCAAACAGAATGTCGTAAGTGCCATATACTTTAATATGGAGATACGCCGTTTTTTATGTATTTTACCTACGCTTTTAAATTTAGTGGATGTTAGATTATTTCCAAGTAGTGAAACGCAGCTGAGTACATTATCAGTATTATTGTGGTTAAGTTGTTGAATAATTCCTGGTCATCAAAATGTAGGTAGAAAAATGAGGTAAATGAAATGTACAGAATACGCACCTAACGTATTATGTACATTTAATAGGTCAGAGGCCATGTTGGGTTTCTTATTAAATGGCCACTTTATAAAATACTTAAGTATTAAACAAAACTATGCATTTAAAAAGTTGAAACCCAAGATTCGGTTTTGTTTTAATTTCGGCCGAAACCGAACCTTCGGCCGAAACATGATTTAAAATCTGCCAAAAGCGAAATCGAAATTTCGGTCGGACATTACCGAAAATACAGTTTCGGCGTGGCCGAAAGGTTCGGCAGTTTTTTGGCCGAAATCGAAACTTCGTTCGGGCACTAGGTAATAGGTAATGCTATGGAACAGTTATGAGCATCAAAACAAGCATGACTAACACACAACACAACAAACATTGAACTAACATACGTGCGATAATCCGAACATTGTTGATTTTGCATTTCCTTCATACACACGTGTAGTTTTTAGGGTTCCGTACATATATACGGAAAAACGGGACCCTATTACTAAGACTCCGCTGTCCGTCTGTCTGTCCGTCTGTCCTTCTGTCCGTCTGTCCGTCTGTCCGTCTGTCCGTCTGTCCGTCTGTCCTTCTGTCCGTCTGTCCGTCTGTCCGTCTGTCCGTCTGTCCGTCTGTCCATCTGTCGGTCTGTCGGTCTGTCCGTCTGTCCGTCTGTCCGTCTGTCCGTCTGTCCGTTTGTCCGTCTGTCCGTCTGTCCGTCCGTCCATCTGTCTGTCACCAGGCTGTATCTCATGAACCGTGATAGCTAGGCAGTTGAAATTTTCACAGATGATGTATTTCTGTTGCCGCTATAACAACAAATACTAAAACGTACGCAACCCTCGGTGGGCGAGTCCGACTCGCACTTGGCCGGTTTTTTTATCTTCGAGTGCCACGTGCAGTGATTGATATGTTTGTTTTCAATTCGGTTAAACAATGTTCCACGTTGATCATTATTGAGTCTTATTGGGACGACATACGGTCCTCCAATGTTCAGTCACGTCACTTACGTCTGTTGCTGGGTTTTAGAGCTCTTTACATCACACATGGATATTACTAACTTGCTACTTTTGAACCGTATTGTGAAGGGATAAAGTCTATTAATGGTGAGTAATTTGTGTTGCTGCTGCTGGTAGTACAACTAGTACATGAGCTCCTTGCGTTTTTTGGAAATTGAGCCTGTGCAATGCTTGTTTGCATCATTTGTGGTTATAAGTAGGTAAGTCAGTGTTAAATGAACGAAATTTATTAATTTTTACGGTTTTGACTTCTTGTTAAGGGACTTAATGCGTTATAGCATGCTCTACTAGTCAACCATTTAATCTAAAGGGGCCCACTGATTTAACCGCCGGACGGTATCGGCCTGTCAGTTAGAACAAAAATTTGACAGTTTCAAACAACTGACAGGCCGATACCGTCCGGCGGACAGTTAATCAGTGGGCCCCTTAAGGGCTGATTTAGACGGCGCGCGAACTCGCATGCGATTTTAGTTACATTGCGGGCTGTTGGTTACGTCCATTTCAACAGACCGATCATAACCCGCAATGTAATGAAACTCGCATGCGAATTCTCGCATCGTCTAAATGAACCCTGACAGAAATTTGGTGCAGGATCCTAAAAATATAGATGAGATAGAAGACCCAAATTAAAATTACCATACAATTTACCTTTTCAGAATTTACTGTAACTTTCAAACATAAAATTTGGCATTTCTCTACTAAAATGTTTGTATGGAACGTTAACGTTGATTTATATTCAGTTTTACTGTGATCATAAATTATTATCAAGCCAAATAAATCATTTGAGTCCTTGTACCCGCATAAAGTGATAAAATATGTCGACACATCTGAATTTATTTTACAGAAATTCAAATGAAACTAGATAAATGTGTCTTTAAATAAAAGGGTTAGCTTTTTAAAATGGTTTCACTCACTCATTTCAAAGTTATTACTTTCGGAAAAAAGAAAAGGTATTATCTTCTTTTTCGAAATATTACAATGAAACATTATTACATACTATATGTGTATCAACAACAATTCGTCTCATTTTAATAACACTTAATAATTTATTTAATTTTATTATTTATTGACCGAAGCGTTAGGGAAGGTCTCCCAACTCTCCCGTTTTAACTTGGGCAAAATGCATTCATACGTCCGGATGTGCTATTCTACAGGTCGCAATTCTCAACCGATTATTGTGAAATTTTGTGATCAAATTTTTTTTATTAGTCTACTTTGGTGTCCCACTGCTGGGCACTGCGTTGTCTCTATTTATTCTCTCATTTCTCTAATTCTATGATTAAATAGATTTTTTTTGTCCACCCAGTTTTTGGTAAAAAAATCTCTGGAATTTTTGAATAAAAACTTCCTTTCTTAACATAACTTACCTAACTTAAGTAAATGTAACGTAGGTATACAGGTTTTTTTGCATGAGCAACACCAAAAAAAGGTACAAACGGTTTTTTTATTGCTTTCTTTTCAATCTAAAACTATAAAATTTTGTTACCCTCTAAACTAAAAGCCAATGACATTTTCTCTTGTAATCTTCTTGCTTGACTTGATTTGTTTGTTTTCGTAGCCTTAATAACCATCATTGGTTTCGATCCGATGGCTGCTCTCACCGGCTGATTAGATCGAGGCTTCTGTCCGGGGTGCGTAGCCAATGTGCTATTGTAGCGAACGAAACGTAACTGTCACTGTCGCACTAGCGGGGAAGAGTGATAGAGAATAGAGATACGATACGCTACGGAGCGTTAACGATTGGCACGTTGGCTACGCGCCCTTGCCATCTTGTTAGGACAGTTAGCAAGATAGAAAAAACAACGAGCATAACAGTGTCAGTCAGTAAAAACGAGTATATACAGGGTGGGCGACAGTAATCTGAACAAGTTTATTCCGACTTTTAAAGATACCGCGAAGCCTAATTGAATTTCAATATAGTCGCGTAACTTTAAGGCGGAAAGTAATTGTTTACCACCATTTTATATTTTTTTGGCTATTCAGCGCGGGAACGCCGCTGGTATTTTGGGGACGTTTTGTGCCGGGTACCTACTTACCGGATTAGGATATAGGTTTATGGCTTATTATTATGTGTTTTGTAATGATCAATTTCCTTTTAAATTTGACGATGCGTGTTGCGGATGACATATGTGAAAATATACGTTTTATTTTGACGAAACCTGAGGTGGATGAGCTATCTATCTGTATGATGACGAAGCCTGCGCTGTGGATCTGAAGGTTATTAATTATTATTATGTTTTTTTTGGGTTTTATTATGTGAAGTCATATTTTTAGGCAAACTCATCTCTTTCTATTAGTTGTCTGTTGTTAATGTCTAACAGCGACGTTAGACTTTGATTTAGCTACAATTCTTTTTATTGTTTTATTGAGAAATAATTTAATTCTAGCGCTGTTAGCATTAAATTTAACCGTGATTACGTCATGCGGTTCCGATTATTACAACCCGTCTGATTTTGCAGGTGTCCATGCGCGGCTGTAATCGCTTACCATCAGACAATTCGTTGCTCGTATTTTTATAGGACAATTTTACACAGATCAACCTCCTATATTTTATTTGCCTCCTATATCATAAAAAAAATTCGTGTTCATGTCAATAACATTTCCACAACTGCGACCAAAATAACTATAAATCATAGCGAAGTTAAATAAAAAGATATACAAAGAAGAAGAAGAAGAAGAAAGACATTTATTCCATAAAACACACATACACAGGACAATAAGATGAAAGAAATAAGATAATTAGAACAACAAAACAAAGCACAGATAGGCGTGGTAAAACTCCCACCCTTCGTTTAATCTAAAGCAGTAGGTACCTTTACTAAGAAATTATCTACCATGAAATTGGACCAACATTCTATTTCAGTCGCCTGTACCGATTACTTTCACACGAGCTAGCAATTCGGACCATAACTCAAATCTTATATTAAATTAAAAAGTTACACCGATCCGCGCCAAGTAAAAAATCTTGTCCGGCCGTCCGGAAAGATTACCAAGTTTCCAAGTCCCGAAATCTTATGAGATACCCTTAATGGTTTTAGCCAAAAGGCTAAGTTTTAAATTTGTCTAGTGAAATGTGTAAGACATGATGACATGTTTGTGAATACGTAAATAAGTTTGAAACTGAAAGTCATCATTATCACTTTATAACTGCTGAGTTTCTTGTGACATCATTAAAAATTAAGTTAAAGTTAAGTTTGGTAAATTAAACATTTTGCCTAGTAATATTTTGACTCGAGTCCTCGGGGTGACATGTTAGAGGTAACGTAGACAAGTTTCAAGTTGAAAGTTTAAACTTTATTTTTTGTCCTGACACTTTTTAGAGTTTCGTAGCCAAAATAGCAAAAACGTATCTTATATTGCGCTTAATCTTTCCTTCTTGATTCTTGATATACCACAGTCATACGGTTTTTGTCTTTGACCGGCCGCGTAGATCAACCAGATGATTGTTGTCTTAATGTCTAAGCCTTAGCTTCAACAGTTACGCCAGTATTTGCTCTCAGATAACCACAAGGCTGAAAGTCTCGTAAATATTGACTCAAACAATATTTTCTTGCGGGCCACTTCATGTCGACATCAGACTAAATAACACTAAATCCATTAAAGTAACCGCTAAAGAATTGAAGGCAAATATAGAAAACCGTTTTCATTGGACTGGAAGTTTTCAGAGCTTAGAATTCAATTTCTAATAACTCAAGAGCTTTCTTATTTACCTACAGGAGATTAATTTTAACTTTATTAATCTCAATACACGTGGATTTATTCTTAACGCCTCTTGCGCCATCCCACTAACCTGGGGTTAACCGGTTAAACCGTTAACCCAGTGTCAAATTTTACTGTTAACCATGGTAACTCCAAGGTTTTAACTGCTTTACTCCGGGTTAGTGAATGATGCAAGTGGCCCTTAGTAATATCAGATTAAACGTTAAAGGTAGTATTTAGATTCTTAGATGTTTGTTCATCATCACACAAAATTGGCTAATAAAGACCTTTGACGGAAAGGCAAACATACACATGCTAATTCGAGTATTAATTATTCGATCTGTTTCTAATATAAGTAATACTAATCTGTCAGTGTCAAAAGTGACGATTTTGGTTGAAGAAATGACACTTTTGATACTGACAGATCAGTATCATATTGGAAACAGATCGAATTGGTAACTAAAACTCGAATTGGCCTGGTAGTTTATAACCTGGAAAAGGACATAGGTACATAATATACTGTTTACCCCGGAATACATCACTTAAAGGGGTGAAACAGGGGTTGAAAATATTACGAGTGGTTTCATTTGAACGGAGGTGGAAAAAATCATGGGCATAGGCACTAACCTAAACTAATAACGGAGAATTATTTCCTAATGGTCTAAATTCAAACTCGATTATGCGGAAAATTTAAAAACTTCACCCACATTTTTTCATGGTCTACGATTTCGAATCTATATCACTTCCTGCCACGCCCCGAAACGTTATGGTCTATCGTCCTCTTTAAGCGAAGTCATTAAGGCATTAGAATTGTATGTGTATGGGTTCACAGAACTTGATTCCCCTGAGTACTTAAATTAGGGCAAGATCTCGAGATAAAGCTGTTTGCTTCGGGTTTTAGGAAGTGTATGACGAAATTCTGTGACTAATTTGAATGTATAATAGATTAACACTATACTAGCAATGTAGGGTTGTGTGTACCTAGTTTCCCTTTTAGTAACTTTGTTTAATTTGTTTTGTTGGGCTTATTTGGAACCCTTTTGACATTTAGAATGATGAAGGTAGGTATTGTTAATAAGGCTGAAGGGGCTCCTAAATTTACTTAATTTATCATGATCTTTCTAGGCATTGTCCCGGCCTCGATCTTTTTCCATTCTTCAATTAATCCCAAGAATTGGCGTAAAAATTATCTTTTTTGATGGCGATTGCATCTGACTTTCCAACCTTTAGGGGAAACTAGGCCTTATTGTACTCGGCTTTACGATGTTTTCCTTCACCAAAAAGCGATATTACTCATTTGATAAAATTCTGGGCTACCTACCTTTTATCAATTCGCCTATACAAACACTTATATTTTTTGCTGTACGTGTCGCGATTTAGGGAAATGAGCTAGAAACATCTGGTTTCTTATTTGTACAATTGTGCAAACAAATTTACAGACCACCTGAATTTCATTGTGAATAAAATAGTTCTTTTTCCGTTTCCTTTACTACTTTTCTTTTAACATTCTTTATTTTAAATATTTCGTAAATACTATTCTCCTTGACATTTTCTTAATACCTTCTTGGGTTTTGCTTATTTGCTTTTTATCTTTTACTTAAAAACATTTTTGGTTATTAAAATATATCGCATTTAAAAAAGTTGTCTTACTGAGCAGCTAGGGTTAAAGTTATAAATACTGAAAGTGTTATACATCCTGCCAAGCCGCAAAGCCGCTAATAAATATAGGTAGTACTAAAAGCTTAAGTTTGTAATTAACACATACTTAAAAGATATTATAAATAACAACAATGCTCATAATAACATAAAAGAACCGAAAGGGCAATGTAAAGCGCGGTAGCGTAGAAATAAATAAAAAGCAAACGTTTTTGAACGAAAACATATTGAAGAAGATAAGAACACGTTTTATTGTACACGGCATGGGGGCGAAAGCATATGAAAAAAGTCCAATACATTCCGTACCGATATCGTGTTACTTCAAAAATATTTCTATTTGTTTTTCTGTTGATAAAATCAGAGTGGAAATAAGAATGGAACGCCTTGAGCTTTGTTACACGATTTTATTCTTATATGTTTATAAACGTCTCTCTCTCAATGTTAAATGTACCTGTATGTTTTTCACATTCTTGTACAAGGTCTCCCTAATTTAAACATGGAACTTTAGCTTATATAAACCTTGAAATAATTATTGTTACCTTTGCACACCTTTATTTGAGAACAATCGTTGTCTGTAATACATTCAGTCCATTACCATTTTAGAGTCCAGCGACATATGTGGCATCTAATTACGATATGTATCTCATAGAACAATACATCAAAACGTCCTGTAAATATCTGATGTTGCTACCTGTCTTCATCAATTATGTTTTTATCTTGAACTTCTTCAATATTGTCTAACTTGATGGATCTACTTTAAATACAGGGATTTTGGTTTATCCTTTTTGATATGGTTCCTAATAAAGCTTGACAGCTTGAGATACCGTCACTTTGAATTATAATCGACTTAGAAGAGCTTTATCTTTGACTGCTACCGGTAGCCAAAAGCTTATTACACTTTATTTACAATTCTTGCGTTATCTCGTGGTTTATTACCGTTAATCCGCTACATATCAAGTATACAAACAGAATTAGAAACAGAGTTTTTTGGTTCAATCATCATCATCATTTCAGCCTATATACGTCCCACTGCTGGGCACAGGCCTCCTCTCATGCGCGAGAGGGCTTGGGCTATAGTCCCCACGCTAGCCCAATGCGGATTGGGGACTTCACATACACCTTTGAATTTCTTCCCAGATGTATGCAGGTTTCCTCACGATGTTTTGGTTTAAACGGTTCTCAATTGTAAACTAGAATTAATTGGTCTGCTTGTATCATTAGCGAAGCAATTATAGTTCGAAGTTGTTATTCTGGTTCGGTTTTATGATCGAACTGAAGGCGATGCGATTGTGATTCGTGATTTACAACTAAAATAAAACGTTTTATGGACACTGTTGCACTGGGCCAAATCTTCCGTTAATTATAGAAAATGAGACGATGCAGATTCATTAAACGCTGTTTAAAAAAGGTTCGTCATGGAAACTGTAAATAAACCGTTAATAACACAATTAATTCAGTGAAATTATGTATCGAAAATGTTACCGACTGTCGACTATGTTAAGAAATTTGGCTAATCTTACAAATAGAACAACTTTATTGCATATAGTAAATCACCCAAGAATTTTAAGTCAGCCCACCAGATTGTTGTGAAGCGAAATGACTAACCTCTAAGGCCCACTTGCACCAACCCACTAACCCGGAGTTACGCGGTTAAACCGTTATCCCAGTGTCAAATTGTAACCATGGTAACCATGGTAACACCAAGTTTAACCGGTTAACCCCGGATTAATTAAATGGTGCAAGTGGGCCTAAGGGGTCAAACTTAAAATCTGATACAGACGTGATAAACGCCTATATGGTTTCGATAAAAAGTCAATCAAACTAAGGAGATAAATATCAGAATACATGTCGAAAAAGGCCCCCGTCCAGGGCTCGATAAAATTGTATAAGAGGATTAAAAGATTTATTGTATAAGCCTCTTCAAAAGATATTTTTGGGTGTCCTCGTTTTGTTTTTGTCTTGTCCGTATATTCTGTAGCAACGTGATCGTGCATAACTTAAGCAGCGCTTAACGCATTCGTACATTTGACTCACATTAAATTTCTGTTTGTGATATTAAAGTGGCTGATGGTTTTTTCGTGATAAACGTTTTAATTGACGGTTAAATGCGCAAATAGTAATTTGGATTTAATAAATTTTGATGAAGCATGTCGAGTTTTCTATCTATATCTTGACTCTATCTCTATGTTGACTGTTCAAAATTTTTGCCATTTTTTAAATTTAATATTAAATAAGTACGTCAACGTAAAGTAGATATCTTAATTTTCCCCATACTCAACGGCCAAAAGAAAAACAATGTTCTAAAACTGTGTTTATATTTTTGATAGGTTCCTGTCGAACACCTCATATACTTCGGAAATGTGTAGAAATAGTATAATAATTAGAAAACGTTAAGCTTCTCTTAAGCGCACGGGCCTTTCCACAGTCAAATATTTTTACATTTAAGTACTTGGTATTACACCACATTCCTATTTTAATATTTATGTTGAACAATAAACTAACAAATTTATTTATTTTTCCAGGTAAACGCTCGTGTATTAATGGTGAGACATTGCAGTTCTGTATTTTCCTACATACCTGATAGTCTTTCTTGGCTAAACAGTAACAATAAATTCACAAGAACTTTGCTCGCTCCACTACAAACTGCTGGTTGTTTTACAACTCATCCTTTTAATGGCCGCTATAAATTAGCCTGCCTGAATGGACTTTAATCAAGTATATAGGTTCAAAGCCTGGCGGGGGCACAATCATTGCAATTTGTCCACTTACGATGAATACTTTTACGACCCTCCACTAAATTTACTCTTTTAGCAGGTTATACACCTTAAATGATATCCGTTTTTAGGGTTCCGTACCCGAAGGGTAAAAACGGGACACTATTACTACGACTCCTCTGTCCGTCTGTTTGTCTGTCTGTCCGTCTATCTATCTGTCACAAGGCTGTATATCAAGAACCGTGATTGCCGCTACAACAAATACTAAAAACAGAATAAAATATTTTTGGCGTTT
The DNA here is from genome assembly GCF_910591565.1 of Cydia splendana. Taxonomy (NCBI): domain Eukaryota; kingdom Metazoa; phylum Arthropoda; class Insecta; order Lepidoptera; family Tortricidae; genus Cydia; species Cydia splendana. Next base: position 1,268,062 of record NC_085975.1, read on the forward strand.
TTTGCGTAATTGTACGGAACCCTTCGTGCGCGAGTCCGTGTCGCACTTGGCCGGTTTTTAAATTAAGTGCTTAAAGTGGAAGGAAAATATGAAAAGCATTTTCGACTTTATCATGATCAAAATCACCCTCGCCATATTGCGGAAAAAGATGCGTGCTAAAATATTCATCCATGATGACAGGGTGATTTATGTACAGAATCAGAGTACCTATCTGGTCAGGGTACTATCAAACTGCCAAGGGAAATGAAGAAAAAAATAAAATTCCGAGCCAACATTTCAGCAAGTTCTTGGCAAATGTTTTCAGTCTGTAATGTAACAGGATTTCAATTAGGGCTTAAAACAAAATGGCTGTGTGAACTCATGCGATCCCCGTATTAGCTACTTTTAAAGAATCTTTTAAGAACTTTCTAATTACTTCGCTCGTTGCTTGTAAAAAGTTACATTAAGGAAACTTTGTATTTTTACATCCACATCAATCTTGTTCTGTGTTGTTTTAAAGGACTTTGTCTAAATCCATTATAGTTTGCTTTAGGTACCGCTTTTATTCCGTCTTTAATGATGAGCTATTTCGACGCGGTTGTAACTTAGGTTTACTTTTATAGTGCTACACGAATGCTCCACGTTTTATCTGTGCACACAGCAACAACTGATACTATCGAAAATAATGCAATTGATATCAAAAACGATAAGTGTATCAACAAGTTTGCTTTCTAGATAATAAATGCGGTAGAGAGGTAAGCACCGCAGTACCGCATGTCAGCCCATTTATCAGTAAAATATAGCATTGACTTAAATTAAAAGGTAAAGCGGTTTCCCTGTAATATTTCGACATCGATATAGTGATAAACTAGTTGTAGTAACGACTACGTAATTGATAAAACGAATGCATAAAGATATAATACAAGATAATTTATATGCAGATACACATGTGGCTATCGGGAAATAATGGTCGAGATCATTAGGAATTAAGCTTGGAGAAAATTGGAATAGAAAATGTCAAAAGTAGTAGGTAATGATATGCTTTCTAATGGATAAACTGGCTTGCATTCACAAGCATGTTTGAATAAAGTGAAGCAAAAGAGGTGAAAATAAACGGTCTGTGTTAAAAGCGGAGCACTTGAATGAGATACTGTAGAAGATATAATTATCATAGAGATCGTAAATTACTAACTTTTATTAGATTACACGTAATCTAATTTTGGACTCCTATCCGAAAAAGCAGGTACGATGAAAGATTTAATTAACGTTAACCAGCTCTAACGAACTAATCTAGGTTTAGCATTAAAAACATTACACGTTTCCTGCTCTGTTTTTAAAGTGACAATGTTATTCGCTCCACGACTCTAAGTAGCCACTTCCTCATTAAACGTTTCGTTATTTCTACTCTTCAAGGTACGTATTAATAGGCTAGTTTATCTCTATTACTCTGCTTATTTATACTAACAACTGTGTCACCGATGGTAGGTAAATGATGTTTAAATTGTGTTTCTCATTTTAGTTTATACGCATTTGATAGAGCGTCCAATGAATTTATGGCTGCTATTTTTGTGTAGGCAAAAAGAGCGATTTATGGAGATTTATACCTGCGTAAGCTTTATTGGGATTCAGTCTGTGAAGATCTTAATATAGAAAGTAATTTCACAGCTCGTGCAGTTCTTGCGCTGCCTTGTGGAAGTCGTAAAGGGCGCTAACGGCTTCTATGAGAATCCATCAACACGCTAGTTGTAATAACAAAGAATGACTAAACAATTTTTGAAAGTTCCCCAAGTGATGAATAATTTGAGAGGCGCTAACTTTTAGTTACGAAAACAAAGTTATTTGATGTTCCATCTGAATTATCCAGGAAATAACAAACAGTTACAAATAATAAACAAGTAACGTAACAAAATGAAACGAGTCCTCTTTTGTTTATTATTTTGAATCCCCATTATTGTACCCATCGAATTTCCATCAGTCAAAGTCTTGACAAATTGAAACAAACTGCAAAGTTGAGTTCCAAAGTTAGCGGGTAACTGCCTCCAAATGGGGGCGGGATCCATTAATTCAGTGTAAGAACTTGAATTAAATCATTCGAACCGTTGGCTCGTTCAGGGTATTTGTCGAAGACTTTGTACACCGATCCAGTTTAAAAATTTAATTTTTAAATTGTTCATGTATTAGTTGGTAACAACTTTGTAACCAGATTGCATCGCTCTCCAGAGGCTGAAGCATCGAACATTAAGACGACTCGCTCTGCCTCTGCCCACTCAATACTCTTTAGACCGTGATTTAAAACAACAAGATGAAAAAACGCTTAGGATCCCAACCCTTTGGATCACAATTTTTTCCCTCGACAAATTATGAAGTATAATGAACCAGCAGGAAGTAAGTTTGCATTAAGTATTCGCATTTCCAGAGCTGTCTCTGTCGAGGCAGTTAAAATTTCACTTGGCTAAGCAAAAATTTCTGTCCGCTGCAAAAATCTTTCCCCTTTTTAGGGAGAGGGGAGTAGCGAGCGAATTCTTGCATAAAATTTACATCGAGCGGTCCATACAAATTACCATTTCACTTCTTACTCTGATTAAATGTTGTAGAAAAAATATTGCTCTCCAAATGGAAGAGAAAATTCTCGGGTTTCGACTCATTAAAATTGATGTTTTGTTTTCTTTTTTGGCGTTCGCTCAAGAATGATTTGCTTAGTTTCGCATCTGATTTGTTTTTTGCTCCGAGACGAGATTTGGATGATTGTTTAATTATGTCTATTAATCATAAAATAATTTCTGTTTTTCTTTTGTACGTTTAAGTTAAAAACAGCCCGGGGCGTGCAGAAGTTCCATTAACAAAAATGAAAATGGAAACGCGAGCCACTTTGACCGCAAAAAGAACGCCACCGTAATGTCCAACTTGAACCGAGCAAGACTTGGCAATGGCCGTAGGGATGCTGTCCAAAAAAGGTGTATGTTACAACGTCTTTCACGCAAAAGTGTGAGAAAACAGTGGAGGCGAACTAAAGATATTTGGCAGCCCTTTACAAGCTAATGATCCACTTGATTGCGGTTAAGTGTCGCCATAAAAATGTCCGATTGTTGCCAACTAGGAAAAAACAGTTGCTATTCTAAAGTGCTTCCTGGCAGAGTCCCGATATCATGAGACAATTGCCTTTAGGATCACTTAAAGTGGCCGGGAATTGATGTTTTCCTTGTGCTGTGCGAACTTTTGTTTCGTGAAATTCAATTTCAAGGATAGTTTTTTCCCCTCCTTACGCTCATTGTCGTTTATGTTATTTGAGTTATAAAAGAGAAATAAAACCATCGAGCTGTAGCTAGAGTAAGAACATTACACTTTTGAAACTAGACTGTAATATAGTTGTATATTAAATTCCTAGACAATTTCATAATCCGAGCAATAAAAGTAATAGTGGCAATAGTTAAGACGCAGTCAATTGAAGTGCCATTTGCTAATTAAGTGAAAATATTCTCTATCACTTAGAGTAAAAACTTTATATACCTAATTGTTAATATTTAAAGAATTTTCTGGGTGTAGTAAGTCTAAAATATGACTTTTGAAAACATATTTAAAATTCAATGTAGAACTGAGACCTATCCGTCTCCGGAGTAAGTTACATTCCAGATAATTAATTTCCTCCTCGAAATATCTAGAATTACGAATCAATTTCAAATTCAAAATGTAATTTACTTGAAAGCAGATAATGTTATAATTTCGCACAAGATATACCTACTGTCACCTCCGTCATAGAACTTTATCGAATTTCTAGAATGAAACTTGGGTCTGTCATTAAAATTCTGTAAGTAATCAAAGTTCAAAGTTTGCGGAGTCAACATTAATGTTACGGGTTTATTATCAAATTTTAATGATCATGGTGTACATTTTCTCATTTAATGAAGGCTCATTTTCACCCAAATTGTTTTCTAAAGCAAAAACTTTGTCGTTGTTTTCTTAAACATATCCGAGCTGATCCTTTCGTTTAAAATGCAAGACCCCAATATCTTATGCTAATAAGGTTCCCCGTCTAAAAGCGGCTGCCCTGTTTACTATAGTGCAAAATCATGTCAGATTTCTAGTAAACCTAGTGGGTGAAATAAGGTTAAGTTAGGCTCTGTTAGTCTGATCGAGTTTGGCCTCAAGCAAAATCTGATTCTCTTATCCGAAAATCAATTTGGTCCGTGACTATCCTGTCTCAATAGTGTAGCTTGTACGAAATAGACGTTGTTCTTTTGTCTGATTTGGATATCGATTTCAAAATCTCTTGTAGCTCCGTATATATGTAACGGGTAATGCATTACCCGTGACATACTCGTACCTATACACGGTGGGTAAAAAATAAGTGCATTCCCGTTGCCAGGGAGGTTTTGGGATTATATTGACCAACTTTTACTATGGTCCCAACCCCGAAATTACGAAAAAAAATTTACTCTCCCGTAGAAAATGGACCAGCCAAAATGTATGAAACATCCAACATTTTTTTCACGATTTCGGGGTTGGTCCCATAGTAAAAGTTGCTCAGTATAATCCCAAAACCAACGCAACGGCAACGGGAATGCAGTTATTTTTTAAAATAAATTATGGTTTACTTTAAATTACGGTACATCTAAATATATTTAGAAGGTTCCTCTATTTAAAAATCTGCCCTAAATATGTCCCATAATTAATTTACATACGTCCCTACAAAATTATCGACTTAACTCAGTCCCTCCGCGCCTTCGGCATCTTTATTAAAAAGTTATTGTGACCATCATCACTTCACGAAGTAATATAATACTTCGCATCGGTCGAATAAACGTTTCAATATTCGAGGGTCTCATTTATCACAGTAATTGACAGCAAGGGGAGGATTCGGACCGTGTCCCCCCCACCGGCGCGTTTTATTTTGTTTTCTCTCAAATAATTTGGTGATCAGGAATGAAGATTAATACTTATCTTTCTTTTATTACGATAACTATATTGGGAGTGTTAATCTGCAATGCTGTTGGTTTTATAGTCACAATTATGTGTTTGATGGCTTCTTGATAAATCTCTTTAACAGTAGGTACTTATTTAGACTTAACATGATCATTATTTTTATCTTTTACTTGTTTAACTTGTTTAAAGTTTGCTAACCTTTCTTCAACAACAAATTCTTGCCTCTTGCCTAATACCCGGCGTTTTCGAGGCGCAAATTTATTCCTAATGGTCTAAAGTTTAACGTTTAATCGTCTGTACTCATCCAGGCTCGAAGATAACTGATGGTAATTTGAAGAAATTACTTTTCTTTTTAATTATAAAATAACCTTTATCTTTGCGGGATGTTTTAATGAGCTATTATCAAAGTTTATTCTCCAAACATGCTTAGTGTAAATTATCTTTTAGATTACCGACACATTATTTAATTATAGTCGTTTATTGTTGACTATCGCGTTCATAAAAAAGAGTAAGTAATAACTTTTTAAGCAACATTACTCCTAATGCAGCAGATTTTTCTGTTGAACTAATTTCCAAAATTTGCTAGAAAGATGTCTGAAAGTTGCTAAATTATGCTCCTAAATAAGCTAGAAAGATGTCTAAAAGTTACTAATATTGTGTGGAAAAAAGTTACTGAGATTGATATTTTTTTGCTACATGCCCTTAAAAAGTTGCTAAACTTAGCATTTACCTATTACCAAAACTGTACTATGATTAGTGTCTAGAATTTGCTAAAATGTATGGAAAAAGTAGCTGAGTCAGAATTTATGGTGCAACATGCGCTTCAAAAGTTGCTAAACATTGGCATTTATGTAACACTGCAATAAATGGTTCCATCGACCTCTCCGAAATGATAAGAAGCCAAGAAATTCAGCAGGATGTATGGTTTCCTGTCTATTTTAATTACGTCTATAAACCCCGGGCCAATCACATCTGTAACTCCGTCCCTTTCGCTCGCATCTTCATTCCCGCCGAATGAGGGAGAGGATTTACTTGACAGATTACTTTTTCTTGTTTATGGGCATAGATTACCGCCCTCAGATTGAACGTTATGAACCGTTTACTCGTACGTTGAGACTCATCTCAGTCCAATTAAGCGCTCTTATTGCATACCGCGAGTTGCGCAACCTAACATTCTATATTATTTTATGCTGCAAAAGCCTTATGTTATTCTTGACTTAATTACTGTTAATAATTATGTATAATTTACTCTTAACGAGTGACATTGCGTTTTCTTATTGGCTTTAGCTGCCATGGGAGACAGGTTATTTGCCAGTGGACAGATTTCAAATGTCACTAACCCACAGATCTAGAATGACGTTGAGGCTTAAAGATAATTGAAGTATGCAAAAGGGAAGCAGTCACGTATATAAAATTTCATGAGTGCAAATGTGGCAGATTACAAATGAAAAAACGTGACCACTTTTGAGGTTTATAGCGGCCGTTAGCGGCTTCATAAATGAACCAAAACTAAGTCACGAAACGGACCAAAACGGACTGGAATCTACGATAAACAAAAACAGAAAGCAATGCAATCGGCTGCATTACTGCACATTACTGCCGAACGCATTTCTACCACAAATGTTAAAATCGTCCAGATTTTTGCCATTTGCGGCAGCAACGTAGTCGACAGTAATATCGCGCTGCAATACTCGTACTGCAGCAGTTATGCCGCTGTAGTTTGAATCCGAATGGTTTCTTAATACTCCATCTAGTGGACGGCTCTGTGTTTATAGGTTTTTTCGTATCGGCACAGTATCGGTGTGTTTACGGAAAAGTTCGCTGGAGTAATTTGGGAGCAATTTTTATTAACTTTGCGAGTTCGCTTTTCCCGTTCGACTTTTTACGTTTTATTACTGCACACTTGCTTTTATCGGTTATTAAATTGGTGAAAAAGTTAAGTGCGAGTTGGATTCGCGCTCTGAGGGTTTCGTACCATTTTGATACTTCTAGTGCCTTTCCTTAAGACTTGTGCTTTACGGTTCTTCAAGACTATTTGGTGTTACTTGTGCAGTAAATTCGCAACAATGTATAATTTCTACCTAACAAAATTTAGCTACGAAAACTAGCCAGACATAGATAGGTATACCTATGCTAGGTAAATATTCTTAGGTGTATGCAGGTATGGGTACAAATTCAAAATTTCACCAGCAGTTTTTAGCTTCACGACCTTCCAGATGGAAAAACAGCAATCCAATGACTTGGAAATTTGCTTTTGTGTAACTGTCAAGCAACTGCTGTGGTGGGAGTGTGGGAGAGAGAGGGACGTATATGATAGAAAATGACAATACGACCGACAACAGTGTTGCCACTCTCAATATTATTTTTACGTTCCTTAACGCCACTTGCACCATTCCACGAACCCGGGTTAACCCGTTAAACCTGGAGTTACCATGGTTACCAGTCCAATTTGACACTAGGTTAACGGTTTAACTGCTTAACCCCGGGTTAGTGGGATGGTGCAAGTGGCCCTTAGTTAGGTTGTTTAATGTATTTTAAGCATATATTTTATAATAGCGTAACTTGGATTGTATGGGAGCGGCTTTTTAGCAGCGTGTTCGTGTGACTCTTAAGGTACGGAACCCTACAAAAGTCTTTGAACTTACAATACAAGTCGAATACTAAGGTAAATGTAGCCATAACTTGACCTCAGCCCACGCTGAGCATAAATTAGTTTTATTATCATTGACATGTAATTTTGAAACACCATTATACCTTTTACCATTTAAAATGAAGCGACAAACATGAACTTAAAAGGTACATTCGAATTTAATAAAAAACCAAAATATTACTTTGCTAATCCGCGAAAAGATAACGTGCTAGTCAATCAGTGCTATTTAACCCGTTATATTTACTTGGAAACCGAAGTTGTTTCCGTTGCCGGGCGTCAGACCGTCAACAACTCCTGAAGATGCCTCGTAGAGAGACGAAACACGTGTCGAGTATTATTCTTTTGGTGGTGGTTTGTTATATTTATTTGCGTATTAATTTTTGCGGTGGGAGGGTGGGAACATTAATTGCATGTAAAAATACGCAAGTAAGTATAACGGGTTAGCACTGATTGACTAGCGTTATCTTTTCGCGGATTAGCAAAGTAATATTTTGGTTTTAATTAATATAGATTTCCGCAAAGTAACGCCTGATTCTATTTACATTCGAATTTTAAAAATCCTTTTTAAACGATCGTCAAAAGTAAGGGTTATGGAGAATTAAGATGTTTATATAATTTTCATCGTAAAACCATTAGGTACCACTAAGCCCATTTTGATAGTTACGGTTTCAATCGATTCGTCTTTATAGTTCGGATGAAAAGTGCTACATTAAAAACCAATTTGCAAAAAAGATAAGGTCTTATAAGAAAAAAATAGGGTTTTTATTTCGTAATGAGAACAACCATTTTTTTTACTAGCCTATTTTGGTGTCCCACTGCTGGGCAAAGGCCTCCCCTCGTTTTCTCCACTCGACTCTGTCATCGGCATTTTCCCACCATTTGGGGTAGAATGCGTCCAAGTCGTCCCGCCATCTCCTTTTCGGTCTGCCTAAACTCCGGCCTGCCGGCCGGGGAGAACAACCAATAGACGAGTTAAAATTATCTTGTTTTGACGTGTAATGTACCTGCCTGGATAGGACGCACGGATGTGCAACATACGAAATAAATAAATATGAAAATATTTATTACAAAATCGGCTACGCAACAAATTTGTAACTCATGTCGAAATCTTAACATGTCGCTTAAACTTTCCCCAAAAATGGCCAATATATGCGAAGGGCAAAGGAATATAGTGATATTGCAAATCGCAAGACCTTGACTACTAGAACCACGATTAAGTCAATAAATGTCATAGCGTTTATAATGGTATGAGCATTGAGGTGAACAGCTGCCTACGCGTTGGGTTTAGTAAAAGACGAGTAAATAGTTTAAGACTTCTAATACACAGAGATCCTATAGCGCCACGCGCCACGAGCGCCTAGAGCGCCACGCGCCACGGTTTTACGATCATAACTATATTTTACAGGTGCTAATGCTATGCCTCATTACGCCATCTAGTAAGCGATTTAGGATTTAAAACAGAAATCGAGTTTCCTATAACAAAATGTATATTTCTGACAATTGTTGTCTACATTCTCCATTTGTGACGTTTCAATCAAAAGGTACCACATCGTCGGTTGTCGATAAGGTTGATTTCAAATTGGAAATAAGTACCTACCCTTTTGATTGAGAATGGCAAATTTCTTTAGACTATTTGCTTTAAATTAGTTTTATTTAAAAATCATTTAATGTTTACTTAGTCAAATCTGTATTGTTATATTATTGATTGTATTTATGCTTTTTTTTTTAATTAAAAAAGTCTGTATGCTGAATTTTTAACTAACAAGGATTAGTTAAGGAAATCAGTCTATAATATATACTTGTCTTTGCTTCTAATATTAATTTTCACTAAGTGAGCTATGAGACCCGATAGCCTGGCGGTTGTGTTGTGGTACGACCGATTCTTCGGTTAAGCAAGCTTTGGTGTGGTCAGTTTTATGATGGGTGACCGTTTTAGACAATTTTTTTGTTTTTAAGTAATTTGATGATTTGCGTACTTATCTTGTTTAATTTTGAGTTAATTAAGTTAAAAAAGGCAGAAATATAAAATGGTATAAAACAATTTTTTTTAATATACTTACCTAATATAGTAATATTTCAACAGTGAATACTACCGGGTGAATCTAACCACGAGGCTCTAAACGAAATAATTAATATTATTTTAATCGACACATTGAACATTTTCGTCGTAAAATTATAAAAGTTGTTTTAGTATACATACATGCATCTATATACTATATATATTATAAACTAAGGCAAGAATTAATCAAAAATGTAAATTCTATCCTCCTACGCTTCCCCTATATAATTAAAATTCATAAGAACATAACCTAGGTAAATCTTATAGGTAAGTACAATATCAAGATACATTATGTAATTCTCAAATCCGTCTCTCTACCGGTCTGTTACACCTAAACCGCTATATTTAGATAAAATTTGCTTTAGAGATAGTTTGATTTTTGGGAAAGGACATATGATATTTTTTAAAGACGAAACCATCCCTTAATAAGGTAAACAGAGGGAGGGACTTTACTATTAAATACTTAATTCTATGCAAAAAAAGTCGCAGTCAGAAACTAGTACAATCAAAGAATTTAATTTCAGTACCATATTGAACCTTGTCACAGTGACAATCAATATGAAAGTCGCTAGGGACCTCATACTCTTGTCACTGTGTAAGTACGAAATGGTACCTAATGAAATTAAATTCCTTGACCGTACAGTCGACAGCAGAAGTTGCTAAGCGGGCCAGGTGTTCAAAATGATCTTGACGCGGCTTTATTGTTAAGAGAATAAGGGCGTGTCAAGGTAATTTTGAACATCTCGCCCGCTTAGCAACTTCTGCTGCTGACTGTACAAGTATAAAAAGTAGGTATGAAAACTCACGTACGAATTTTGTGTGGCTCTCTTCAGTTTTATCGGTCGTTATACTAATAATTTTACGAAAGGGAATCGTGAGAAACGGGGTCAGTCGCCTTTGAGCCGTTGCCATGGTAACCTTCTTGCCGATGTTGCAATATTGCGTCAATATTTTGTTAACACTTGGTATGGAAATTTGAGATTAGGCGCGCCTTTTGTTGATTTAGTTCAAATCTCCATTTTAGGTTTTGTTTACAGTTTGCCTATCTGAGGTTTATACTGTGAAGGATTTTAGTAAGATTTAAAATACCTAGTAAAATCAGAACATACAGAGTGATTATGATTTGGGGCTATTTTTGGTTTACAACGATTTACACGTTAACATTTTATCTTTCTCCAAATTGACAATGTCATTACTATTTAATTGAAAACTGTATTTTTTATTCTTAACTTTAACTGAATTAAAATGGATACCAAATACAATGTATGATTATTCCGGAATAAATGATGTGATATGGTCAAGAACCAGATTAAAAGCAGCATTTTTTTACGTTAAGTATACGCCTTTTATACACGTGTTATGGTATAAGTTAGTTCAGTAAAGTCCTAAACACCCAAACACGTGGTGTTAAAACATTCACAAATACAGACATTAGTAAAACCACATAATAACTGTACGTCTTATCAAAAGCAATTATAAGTCGTTCAGGATATTTTTCCGTATGTAAAGTTTTAAGCTACCTGTTATTAAATGTTTATCTGTGGATCGTAAGTGGGTGTTGCTAACACAAGGCAGCCACTGTGACCTCACGGTTGAGGTGAAACTTCACCTTAATTTGGTTTACTATGGACCTTTAAATGTGAAGAAGGTCTAACGTTGCTTAAGAATAATTACATTTTATAAGTACTTAGAACTTAGAATGTTAGGGATGAATGTTGATGGACGGAGAGCGGATGGTAGACCCAAAAAACGATGGATGGATTGTGTGAGAGAGGATATGAGAAAGAAAGGAGTGAGTGCTGAGGTGACAGGAGAATGGAAGAGAAAAACATGTTGTGCCGACCCCACATAACGTGGGATAAGGATAGGGAAAAGAAGAAGAAGTAACTACTTAGAACGATTACCAATCTTAAAAAACTAAATCTATAAAGATTTACTTAGATAACTGAGTGTTAACTTAATGTTTAAATTAATATAATACTGCATGCTGTGATTAGGGTTGCCAACCGTACTATATTATATAGTATTGTACTATATTTTGGCTCTCTGTACTAAGTATATACTTTTGGAAAAATATATAGTACGCTAAAATACTATATTTCCGATTAAACGTATATTACACTCATGTTTAGTATTTTATGTAAAAGTACTATAATATTTTTTTTTTTAATGTACTATATTTTTGATGCCTTATTCTGGAAAATACTATATTCCACCAAAAAACAGTTGGCAACCCTAGCTGTGATTGCTTTTAAGTGAGGAATCAATCATAAATGTGCCCTTTTAGTATATTATTATTATATCATTTATTTCAGAATTAATAAATTATTCCATATATGTACACTTAAATAAAACTTAAACTCTATATACATTTACAACTAAATACACTTAAAAACTAGGTGGACAACATGTGCATCTGGTTCCAATAGTAATGGAAGGGACTATCATCCCGTCCTGCCACTGTTTCCAGGAGACTGTTGGGGCTACCGGCGATACGTCTCAGCAGGGACGCGACACGTTTTCGCATTATCGCGTGAAAGCCATCCGTGCGCGCCTCCGCGAACATGCCTGACGCACTGCAATGCCGCGGGAGCCCCAACAGCATCCTGAAAGCGTTGTTATATTGGACGCGCAGGGCGCTGTAGGTTTTTTGAGTATAGTTGATCCATAGACAGCAGGTGTAAAATGACTGACAGTATGCCCTAAATAGGGTAATTTTAACGTTTTTGTTACACCTAGCAAATCTGCGGATCAACATGTTACTCCTCACCGCCAGCGCCCTGCGTTCCCTTTCAATGTTGTATTAATTATAGTATGTAAATTGTATCTTCTGTTGGTTCTCCTAATAAACAAATAAACCTTAAAGTACTCAAATGAATGAATCAAAAAAGAACTTTAATATCCCATGAAACGTTAAAATCAAAAAACAACAATTCAATATAATGGCAGCAATCGCCAATCAACCCGTAATTTATTGATACCAAATTAAAACAAATTGGTACGAAATTTAAATATAACTTACATTGGCAATGGATCGTGTACCATACATATTCAGGCTCATATTTACATACATTAAGCATTTACGTTTCATTACGCATAACTCATTTCGTGTTGATATAATAATTGTTTATTACACTATGTACTTTGTTGGACAAACACTGAATTTATTTCTACAACGTATAAGTATACAGTATATACATGACAAATAGGCTAACTACTGTCATCATCTGGCGCCTATTTTACCAACTTCACATTGCCATCTGACTCTGACAATTTTTTTTACATTTCTGGGTGGCTTAGTAACGAGAGGTTAATACTTAGCATTAATATTGACTCTAGCAATGTACGGTGAATTGTTAATGTCAGAGCCTCTACCATCAGTTTTAACATTGACATAACGCTCACGTCTACGTAATTTACTTTCTGTACATCTCGCTTCCACTATTGCTCGCATATGCGAGTACGAGCGAGATGCATAGAAAGTAAGTTACTTAAACGTGAGCGTTATGTCAATGTCAAAACTGGTGGTAGCCGTACAGGTGACAATTGTCAGCGTAAACTGGCGTCAGCATCTGAAAATGTGGTATATAGTCTTTCCTCAAGGATCTCCAGAACGACCGCTGCTCTCATCCAATCCTTGTCGGTCCACCTTATTGCAGCCTCGTTATTTCTAAAAACATTACATATCCCTAATGTTTTATTTATTGTAGTCCCATCTGTTTCAAACATCCTGTATATGAAAGTTTTTCAAGTTCTCTTTCTGTTCTTGATACTTAAATTTTTAATTGAATTCCCTAGGTGTTTTGTACAGTAAAGAATTTACCACACTTCTAGTCTAATGCATTATTTAAGTAGTTCTCACATTACAGCAAAACAAAATGGAACGCAGATAATCTAAGATTCTCAAACTTACAATGCCCTATTGGCATTGACTTTATAGTACTCTACACAACACAACTAATAACCCAGAACGGAAGTATAACCTTATCATACGTAACACGAGATCTCGAGATTACTAACAAATTACTATTAACCTCGCTTACGAAATCTAACACATGTCAAATATATGTATACAATTTTCGCCTTATCACAATCACATAAGGTGCAAAAAAGTAAATATATTTTTAACGGCCACCCCTTTTAGGACGTACGCCCCCTTTTCTTAAAATGCGTTTATGATAAAAGGGTTTTAATTGTATAATATTTTCAAGGAACTTAGTCCCTTTTGGAATTGTGTCAGTCTGAGTACACCTTAGAACTCTAGTGTGCACCCAGCCTTCATTTTTTTAACTTTAAATTTTATAATAAGATTTATGCCTTGTTATTTTAGGTCTTGCTTGCTTGCTTTTCACTTTGAATTTGTATCCTATGGGAGCTAATTTTCTATAAACTGGCTTAAATGTCATCAAAACCAGACCTCTTAAAACTAGACCTTTTAGGGTCCATTACAATGTTATCATAAAATACGATTAAATTTAACTATAAATTGCTCAAAAAATGTTTTCGTTGGTCCGCCATAGCGTGTTCCTGATGAAACTTTTCCTTATGAACTGAAGCATGTCGAGCATCAACTTTAAAATAGGTACGTGAGTGTTTTAATACGTTTAATATGTCTGTCCAAAAGTTTCGGTTTTTAATTCACAAAAATCTAAACATTAAAGGCAAGAATGGAGAAGATTGGAGGAGGCCTTTGCCACGTGGCAAACGGACACAAAAAATAAGATATATAATTATGAACAATAAATAAAAGGAAAAGGAGAGAAGAGGAAATGTATCCATATAACAATAATTCAAAATGTCAAATATTATGTCCGACTAAAGGCTAAAAATTATAAATAAGTAAAAACATGTTTAGATGATTTTGACTTACCTGCTAAGGCTATACTAGTTATACTACTCTAACCAGTTCTAACAACGTGAGCTCCAATTATCGACGGTTACTGTCCTAACCTCGAAAGTGTAATATTACAATGAGGAAGTCTGGCAGGATTTAAGGTTAATGCACCTGATTCAAATTTAAACCACCAATTGAACAAACAGATAGATTTTATTACTTAAAAATAATGTTTGCTTCGAGAAACTATTTACGCAGTACGATGGCTTTATTAGATTTTAGAATATTTAAGAAGAAATAAATTAGTAAACTGTAGTTGGAGTTTTTTTAGATAACCAAAATGTACAATTAGTGGGAAGAGTTCTTAAGTAACATTAGGACACCTTCATCCAATCGAAACGAAATCCAATTTTTTATGTTGTATGTACTATGCTATGGTAGAAAATAATAATAATACATTTGACAAAACATAAAAAAGCGACCTTTTTGAGAAAAATCTACGATTAAACAAGAAGGAAGTCAATAAAATAATTATTTATTGTGCTCGGGGTGGGGCACCATACAGTCCACATGGCTTTTGCTTATGACCGTACAAAATGGAGACAAATTATATGTGGTCGCGATCCTCAGCAATGAAGGAACGAGAAAGGAGAAGATATAATTTCCAAGACGAAAACACTGTTACATCGTTTTGGTGATGCATCAAAAACGACGCTAATTTAGTTGTAACAATGTAACTAATGTAAGTAACAAGAAATAAATACAAGACATAACAAGCCAGCCAGCAATAAACTCGACCGAACAAAATGGAAGTGTTAACTATAATACCCGTCATAATTGGACTGTACACTTTTTACTTGTTGTAGTTACTAAACACAGTGGACGATCTTCATTAACTAAATCACGCACTATGCGAAGCGTAAAGCGACGATAGTGACGAGCGATAAGCGGATTTATGAGCTTGTAAAAACGCTAAAATACTTAAAATATGACAAGAAAATATCATGGGTGGGAGAGGAAAGCTAGTGGTTATGTCTCACAGGCGTATTCTAATTTTAATAACAAACGATGAATTAGATCTGGATTAGTTATGGATCGGATCTGTCAGTGTCAAAAGTTACATTTCTTAACTTTTACCATTTTACTATTTTTATGAAGTAGTTAAATATCTAGTATATAGTCAATAACAGCAAATTGAAAGTTTTTCGAATAGTACCATAATTCATTCGTTTCTAAGTCCAGATGAAATATTATTTCAATAATCGCTGCTCACATCTCACACCACAACCTAATCGCCTAACCTTTAGTTTAGCATTCGTGTTTTTTTTTAACTCATTTCGTAACAATATAACCATCCATTGACCAGATAAACATCTCCAACCGAATTACATTGCGTGCCGCCACTACCACGTTTCCAAATCTGGATAACCTTACAACCCAGCCAAATGAAATAGCGTTTCTATTATGTGCGCTCCCTAACAATTTAGTACAGTGCAAAATGGCCGCATTATCATATTTTTGTAGAACAATACACCCGTTCATAGTAATTACTACGTCAACGAATTTGTACGAGATGTTTAAATGAGATGTTGAAATACTGGTTAGATTAAGTTAAAATCGGGCGAGATAATTTGTTTCACGTGTGGCTGTTAATTTGGTCCGTTAACGTTGTGGAGCACATTTTTTATATTTAGTTTTGTGCCTATATGTGTCTCTTACTACAGATCATTTTTACAGATGAAGATTAGCTAGAATAAAATTTACCGTATGTTTACTTGTTTAGTAGGTACCTAGTCATCAATGTATTAGATATTATATATTAGAGTTTTAGGGATTTGTATGAATACAAAAAACTTTTGGTGTTAACGAAATCCGCGAAAACGTAAATGTCTTTAGGTAAAGTAGGTAGGTATACCTACTTTACCTAAAGACATTTACGTTTTCGCGGATTTCGTCATCTACTTCCTTATGCAAATCAAACTCCAAAACATCCTAAAATTCTAAAGTTAAAATGATCTTGTAAAAGTACAAAGCCGCTAAATTACTTGCAACTCTTGAGAGTCATTTTCGAAAAAGTTGCAATCCTTTACCATCGTAATCGCAACAGCTACAGAATTTGTAAAAACATGTTAAACAGTACACGTAATTCCTTTAGCATCGTAAGTATCAAATGTACTTCGTGTTTAATCTAAACTAGATAATAGTTATTACCAAGGTAACTTTAAGAAGGAAACGTACCCAGTTACCGTTCACGAACTGAATAACCTTGGGGCTCACTTGAATTGCCGGCAGATATATGCTTTAATTCCAAAATGTAGCAAGTATATTTAAATTCTGATGATATAAGATTATTTTTAATTATAACGGTATTTACTCGTAGTTAACTTTATACTTGATTACGAGCAGTTTTAGTTTTTATGGTTAAATCATCAAGAGTTTTTGACCTATTTTCAATTAACAAGTTAGGTAATTTGATTAGTTAAATCTAGAATTGCATTACAAATTCGTTTTGTTAACTTTTGCAATTTCAATCTACATTTATGTGTGAATGTTGATATTTTTGGAGATCATTAAATTTAATCATACTACAACCTGCAACGGAGATTATTGTTTTTTTTTTTAATTTAGCCGTAAACAAAAATTAAGTCAATATGATGCTAGAAAAGTAAACAAAACAGAGAATACTTACAGAAAAATAAAGTAATAGTCTTAAGTTGAAGGATAAGAAACATAAAGTAACAGGCTGAAAGCGATATCGTCCAGACAACCTTAAGGTAGCTGAGTGTATACGCTTCAAACTCAGCGTGCCCAATCTTGCATGAACAACGAACGGGTGACAAAAACCCATCCTCGAGTCCGAACACCTCCCAATCGATATCCATCCGAGCGGCATAACAACCGACTCCTACGAAACCTGATCCTTGTACCGTGCAGTAATCGGGCCTTCCACGCCACTGGCCCATTACACGTATCGCTGATCGCCGGAGATTGAAGATATTTTACAATTTATATCATTTTATTTGGATATTATCGGTATTCCCTATGGCTTCACCGGGTTTAGGTTTATCAATTTGATACCATTTTTATTATCAATACGAATTCTTTTTCCATATGATTTATATTCATCTAGTGTTTATTATTTTTAATGAAGATTATACGAGTTACAATTACTTATCTCAAATTTAGCCACTAGGAATGATACTGTAGGTACTTATTATAGTGCCTTAAGACACACCTTGATTTATTTGAAACTTGGGACAACTTTTCCATTTGTTATATTTTCTACTTTCAATATGATTATAGACAAAATAGTATAATTTACATAATTGCATATTGTGTTCTCACTTATCTACATCCGTTTCAATCTCCAAATATTCCATACGGTATAAAAATCTAATTATAAAATCCATATTCATGATGTTTACACCGCCTAACCTCAAAATTCATAATCGTTTATAAAACCTTACTTTATTTGCATTTAACATTAACCTTCTGCTATCAGCCACATTAATATCACACCCACGGCCCCAAGTTACCTTATAAAGCAGTTTGGCGTTAGCTATGTCGAACACGGCCAAATTTCATCAAATACACATCATTCTGTACATATATGGAGAGTTATTATAAATTATAATGAGCAAAAAAAACTGTTTATTTTAGAGGTAATACATTATGCGTCATTAGAACGTGTGTGATTGTATCCTTATAGCAACACGTCTTTGAACATAATGCCAAGTAGGGCAAACGGTTTAGGAAATATTGATTTTGAATGTTTTTGATAGTTTTATTTATCATCGTTTTTGGAGCTATTAGTTATTATAGTCGTATTATTCATCTTGCAGGTGCAAAATAACTTTGCATATCATTTATAATATTTATGTTACTGATATTATTTGTTATCAGCTTTATAAATTAAATTACAAGGAAACCCTACTATAAATTTTGTCTAAATATGAATGTCTGAATGAATTCAATTCATAATGTGTCCATGTAATCTGCAGCTCGCTGTATGATACTAATTAAATCATTTTTGCGTTAGAACACTCTTTCTTCCATTTCTTACAAAAGTACGTTTCAAATATAATAAAGTCTTCAGAAAAAGCGAAAGCTTTTAATAGAGTATGTCTCACCAGGCTTTCAAAGGCTCCGTTAAATGTCTATTAAAAAATAAACCCGTGTTTAAGCAACCACCTTTTCCCCACAGGCGTAAATATTTAAAAACCTAATATTCGGTGTGAGCGATAAATATTTGATAAGTCGATTCGCTCCGAAGAAAATTTCGGTGAAACTTCGTTGCGTGAAACTTTTTCCACACTCATAAAAAGGGAGTTTTTCAAATTCCGCGGTTCTGAAATATGTTAGTACGGGGGCGTCATAATGCATAATTTTATTGGTCTGTCCTAGAAACGGACTTTATTTGATTAATCTGAACCATGAATCTTGAGTGACCATAAAAGTGCGGCCAGAGATACGTGATGGTAATTTTCATAAGTTGTACAAGCCATAAGGTGCAGACAGTCGTAAAACGGGACTGAAAAACTTGATGATGCTCAAGTAGATGGACCCTTATGATGTCGTTTAGAATAATCATAATTTAATAATAAACTTATGTTAATCAAGTTTTTGCAAGTCAAACGTCGTACTTCATCTAGCAAGGACAGAAACATGCATAATCTTTAGACTAGTATTAAAGTTGTGTCTACCTTCGTAGGTCTGCTGGCATGATTAAACCATGATTTCGACATTATAGTTTATCTGCTGTAATATTATATCATAAATCTGTGACAATTTTATTTCATTTTGTCAACAAATCGAAAAAAATCACAAAATGTATGTACCAATCGAAACCACTACCTACTGAACGCTCAATTAACCAACCCATGTCAGCTCATATTGATAAATTATAAATCCTTTAATAAGGCTTTGAGTAATCTGACACATAAAAGCTTCATTAATGTTGAAGTTAATATCCCAAATGAGCACTTTATATGTCAGAATAAAATTCGATTAGTTTCGTGAGCAGAATAAAAACTGGTCCGAGTTTCGTTCCTTGAGGCATACTAAGCGCCACTTGTACCATCCCACTAGCCCGGGGTTAACCGGTTAAACCCTTAACCAAGTGTCAAATTGTACTAGTAACAATGGTAACTCGGTTTATTCGGTTAACCCCGGGCTAGTCAATGGTGGAAGTGGCTCTAAGTAACCCTCTTGAAGAAGTCTTATTAAGTAATATTTGCTTGAATTCCGATACCCCATTCACAGGCAATGACCATTCTGGAGGCTTCTTTAAATCTCAATACTTACTCATAAAAAGACGCATAAAAAAGTTGCTCCCAAAATATTCCAAAGCATTGTTTTTTATCGTTCTTCTTCCCATTCTGTCGTGTAACTTGCAAATGCCCCCATTTCTGTTATATATACATGTTAAGGAGCATTCTCCTAAATTCTGCAAATGCTCTTTTCGACAGTTTTGGTGCGTTAACGTTAGAGTTCCGTATCCAAAGGGTACTAAAGAGGCCCTTTGCACAGTAGACATCAAATACATGGATACACTTTTCGCTTTAATGCAACAGTACAAATAAAGTAAAGTAAACAATAAAGTAAGTATAAAGTGTAATGGTACAAATTTGTACATAATGTCTGATGTATGGTCATTTCGATGTTAATGTTGAAAGCGTCTACAAAATATGGACTGTCATATTGTTTATCCCCATAAATTATAACTCATCGCACAAAATACCTGAATTTAATAACTTATATCGGTCTGTAACCTCCTGAGACTGAATGTACATTACAATGTACATATTCGTACAATCTAATTTGAACCTTTCATTAACCAAATAAAGTAGCATTTCTTTTGTTTCATTGCTTTTAAAAACAAACGAAATTCGTTATAATTTACTTATTGAAAAAGGTTCAAATTAAAATTTCGAAAACTTTATATGGTGGGTCTTACGAGATTAAATGTGTCCTTTATGGTGATGGTTTTTAAGTTAGGTATGTAAGAGGAAGTGAGTGTAAAAAATATACCCGGAACCTACGCTATTTTCATTCATCGTAGATTCTTTTTTCCTTCATTTTCATAAAGGTGCGCGTAAAACATATGAATCGGAAAACTTGGCATTATTATAAACTTTCTGTTTGTATTGTCAATAAATTCCTTGTGTAGCGTACCGTGTATGGCCCCATACATTTTGAGTATCAGTGTTTAGAACAGGGGTCGCAGATTTTGTCTAAAAAAGTCATAGGATCTATAAAAGTACGGGGCGGTTAAGATATTTTGGTTTTGGGTTAATATGGCCAGGGTAGGAAGTGGTTAGAGGGGGTGAAGGGGGTGCAACGAAGCGGAGAGGGGAAGTCACGGTACGGTTAATAATCGGTAGGATGACTGCGGTTTAAACGCGTGGAGTTAAATTATATTACCAACTAAGTTTATAAATTCGTTCCGATTTCAAATTATTGTCTTTTTTTGTATTTGATTGTAGTTTATTAAGTATAGCCGATATATTGTTAAAATATTAGGTTTAATGTATAGGATTAAGTCAACTAAATCGCGATGAGAAACAGTAAGAACTTAAATATACCTAAGTAGATATGTAGCTTTAAATTTGATTAATACACCTACAAGATATGGATAAATTGGTTTTTATCTATACAATACATTTTACTAGCTATGTATTTTGTTTACCTTATAGGTTTATTTACAGTCATAATACTGTTTTATTTTACTACTTGCAAGTTCATACGTAACTCAACTAAAATATTCACTCTAAGATTTAACTTTGAAACTTAAAAATATCAATCCAGAATTTTGATACGTGAAAATTGGGAACTTATATTATCTTTGTGCTGAGAATTTTGATGTTAGCACTTATTATGGAAATAGTTAAATTAAGTTTAACAAAGAAAATGAGAAAACTTATAATAAATACGAGTAAAGTCATTTTTATAGAAATAAATATAGGTATACATTAATTTTATATTCATGTTAATACAACACACTATGAATTTTATTGTACATATGTAAAATGTATTGCACCATTTTTATCTATGAATGAATGAATGAAATGAATTTTTATCATGTTTAGGAGGATTTCAGTCAATGGAGGTTCAATTTATTTCACTGTATAAGAAGGTTTTAAGTATTACCACACTATGAATTTTATTGTCCACATGTAAAATGTATTGAACCATATTTTATCTATGAATGAATGAATGAAATGAATTTTCATCATGTTTAGGAGGATTTCAGTCAATGGAGGGTCCATTTATTTCACTGTATAAGAAGGTTTTAAGTGTATTCGTGGTTAGACTGTACTGACGTCGATGGTAATCACCAAACTAGATCGGAAACATATCAGAATACATGAATGACGTGACATTTCCATCCATTATTCATACAAAATGTATTTTTTCTCCCAAAATCTGGGTGGATTTTTAAAATTTTGGTCGGTCGTTCAACCGTTTCACTTGAACTTACTAAAAGTCCTAAGCGACAGTTCTTGTATAATTGTTTCATTTGACCCTATATCTTATTCCTGTATCTTTAAAGTCTTATTTTGATAAATGGTCTTCATTGTGAGGTGATTCGTAATGGTTTTTACGTCAATTTCGCTTTTTAGTCGAGTCAGTTGTCTTCAACCCGCGAATAATGCTGTTGCGTCACGCCTATTTACAGATTGGTGACTTACTTCGTTTACAGTTAATTTTTAAACAATAGCCGCCATTTTGAAGTAAACTGCCTATTTCACGTGGACATAGGCCAGGAGATGTATTCCATATTTTTCATTTTCTACGTTTTCGTAAATTTGTTACACCTACTGTGGCAAAAAATGTGGTCGCTGCAGTTTCTTCCTAGGCTGGTTTTCCTTGTGGTGGTAGTTTTCGTTAAGCTTAATAAAATACCTTAATATCGTGTTCTTTGTAATCAATCTTCTAACTTAGTATTAACAAATCAGTGTTAGCAGCAACGTAGGTATATTTATTTGAGCTGATTAGGTGAAAATAATTCATCTCATCTGCATAATTCTATCTTCCATATTCGCTTTTATTTGTTTCCCTTCAAACCCAAAAAGCTTTACCAGTTTTTATCACAGACACAAAAACTATTTATTAATGTCTATTTCTTATGTTTCAGGTAAGAAACAACACATCAGTAAGTGTATCATAAATAATACAAATAACTTTCCCTATCCCCGAATCGTTTTCTTGACAGCCGATAAATGAGTATGGCGCTTATGGTGGGTATTAGGGTTCTGCGAAACACCCCATTTGGGCTATCTGTCAGTTAAAGCCCGTAAGAATGACTATAACAATATGTGCAAAATCAACTGGAGTTAACTTATGCAGAAATTACACGGTCTTATGCCTCTGGAGATAGTTATATGTTTTCCCAAGAGCACACTTTTTTTAATTCAACCTCCATTTGTGACAATATTTGTTTGGCCTTTTTTAAGCAACAAGGGTTAATTGTCTCATCATCTAGCGTCACTGAGAGGGCTTTCCTTTACCCAAAATTAATTAACAAGCGTCCAATACTCTTACAAAAGAAAATACCGAAAACCCTGGGAAATCGGAGAAAAAACTCTAAAAGCGGACCGGGGCTCTAAGGCCCGGTACAGACGGATCTCAACCCGACTGTAACTTGTATGGGAACTGCTCGCTGACGCTGCAGTTGGCGTGCAGTTCCCATACAAATTGCAGTCGGGTTGCAGTCCGTCTGTATCGGCCCTAAAGCAGGAGCTAAAGATGCAACAAAAATAAATATAAAATGTTATCAAAATAAACATTTACTCTTGTTGGTACCTACAGCAATGTTTTACATCGACAGTTG
Source organism: Cydia splendana (assembly GCF_910591565.1). NCBI lineage: Eukaryota > Metazoa > Arthropoda > Insecta > Lepidoptera > Tortricidae > Cydia > Cydia splendana. The sequence continues at coordinate 1,291,337 of NC_085975.1, forward strand.
GCGACCAAATCAATAATTACAAATGCCTACATCAGAATTCTCTAGAAAATATCGTGTCTGAGCATCGACTAAGTACTGATGCGCGAGATTTTTCAACATTTTCTAGTTAAGTACCTAGTTAACATTCTCAAAAAAATCACGGGACCCTCCGCACGTGTCTCAAACTCGTTCGCATCCAAAATGAAGTTCATCGGCCGTTCAGATATCCTGAATAATATATGGGACAGTAACCACGCGATTTCAAAACTCATACGTCAAGGCATAATACTTCAGCTGCGGGATACATTTGAATTGTTTGAATTGAATGAGTTGAATCGGTATTTTGCAAGGTCGGACGGTCAATGTACCGTACACAATGTTAACTTTGTTAAATGTAAACCGTATGCCAAAGACAATAAGGACTACCATTGCTCAGCTAACAGTGTTAGTGACTGATAGCACAGTAGGCGGTTTGAGCAATTCGCGAGACTAATAAAAATAGGTTATCAATATACGCAGTTTTGCTGTGAGTGTATCAAATATGAAACAATTTAAATGTTTAGTTTATTTTGAAAGACGGTGTAATTCTTATCGAGTTTGGGAATTAGAGCATGTCATCTGAAGACTAAGTACCTATAGTAAGAAAATTGTCCTTTTCTACTACTGTTATTATAGTATTTATGTATGATATAATACAAAGAATGATAGTTACACTGATCTTCTTGCATATGCCTACAAATTAAATTAAATGTGTCAAATTTTAGGATACTTATCACTTAATTAAATTTAAATATCATAATTTCTCATACATAAATCAACTTTAACACCTCCGTCTTTGTGAATTCTAAATTCTAAATCAATTTGTTCGGCATTACTAGACTATTTAATTAGAATTTGTATCTTCATTGCAACGCACTTTTATCGATAACTTCTAATGTCTCATTAGCATAACGTCTTGTATTTGGCTATAAGTAGCCTTTTTGTACCGCCGATAATTTTGCTCAGTCTGTCACATTTTGATCGCGCAGCGCCACTGGTCCGAGAGCAATGACTTTTGACCCCGCGGCGGTAGCGGCGAATTAATCGTCTGGTCTACGTTTTACGCTTAGCGTCATATAGAAATGATTTTTATGCAAAAGCGTACAGCGTACCTAAGCGTCAGCCGGAGACCAAGGTGTAAGATTGATAACAACGTTTTCAGCACCAGGCCTAATGTCACCACCGTGAGAAATGTCACCTGTAAGTGACAATTCGCTGTACGTATATGTCAGTAATTTTGAAAATTGTCAGGTTCGGTTAGGTCATATACCAGAGTTCGGACGAGATCAATGGCTTTTGACCCCGCAGTAAGCGGCCTCATGAATCGCTATAAAGCTATACCTATATCATTAGGATATCTTTTAGGTCTTTTTCAGTAGGTACCTGATCTACCTAATTTAAAACGTTGAATACAACGATGACAAAGATAAAAAAACGCAAACTGAAATGATACAACCTATTATTGACTCCTTTGACTACCTATGACAACAGTCCCACTATTTCCCTCCACACTTACCAAAAACAAGAGCGGGTCAGGTCATTGACCTGTTATTTACAGCCAGAATGACTTAACTCCTTGCACGCGATTATACTTTTTATTTGCAAAGGCTTAGTTCTTATAATACTTTGGACTCGTTTTGACTCTCTCTTAGACAGTAGGTACATATTTTTTGCATTGCCCTGGGTCAGGTCTAGTTGAAACTTGCTCCAATAAGAATCAATGGTTATAGTCGAAATCGACGACGCTGTAAAATAATCCACTTAAAATTCCGATTTTATTGTCTTAGTAATAAGATTCAATTTGTAATAACTTCTCTTATCGGTCACTTACGATTAATACACTATAGTACTAACCTTATTTAAATTGAAACTTTTATTTCTTAGGTTCAGAAGGTTATCTCTATACTCCTTGGAGGCGACATTTGATCCCTAATAATGAATTGGACACGGACTAGTTATAGAGTCATGGGTTATCATATAATACGGTGAGGCCATTAAACGGTAAGTAGGTTAAATATCTTTTCCTTGCTTGAATGCTCTTGAATAAATGTCTGAATCATTATTACTTAAGTACTTTTTTCTATTTTAAATAGCGTGGAGAACTATTAAAGAGAGTGTAAAGTAAATTAATTTCTGACAATGAACAATTGATATAAGTCTACACTTATTTAGATAACAAAGAAGATAGCAAAGAAGTTGCGGTGATTTTATGGTAGGTACATAGAAGGTGGCTAAGTTGGGACTAAAACTAGTGTACATAATAACATCTTTGCTTACTTAACATCAGTACAAATCAGCTTCATACAGCGAAGCCTTCAACCGGTCCGTAGCAACCATTACTTCTTACAAACCGCTTAAGTTTAACTATAGTTTGAATGTGGATTAACGCGAGTCTGAAGTAATACATAAATCGGAGAGCCATCTAAAATGTCCCGATTCGAAAAAGCATTAAAAAGCCGGTGAACGGATTACAGCAACGTCAATCCTCGTTTAATCTACGTTTATCGTCGCATAGCAGCCGGTAGCCAGCACCGATGGACAATTTAATCCCCACGTTCTATGCGAGATTTTGTTTCAATAACAAAATCGACGAGTTTTTAAACGACAGTGCCACCAGCCCGTAATGAACGGTTTAAGAATTAACTGTTGCGTGCGAATTTTCGAGGCATTCCAACGGAGATCTCCAGAGCTTGAGATTTGTCCGCATAATCCTACCAAACTCATGAATCAGGATATAATAGCGCCATGGAATAAGCTATAACTCGCAGACTAACCCATTTTACGAGGCCGAATCACTTAAGACAATAAGGTATCATTAAGCACTCGAGTTAAGGATTATAAACATCAAGTTAAACCTTTGGATTAGAACTAGAAACCTGATATCAGCGACTTTAAATCGGTACACTAAACATCAAAATAATCTCTCCAAACATCAAGAATAAGCGAGAAAGTTGCACATTTGTAGATTAAGGTTGACAATAACTCCCAGGCGACAGATTAATCTAAAGTGCGCCCGTGAAAGCGATATGACGTCTCTTAAAAGGTTTAAACTAACATATTTGCAAAGTGAAATGTCTTGACATATAAGAAATGTTTCTACAATATACGTGACCCGGCGAATCACGAACGCGACTTATTTTTTCCGGATCGATAAAAGCTCTTTTACCTGTATTACGAGACAACGGTATATATTCCGAGAGATTTATTATAAGTTAAACAGTCCGGGTTGGAACATTAATCTTCCAAAGTAATGCTTGACTAAATTGTTTTAAGGAAGCACGACTGACAATCCATTTAGATCTCTTTTGCGAAATAAAAAGGCTGGACCTAATGAAGCGACGGGAGCATCGAACCAAACTAATGTTTGGAATTTTAAGAGCATCCCGAGCGATTTAACTTCGGAAAACCATATCTAAATCTCGAGCGTCCCTGGCAATATTTCAAGAGAGCACTTAAAATTTTTGACATTAGACCGAATGAAAAATAGGAGTCCGAACATAAAAATAATACGAAATATCAAGTAGTGTTAACTCAAGTATTAATCAATGTGACCGCTCAAGCGTTGACATAATTGTGCTCCCGAAAACTTCGATACAAATGATAAATGAGCTCTGGCTAGAATCAACACGAACGCTTACGAAACTTTTACAATTATCGACTACAGAAATGTAATTTCAATTTTTCAACTTCGATAACAAAGTTCCATGCAGTCGACTCAATTCGTGTAGGTAAATTCACGCTCAAATATTCGTGAATGGCTTATTTGAATCCACGTGTATTAATATGTAGGTTGTTATCGTTATTATTTTCTAATCTCAATCAAACTGGTCACATTTGATTGACGTCTCTGATTTGTTAACATCTACCTTATTGTTTGTACGTCTATGATTTCATAATTTATAATGAGTTAATATTTAACTCTTTGTGTTTTGATTAGTTTTGCTTTCATCATTGGTATCTATTTGAACTTTTATTTCGATGTTTTTGTTCAATCCGTTTCTATTAGCGATCTCGTCTATCGAGTTAGTCTGAGCCTGTAAATTCGTCGTTTCGACACTCATACTTCGCTTTGCTGGCTCGGCATTCTGCAGAGACTTCATTTGCTCTCAGCGAAGCGAGATATATTGCCTGACGCAAAAACATTTCGACGCTCAAATCTCGATCTTCGAAACCCCTATTTACGCTCGCAGGTATCCTAACTGCGAGCGAAGTTTTTATGTGTGTGTTTTGTATTATTTCTCTGAAATTGGAAGCTGCACATCTGGTGCAGGTCGGCCGGCCCCGCTTTTATTGCCCTGTTATGACTGCAATCCGAATCGCGAGCCGGGCCTGTATTTTACTTATTTTATTTATTAACACTGCGCTGCGGTAAATTAAATTTTGCACTCGCGTATTGTTTGTCGAAAAAATGTGATTACACGTCAGCTTTCCCGATGTGAGTTGATTAGCAAAACCTTTTAATAAACTGGAATCTAATTTGTGCTTCCGTGCATTGTCTAGGGTAGCAATATTCCTGAAACCACCTAACGTGATTAAGTCGGATGCCTTTTTGACGCGCCGTAGGGGCGATTTCATTTCTCAAAGTAACTTTGCAAAACATGTGAGTCTCGAGCTCTTTGCGATATTATATGTTTCTGTAGGTGTAGCGAGACGAGAACTATGCTTTGTTAAATTTAACGAGATTGTTCCTCACAAATATTCAAACGTGACTTGTACTAAGTTGATTTCATTAGGAAGAGAAACAAATTAATCTCCGATATTATTGATAATATTGTTTACGACTAAATAAACATTGCTTTGATGATATGCAAAAAAGATAATGACAAGGTTGCCGGTTGAATAACCTTTCGCATTTGAATTATTACAGACATGTACGTAGACAATGTATGCACACAAACAAATTGTGGCTAACCTAACACACTGACGGCGTATGTATATGTATGAGGTCACGGAACACGACACGACTGGATGACGACTTTTAATAACCCAAATAACATATTTAATTAAGTCGGTACAGTTTTTTCAACAATAGCGCAAAGTAATCATTTGCTGTGGTTGTGTTCTGAATACGGAGTAATACAATTAGAGTACTCGGCGCTAGGATTATCTCTGGCAGTAAATGGAAATATAAAATTCTCTTGCATCTTTCCTGCTTTTTAACTGCATAATGAAACAAAAGCGCATCCAGCGTGCAGATTACGTAGCTCGAAATATCATTAACTTTGAAACATTTTTAGAAAAATAAAAGACGCAAGGGAGCGAAATATAAATTGTGATGTTACGGCGCTGACAGCTGCCGACGCGGCGTCCATATAAACCTCATTTTTCTGTATATACCAGGCCAATTACAGTGACATATCTCGAGGCACGTCGCTTCCAGTCGGATGCGATCACTGTATCTTGGAGCCGTTGCCTCGATGATACGCCGAGCGATAACTTTATAGGGCATTACCCATCGCTCGCGTCATGTTTGCTCGATGATTTATCAGTTTTATGTACCGCGAATGCTCCACGCTCAAACGAAATAGGTTTTTCTCCGGAAATTCAGTCTCGCACCAACAATATGCCGCAAATTGAATTTGAAGTGTAACTTGTATAACTCACGTAATTGACGAGAAATCCGAAACACAATCTCCGAGTCAATCTAGAGACCGCAGCAATAATAGGCTCTGTAACATTCGACTTAATTTCGGTTCAAACAGTACATGGCCCCAATTGAATCTGAGTAATGCATCATTTGATTTGAAGCGTTCGTTAGCTGCAAATAAATTGCAGCGGAAGCGAGGTCGACTGTACCTAACACTCAGTTCTGACTAAATCTCCATAGTCAAATTATTCACTCGTGCAATCCAAGTAAAGCCCCCTCCCAACATGGCTCCGGCGTTCGTGTAATATTAAATTATAGTGGCCCAAGTAAGGCATTTCGAAATGGAAAATTGTATCCAGCCAGTTTTGTTAGACCAAAGAGAATTTTGCCGTTTATTTTCTATAAGTTCCTATTATAAAATTCTGTTTTACATGCTCGTGAAATCGATCAGACTTTTGCATAAGTAGTAGCAGGAAATAGGAAGAGTTGTCTAGACTGGTTATTAATGCTGCCTTTTAGAGGTCGGGAGGTAGGGGAGATAACAACATGTGTACATGCACGGGACGTTATCCAAGTTAAAACAACGCGTCGGATGGAAATTGCGAAATATGAGCAGGATCACGGTGTCATTGTCTTGGCTGCAGGGAGAATTTATCACTGTGTCTGCTCCGCTCGCTTGGACAAGCGTAGTTTAGGGCATGCTGAATTTGCACTAACAGTATTTTGGCCGGATTTGCGTTTGGCTTATTAAAAGAGGATCCCGAAGATTTTCATCCTATAAAATGTCTTATCTCGAGGACACTCGAGGTTCAATAAAAACTATTTTTAAATAATCAGATTAAATTTACGGTTCGACTGTATTTTTTTTTTGCTGTAAGTATCTGTTTATGTTCATATTTCTTTGGCCCAGTAACATTGTGATATTGTACAAGACATAGGCATAAAGCAAGGTTAAATATATTTGTAATACTTGAAAATCCTTCTAAATTATACATTATAGAATCTTAGACGAATATCTCGCTTTAAAGAAGTCGGGGTCAAAACTGCTTCTATGTAAAGTTTAATGCTCAAGGTTATACCTAAATTGCCTGAACTTATTTCGAAATTCATTTTAATACAGCGAAACATGTTCAAACCACTCCTTGCGTAACGAAAAGCCGGGGCGAAAAAACAACAATGGACCAAATCCTTACTTTTAATTTATTCGGCTTCCCTTGCGGACTGGACGTCATTTCATTTTGTATTAAAGCAACACGTTTATGCTTTTATTCGTCCGCTGGGACTCTAAAGATATTTTCGTTTTGAGCAATTAGTCGCTCTCATTTCCGGGAGTTTGAACCTCAAATTTGTTTGGCTTTAAGTTTAGTGTTTATCTAAAGTTCCGAAAGGTCTGGAAGATAAGCTGCTCCATTATCCTGATCTGAGTGAATTCACAAAGTAAACTCCGGGTCCTTATTAATATTTCTTTATAGCACTTCTCTGTTGCGAGTTGAGAAGTTTGATATTTAATGTGAAATAGCGAGGTAGTAAAGCGTTGTTTATATGCGCCATCAAATGTAGATAACAACGAGTTTACATCCAGAGTTTAAGTTAGTGTCATTGTTTTGTAAGTTACAAGTCTAAGCGACATCTCACAATAGCTTCGCTTTAACATTCATGAATATCATTAAGCCTCCCCCTGTTTTGAATATTGTCAACCTCTTTCCGAACTGCGGAGTTGTGTTTATGCTTATTGCCTTTTGGGGAGGAGATTTTTCGGGAGGAAACTTTACGGTCATTACTAGATTCGTAACTAAACAATGTGCCGTCCCGGCGGGGCTCGCTAAAAGAACAAACGGGTATTCAAAAGCAATAAGCTTCTATTTGAAAATGTCCCAAAAGGTTTACTATTACAACAGACTCGATAGCGACCGACATGCAAAGCTGGGCGTTTAAAAGAGGAAGGAATAAAGTAGGAGTAGCTAAAAGCAAACAAGAAAGTTGGCTCGGAGCAGGCGTTCTTACGGCGCATGAAATAAGTTCTCCGTGGACATTATTTAAGTTGCCAGTGCAGTAGGCACTGTATTAAACGTATCAGAGTAGTTTTTAAAGTCGCCCTGTCGATGCGGCGGGCTGGTCGACCGCGAAACCGCCGCTCGGCGCTCTTGCCAACGCTGGAAAAATAAAACTCCGGCAACAGTTTGTTGTATACCAGTTCTACAATCGTTTCGTTAACTAAACGCGTTTTTCACTCAAACTCCCATGTTGTTGAAATTGAATCTACATATGTCAAAATTATTTTCAATATCAAAGTTTGGAACGGCGGTCCACACATATTTCCCTAACCCAAGGTCCCCATGAATTGGCTCGGCCTGATATTTGCCAAAATTCCCGTCCCCTTTGGGACAATTTTGACAAATAGTTGTTAGACTAATAAATTTTCATTGAAACCTCTATAAGTTTAACGGCGCGTCAGCTGAGCCTGAATTGGGACGTTTGAGGAAGTTAGAGTTAACTTAATTATGAGTTGAATTAATCTTGACTTAAGTATTATAACTTCTTAAGATGTCTTCGTCGCTTTGCTTTGATTAACGTTGTGCCGTATATGTTCTTTATATAGCGAACACCTGCTCATTGAGAGGAAATCATTATGTGTTTAACTTGTCATTTGGAGCCTTAAGTGTCCTGTCCTTAGCATCAACTTTTACCGGACGGGTCTTTATTTTTACTTCAATAAATACTGTGAACTCCTTGGTCTTTGCGGCTGGAATTGGCGCTGTTTTTACGCGTGCAATGTTCAAGGCCCACCTCGAAGCAAAAATTTGCATTAATCAAATCACTTACGTGCTAATGTATTCCCTTGCATGCCTTTTGATCGTATCTAAAGCCTTGTTTTTTACAGTGGCGTTAGTTAGTGCACCCAATTATTAGGAGATCCCATCTTTAAATGGCGTGCCCCCTTATGTTAATTTTCTCTTGTTTTTTCTGCTTGCCGTTACTGTGTTTAATGCTTTTGATTTTCCAACTAAACGAGTATTTGTATTTTCAACATTAATACTATTCTTGTAACGGATTTCATACATTCAAAGCCTGATATGAATCTTTAATGCTGTCTTTTAAAATGCGCGTCAATATTTCATATTTAAGTTTCACATTTATTTATCAATATTGTGTTGCACACGGAAGTTTTCCTTACATTAAACTCTATCTTAATAAAAATTTAAAGCATTATATCCAAGCACCGCAATAATTGCAATTCTTACGTCAAATATACTGAAACTGCAGTCGTTAAACGAGATTTAAATTCATACCCCACTACAAACGGGGGTTATTCTGGTGCAGTTCCGCGATATACTGCTCCTGCTACTGTTATTGCCGGTATTCTGCTCAAATGACAGGCCAAATGCAGGCATTATATCCACCACCTGCTCCGTTGGCATGATTTCGAATAGCTGTATTACTTACGAGCTCTAAAATCTTGAATTAGCTTTATGGTTTTATTGAAAATGTACATGTGTTAGATTTTGCATCAGTTCCGTGTATGACTGGATACATGTTTGATTTCAGTAAGGAGACTAACTGCATATAAGTGATAAAATAAGTAAATACTCACGTAAATATAAATGCTAAAATTACCTAATTTAAAAAATTGTAGCCTAATTTTTTTTATTTTTTGTTTATTATGAAGTAAATACAAGATATTTTTTCCAGGTTGCTTAAGTTGTTGAAAATAGAGTTTTAATATTTCTCCGCGAATTAAAATCCATTTAAATCTGAATTGGTATTAGCGAAAGCGATTTTAATCTAAGTTCATTTTTACAAGCCATTTCATGATGTAATCTCTACCATTTCTGACATTCGCAAAGTTTTCCAAAAATCCTTGTTAAGCATGTTTCGAAGTAACATCGTCAAAAAAGGGGTCGAATTTATTTAATAATGCTGTCAGTAAGAATACTTCAGTTCTTTTTATATCTTCATAAAACTTGCTCACAGAGTCCCCTGAGCCTCCCAGGCACCTGCACGTAACTCGAAATTCCTATGGGCAAAAACTTCAGAAGTCGAGACACTGAGCTGAAGTGAAATTACAAGAGTTCGCGCAGAAAAATTTCACTTTAAAATTAGTTACTCTGATATTACGCTGCAGTTAAAAGTGGGTCCGTTGGGATTTCAATATTTACTGTGAAAAAGTTTGGATTGGTATATGAATGGTACAGTACGTCTGTGAATTTAAATGTGCGCGTAGTAAAATCTTGGTTGAATTCTAACGATTTCCAAAAAATTCAAAACATTTTAGTTTATGTAAATAGTTTCAAAGTTGTCGATACGATACTTTACCTGATATTGTATTAACTTCTATTTTTAGGAGTGTGTGTGTAACCTTCAATTCATCAATGTCCAAAATACTGACTCGACATAACGTTTAACCATCTTTTTTGCATATTTTTTCTAAACCAAAATCATTGAGCGGTAAGGAGGTTTGAACTTACGAGATAATACTTTATGTACATAAAAAGGTAAAAGGAGTTAAAGAATGAAATTCATATTAATAGTAAAGCTGTATAGCTTTTATATTTAAAACACAAGTCCGCAGTATCTGAACTGAACTAGTAAAAAATATAACAGTCACACAAAGCCGTCAGCTCTGTAATTTTCATTCTCTCTTGTTATTTCGTTTGTCAACTTCATTACTCCGTACTGCTTTGTGAAGTTTAACTTCAATTTGAGTTCTGGTTTATTTGTACATCATCGTATTTGCGCTAATTTTAAGACTACCTATTTGCACTTATTACCAAGTTATTTGTAAAAACAATTTTTATCTCTATAATAATCTAATATTGTTTTTATCCGAATGAATCCCACTTTGATCAAACAATCTTCTTCCAATAATCTGACATAAAATTCACTTCAACCTTTTGTGCTACAACATAAAAGAGAATTCTATGTAAAGTTGTGAAGCCTTCTAGCTTCAATCTAAGTCTATACCGAAGACATTGATCCTATTTCTCCTAAGACCCTTTGTATGTTTAAGTTGTTTAAGTGCGCCTTTGTTATGTTAAGTAAATGTATCAGACTTGTTGAATAATGAGTCTTAATCCTTAGGTACTAGAATTTAATCTCCGTTAACTAAACGCCCAAATTCTACAGATGTCGATTCTTCAGGCGACTGATTTTTCGAATGTACTTGAATTCTCGCATTGACTTTACCTTTCTTTGTAACAATCGTTTGTCAAAAGATCTAAGAGATCTGCCGGCCTAGCCAAGGTTACAATCGCTATCGCTTCGATAACGAAAAGCATTATGTCTCTCTATCACTCTTCCATATTAGTGTGACAGTGACAGTTGCGTTTCGATCGTTACGAAGCGTAAGCGATTGGCGTCTTGGCTATGCGGCTTGAGCTCAATATCGGTTCTTGTTGATCGGTTGATTAAATTGACATTTAGGATTGACGGAATGTGGACCCTCTTTTATTATATGCGTTAAAATATAAGATTTTTACAAAAATGAAGGTTGTCTAATCAAGTAAATAATTTTGCTTTCTAACACTGAAACAAGTTTACATTAATAATAATAAATCCGTTTATTTAAGACAACATAGGTCCAACACATCGCATTACAATTTACATAGGATTAACAATAAAATAATAAACACTAGAAATTTTGAAATATTTCAACATTCCTGACATTTATAAAAAGAAAACAACCAAATCACATTTAAAATCACATTTTAGGCATGTATTTTTAAAGTATCTAATAGTAAATAATGATACACACTTTATTACCTCTTGTGTAATTCTTTTCCGTTCTCATTGTAGGGAATCCCTCAGTAAATTAAATAAGTAAGTTTCGTAGAACAGTTGTCAACATTGTTACCTATTGTTACTCTAAGTTCTCTGATACTTCTGATTCTTTTCATGACATAAATTACAATTGACTTTTATAGGACTGTAAAGAATTTTAGTTGATTAAGATTTCGGCATCTTGTAATATTTCAATAATTAAAGTATTATCTGTTTATTCGTTATTTTCTAAGATTTGGTATAAAATTGTATTTTTCTTTACTCCAACCTTTTACAATCCACGAAAATCTTTAACCGCTAGTCTCAAGTTTTATAAGGTTATAAAAGAGGGTAAAAATGTCATAGTTCCCATTAAACTCTCTCCGTGTAAAGTTTACGTTCGGAATAAGCTGCCGGCTCCCGTTTGTTTGCAAGTGACGTTAATCTTACGGACGGGGCACACTGCCATAGCGGTTTTAATACTAACAAGGCTGAAGGCTTATTGTAAGCATGTTGATAGCATTAAAGTTATCAACTATTATACATCTCGATACTTGCAGTGGACTTCTTAAAATTCTCCATTTGCGATTTTCTCCACTTAGTTCGTCCATATGCAATTGTGAATTTCACCGCTCATTTCTTTTCGAAACAAGCCCTCAATTCAAATCTGTGCATTGATATACCTGTATATTCTTGTCCAAATTGACTTATGCCTCTAACTAAAATTAGAATGGAAAGTAGGTATATTTAGAATTATGACTGCCTGTATTAATGAATGTTAAATCTTTTTAATCATGACAGTGACAAAACTGCAGACAGTTAATATCGGTGCAAGCGTTAAAGCAATCAGTCAACTTGCCAATTAAGTAGTTCCTGACATTTAAGTTTAAGTTTAGTGCTCAGTGTCAAAATCGATATTAATTGACAACGGAGATTAAATAGTCAATTTAACTGTTACTAAAGCAAGTGAAATGAGGACAGTAATAGTAGGTAATGATAATGACTCTTAGTTGTCTGTCCTATGCCGAAATAATTACTGTTTTGCAAGAAAGTCCTTTATTAGCGCAGTCATAAATAAAATTGAACCAAATCAGTTTTTTTTTAAGTATTGTTTTCATTCCCTTCCGCGTTTTTAACGTTTATTGGGTTGTTACGTCTTAATTTTTCATCGTTACCCCATCGTTATTCATCTTTAAACACCCGTATCTTTGTTACTCTTAAGAATATACCTACTTAATAAGTAAGTAAGGGAGAAATGGAAAATACTCCACCGACAAGAGGATACCTCTTAGATTGAAGAAGAAAAATAAGTAAATATTATCATAAGCATTTTAAGCTCTGTAACGAGATCAACCTTAATTTGATTCTTATCTTCACTTCGAACCTAATACCATCTTGTCTTTTGTCCTGCATATCTTGTTTCCTGCGTCCTTGTCTAATCTTATTTCTTTTACATTATCCCAGTATTATCTATCCAGGTCGCAGTGTACCCATCCCTTAACACAAGCGTGTCTGCTGTAATGTTATTGCAAATTGCATCATGGCTGTGTGTTCCTGATATTCATACTTCTGCCTTTATTACTGCATGTTTTATGCGAACGCTACTTTCGTACTAGTCGTTAAGTCCGGGATAAATTGAAGGTGTTGATATTGTTGTTATAATATCTTTGTTTTGATGTACTTTATGGTTTGTCGCGTGGTTATATGAGAATTTTATATCAACTCCACTTTGCAACTGAGAAATGTTGCTAAAATGTTTCGTATAAGTAATGTGAATTAGGTTTATGTAATGAAGGCTCTATATGTATAGCTACAAGAAATTCTATCTTTTCAAATTTAACTAAATCGAATATGTTTACATCTTTTATTATAATAAAAATACATACATTAAGTTAAAAAAATATTACTAAAGCAGTTTAATGAAACCCATATAAAAACGTGTCAACTTCCAATTGGAAATGAAATTTTACGGCGTTATGGCTTCTAAAAATTTAATATGATAGATCCGTCAGTAGATATATTTTATTGTTAACACATAGTAACGGTGCCACAATAACAAGGAGGTCTATAAAAATTTACATATGGCCACCTAGTGGTCAAATCGCGATAATTTAACTTGTGTGGTAGAGGTCTACTGTACATACTAAAATTTAAATTACCGATAAACATTACCACACAAGTAGGAGTTTTATAAGTAAATAGACGATTTATAGTATGTATTTACTTAATATGTAGGTTTCAAATGCCATCAGCAATTGCCAATGTCGATGTCCTAGATTCTATTGCCAAATCTAATTATTCCGTAGAAATCCTGTGTCCTGTGTTTAATGTTAGTAATCGCCAGCATTTACAACCGATACCTACCTCAAAAAAAACCGGCCAAGTGCGAGTCGGACTCGCGTTCCAAGGGTTCCGTATATTACACAATTTTTAACAATCAGTGCCGGATTAAGATATTTTGATGCCCTAAGCATTTCTAGGTGCCCCCTCTCCCTAGGGTCATCAAGATTACATTGATTTTTTGGTAAATTGAGAGAAGTTCATTGCCGCATTACAGCTGAGAATGGAAATCAGTCACATCATTTTATCACGAAAATTGACAGTGCCGCAGCAGTAATGTTGCAACAGAGTACCTAATGCTGTTGCAGTCGCCACCCGAATGTCACCTTTATCATAGCGTAGAAAGTAATAGAAACGCGAGCGAAGCGAGCGCGGAAATTTTTCGATATAAAAACGCAATATGATAGACAGTTGTACATTTTTACTTTTAGTATGGAAATCAGTCACATCATTTTATCACGGAAGTTGACAGTACTGCAGCAGTAACGTTGCAACAGAGTAATGTTGCCGCAGTCGCCACCCGAATGTCACCTTTATCATACCTTATAAAGTAATTGAAAACGCGAGCGAAGCGAGCGCGAAAATTTTTCGATATAAAAACGCAATTTTAGTTTTAGTCCCAACCAGGCGCGAATCCAGGATTTCATACAGAGAAGGGATGGGACAGTTTTCTATCAGCCTAGCTTCGCATAGGGCTCGATATTTAAGGGTCTCAGCGAGGTTGTTTTCATGCATAAAATATGCAAGAAAGCAGAGAGCTTGGAATTGAATTGGCGAAGTGTGAGAAAGGCAGTAGGCCCAGCTGCGAAAGAGGAAAGCTTGGATTTGGATCCACGCCCAAGTGTAATTAAGGCAGAAGATCAACTTTGCCGTAAGGCAGAAGGCCTCGCATAAGACCTAACGCCGAACCGCAAAAGAGTGGGTTGAAATCGAATCTATGCATGTAATCACGACTCTTCTACTGCTACCGATTGTTTTCCAAAGAATTACGCGCCATTATTTTTGCAAATTAGCTTTTGGACAGCTAAAAAAATCGTGTGGTAAAAACGATGTGTCTGTCCTTAATTTTAAAATTTGTTCACCTTTTTCAACCTGGCATTTTGGTGCCCTCCCTGAACGTGGTGCCGTAAGCACGTGCTTGTTTTGCTTATTGGTTACAAAGTCTTTATTAATTCAACCATTAAAGTCGACGAGTACAAAAAACTTTAAGCTAGCTCTCAATTTAACATTTTTTTTAAACATTATTTTTAATTTGACCTTACAATTACTCGTAAGTAGGTAAGACCGTTAAATATTTAAAATGATTATCTTATCAGAAAATTATCACCAATTACTCTAAGAAAACTACTACTCTAAGTAATCCGGCACTGTTAACAATGTATTTTTTATGTGAAACGTGAGTGAAATCTCTTTAAAAAATCCGTAGGGGTCGGATTAAAAACTGTAATTAAGTCCGACTCACGCTTGACTGTACATTTCTAATAGGTTTTCCTGTCATCTATAGGTATAGACCTATTTTATGTTTTTTTTTCAAAATTTTAGACCTAGTAGTTTCGGAGATAAAGGGGGGGGAATGGTCATTTTTTGCCTATTTTCTTGAATAACTTCTAAATTGTTGATTCGAAAATTATAAAAAAAAAAATTTGAAATCCTTACAATAAGCTCTTTCATTTGATATGTAACATGATATAGTTTGAAAAATTTTTTTTTTAATTTTTTCATTTACCCCCCAAAAGTGGCCCCCATGTTTAAAATTCATTTGTTTACGTTACATGTCCGTATTCGGGTCACAAACTTACATATGTGTACCAAATTTCAACTAGATTGGTCCAGTAGTTCCGGAGAAAATCGGCTGTGACAGACGGACAGACAGACAGACAGACAGACAGACAGACAGACAGACAGACAGACAGACGCACGAGTGATCCTATAAGGGTTCCGTTTTTTCCTTTTGAGGTACGGAACCCTAAAAATGAATGAAAGTGGGTATAGAGCGGTAGAAACTCTACCCAATTAGGTTTTACTTATGGTCTGATAACTTGAGGTCCCAGACTTGCGATAACACGAGCATTAGTTAATCCATAGAGACCAAGGCCCGAGGTCATCATTGGTGCAAGTCAAGTTGTCTGCTATTCTGTACATGGCGGGCTTTGACGAGTCGAACGCCCAAACGGACCAGTATACGGCGTCGAGATTTTTTCAAACGTTTAGTATGAAGGTCTTCATAAAGGGAATGTTCAGGGCTGTGGAAAAGGTCGGCAACTCGTATGAGACACCTCTAGAATTCATAGCCACTAGTTAACTGCTTACTTGTAGAGGTAAATCTGATCGAGTCAAAATACAAAAATAGGGGAGAAATCCACATAAACATAAACGCAAGTCGTAAATGCCGCTGCGGTGTAGGTATGTATATAGGTCGCAAAAGTACCCAGTTTTAGCGGTTAGAGTGCTCTAAAATACGTTAAATGGATGTATGTTTTAGCAAAAGCTATTCAATATAGCTACGCACTTTAGTTAAGAGCCAACGGGAGTGGTCATTTCTCCATACAAACGTACTCCTCGTTTTCCTCCGTGGTTTTTGAAGCAAGAGCAATGATTTTTTCAACACAGATTAATATTGTCAATATCTGTGTCGGACCGTTTTGCTTTTTTTGATATTTTTGTTTTCAAAAATCCCTTCAAAAATGGCCAAAATGGCCTAATTGACTATGCCGCAATGAGAGGCGTGGCATTCAAAACTGATATCAATTAGCCAAAAAAGCAAAACGGTCCGACACAGATAATTTCATAATCATTTAGATTTCCAAATTTGGTTACGATTGGTTAAGTTTTAGAGGAGGAAACAGAGAAGTACGAAACCTCGATTTTTGAGATTTTTACGCAGGATTTTTCGCCTTGTCCTTATCGCACTACTTTTAGGTGCCGCTTCCGTTAGCAAGACGGGTATATTTACCTAAAATATTTAAAACTCAGCTCCTGTTTCGTCTTAACTTTTAAAATATCAGTCAATTTACGCTGGATGTCCCCAACTAGACTCAGCACCCAGCGACAACATGGCGATCAACGCATCGACACAAGTTTCAATAAGCAGTGTGTGGCGAGGCATAAAAAACGTTATATTAGTAGTCCGCGGCCGTGTCGTACGTGCGCGGGGAGGGAATTAGTGTTGCCTAGGCCTTTGACGGTGCAATGTCAGAAGTGGCAGTTGTTTTTGTACACTTGAGACTAAGTATTAGCTAAGAAAACTTGTAAAACTTGGTGGGTTTCTAGCACAAAACTGACACTGTCGCCTGCGGTATTTCTAGACCGATACGACTTTTAAACCTCCAAGAAAAAAGCGTACCTACTCCCGCCTTAAAGGCCGGTAACGCACTTGCATCTCCTCTGGTGTTACAGGCGTCCATGGGCGACGTAATTGCTTACCATCGGACGATTCGCCTGCTGTCAAGGTATAGTTTTACTTCAGGAGATTAATAGAAGTTGCGCGATTGTTTTAAATAAAAGGTAAACTATGTTAATAGTTTTGGGAGTAGAATAAATCTTTTTTAGGGTTCCGTACCCAAAGGGTAAAACGGGACCCTATTACTAAGACTTCGCTGTCCGTCCGTCCGTCCGTCCGTCCGTCCGTCCGTCCGTCCGTCCGTCTGTCACCAGGCTGTATCTCACGAACCGTGATAGCTAGACAGTTGAAATTTTCACAGATGATGTATTTCTGTTGCCGCTATAACAACAAATACTAAAAACAGAATAAAATAAAGATTTAAATGGGCTCCCATACAACAAACGTGATTTTTGACCAAAGTTAAGCAACGTCGGGAGTGGTCAGTACTTGGATGGGTGACCGTTTTTTTTTTGTTTTTTTTTTATATGGTACGGAACACTTCGTGCGCGAGTCCGACTCGCACTTGCCCGATTTTTTTTATTTAATAGTGTTTAATTTTTAATAACTCAACCAAATACAAATCAAGTCTTCAATCAGTCCGTATATAGGTATATAGTTAGCCATACGGCGCGATTCGGGAATGAATTAGAGATTCACTAGATATGAAAGAGTAAAGATAATTGTGACGTTCCACGGCAAAATGTACTTTATGGCGGCTGGCGCTTACGTCGCAGAGCGCCGCAATAATATTCGAGCGGCGTTAATAATAGCGTAAGCGCCAACCGGCATAACGTACCTTTACCCGTGGGACGTCACATATCTTTACTATTTCATATCTAGTGAATCTCTAATTCATTTCCCGAATCGCGCCGTTAGTAACTTCTTACCGACCGCCTCAGTTAAGTGATAGATTTATATTTAAGATACGTTTTTAAAGGTTGTAACTTTTTATCAGTAAATTATAATTCGGATTTGCATTTAATTTCGACAACATGCTTCGCTTGAGATGATTATCCAAATTAAGATCGAATAAGCCGATAAACATTACATGTATTTTGTTTGTTAACTTTAACTTACACAATCGCGATTAGAATAAACAACCGTCAAAAAAATGTAAACTTTGAACAAAAATATTTTTAATACATTTCGTGACAACGAAATATTAGGAAGCGATAAAGCTAACCCTATAATTTTTAGTCGTAAACATAGCCAACTGCACATTATAAGTGTTAGTTACTTCCTTGTACGGTCTACTCTATGTCAACCTTCGCTCGACCGCTCCAGTAGAATACATTAAATATGTGTGTAGATTACCTATTGTAGAGGCCATATGAAGTATAAGTAAATATTCTTTATTGTGCACTATAAAGTTAAAAATACGCAGAAGAAATACAAGTTTAAGACTAGAGAACAACATTACACAACTTCTACTACGGTATAATTTCATTGTTTATTCCATTATTCGTTCGTGTAATGAAATATGTGTACCTACAAAACGCGAGAGTTCTATCTCGGTCTATCGCTAAAAAGCGACAACTTTTGGGTAGCAGGAAACCAAGTAGGTTCATAACTTTGAACGGAACTCGTCATTACTCACTTGTCAACTGCTTGGTGCTCCATTCACTATGGAATATTAAATATCAACAGCAGCGAATAAAACATTGCGTGAAAAATAATATATATGTGTAAAAAATATGTAAATAGTTCAAGGGCCTATACATCACAAGGTATGGTCTAGCTACTCGTACTTATGGTGGCTATCTCGTAATGTCTCGTATGGTTCTCTCGTACTATATAGTTCATAGCCTCGTAATCGTAAGTAGTAAAATAATCTTGCACAAAACAAGTGCATAACACAGGGAGAATGCATCTGGAAAAAAATAAGGGCCTTCTATCTATAAACGCGCGTTACGCAATCTTAATTCCTAAATCGCGCGTCAACGGCGCGTTAACAAACCCGATGTGCATAGGCCCTATATATGCTACATCTACGTACAAGCGATCTGTGAGAATACATTAAACTCAGGAAATCACGAGCCGACCGATCGCCGATTTATCTTCCCAAATCGTAAATTCTGTCGTAATGATATTTTGCATCCGCCATTTTGGTACAAATAGTTGCGAAGTTTTGCCGTAAATCAAGTTATGGCGTTTTTTAGTGGCTATTTCTTTTAGTTATTATGTTCATTATTTACACAATTATTTTTACCGGTAGGTACTTGTAAATTTTACTATACAGGACGAAAAAGTTATTTAAATAAAAATTGTCCCTTACAGCTTCCAGACCACCTTTTGGGTAACAACACAAAATTAAACTTCAAATCGAACTTCACCACGGTATACTTTTTAATTAATTAGGGGAGACCGAGGTGAGTTTTTACAGAGGAGAGTTGTGACACTTGTGACATTGTCGATTTTTTGGAATCTAATGACTGTTAGCGAGCTCGCAACAGTGTGCGTTTGTTAGCTCGTAACTTGAACTAAGAAACGCGCGCTATTGCGACCTTGTTTTTAGTTACTAGATTCCAAAAAATCAACGATGTCACAACTCTCCTCTGTCACAACTCACCTCAGTCTCCCCTACCTATGTTTTCTAACCTTGAAAAGCAATATTAATAATCCATTCAGCAATATCAAATCGAAGTAATTATATCCACGGAGAAACCTTTCCATCCAGTTTCCATTCGTACCATTTCACCCGAGATAAGTGGCTAATAATCGATAATTGTCGTGTTGCGGGTTCGAACCCGGCCCGGCCACGTTTCTAACTTGACCTAGTCACAACTGGATTATGCGTTCAAATGATTTTATCTTAATATATAAGTTAGTTACTTAGGTATAGCAGAAAACATTGAAGGTATACGTTGAAGAACAAAAAAAAATCTTCAATTATGTAAAAATGTAGTTAAAATTTAAAAAAAATTGAGAAAGTGAGTAAGGTCAATGTGGCTAATTCCGTCATAGGCATTTACGTCTACAAGCGTATATTTCATTGATTTTCAATCGTAGAAAAAAAAAAACCATTTAAGTACTTTTAATTGCTGAAACTAAACGCGATCGCTGCTTTGTAGACGAAATTATCAATGATGTTCGTTGTTCGAGAAAAACGCTAGTGGACTGAATAGTCCCTATGACGAAATTAGCCTCATTAACTAATTAATATCTTGTCATGAAACAGTTACGGATATGATCTGTCAGATATCAACAGTGACATTTAGGGTTGAAGAAATGTCACTGTTTAGTTACTATTTGATTACACCTCCAATTTTTTTTAACTTAACGGTTAAGGGGAAGAAAAGTTTAAATAACTTCTATGTGAAGTGAATAATTTCAATAGTAGGAACAATGCAAATAAATTCTTCCGTGAATAAGTTTTGGTGCGTTCATAAAGTACCGTAAAAAAACAACTTAACTGCCAATCGACTTACTTACGTTCTTTTTAGGGTTCCGTACCCAAAGGGTAAAACGGGACCCTATTACTAAGACTTCGCTGTCCGTCCGTCCGTCCGTCCGTCCGTCCGTCCGTCCGTCCGTCCGTCCGTCCGTCCGTCCGTCCGTCCGTCCGTCTGTCACCAGGCTGTATCTCACGAACCATGATAGCTAGACAGTTGAAATTTTCACAGATGATGTATTTCTGTTGCCGCTATAACAACAAATACTAAAAACAGAATAAAATAAAGATTTAAATGGGGCTCCCATACAACAAACGTGATTTTTGACCAAAGTTAAGCAACGTCGGGAGTGGTCAGTACTTGGATGGGTGACCGTTTTTTTTGCTTTTTTTTTTGTTTTTTTTTTTTGCATTATGGTACGGAACCCTTCGTGCGCGAGTCCGACTCGCACTTGCCCGGTTTTTATAGAACGGTGACACAAATACATCTATTTAAGTACACACGATTAAATCGCCCTTCACATTTCATGTCGTGGCACATTTTTTGTCTATTTTAAATCACGTCCAACGGACAAGCTTGATATTGCCTTAATCATCGAAAAAACATATCTAATACAAATATAATTGTACGCTGCCGAAAATAACATTTAAGGTCAAATATCAATAGTAACGGCCGTTTCAATGGTATCATGGAGGAGCCAAAAAAGCTGATAAGTATTATTATTAGAAAAACGTATTTTTGTTACTAATTAAGTGGTTTATTTACTTAAATATTATTTTAAGTCATAAGTTCTCAGCGGAAATCTTTAAAACATTTTCTCTAGCAAATATTAAAAGATTTACATAGAAATAAATAAGGGTTTACTATTGCGCTTAATTTATTAAAAAAATATTCAGACTCGAAGCAAAATCCCGACGATATGTGTAGTGTTACACAGAAAAGTTTTACTAGACATACTTTAGGAGCTTACAAAACAAATCATTGATGTTTCTGGCCCCAATTTCACCACGGTGACAGGTGCGACAATTGTAAAATCACTGTTGCTGACGTCACAGGCATCCATGGGCTACGGTTACCACTTACCATCGGGCGGGCCGTATTCCTGTTTGCCACCATCATTGTATTATTTAAAAAACCTTTATTATATCGGAAAAAAACAGATATTTCTTTTGCGAAGTTTCTGACAATTGTCAAGATTTAGAAGAATTGTAGGTAATTCTTGACAGGTAATGAGTGATATGTCGGAATTTCGTGACAATTGTAGTGTTTCTTGTGACAATTGTCATAAACTTAGCAAGAGAAATATCTGTTTTTTTCCGATATACTTAATAAAGTTTTTTTTAATAAAACAATGATGGTGGCAAACAGGAATACGGTCCGCCCGATGGTAAGCGGTAACCGTAGCCCATGGATGCCTGTGACGTCAGCAACAGTGATGTTTTACAATTGTCGCACCTGTCACCGTGGTGAAATTGGAGCCTGGTTGAACTCTGTAACTAATCAAAGGGCTTACAGCTGCGAAAATAATTTACCAAACAACCTTTACGATATCCTTCCTCATTGATTTGTGGTTATTACCCTCCCAAATAACTAGATGCAGCGGAATTACACATTCTGTTGTTTAGAGAAAAAAACCGGACAAGTGCGAGTCGGACTCGCCCACTGAGGGTTCCTTACTTTTTAGTATTTGTTGTTGAGATACAACCTAATGTTCCAAAAATACATCTGCGTGGTTTTTTTTATGTAAGCGCCAATAAAATTGCTGTAAGGCTTGTAACTGCGTAAGTGTAGTTACTGTTTTTTACGTTTAATAATAAAATTCACAGGCACTTGCTTTTTATGCAGTGGTTACCGAATTTAATTAACATTTTCCCTCCTTTTGATGATTTATTTATAAATAAACTGCTCCAGCGAACCTTTTATGACTTAAGCAGCAGTATAATAGTAATTCCGAAGACATAAATTACAATGGCGCCCTGGGGCAAGTTTCGTAAAGACCGTTTACGGAGCGTTCGGCAAGGTCAAGTGAGCGCCTCTGGCGATCTTTAATGATAGGATAAAATTTATAAATCACTATTACAATTTTCGAACACTTTATATTAACTACAGCTTTTTATCTAGCCAAAACTATGTCTAGAAACTCTTTGCACAGCCATAACAAGATTATTGTAACTTCATGAGGATGAGTTGTTTCATTATAGTTTTTGTGATCATCTTTTCTGTCTAACTGATCAAATCAGCTCGATAAGTTGAAAAACATTGCATTGCCACCCGATCATTCAAAAACCAAATTTTATATATGTTAGTAGTTGTTTACCAAAAATTTGTTTTAATTTTCAGAACAGACAAAATAAACATCAAAAGAGACTTAAAATTTCAAAACACTTGTTTATTCCAATCGAAATAATTGCCATGGTGTAAAAACTATTTTACATCAAAATACGAAAGTTATGCAGCAAGATAAATTGATATTTCATACTAGATCGTACTAGATATAGTTCACGATCATAATTCATGTAGGTACCTTAAATAATTTCGACCGTGTTTTATTAATCTCACTAACAATACACTCGCACGTGTAATCACGTCGTAATCATCTGGTTGAATTATGGTATTCTTAACACCGACCCACAAATAATAGCTTGTTTGCCCATGCCATTAGACCCGGAAGGTGAACCAACATTTACAAGAAAAAGAGACTTATAAGAACCTAAAACTATGTGACTTACTTCTTTTTTGCGTGGTATTTGAGAAAGAAGCCTCCAAACCTTTGGAAGCGTGATCGACTAACATTTGTTCCCCGAGTAAACAATCGCAACTGAGAAAAGCCAGAGAATTATACGACGGACTTGTATTTATTTACCCGTCATACGTTGCAAAAGGCAAATACACCCGAGGTGCAGAACACAGAAACTCAGCGGTGTAAAAACATACGTTGGCTTCCTCTGTTCGACTGCTCGTAAATTTTGATCGAGTTACATTTTATGCTTAATATTAGCATCTTGTGGTTAACTTACCGGTATAACAAGTTTCTCGGTTTGATTGTATAATTTGATTGTTTAGTTTTTTTCATCCTTTACGTTTTTCTAGGTCACGTTTGGAAAGTCGTTTTTGTAGGCCAATATAGTTTTATTTTCTGTACCATTGAAACAGTAAGTTCAATAGCTATTCATACATTGTTATTACGACAACCCATGATTTGTACTTATGACCTCTCTGACTTTGATTCATTTCACTCATATTTATGAAAGTACACACGGCGCAGCGTTACTTAGATACATTCAAAAAAGCTACAAACCAATCTGGTCTTTATTGGGGACCATTTACTGCATACAACAGTTTGAACGCCTACCTGTTAATGCATTTGACTTTGTTGCCGTCTGTACCTAAGTTTTTTTTTATGATTTATTCATTTTGATACGGTTCCAAGGTATTAAAATGGCTTTTATGAGTTTTAAAATAACTTTACAGCCTTGTTCGAATAGGAAATGTTAGTAAAATCTTTCGTTGCATTATTGGGATGACTAAAAAGGTAACGAATCTGTTATTATTAATAATTTAAATTTACACAAAGCAAACTAAGTATAGTTACTAGACATAAACGTATTTTGTAACATAGTATTATATTAATTATATAGGTACATTGTATGAGCTGTTACTTGAATGGCGGTTACGTTCTTTACGCTCAATTACATTTTTTTGTTAGAAGGGCTTTAAAACGACCTAATTTCATACACGCCTCGGCATAATACCTTCATTAAAAACGCTTGTCGGCTGTAAACCCTGTCAAATCTCGATCAAAAGAACTTTTGTAATTTCGTAATTCATAGACTTCCATTGAAACTACCATCGCTATTTAACGAGAGTCAAAAGCTAAAGCCTTTGACTTTTATCGTTAGATCTTTTTGTTATTTTATAGTCTCCATTGAAACTCAAATGTTTTATTTAACCTTGCTATGAATTTAGAACATAATTCAGTTTTTGAGTGTTAATTATATTTATTACATAAATATGACAAACGTCTCAAGTACAATGATTACGAGCAAAACGCTAGCTGACGAGGTTAAAGTAATTTGTAGGACCCGGTAAGCGAGTCCAAAACTAATGAAAAGAACCGCGCTGATCAAGAAAGACGTATCTCTATATACATTTAAACGATACTTACGACGTTTCTGCTAAGGAAGTCGGAATAGGCGTAACACCCATCCGTTGTTTCGAAACGCTCAGGGTTAGACGCTACGTGCTTGACGGATCAAATCACATTCTCAACAAAAAAACGCCCCATTTTATATTGAGTCTTTAACATTTTCGACCCAATTAACTCGACAGTATATCGTAAAAACTGTTTTAAAGACGTTTTTGCGGGATCACGCTTAAAAATTCATTGCAATTTGGTTTATTCTAGATTGACCTTGCTGAACGCGGTAACTGCATTTAGGTTTTTTTTGGCTGATACGATTTTAATGTAACTCACAGGTCTACTTTTTGTTGTACGTTAAATCTACGACTTTAGCAACCATGTTTAAGTTAGCTCGGTTCTCATATATGTATTGTTAATTTAATCGCATTTTAAGAATTCGCCTTTAGAATCACGGAGCGAGACATGTGGGCCAAGGTTTGTTCATATAACACGTACGCTTAGGTTAAGGATTTTTATTAGCAGCGGCAAAAAATTAATATGTATTTGAAAACAAATTAATGTAGTTAACGTTATTAGTCGTTTTATTTGGGTCAAGAAGTAAATAACTCAGCTTCTGCTCGAGACCTCACAGACGTTAATAATATTGAAGTAGGCACCTAATATGTTTTTCCTTATTTACAACAATTTCGGTGAACATAAGTCAAATAGTATTAAATATTAGGCGTATGCCTGGCTCTGCATGTTATTTCAGTTGATTTAATACAGTAACTTGATACGTATAAACATAGGACGTAAAAGAACGAAAAATATAACCCAAGTATAAGCCCGCTATAACTAAGTCTGTTTACAATATTCATAAGCATTAACAATACAATACTCAACATTTTATTCGCAATAAAAACGAAACGGCACCTTGTACGGAACAAAAACACAACACACATCAACTTCTTTAATATTCACATCGTGTGCCTATATGAATAGACGATTATGGGGAAAAGAGGTCAAAAGTAGCTTTAGAAAGGGTCCCGTCGTGACTTCGGTGCATTAAACTAGACACGTGTAGGCAACAGTGACGTCGATGTCAGTACCTACTGTTTTGTGTCAAGATAGCCTAGATTTCGGCACACACGTGAAACTTTATGGGACAAAATCTTATTTTAGCGTTTTTTTGTTACTTTTTCACGGTATAGGTACCTATACCTAACTTAATTTGGCGCTTACAACATAGAAATGTTGACGTATCTGCTTATCGTTGTAAGTTCCCTTTTGACTAAACATTTATTTAACTAAACCTAAACTTTGACAATGAAATTTGGTTCTGACGATCGCTTACTATTACAAAAAATAAATTTGTATCAAACAGAAACGTTTGCAAACGATGCTATTAAGGTTAGAATAAATTTAAAAGAAGAAAAATTTACTGTCTTGGATGAGACACTTATTACTATACTATAAATACTTATTACTTTTAATAGTACTGTTTATAATTGCTTCAAAAACATAATAGGAACACGTCCAAGCAAGGCAGTGTAAATAATTATTTATAAGCAATCCGGTATCCAAGAATTTGCATATAGCAAAAACTGCCAGCTAAGGACGTAACGGTAGCAATATTTTATTTCCAGGTTCATTAGTAATTCGTTGAAATAGCTGTATAAACTTAAGACATTTTCAAACGGTAGTTTAATAAAAAGTTGCAATCATATAAATTAATCCTATAAGCATAATCAGAGCCTTATAGGGCGGCATATAAAACATATGCTTCGATGATACGTCAGTGCTCATTATGAGTTCCTTAGAATCCTATTACGGTTTTTAAATGGCTCAGTAATTTTCCATTAAACGTAGCTGATGCCAGATGCTATATTCACTTTGCTAAAGGAATTCTTTATTATTAAACAGCAGTATGAGACACGTCTCTGCCATTTCGCTTTTATTAAACGAAGCAGATGCGCTTTTCTTATTTTATACAGTTTTATTCAACTGAAAGTTGTAATATTTTTGCGTAATATGTTAAAGCGATGAGTAAAGTTGTCACGTAACAAAATATTTCTACAAATTCGATGGATTTAGAACTTTTGTCACTTCCATAACTGAAACGATTAAGATCACTCAACGTTTTTCAAGTCTTTAGAGCTCTAAGGCATATTTCTGTAAAGAAACTCTTAATTCATACTTTAAAAATGAATCCAAGATTAAAAGTATATTAATTTGACACGATATATACGTATGCCTATATGTTAGGTATACACGATATGAAAGGTGCATACATGTATGTTAAACAAGGAAGCCTAGAGAAAAGGCTCAGAGACATCGCAAGGCAGGAAGTGAATATAAATTGCGAATAAGTCAAGGATTCTAGATGCAGAGATGTGCACATCAACTTTATACTGCTACTTTATTTTATTTTGTCCTTTAACTTGGGGAAATGAAGATTTTGTGGATCTTTTATGACTGCAAACGGATAATGCTGTTGAATTTATCTAAACGGGTTTCTAACACTACTTTTAAATCCGTGAAGAAATCTAAACGTATATAAATTCTAGAAAAGGTGAGCTACCTTAATAAGCGCAAGATGTCGAAAATTTCCAATTTCAATTCCTTACCCCGTAAAAAGGGACGGTTTTAATAAAAAAAGTTTCATTTCGACTATTGTTACTCATTATCTGAAAACACAAAAGGTATAAAGAGCTCATCTGGCGTCACGTATTACAATGAACCTCTTAATCGGGGTCCGATCCTTTTGTTCAATGGCAACTCGGAAATGTCCTACATCTTCATTAATATTTCCTTCCGACGCATTTGCACCATTTTTGTTAAGTGCTTCCTCCATTGTACCAGCATGTTTTGTGCAATTTGTCTATATTTTGAATGCTTCATGGTTAATACTAATGAATTTACGATTGATTGGATTTGAACATGCAGTCATAAAAAGATGATTAAATTAATCCGTCAATTTTAAATCAAATGAATATCTCGTTAAAATCACGGATTAACGACTTTAAATCCGTATTTAGAATCTTCGATGAAGTTCTGACTATTCGATATGCAAGACATACGATATTTCGAATTGAAAGACGTTTTTTGTCGTGTCCGTAGATTCACTTGACATTTATGAATAAAACATAGTTCTAGGTATAGTTTGTTTGATCGTTGCGATACGGGAGCCATTACTAAGAAGATAAATTTCAATATATTTTTGCAATATGTAGATTTATAGTCTTCAGTGCTTTAAAAATCATCATTAAAAAAGACATTTTCAATTGCTTTGTAGTAATTGTAGTAAAGCATTATACACTAATTAAGCTAGTGTTATTAGTGTTTATAGGCTATTGTTAAAGTTTTTGCTGTTATTTCTTTTTCTATGATAGAGAATTGCAATTGTGGCATGTTGATATACTTTACAATCTACTATGTGTTCATATTTTTCTTCTAGTTAATATATTTTCAAAAGGTTATTAAACTCTTAGTTAAAATGTCGTACATCCTCTAAGGAAGTCGTAATGAATCTTAAAAACGGAAGTTAACCTCGCTAAATCTCCGGAATCGAGCAAACATGTCCAATAACGCGGAACTTAGAAGGCCTTGGTCACAATCAATAGTTTGTATGACCATAGATTGAACATTGTGTGATCACGACTTATTCCGTCTAGGGTAGCCAGGCAAAGTGATAAATTATAGCCCTCTAATGATTTCCTGGATGATTAAAGCGTGTTTAAAGGCAAGAGGTTTTTCTACTTCAGTTTCCTCAGATTGTGAAATCAATTACGCATAAGCATGTGCCGCTGTTTCTATTGAGACAAGTTGAAACTTGTCTTCATACGTTTAGATATAATCCCGTTAGTGTGGATTTCGGATAACTATACTTGTTTTAAGTAAAACAACATTTTCATCAAAACTCTAAGAAAATAACTGTATAGGTAATTATATTATGCTTAATATCTAATGTTTGGATCACAGAAACATGACATTTTGTAGAGGAATTCGACATAAAATGTAAGTCAGCACTAGAAAGGGATTCTTGATTCATTTCACCCTTATAAGGGTTAAATTGGGTATGTCTAGGGGAACTTCCTTGTTTTTGAATTTAGAAAACAAGGATTCACGAACCGATATAGAATGTAGTGAAACGTATACTGTAACTAAATCACTGCCAATTTTCATTTTATAAAATCCACTCTTTAAATCCAGCGTAAAATAAGACCAGTAAGACCACTAAATCTTCGCGAGAGCGCGGATGTCTTAAAGTTAAATAATATATGGCGTTTTATACTTTGTACGGCAGTATGTGTATTATTCCGTCGTATACAAGGGCGTCCAGTTCGGTTTCCTGGCTACGTCACTATTCAACGAGTAGAAAGATTGCGAATATAATTATAAGGGGCACGGCTTTGGTGCGTGACGTTGATTGTTCTAGAGTTATTTTATAACTTAGATGTCTTTACTATATTTAAATATTTCTAAATTACTTTTACTAGTTCATTTACTTTAAATGCATCTTAAGAAACTATTTCAATCAATTTAGTTATTATCTTAATTATAACAGTATAAGGATTATCTTAATTGTAGAATGTTTTTAAAATAATGATTGTTCTGAAGTGCATTATAATAGTATAATCACTATAATGTATGTTTTTGCTTCGTTTATTTGTATGACTTTGAAAATTTGCTTTATTTCTTTGGCAATGATATCATATTTAATGTAACGTTTTTTCTCCACCTCGAGCTACATGCAACGGTGTTTTTTGCCGGCCTGCATTCATTAACTAGTATAAAATTGCACCCTGACTCACTTCTGTCGGATAACTCGTAAATGTGATTAATTACTAATTGGCATCAAAAAAATGCATACAGCCATAAAGTTTACAATCTAAATGTAGACCAAATACAAATTGAGCAAAAAAACCCCGGTAATAATAGTAACCCGAATTTTGGTTGCACGGCAAAAAGCTACCTCGGCTCACCTTGAGCTCCGAGTGGGCGGGCCGAACTTGATTTAGTTGCCATCTGACAAACCCTTTTTTTCTCCTGAATATAAATAAGACGAACAAAAAATATAAAGTCACGAGGTTTTTTCCCTCGAATATTCCCTCGGGACGGCGGGAGGAGTTTAGCGAAAGTAAGATTTGAATAATAAAGCGCCGTATTCGCTTATGGTCGTACACGGCGTGGTGTTGTTTTTATGTTCCTCCGCGATAGTGCTCCAACTTTCCCCCCTCGCTAAACCCTGAAATATGCTCTCCATTTCGGCGGTAACTTTGCAGATACACCCCTAATCCTTTCGCATCTTCGGTATAACGAGGAAAAATAGATAACGCCGCCCTTGTAACGCTGCTCGCTTCCTACGTGGTTTGATAATGGCTTCCTGTGTCCTTACACATCCTCGTCAATGTTTCACACTCCGATCGACGCGGAAGCGGTCAAACGAAAAGAACTCGGTTTATGGCTGTTGCGAGATCGGTAAAAATAGACACGAATTGGGTCAGTTAGCGAGCGAATTATCCACTTCATCTTATATTCCAACTGCGTTATAAAAATTTCCATCTGTCAGTTGAATAGATTGTTTATACTTGTTTGTAATAATAATTCCTTTGATAACAATTTCATTAATAGTAAGGACGCGGCCTAATGGTGCAAAGCCATGCATACTAATTCAAAGCGAACAGATTTTTGCTGGCTGCGGCAGATGGGGCATGCCTGAAATATTAATCACCCAGACTACAATTAACTGATTCTACCTCCGACATGAATACTTTAGAGCTGTAAAGGCCTTTGAGACTTAACTAACCATTTGTTTCTCTTGTCCGCAGACGAAGAAGAACAACCCCAACCACATCAAAAGGCCGATGAACGCGTTTATGGTGTGGTCCCAGATCGAGCGCAGGAAAATTTGCGAACAAACCCCCGATATGCACAACGCGGAGATCTCTAAAAACCTGGGCCGCGTTTGGAAGACCCTTAACGACGTGGAGCGTCAGCCTTTCATAGATGAAGCTGAAAGGCTCAGGCAGCTACATATGAGGGAATATCCAGATTATAAATATAGGCCTCGCAAGAAGGCAGCCAAGCCCGCGCAGCGTACTGGAGCAGTCTCAAAACAAAAGCGCAAGCAGCGAGCCGATTCTAATAACAATAGAGGAGTCTCTAGAAGACGGTCGAGGCCTACACCTCCGTCCGTCCCTAGCGTACCAGTAGAAACACCAGCGCCTACATTATTGCCGTTACCAGCTTCTCCAGCAGGTTCTCCAGATTCCCCAGAATCCGCCTGCTTTTACGAAGACAGCAGTCGCCGAGAGCAATCAGACCTCACCGATCTGTACTCTATCACGGACCTGCTTCCACTGCCGACGGACTGTGAGGTCGACCTGGACGCGCTCACGGATATGGAGTCGTTCGAAACGGCTTCTTCTTCCTCAGGCTCCCACTTCGAGTTCTCGTGCACGCCGGACGTGTCTGACATGCTGAGTGAGATTGGCGTGGCAGGCGACTGGGTCGACCACACGTTCTCGTCGTACCTCACGTCCTCTTAGAGCGCGAGCGGGTCGCCACGGCCGCAGCCGTTCCACTGATCTCATGCGTTCGGCCCTGTGCCCACCAGGCCGACGACGCGGCGACCGCTGCCGCCCCGCCTAGAGAGTGCCTACATCCAAAATGACGTGTCGATTTGGATTCAATGTACAAAGTTATTTAATAAGGATCGAGGGTGAACTTTTGTTTTAGTGATCAACCAACCGTTCGCGGTCGAATTCTTCATGAGTTCTTAACTTTGGTTTCTTTAGTTTGTTTAGAAATAAAATCGAATGCTCCGTGCGACGACGTCGCTATCGTATCGGGTTTAAAAACATAGGCTGTGAGTTGGTTCTCGTTTTACGTCGCTTTCGTTTAAATTTTATGGGGGTAATTTCCAAAGATCACGGCACGTCTCAGATGCGTATCAGTACAGAATCCGTCTCCTCTCCGTCGCTGGTCGGACCGGTCCGGCCCGGTCCGAGCCGGGTCCGGCAGTCGCGTCCGTGTTCTATACGTGTACATTACTCGACTTGGCTTCTAGTGCATGCTGAACCGATAAGTTTGCGGGAAACTACACTCTTTATTTTATTAATATTTTGTACTTTAAGGGCAATCGTCATTTTTACTTTGGAAGTGTCTTAGATGAAATAATTATGTATCATTCGATGAATAGAAAAATAAGACTAGAATAGTCGTTTGTCTTGCGTTCCATTTACTGTACGTAAGTTCACTTTATACTTTGATGCACGTAGATGATAGTTTGAGAATTATATTTTTTACGTCGGAAGCTAATCGGTATGTCATTGAAAGAATTTCGGAATGCGGGAATTTTGAGAATGTTATAGAACGGGTAGAGCCCCCACTGTTGTCCTTTTGTAAACAGTCGCGCGGTCGCTTTTGCAGCTCTAAGATTTCATTTCGCCGCGCGACTTTGTAAAGTAGGGGCTCACGGGTGAGATTTCTATTTCGAGTTGGTATTGCTATTATGTATGTTAGAATGTTAAGGTAAGATATAATCTCTGTTCAATGGTAAGGCATGAAATTAAAAATGTATAGTAACGACGGCACCCAAGATTGATGCGAAGGGACACTTTTCTTTCTTTCTTCACGCAAATCTTTTGAACACAAACGTCTATAGAAAGATACATATCAATAAAGGGATGTATTGTATCGCGGGACGGTGAAAATAAGTCGGTTCGACATATGCGTCAGGTTTCACTCAAAATGTTTTGCTATTTCAAACTCTGTGATTTACTTTATGGATTTTCTAAATTGTAAGGTTCTAGTGGAGACTGATAACGCTATAGAATTAGTTTTAGCCGCGCTAGCTTCTCAGAATTTTAATTTTTAAACTGGTCGTGATTATACGGTGCCGTCGCAGCTCTTTGTGATTAGGTGCGATGCTTCTCATTTTTACTTAGTCTGAGTCAAAACGTCGAATAACGATTACTTTAAAGTTAAAAAGCATTTACTTTTTTAGTCTGCGTTTTGTTTTTAATTTTGTAAAAGATTTTGTCTTACCCAACTGAATCACAAAGAGTTTCTTGAGCACTGTATAAATAAATTCACTTTGTACCTACCTATTTTTGATAATTTGCATTATTGTGGAAATCTGGTCACATCATCAAATAATGAAAATGATGTTAATGATGCAACTCCTGATAATATAACTGATGACGGTGAAGTCAGTATAGAGATAGATTATGAGGCAGAGTCCCACAGTGATGCAGAAGCTAAATTGTAAATCGTCGCTAAAGTCTGTCAATTCATTGAAAATGGTGTCAGTTAGTTAGAAGTTAATGTTTACAAGATAATTCCGCAGTCATGTAAGAGTCATTAAGATTGATCCTTCTAAAATTACTATTTCAAGTGAAATCAATATTTGTAGGATATCTGTGTCCTTCATAAAGTAAGGGATCCGTTGTGGAAGAAAATGCTTTACCAATATTATTATATTCTTATAACTATATATGTAAAAAAACGAGTTCATGTATAACTTAGTAAGTGTCTATGAAATCCAATTATTTAAAATGCATAAATACATACATGTTATCTATACATTATTATTACCGCAAAACTGTAAGTTTAACTGTCTTGTGTGTTCTAGGGCGATATTATTATATTAATAATACATTATAATAATGAAAAGGGAATAAAAAAAATTGTGCCTAATAATGTCTTGGAACTCTTCTATGTATATTTTAGTGATGCTCAACAACTATTTTTAAGCGCGTAGTGTTCTGTAGATGCTGTCAAAATATCTAATAATATATAATAAACTACGAGTAAGATTTCCTTTACGCCAGATATGCATTTTCTACTAGTTTTGCTTCATTAATAATAATCATATTGGACCTTGAAGAGATTATTACATCACTCTTTTAAAAACATTAAACATTTTGAAATAGTTTCTTTAAGGTCATTGTAAAGTATATTTTTGCTACGTAAAACGTCCCTCCATAATTTTCAAAATTTTGACAATAATGTATTGTTTCCCTCACATTCTTAATCTGGACTTGCTCTTCATAAAGAAATTCTAAGTTACTCTTTTTTTACTTTTATACGCTGATGCTTTTATTTCTATAACAAATACAAAATCGTAACAAAAATACAAAATCCAACGAGAAAAAGCAATACTTAAAAGTCTTATAGAAGAGTAGAGAGATAACCAACGCTCAAATTTAGAATTTAATATGTCCTCAGCTAATGAAAATAACTTAATAGTAAACATTATTACAGATTTTAATAAAGTGGTTCATTTTGATCTTAACAAATATCAATAGCAATCATGATTGTACACCATGACAGAAAAACACGACATAGTAATTTTTATTAGTGTGGAGTAGATGTCGCTACCCGCAGTCTATTGCTACAAAATGATGACTAGTTTTGGTAACAATAGATTGGGGTCTTTGGCAATAATAAATAACCCCGAGATATCGATATACACAACATCGAATTTAACGTCGTAATTAGCGCTTCTTGTTGTGGTTCTGAATTGGAATTATCAGGGTTTGATGTTTCTTTTTTAATGTTAAGATGTAACTTTGAAAACTCGAAGCCTTCCTTGGTGTGTCCCCTAGAATTTGATCCTTTGCTTTGAAGCAAGCTTTCTTCGTAGCTCATCTTCTAATTGAAGATATATATAAATCTATTGCGTGTAAATAAGTACCTATTGAAACTGTTAATAATAAACGTCAAAATAAAGCGATACTGTGAGAAAAATTAGAGGGTATAAATAAATATGCGTCTCAAAAATAAATATCATAGAGGACGTAGTTAGTTGTTGTAGGTTATATATGTAATTAATAATTGTTGTACTTCATTTAACAGCTTTGGGCTTGACATCCAAGTAAGTAGATGAACCCGAATATAGCAACACATAGGCCTCCCTAACTTTAACATGTAAAATAAAACTCTTAAATTAGTGATTTGTACATGCGATTGATCAAAATGTTAGTGATTTACTCACAGAACTGAAAAGTTGAAAATATTCTCGTTATGTTATGTGTTTGAAAATTGAATCGTAATTATATCTCTCTGTATAATATGTATGTATCACAATTGTTGATTTAATTGATAAGTCTCTTCTATCGTAAGAATTGTTTCCATATTTCGTCTTTGAGATACAACGAAACTGTATTTTCTGTTCTTCATCGTCCTGCCCAGCACAACATGTAACCTTTTAAAATATTATCTGGTATCTAATTGGTGTCTATAAGATGGTAAAATTAAACATAAATAACCCTTGTATTGTATATCAACATCTGTAGTGGATGCGTATTATTGTAATAATAATGTTATTATCCGATTCGTTGTTGACGTAGCTGTGTCATTAATGATAATTGGTATAACGATAAAGCTAATGATAATGATAAAACAAACAAAAAATTTCGCACAATCTGAGTCAAGGAACTAACATAGGTTAAACAATAATAGGTAGATATTAATGATTATAATTAAGTAACCGATATACTTGCAGTAATAGACGTGATCGATATTGAAGATTTTAGTTATCAAGTTTACATTGAACATTTGGTTCACGACTATCTTTCCAAGTCCACTCTTTACATGCTAGTAGGAAGAAGACGTGCATTGGAAGGTTTGGATGTAAGAAATGCAGATGAACTAAATACCCTCGTAATAAATGCAGATGATTCTGTTTCAGTCACTAAAGCTTAAGGAGACGATCAAAATGTTTTTAACGCTTGGATCTTTCGCGTAGTGTTCAATCGTTGCAACTCGAATGAGTTTTCTAAGCATGGTAAAGAAGGTTGTTAGTATTTTGGATTTCGACTTTATTCCAGTTGTTTTACTGTAAATAAGATTTCGTTGATCAAATTGATTAGGAACAAAAATGTTGATAAAATGGTCCACTAAACTCTATCAAGTACTATTAAGGTAATTTTAGTGTTACCGCATACGTATACTTTGAAATTGGTGTGCTTAAACATTGATTGCTGAAATCTTTTGAAAAGTATAATATGCCAAACTTAATCCTACTTTTGTAGCTAGAAAGCATGGCTTTAATAAATATACTGAATTCGACTGATAACATTCTCACGTTATTACTTTTTCTGATGCTTTACTTTCATTCTTTTGCCATTGGACTATGTAAATATCTTGTTAATATTTCTTCTTAAGGCCACATTTTGTTAAGGATTTTGAGAAATTTGTAACTCACACCGTACAGTGTGTTCCGAACCATTCTAGTCTTTTTTAAGATTTAGAACATGTACTTTGTTTCTAAAGTCTTTAAACTCTTCGTTGGTGTCAAGCGGAGCGTCATGCCTTGTTGCTTTACCTTCGATGATCGTAGTGGCCTTTATATCATTGATACCTGATTTTATAATTCAATTTATACCAAAAATAAAAATGAAGCTCTTAGAAACCGTTACCGATGGATCTCTTGTAAGCTGACCGTTGTTCACTCATTCGGCTAACCAAATATTGGGGACATGTTGTTTTCAAATGTAATTGGTTCTAAAGTATTGTACATATTAGTGGTCAGAATTAATTTAAGAAGGAAAACAACGCACGTTTCTCTTAAACGAATCAAAGATTGCCCCAGCGGGGTGTATTTTATAATCTTTTGTCCGGCAATAGTTTAAGAGGTTTTTATTTCTATTTCTAAGTTATTGTCGAGGGCAGGGTTCGCCATTTTCCCCTCGACCGTTGTATAAATTATTGACGTGTATTTCTTAAGATATCTACTATAATTGCATATATGTACGTAGTCGTTTAAACTGTTAAGTATGAATAATAATACTGTAGTTATGGATTTAAGGCAAACGTGTACATTTTGTATCGTACTTTGTTTCAATAATGAATATATATTATTATATGGTAAAAATAAATCATCCAGTTTTTTAAAATTACTAGATTTTCAATTTTAACTTTCCCTATGTTTTCTGATAATTAAAAATAATTATTAATTGACAAGGTTTGTCTACAAAGAATTTAATTATTATAGTAACTGCGTTGTATTTAACATATAAATACATTTTCTCTGGAAGATTAAATCTTGTCAATTTTTAATTGTTTTTGATCAACACGATAAATAAAATGCAGTACTAAAGTTTCAATGCAGTAATAAAGAAACTAATCATTATAGCTTAAAAACTTAAAAAGTGCCTAAGATTCACGGTAAAGGATATGTGAGTAAGCAATAAGACGTTGGACTATTTCAATTTTAACGTATCGTTGATGTTAGTTTAATGTTAGTAGTTTACTTTTTTGCAAAAACGTAGCGCACTTTTTAAAGTTTTTACACCTATAATTGAACAAAAGTACATCTACTGATTCAATATGGTCACGCTTATCATACATGACATGATATCTTGCGATGCTTTATTAAAAAACTACTACTAGGGTACTACTACTACTTGATTGGCGCGGTCCCAAAATGAGTCTTGGCCTCCAACACAAGAGTACGCCACTTTGATCGGTCCAGAGCGGTATCCCACCAGCTTTCGCCGATGCCGAGCTCACGGTGATCTGCCTCCACTCTATCTGCCCAACGGTATTTAGGATGGCCAACAGGGTTAAAAAAAATGAACTTTACATTATTATCATGCCATCAGGCTCCAATTTCACCACGGTGACAGGTGCGACAATTGTAAAACATCACTGTTGCTGACGTCACAGGCATCCATGGGCTACGGTTACCGCTTACCATCGGGCGGGCCGTATTCCTGTTTACCACCATCATTGTTTTATTAAAAAAACTTTATTATATCGGAATAAAACAGATATTTCTCTTGCTAAGTTTATGACAATTGCCACAAGAAACACTACAATTGTCACGAAATTCCGACATATAACTCATTACCTGTCAAGAATTACCTACAATTCTTCTAAATCTTGACAATTGTCAGAAACTTCGCAAAAGAAATATCTGTTTTTTTCCGATATAATAAAGTTTTTTTAAATAATGCAATGATGGTGGCAAACAGGAATACGGCCAGCCCGATGGTAAGTGGTAACCGTAGCCCATGGATGCCTGTGACGTCATCAACAGTGATTTTACAATTGTCGCACCTGTCACCGTGGTGAAATTGGGGCCTGGCGGATAAGCGGGACCATTATACACCTGCTAATTTACCAGCAGTTTTGTCATCACATCTACCAGGAAACGTCGTGTCGTCTATGGCGAGAATTTCAATCGATATGATACCACGCGTTCGACAGCTAAAGGGTTACGTATATAATTTATAAGAATTCAAGTATCGAATAACATGAAGTAAGTATTTGATATAAATATTCAAATTTGATATAAAGATACAGATTATAATCTGTATCTTTATCTTTAGGTATTTAAATGAAAGTAAACAAAATCTACCCTCAAATGGCTCCTTAATCCAGTTGAGGGTAGATGAAAACATTACATGGTCAAATAACGTAGGTTAAAGTCAGGTCGTTCAGTGATTGATCCAGGTTTTGTATTTGGTCGGTTAACCAATAAATGTTCTAACTACCCGAAAACGTACAAATTGTTTGTTTACTTTTTTAAATACGTAAAGTTACAGACTATAGTGAAAGTACCTTCCAAATACGATTGGAAAGTACAGTACATAAAACTGGACACTAAATAGACCATTTTATGGATATTAAAAACGAGCCAGGTGCAAAAAACACGTTCTAAGGGCTTTTACTTTTTTCAATAATACCTTTTATAATAAACATATGTTTATACTTTATACCGTAATAAACAATCTCGTCCTTGTTATATAAATCGATTATAATTTTACCCCCTTATTCATAAAACTTTACGGGCCTGATTAAGTTTAAATTATGCTTTATCCCGTTCTTACAAATACATAAGGAGAAACGATTATTAGCTAATTGAGGTTTGTAGCGCGTTTATGAATAAGGGGGTTTATAGGTAACCACTACTTATGTCAAAAATTAGAAGCAGCTGACGCCTTACGGTTAGGGTGTAGGTATCTACTTAAAAGCTACATTTAGATGACGACGACAGAAGCATTACTGTTGCCTCAGAATAAAATAATAGTACCTAATGTACCTACTAAGTACAGAAGTTTCACTCTCTAACAAAACGCGTCTATTGCGAGAGGTACAAGCGCAAGCGCGAGCAGGCGTCCATTTCGTCGCCTTGCACGGCAACTGCTACTGCTAGACACCGAAATTGGTGTGAGCCGCATGTACTTGTAGCGACGCGACGAAATCACGGAGTGAGCCACGCCTGCTGTTGCAACGTTACCACTGCTGCAGCATTGACACAGGCTATGGCAATAGCTAACTAGTAACAAATACGTACAGATGTGTCCGTGAGGTCTGTCAGGCAAACAAATTTAACACATCGGGGGTCTTAGCTTAGGAAAGGGGAATGACGCTTCTCCATACAAACGTAGTCCCCATTTTCCTCTCTGAATCTTGACATTATGAAAAATAGTTATACATAATTTGATGTATGACCATAGTTACGTTCGAGTTTTTAAAATTTTTTGATTACTTTAATATTGTAAAAATTCGCTGCGAAAAACAGATTTCATACAATTATTGAATGCTCCTAACTCTTATAATAATTAAAAACTTGAAAAAAATCAAACGTAGCTGTGGTTGATATACAACCAATCGTGTCAAAATATTTTCAATAATGTTAATATCCAGAGAGAAAAATGAGGACTACGTTTGTCTGAAAAGGCGATTTCGCGCGGGTCCTCCATTTTCGTCTTACCTTTTAAAGGTAGGTACGTGGTAGGTACCTAATCTTGGTATTACAGTAAAAATTGGCCATTTGCTCGACCTCATAAGTGAGGAAGGCATAAATAATAAACAAATTACAGTAATAAATCCAGAATTTTCGGGGGTAATTGTCTTCCATTAAATGTAGGACGAAAATTATTCTCCAGAAATATAATTAAGGAACATTTGGAGAAAAGCCGTAAAATGGAATGACTCAATTTTGGAACCAAAACTGATGTCTGA
Organism: Cydia splendana; assembly: GCF_910591565.1. Taxonomy (NCBI): domain Eukaryota; kingdom Metazoa; phylum Arthropoda; class Insecta; order Lepidoptera; family Tortricidae; genus Cydia; species Cydia splendana. The sequence continues at coordinate 1,330,915 of NC_085975.1, forward strand.
AAGTGTGGTTTTATGACTTTATGTCAAAATGCAAGCGGAAGATGTTAATCTTGAAAGTCTTATTTTATTGTTTTCGAGTATGGTTATAAAATATCATAAAAATAAATTAGTTTATTAAGTACAGGTAATATTTAGTTGTGCGAATCGAAGATTTAATATTTTTTTAATAAACTATTTTTTGGTGCATAAAAACACAATTTTTTTCTCTTATATTAAACTTAGTTAAGTTTCCTATCAAAAATAATATATATATCGAAAACTATAATTTTATTAGTCCCTTTGTTTAAGGTCAATGTGGAAAAGTGTGGCTGCGGGATAAGTGTAACTGTACCCCTGGTGCACATTTAATTCGATAGCGTGACGTGATGTACGCGTTTGCGTTAAGTGTCATTTTGTATGGGACTTTGAGTTTCCAAAACGTCCCGCTTGGCGCGCTTCAAAATCCCATACAAAAATAGACATAACGCGAACATACGCTCACGCTATCTAATTAAATTTTCACTAGCGGCGCGATTCGGGAAATGAATTAGAGATTAACTAGATACGATATAGTAAAGATATGTGACGTCTCACTAATAAAGGTACCTTTATGGCGGTTGGCGCTTACGCTATTATTAACGCCGCTGCAATATTATTGCGGCGGTATGCGACGTAACCGCCAGCCGCCATAAGGTACTTTTTGCCGAGGAACGTCACATATCTTTACTATTTCATATCTAGTGAATCTCTAATTCATTTCCAGAATGAGCCGTAGGGGGTTCTGGCCTATACCGGGGCCTAGCTGTACCTATGCACATTGATTACTTGATTAGTGTTTAGTGCAAGTTACATACCTACATTATTTCCCGAGACGTAAGTAGCAAGTAGCAAATTCATGAACTCGCAATAAATACTTATTGATCTATAAATTGTGAATACAGATGTCAATCACAATCAAAAAATCAACGATGGTCAACTCTGGCCAACGTGGGTCTCGAACCCACATCCTTGGATTGCCGGTCCAATGCGTTACCAGTTCCGCCAACTGACCATCCGTTAATCGACGAGAATTTAGTTGGCCGTTGGCCAGAGTTGATCGTCGTTGATTTTTTCATTGTGACTGACATCTGTATTTACAAATTATAAATTGTGATAATGTGGTAAATCCCACAATAAAAAAGGAAACATATATTAACATTTAAATACTTATTGATGTGTAAACAGGCCCTAATGTGACAGCTAGCCTCACTTGCCCCGCAGCCGCACTTTCATCCACATATTACGTCAGTGGGAGGGGGCTCGTGTTAAGTGTGACAGTATGTATTGAAGACCTATTTCTCTTTCCTATGAAAAAGTAAGACAAGAGGTGAGGAGGGGTCTAAAAAATCAAAATTTTGTGTGATGTAATTAATGGACGACACCTTACACGTTTTGATCTTAACCCATATTGAACTTGTATTTATGATGAAAAAAAGAGAGTGTAGGTAATATATTGACCACCATACACATGGCGAAGTCACCTCAGCAAAAATAGGGATGAAACGCCGAATTAATTCAATCGGTCAATTTGTACTACGTCAATTTGTACTATATACCCTTGGCAATGTCCGGGCCATGTAGATCCGCCCCGACAAGTCGCGCAAATTAATCGGGACGCAGTTAACATTCATTCCGGATCCGATCCGACTTGCATTAACTGGGGACTGTTGGGGACAGGCTGTGCTACAAATGGGGCTTGGGGTATTGTTAAAAAAATAATAATCGCGCGGTTATTTTATGCGATAAACGGAGCGTTGAACGCATGATAATCTAATGACACGAAGAGCCACTTGCACCATCCCGCACTAACCCGGGGTTAAGCAGTTCAATTGTTAACCCAGTGTCAAATTGTACTGGTAACCATGCTAACTCCAGGTTTAACAGGGTTAGTGGGATATAATTATACATCTCTCTATATTAGAACAAATGGGCTGTGGCTGTGACAGACACTTTTTAATGCGAACTGTACGGATATGATGGTCGTTCTTGTCTACGTGACAGCGTGATAAAACGGTGTCCGTCACTTTCTATCCCACGGTGTTAAAAAGTGACAGTTATTTTATCACGTGCATAAAGATGGATAAAACCATCCATAATACGCCGGCTGAAGAGATATATCTCTATTTGGGAAAGTATTCCAGGGTGGCAGATACTTTTAATAATCGCAACATTTGTATGGCGCGCGGCCCCGGACACGGACAACTGAATTAATCAAACAGATAAAGGACGGACCTTCCTTTTGGTTAGCAACTATCCTTTTCATATGCTTACGGCGCAGAGCAGAGGTAATTTAGGCTTTACCAGAGACCAGTTCATGGGAAAGACTGGAAGGCACAGTGTAGTTTGGTTATGAGGTAATAGACAGCTCCGGCCCGGCCCTGGCCCGGTCTAGCTTGAATCATCTTTAATTCGTAAATAGTAAATTCATGACGATGCAAGAGTTAAAATCAAACAAAAATAATGACATAATTGGATATAAAAAAATAGTACCAGATAAGGCATTCACGCAAAGTGGGAGGTACCTTTATACAATTTGGCTATCATGTATATAATGGACGCCTCTTAAATGTATAAGTATATAGTTATATTTTACGTTCTTTCAACCAAACTGTTTAAACTTAGGTAAGTAAAAAAATGTAAATCTATTCAACTATACTTAGTCCAAAAGCTGCCCACTATAGTTAAAAATTAACTCAAATGTCTTCATTGAGTTGTGACTATTATTGGAATGTCATAGTTCTATGGCTAAATATGTTTAGGTATAAATGGAAGAAAAAAGCCACCAAAACTAAAAAGAACATCGTTACAGTCACCTGCAATAATATGTTACTCTTCGAAGGCCGCAAAAATATGTGACACGCTCTTTGGCTTGGCTTTACACATAAGACCGTGTTAGATATTTTTGAGGCCTTCGTTGTGTAATATATTATTGCAGGTGACTGTACTATAGTTAGGTGGTTTTACCTATATGAAAGTTACATAACTATGTTACAGTAACTTTTCCAATTAGTAAAAAGAATCAAAAGGCAATCGTTTACATACGTGTTTCGGCTACGACCTTCCCGTACCGTAGCCGGCTACGTGGCTCGAATACTGATCCCCGCTGAAACTGAACGGTCTGGGGCAGATGTAAACGGTACACAGCTGTTGTTTTAAAAATAAATATACCTGGATTTTAATATTGACATTGGTTACCTTACCTTACAATAGTTGTACCTATTGTATAACTAGCTTTATGATCCTATTTTGGATATAACCATGGTATAATAATATACTCCGCCTGGTACTCCATTCCGAGATTCGCGTATGACCTAACTGACACGCGCCTACGTCATCATGCTGTTTACAGGTTCTCAAACTTTGAAATGTGGGAGAATTTTAACCAACGGTGAAAATTATTTTAACGGCATTAATTTTAAGTTATTCATGTAGAAACATAGTAAAATAAAACAAATCTAATATATTAAATTAAACTTTATTTATCTATACAAGACAAACGTTTAAAAAACTAATTCACAGTTACACATTAATTACCAAGCTTACGACGTGAAAAGTTTGGAAAACACTGCGACTGCTGACACTGAGCGAGAAGGAAATAACAACTAACACGCGTTCGACAAGGATGACGGTCAGGGCATGAAGTTATCTAGATCCGAATTGTCAAATGTGCACAGCGCTATCCTGTGTTGCCAGCAGTATAAACAGAATTACCCGAAAGTCTGAAATTTCTTTCGTGAATCGGAATATATTGCTAACGAGTAATTAAAAATGACGTGTTATTGTAAAATTTAAGCTAAAATACATATAAATGAAAATTATAAAATTATAAAGAAATATTGTAACTTATTACCCATGTAACATGTTATGTTGAAATAAAGTGGCAATGTTATTGGGACGTAGGCCCGTGTCACTCTGGGAATGGAAGACCATGTTTTATTAGACCATGGATATAACTATATTTGTATAACCAACCTTAAAATGTACATTTTTGATCATTCTTTTTTAAATTTTCTTAAGTAGTTAATTTTTTTGATATCTCTACGCGTTCCTGAGATAAAATGTCTTGACGGACAGATGGACGGACACCAAAGTGATCCCATTAAGGGTTCCGTTTTTTCCTTTTGACTTACTTGACTTAGACCCCTAGATGGAACAGAGGGCGTCCACAGTGCGCCGCCATCTGGGTCGGTCTTAAGCTTCGTGCTTGAGTTCGCTCCAAGTCTTCCCGATAGCATTCGCCTCTGCAATAATAGTCCTTTTTTCCTTTAGAGGAACCCTAAAAATAATCTGCATTAATTTTGCACGTGCCTCTCATGCTAACCTTATCATACACTAGGTATCCGGGCCAAGTGCATTTCCTACACAACATAAACACTCTAATCAGTTACCCAAATCAGATGATTACCACCTCCATACGTCACATCTATTTTCACTAAGCCGTAAACATGTTTAACCTTGAGGTCAGTGCCCTGGCGTGGAGGTCGTGATAGTGATAGATTGTGATAAATACAATAAATAATAATAACTCATGCTGCATATATTACCTATCTCACTGCGCACCTCTCTTTTTTACGACAGAGATTGGGTAATTGTTAAAAATGAGCGCTGTCTCATCAGACTCACCACTCTCGCCAACAAACTGCGTAAGAACTAAAGCAGTTTGTCGAAAAGCTTTAATATTGATTACCTATGTATATGCGTCTTTGAAAAATAAAAGAAAATACCCCACTATGGTCCAAAGTGGGATGGGGACTTACACCTAATGGATACGCATATTTCCTGTTTTCCTGTAAGTATCAAATGATATTTCGTACATACGTTCTGAGAAACTCATTAGTACGAGCCGGGGCTTGAGCGGACAACGCCAAGGGAATTATTGGACAAGAAAAGCCGAATTAACAGTTTAAAATTACTTTGTGTAGGTACTTCACACTATTCGTCATTTTTGTAGTTGCGTTGCGTTGCGTTGCGTCATGCGTTGTAGGCTCAAAGAGGACGCCTGTAGAAGTTCTTGGCATACTTACTTACACCAAAAGTGTGTCTTGGTTTCCAACACGACCTCTCGCCACTGATCCCGGTCCTGTGCAGTCTCTCGCCAGTCTTCAACCTGGAGCTCGCGCAGATCAGCGTCCACCACACCCGCCCATCGATACCTAGGTCGACCGGCCGGGCGGCGTGCTGTCGGTTTTCCCTCAAACGCAACTTTTCATTGCCTGACTGATTCGCTCAAGATGGCCGAGCCACCGAAGCCTTTGCGCCTGTCACACCAATGATGTTTGGTTCCGCAACTAGTTGTTCAACTTCGGCGTTCGTGGCTTTAAACGGTTTATAAATAAAATGAATAGGTACTCAATTCTAATTTCGCCTGCAAGCCTTATTCAACACAATATACAATTAATTGTAGGTACGCTTGTATTAAGACCTTAAAATTGGGTTATTTTTTTGCCGTTTTTAAACGTTCAAACCCATCCATCATTTAGAATTTGGGTCGAGGTCTGCAAAAAACAAGCCGCGTTTTTATGCCTAAAAGGATCCTAATTTTGTTCCAGGCTATACCTAAAACCTAATTGTACGGTCTAATGAAATGGGTGACCTACCCCATTATCCTGGTTATTTTAATCAGTACCCTTCTAAAGAGGTCAATTACGCCTCTAATTTCGGGTTAAAATAAGAGCAGGTTTAATTGAAATATTCTGTGTAAAATCATGAGGTGATTTATTTATTCCTTATGTGTCACAATTTGGCAATTTTGCGTTCTTTGTGCTTTTCATTATGCTATGTCCACACTATCTTCTTGTTTATACATTTATCATATTTTATTTTTACTTAATTAGGAACAGTAACAATAGTTTGTAATCAAACTAATAGTAGGTAATACTAAAGAAAAAGATAAAGATAGTTTATTATTCAAGTAGGCATATTACAATGCGCTTATGAACGTCAAATAAAGCTACACCGGCTCCAACCCTACACCTTTGCCTCGAGAAGATTTAAGTCCCCCCCTCAATTGGAGGAGGGTATCCCAATATGGGACCGGCAACAAACTCGGCGGGACACATCTTTTCAAAATAATTCATCTTATAGTTAACATGCATTACGAGTAAATGAGAAAAAATACAATTTAAATTACTATCATTATTTATTTCATTCTATCGTGCATTTTTCTTTAGAAAATGATACATGGGTCCGTCTAAGTAGACCCTGCAGCATCTTTGCAATGTAGAATGTGCAAGTGCCTCCAAATACGTCATATTTTCATATAGGCATTTTGCGTTTATCAGACCTATTCGGATTTCGAGATAATCACAAGATCGTGAGACGATTTAGAGATCAACTAGATCTACATTAGATATCGACTAGATGTGACTTGGATATCTAAAGTCATAACTTGTCGAAATCGTTCAAGAGGACCTCCAGAATCGCGGGAACGTCAAATTTGACATATCTATCTTACAAATATCTTTAAATTATCCGTATCGTAACTTGTTGAAGTCTAGTAGATAATTCATTTTCCGAATCGAGCCGTATGACGTCACTTCTCTCTGACCCTGCAAAGTCTGTGCAATGTTATACTTAGCTTGGTTCAAATCTAAGCATCCGTTACCTACACCTCTTGATTCTACTCGCAAAAAAAGGTTAAGTACCTCCGCGGTCATTGACGTATCTCTAAGGACTAAAACCGGCCAAGTGCTAGTCGGACTCGCGCACGAAGGTTTCCGTACCATTGTGCAAAATATCACGTTTGTTGTATGGGAGCCCCACTTAAATAGGAACCCTAAAAATGGTACTAGTTCAGCGGTGTCACTCACGAATTCGAGCCAATCGTGCAGTCTAACGCAACTAGTTGCGACTAATCGCGCGCGTGATGCGAACTCATCAACCAATCGCGTTGTAGCGGTGTCACACCGCTGTACTGATCTCATTCATGCCCCATTCTTATTTCCCGTAAGGCCAGTCGTTAGATATACGTTAATGTCCGCGGTACTCAAACGTAACAGAGGCGTACATATATGAAACCAAAATACCGCATCTATATATAGCAATGACAACATGTCTTATCAGACTGAGTGTCTGCCTTACCAGATTACCTCGTCGAGTTTTTCTGTATGGATTGCTTGTTTGTTTCTTGTTCTATTTCATTTTAATAACATGGCCATGACAAAATCTAAATTGAAGAAAATACTAGCATGTTGTATTTTAGACGATGCGAAGGGAAAAAGCACATGCCACATTTAGGACACGCGGAAGGTATGCAGAGGGCTAAGAGTACTCCCTCCAGGCGGGTATTATGCCTGGGGACCAAAGTCCCATGAGAGATAGTCAGAAGGAGTATATAATTATATAGTAAGTGACATTTGAAACTCCGTAAGCGCGATGTAGGTTTCCAACTAATTGCGTTCTAGGTAGAGCACCATCTGTTAGATAATTGTGGCACGACGTCGACAGTGACAGAGGAGACTCCACTACTTACCTCATCAAGGAGACGTCAAAAGCTCGTCATCTCCCATTCACTCGAATACGTCGCAGCATGTGTTTTCACTCTTTTTCTTCCATATCTTTCTGACGCTACCTATATAGTCATCTCATAATTCACCTGCATTCTTATGACAAATAAATTGAGACAGCTAAGTTTTAGATTTGTTACAGATGTAGTCCATAATTATTTTCCATCGTATTTTCACGGAAACTTACGAACGTGTCTTGCTATTTCAGTCAGTCTCGGTACAAAAAGTACTGACATTTACTGAACTAGCATGAGAAATACGAACGTTTCCAAGAAAATACGCTGGTAACTAAACAATTATGCACTACATCTGTAGATTATCTTATATTGAGGAGAGGAAAGTAAGGGGGGCGGAAAACCGAGGAAAAGGTGCATGGACTCTGTGAAACATGACAGTATACAAATCTGGCGCAAATCACTGGATTAGTTCGGTCGATATCGGAATTGAGTTATTATTACTATAGAGAAGCCAAAAGCTCCCTCCACACTCGTCCACACTCGTCCACACTCCACACAGCTTCGCGCCGCGATTCGCGCACGAGTGTGGAGGGGTCTATAGGTACCAAACAATGAAATTGTCGCAATCACAACCTGTACCACGCGATCAAAACGTCGTAAACGCCGTAAAATTCATGGCGCTTACGCGTTTAGGTCGCGAGACTCAGCTCCGCTTCTATGGTTTGATGTCAACATCAACACATGGCACAAAATACTGGTTCTCTGTGCCGTTTCTACACGTTAGTAATAATAGTTCAATGGATACCGGTCCGATATTTCGGAATTCCAGTATTCATGTCCTCATCATCATCATCATTATTTTTAAGAGCCTAGCTCTTGTCGGTGGAGTAATCGCCATTCCGTTCTTCTCTCTGCCACTGTTTTGAGCTCCTGATACGTCACTACGTTAATTTTCTCTTTGGCCTGATCAATATACGCATGTCTCGGTCTTCCTCTGCCTCTCTGTTCTTCTATTCTGCCTTCAATTATAGACTTTATGTAAGTATCGTGACGTATCAGGTGCCCCAACATGTTTCCCCTTCTGTCTTCAATTGTTCTTAGCAGAGATCTCTTCTCACCTACGAAATGTAATACTTCCGTATTTGTTGTCATGCCCTACCACAGAATAAATAATAGTTCTAGGTACAGAAGATTCACTCTCGAACAAAACCCGTCTGTTCCGATTAGGACAGATATGACCGCTAGGTGGCGCAAGCCACCAAAATTGGTGTGGGACGGATGTACTTGAAGCTACTAGTTGCGACGCGACGAAATCGCGGAGTGAGCCACACACACCTGGTCCTACTACGAAACGCAACAAAAACTGAGTCTCCTTACTCATATACTTGTAATCCTTTCAGGCCTTGACTTTGCGGCTGATTCACCAACAATTAGCCTAGTTAGCCATACGTTGCATGAAATTATAAATTATGTAGGAAACGATACAGGATCGCGTGCTGCGGCCACGTATGCTGTGGACTTGGGAATTGTGTTTGAACTTGGGTGTTTGTTCTAATGCATGTAAGCCGCAGTGGGGGTTTTCTCTAGGGACTGCATTAGGGTGCTTAGTGTGAGGTATTGGTAGAATGTACTAAACCCTCTGTGTGTAGTAGTGAAGTGGACGGATAGACATTCCATATTTGAAATTTGTAATAGGATTATTCGCCAGTAACTGGCCACCGGGCAATAAACTGGCCACCCTAAACTAAAAAAGAATTATATTCACCTATAAACAGAATTCATTTTAGTATAAGGTTTCAATAACTGGACAGCCTTCAATATCTAGGCACCTTATACTAAAATGAATTCTGTTTATAGGTGAATAGAATTTTTAGTTTAGGGTGGCCAGTTACTAACAGGTGGCCCTATAAGGTTTTAAGACTCATTATTTTGGTATAAGATGTTTAATTAGTCATGTAAGTTAATTAAGGATAAGTTTATTTAGGTAGATACATTCAGATAAGAAGAGATTTGGCTATTGAATAACAATTTATATTTATTTGTCATCATCATCAATTCATCAACCTAATCCCAAGAATTAGCATAGGCATCAGTTTTTACGAAAGCGACTGCCATCTGTACTTAATTTATATTTGTCTGTGAAAGAACATGTAACATAATTTATTAAATTCCCAAATTACTATGAGTATTAAAGTGTAGGTACTTACAGTTAGCATCAAAAGTTGCTGATCATACTATGCGTCAAAAGTATCTATGCACCATTATCTAATAGCTTAACAAATAATTATAGTGTAGTAAGTAATTGACCTCCTGTTGTTTACCTCTGCTTGTATTTATGTTTTCTTTTGTATTGTCTTCTTTTATTGAGGTGTGCAATAAAGAGTATTTGTATTGTATTATATTGTATAAACGAGAACTAAGTACTTATAGAGATTTCTCAGTATTTGGAAAAATTATTCGACAGTGGCAGAACATTTAACGCGTGGTTTTATCCGATAATAGTGATACTGACTACTTCGGAACTTATAAACTTTTTCGTTTTTCAGACTTAATACTAGCGACCCGCCCCGGCTTCGCACGGGTTACACAAAACCTTACCAAATTATACACCTAACCCTTCCTCAAGAATCACTCTATTGGTGAAAACCGCACGGTAATCCGTTCAGTATTTTTACTTACACTAGTATTTTTTGTATACACACAGAGGCGGCGGGGGACTTTGTTTTATAAGGTGTAGTGATTAAACCTTAACTAACACGTTAATCTATTTTAGCAACCTCATTTTTAGGGTTCCGTACCCAAATGGTAAAAACGGGACCCTATTACTAAGACTCCGCTGTCCGTCCCTCCGTCCGTCTGTCACCAGGCTGTATCTCATGAACCGTGATAGCTAGATAGTTGTAATTTTCACAGATGATGTATTTCTGTTGTCGCTATAACAACAAATACTAAAAACAGAATAAAATAAAGATTTAAGTGGAGCTCCCATACAACAAACATGATTTTTGACCGAAGTTAAGCAACGTCGGCCGGAGTCAGTACTTGGATGGGTGACCGTTTTTTTTTGCCGTTTTTTGCATTGGACGTAACCCTTCGTGCGCGAGTCCAACTCGAACTTGTCCGGTTTTTTTTAATGTCGGACCAAATTAAACAGCGAGCACAGCGTTTAACCTTGTACTTTATCTAAATATGAGTCAGTGCAGTTTTCTGGCCTTTTCCACACGCCCTTCGAGTATCGTGCTACGCTCAATGCCTTAATATTATACGTTAACTCCGATAGATTCAGCATTTTAAAGCGTTTAAGACGCAAGACGAAATGAAAACAAGATCATTCCACATCTTAAGGGGCCCACTGATTAACAGTCCGCCGCACGGTATCGGCCTGTCGGTTGTTCGGAACTGTCAAAATTTTGTTCTAACTGACAGGCCGATACCGTTCGGCGGACTGATAATCAGTGAGCCCCTTTAGGCGCTCCCTGCACATATTTCAAAAAATGTCTTGCGAGTAGGGAATGCAAATCGGTTATTTTTTGTATGGAAATAATCGGTTTTTAACCGAAACCGCGGTTATTTCCATACAAAAAATAACCGATTTGCATTCCTACTTGCGAGCCTATAGTAACATCGACATCGAGCTACATACTGTTGGTTTGGTTAAGACTCTTGACTTCGAGTTCTTTGAGTCCCCTGTAAGACTCGACTCAGTTTTTCAGACTCTTATGATTATGTTATATTATTGTAAACTTATGACGTTTATGAGGAATGTTATGAAACTGAAGGAAGCAAAAGAGGTATGTCAGAATCGTAGCAAGTGGAAATCTGTGGTCTCTGCCTACTCTTCAGGGATATAGGCGTGATTATATGTATGAATTATGAACTTGTTAGGGACTCGAGTCTTTTATAGAGACTTGAGTTTCATATCACAAACTGCGGACCTGAATGTGAATTATTTGTACTTTATATACCGTAGTACACAATAGTTAGATAGCCATCGGAACTGAAATGAGTGGTTGCTTTCACATATGTACTAAATTAGCACACGAGCGTTGTCAGTTCACCGCAAGCCTTACCTACATGCTCCATCTAATGAAACGTAATCTACGGTGTACACCTACTACAATTACAATTCAAATGCATGTGGGCCAATGCCAATAACTAAATCATTACAAGCGTGATCGATTTTAAAGTATACAAGTTTATACCTAATTGCTGGTTGCGTGCGCAAGGGCAGACTACCGTAAGGAAGGGTTATGTGTGACCATGTATTTTTTCCAACCGGTACGTATGAAGGTCCAAGGGGGAGGCCTATGTTCAGCAGTGGACGTTTTATGGCTGAGATGATGATGATGATGTATTTTTTTATTGTGCTAACAAATCAAGGGCCATAAAGTTTAGGGAAATGTTTGACCGGTGGCGAGAAAGCGACTAGCGATCGATTATTTTCTCGCTGAAACTTCACGTGGATGTGTATTTGTAGTTAAATAACTGAATCACTCTACTTTGTTAAATAAGTGTTAAAATATATATCTTGTAAAAGAAAATTTAGAAAACCTTAATTATTTACTGAGATAAGCATATTATGAGGTAACTTGTGGCATTTAGGTAGCACTTAAAAGATTAGTTTAATTAATTTCCTTTTTTTAGTGGTTCGCTTTTTCTCGACTCGTATAGGAAGAACATTGTCACATCACTAGTCTGTGCCTGCTACCTTTATGCCACGAGTTACCGATGTGTGCTCATCACTAATCTTTTAAGTGCTACCTAAATGCCACGAGTTATCAATGTGTACTGATATGACTAACTTATTTTTTTTGACGATGGCGTCAGGCACAACTATGTTAGGTTGAGTTGCGTGATATATACATGACTGACACAACCAACATATCACCACTGTTTCTTAAGTTACCGGAGTTAGGCTGACTGGCCGAGTACTTGGTATACCTCATGGTATAATAATATACTCCGCCTGGTACTCCATTCCCGTCTTTTCTAGGTCACCTAACTGACACGGGCTTACGTCATCATGCGACAGCGCTATATGATAATATGCGATAGCGCTATATATAGCGGCCATGTTGTTGTGACGTAGCCCCGTGTCACTCTGGGAATGGAAGACCATGTTTTATTAGACTATGGTATACCTAAACGACAACGAGGACAACTAAGTACTTACCTTTAAGCCAACAAGCTTTGTGTCTGTCTGTGTGTTAATAATCATTCTAAAAATAACATCTCACTTTATTAACTGTCTCGCCCTAAAGTACACTGGACATCTGTTAACAACCTCAATGGTTCATAAAATCTATTTTTAAAAGCGTCATTCGAACTGCGAAGATCTAATCTTGATTTTATATTAAAGGAAAAATGTAATAACTAGCCTCCCTAATATGTAGGGTAGAGGTAGAAGAAAACTCTTTTATGGGAGAATAAAGGTGACAGCCCATTTTCAACGACAGCAGCACTACCATTATTTTTACTATGGAAATTGACAATAACACCGACGCGTTCGTACTAGTAGTGCAGCTGCGGTCAGAAATGCAATGTTACCCTAAGTATTTGCAAAAGTGTCCAGCTGTGAGCTATAAATAACAGTTCCAAATCTCTCCAGCGTAGCGCTAGAGAGCTAAGTCGAGTAGCTGAGAAAGTAGGCGTTATTGACGGAGTGAAGACAAGTGCGAGCGAAATTTTTTATCATAAATTCTAGGTACTATGGCGCCACCTATTTAATGTTTTATTACAGACACTTTTTGGTACATGGAGATGGTTTTCCTTACCTCTACCTTCCATACTCCCTAAGGCGTGAAAACAACAGGGAAGAAATGGAAAGATTCGCACGCTTCTGGCAAGCTTCGGTAGCTCTGAGGGCCTACCGCGAACCACGTTCGACGTGTTGCCTCCCTGTCACACTTACGTACGAATTTACAAGTGCAACAAAGAGGCAACACGTCGAGCGTGCTTCGCAGTAGGCCCTCTGTCTATGGTAAGCTTTCGGATCGGACCGGTATTCCGATAGGTTGCAAGTTCGTGTCTTGCCCGAAGCTGTAAATTTTTCCATTTGTCCTTTAAAAAATTGATCTTGATTTCATAAGTACAGTACAGTAAGAGGTATTCGATGTACGACTAAGGTGCGATTGGTTCGAGCTCTTGTCTTCTCGATATTTATGTACGGTGCCGAAACTTGGAGCCTGAAAAGCTGTAATGTGGCTAAGATTGACGCTTTTGAAATGCGGTGTTGGCAAAGACTGCTGCGTATACCTTGGACAGCTAGAAGAACTAACATCTCTATTTTGGAAGAACTCAGTATTACCACATGGCTCTCTAAAGCATGCCATGAACGAGCCCTTAGATTTTTCGGACACATTATGAGATCACCAATGCATGATATGGAGAAGTGTATCCTCTTGGGGCGAATGAATGGCAAACGCGCTCAAGGTGGGGCTCGTAAGAGATGGTCTGACGCCATGAAGAAGACGAGTGGCGGCAGCCTGCACCGTGCGTACCACTTGGCTTATGACCGCAATCGATGGAGACATGTTGCATGTGGTCGCGATCCTCAGCATTGAGGGAACGAGGAAGAAGACAGTCACGTCTGAAAATATCGATACGGACAAAGCGCCGTAATATCCTATACACGATCTTATTGCCCATATATTAAGGTAGTGAATACATATTTTTGGCACTTTGTCCATATCGATATTTTTAGACGTGTACAGTCACGTACGGTGCGAGCGAGATGCACGAGCGAATGTCAAGATGAGATGAAATTCACATCAATTTGTATGAGTTGACCTCCAAGTTTAATAAGTTAATAGGCACCGCAGTTCCGTGAGTTAACTATGATTTATATCTATACAAGGATCAAGTTACATTTTATGGCAAAATGTGACATTTCATGTTTTCCTAGTACAGTCAGCAGCAGAAGTTGCTAAGCGGGCGAGGTGTTCAAAATTACCTTGACGCGCTCTTATTCTCTTAATAATAAAGTCGCGTCAAGATCATTTTGAACACCTCGCCCGCTTAGCAATTTCTGCTGCTGACTGTACCGTATAAGTATTCTGCCGTGCGCAACGAACTAGAATAACTATAAAAGTCTAATTGGAGCTCAAAAATGTTAGATAATCAGATGGTCGTGGTAGAAGTCAGGTTTTATTTAGTTATGTAAAAAAGACTGAATTTATTTAATAAATAAATAAATAAATATTACGGGACATAATGATATTACACAGATTAACCTAGCCCCAAACTAAGCAAAGCTTGTACTACGGGTGCTAGGTGACGATATTAATACTAATGTAGATAAATACATACTTATATACATAGAAAACACCCATGACTCAGGAACAAATATTTGTGTTCATCAACCAAATTAATGCCCTTACCGGGATTCGAAACCCGGACCATCGGCTTCACAGGCAGGGTCACTACCCACTAGGCCAGACTGTCGTCAATAATACCTATTGCTATCTAGGTACTAAACCAGGAGCACTACATAATTTAGCAACACCATGGTATAATAATATACTCCGCCTGGTACTCCATTCCGAGATTCGCGTATGACCTAACTGACACGCGCCTACGTCATCATGCTGTTTACAGGTTCTCAAACTTTGAAATGTGGGAGAATTTTAACCAACGGTGAAAATTATTTTAACGGCATTAATTTTAAGTTATTTATGTAGAAACATAGTAAAATAAAACAAATCTAATGTATTAAATTAAACTTTATTTATTACAACAAGACAAACGTTTAAAAAACTAATTCACAGTTACACATTAATTACCAAGCTTACGACGTGAAAAGTTTGGAAAACACTGCGACTGCTGACACTGAGCGAGAAGGAAATAACAATTAACACGCGTTCGACAAGGATGACGGTCAGGGCATGAAGTTATCTAGATCCGAATTGTCAAATGTCCACAGCGCTATCCTGTGTTGCCAGTAGTATAAACAGAATTACCCGAAAGTCTGAAATTTCTTTCGTGAATCGGAAGATATTGCTAACGAGTAATTAAAAATGACGTGTTATTGTAAAATTTAAGCTAAAATACATATAAATGAAAATTATAAAATTATAAAGAAATATTTTAACTTATTAACCATAGGTATAATGTACCCATGTAACATGTTATGTTGAAATAAAGTGGCAATGTTATTGTGACGTAATCGCGTGTCACTCTGGGAATGGAAGAACATGTTTTATTAGACCATGAGCAACACTTACGCTACTGCACCGCTTACCAAGGCATATTCATAATCATAATATATATTTATTTTCACCACACGAGCTCGGAAAGGCTTACTTTGCACTTCAAAAACGAATAGCAAAGTTGCACTTTGCTATCAATAATTCACATGTGAGGCAAAGTAATCAAATGCAAATTTTGAGTTGTTTTCTTATGTTTGCTGGTAGAATTGACTTTTAAATGATGATTTTGGATGATAAGTATTTAATAACATTCATGTGAATTTGATTTGGTCTGACTTTTTACATTTAATATTTGCTGCGGCTTGGTGTGGTGAAAAATTTTGTGTTTCACTCGGGGCCTAATTTTGTTTGACCCTCGTGATTTGAAACCCTCGCAACGCCCAAGATTCCCATTTTCGAACCACTTGCTACGCTCGTGGTTCAATTTTGGAATCTTTCGCTTGCTCGTGTGTCAATATTAGCACGAGCGGTTAAACAACAACTTTGCCCCCTTGTAAAACAAATAACTATAGGTATTTACTCTTGACGCAGTAGAAAGTTGTTTTAGATGTTTGCCATTTTCAAAACTATCCTACTTTCCTTGTTACCATAATGCACCCCAATGCATGCTAAATCTTCTTTTTCTAAGTAAATGTTTCCTCATTTTTTGAAGACGGTTCAAAACACATTCATATTAAAGAATAATAACATTGTAACTTCAACGTAGGTACAAGGAGCTGGAACACTTATTAACTCATTTACTGGATTTAAAAATAGATTATATAAACGTTCCACAACAGTATCAATTAAACCATCGTTTTAACAATTAGAAATAATTCCCGTGTGCATAATTATTGTAAATGCTAATTAGAATGCGTAATGCAACATGTTATTGGCGTAGTTATTATACTATTCCGTGTACTGATAATAAAATATAAGTAATTACTTTAACGCATATGAAATTCAAATATATATGAAATATAACGGTTAAAATAAATAGTGAGGCCTTTGCCCAGCAGTATTTCCGTGTTCTTATAACCCGGCAACCTTCAAATCAAGAGTGAACAGGCACCTTCTGGGCGAGCTCGCTCCATCGTAGGCCACGTCTACGCCTCGGCTAGTCTGTGGCCATGAGTAAGCCCATTCATAATATAAAAAAAGCAGTGGGATATTAAAATTGGCGTATAAATAAAACACTACGATTTCAAGATATCATGGTTGTTTAATGTTTAATAATAATTTGAGGGGGCAAAGTTGTTGTTTTTAACTCCTCGTGCTAAGTTGATAGGTACCTACAGTAAAGAGGAGTACAATAGAAAAGACAAATAATTAAACTAATTTTACGGTTTAAACTCACGTGTTTTAGTCACTCGCGCGACATGTTTCGGAGAGCCTAGGTCTCCTTTTTCAAGCACCAACAGTGCGAGCAGCGTTCACAAGGGCCGTGCTTCGCAAGTGACTATAATAAACAAGTGAGTTTAAAACGTAAAATTAGTTTCATGTTGGTATGTCTCACGACATCGACAGTTTAAATTCGAATCCAATATAGGTAGGTACCTTCATTTCTTCGTAATCACGCACTTTTTGTGGACAACCATGATTTTTATCAAGATTTTTTAGATTAGGGTTCCGTACCCAAAGGGTAAAAACGGGACCCTATTGCTAAGACTCCACTGTCCGTCTGTCTGTCACCATGCAGGCTGTATCAAATGAACCGTGATAGCTAGTTGAAATTTACACGCATTATGTATTTCTGTTGCCGCTATAACAACAAATACTAAAAAGTACGGAACCCTCGGTGGGCGAGTTCGACTCGCACTTGTTTATATATTATCAATTAGGTAATAGTTAAAATATATGTCAGTTATTCATATTTCAATGAATATCAGACGCTTTTATATTCATGACCAGCACGGATATGATGGTCGTTCTTGTCGACGTGACAGCGTGATAAAACGGTATCCGCCACTTTCTATCCCGCGGTGTTAAAAAGTGACAGTTATTTTATCACGTGGATAAACGTGGATATAGCCATCCATAATACTCGTACGCCGGCAGCATGGAATATACCTATGGAATCTACCAAAATATTTACTTAGATTTTCTAGGTCTTTTGTAGGTCGCCAGATTGTCTCATCTTCAATCAGACAGGTACTAGTGCTGTAATCATGTGATAAAATATCACAAAATGCGTCTAATAAATGTGATATTTTAAAATGTGATAAACGCGAAAAGGTATTAGGCTTGACATGATATATCGACAGCTATAATGCCTATAATCCTCATCCACTGATCTAACATCCGGGTGAATGCTCTTTTGACCTATATAATCGTATGACATTAAAATGTCACAACTCCATACAATAATTTGATATGAATACGACATTTTCACGCTTGTATTAGTTATCTAAATATAATTTGCATATCGCAACAGACGTTGAAAACAGTGTGAGTGAACTTTTATCTGGTGTTTGATAATCTGGCTTCAAATGTTTGGGTTCTATACTGTTCTATAAGTTCTATAAGATAGGCGGGAGGAAAATTCGTGTAGTTGAAGGACAAAACAACTTTTTGGCATAGGTACGACACACGGTGTTACTTTAAGTATTATATACCTATACCTAATAAATAAATATTTTACCTCCAAAGAATCCAAAGTCACGGGAAATATGTTCCCTGTAAATTTTAAATCGTGTGTCCATAAATACAAAAATAAAAGTCACAGTTAAAACACTTCAAACGAAAATGAAAAAATCATTTATTTACATACAATATATATATATATACAATGGTACTACTAAACGAAATTAATAACTAGCTTAAATTTAAAATAGGCCCCTGAGGCATTGTACCAAGGATGCTGGCGGCATTTCCTCGCTGTATCGCAATGCTGATACGTTGTGCGAGGTAGCCGCCAGCTCTTCAGTCACCAGTTACGTCAACCAGACGCTTCGCGATTTCTGAGAACAACTTATGCGCGCTGGGACCCCATGGACCTAGAGTTTCAACTCCAAATGGTACAAAATGGTACTCCGTCTGTCAGTACGAAAATTAGTTTTAACTAATAAAATGTAGTTCCTGTTTTTGTATTAATTATTTGAAAATGTACATATTATACCTATACATAATATGAATAACAGTTTAATGCACAGACAACGCAAATATTAGCCGTTAAAAAAGGACCTTTAAAATTCAAACATTTTATTTTCAAATGTTGTCAAACTCCGAAAATTTAAATTAAACCCCTTTTGGGGTAAAATAAATGTTAAAAGTACAATTACTTCTACTTGAATGAAGTCGCGGGAAGAGACTAGTAATGAGAATGTGATATATGCGTGAATCTAATTCTTACCTACTATAATAATATATGTCACTTGATTTGGCAGACATCATATGAGAGATATAAGTTCATTGACACTATGAAATGGGATACCTATTGTAGATAATTGTCGGCAGTATTTATGCCTACATTGATTAAACGTTCTACATATATGTTTTTTAGAGTATGATATAATTATAGTATAGGTATGTATACGAGTAGGTATATCGAAATTTTAACGAACTATTAACATTTGGACACCTGAAAAAATAAAACTATACTACTAATATAAATTAAATAGGTATGTATACGTAAAGATAACTTGATTGTTTCACACTCACACTCATAAAATGTTTTAATTACCTCGTCTGTTCATAAATTTTGAGACGACTCAAAATTTCATATAAGTAACGAAAGCCGATTATTTTTTTTTCGAAATGTGTCATATTATTTGTATCTCCTTGGATTTCACGGGCCTAGAAATCGCGGTCTTTTGATAGGCTTGCGATCTTTTGATAGGCTTGCGATCTTTTGATAGGCTTGCGATCTTTTGATAGGCTTGCGATCTTTTGATAGGCTTGCGATCTTTTGATAGGCTTGCGATCTTTTGATAGGCTTGCGATCTTTTGATAGGCTTGCGATCTTTTGATAGGCTTGCGAATTAAATTAACTATAGTGTAGTAGTTAAATAAAAATATTAATGTAATCGTATAACATTTCAATAATCGATATTATATTTGAATTTACATTCGTCTCAAGACTTATGAACAGACGAGGTATATTGAAACGGAGTGTATATTTTAATGCACATTGGACCTTATCGAGGTTGAGCGGGTTTCCTTTCTTCACTATGTTTTCCTTTATTGAAAATGTGTACAGTCAAAGAAATTAATTTAAGTACCATTTCGTACCTTGTCATTGTGACAATGTACAAATTGGTACTGAAATTAAATTCCTTGACTATTTTGGCAATTTTACAATCTAATTTTAATTGCGGTTAAATATGGAAATGTACGTAACTACAGGCAGCTGCAGAGATAAGTAAACTGAAAATCATAATTAGATTCCAAAAAAAGTAAGACAATGTTGCCACTTTTTACTAGCGCGTCTTGTATTTGGGTGGATTTCAAAATCCTGCGAAAACTTATGGTTCGGTCTTTATAAAAAAAACTAGTAGGTTGTGCGAGTTGCAACTTTTTTTATATGTTTATAAGAACTATTATCTTCATGTTCCTTCAATTACCATCTCCAATAACTTAATAGTTTTTTTTATATAAAATGTTTTTATGTGTCTAAAGTCATCACCGTCTACCGGAAAATTTTGAACCTTATTGTTTGCAGTGAAAATTATAGCATACCTATCGTACGATTGCGAATTTTCTTTTACTTATATCTTTTCCATATTGTTGTTTAACACATGGGAAAATATGCAATAATTCCTTCACCGAGAAAGTACATTTAAAAATATTTAAAATTTTGTCACGAATATTCGTCAACACCGTCATGGTAATGTCAATGTGAGCTTATCTCCGTGTATGAACAACGAAATACCGCTAAAGGTCCTTGCCCTATTTTTCACTTTAATATAGAATGCCAAAAATGATTTCACTATAAAGTCACATCATTGATCGTGAGAAATATTACGAACAAATTTGTAAAACGTAGTTTGTCACAACAGAGCATCATCACCGTTATGCTTTGGTTTAAAAAAGTTACAAATGATATATTAGAAATAATTATTGAAATTAATGGCAAACTACGTGAAGTTTATTGTGTACCATAGACATTAACTACTATTATTCGTATTCTAGAAATAAAAACAAGAAACTCTCAAATCGTCAACACCATACCCATCATCACCGGGAAAAAATGACGACCGGTGATGATTTCATGTGTATGGTGATGACGGTTCTCAGAAACTTTTCTAGTTATTTTGCTATAATTCATTATGAAATTAAGCTGTATGTTTGAAAAACGTTCTCTATGTCTTCTAACACTATATAATGTCTACCTTATAAATGTAGAATAAATGTAGAAGAAGATATGACTATTTATTTCACACTAGAGGATGGTTAGTTTTAAATAACATTTTTACTGAAGTAGGCAAAATTTAGGTCACTTAGAACTTAGAACATACAAATGTTTATTTTTTATTATCTAATAATGGAAATCGTGCAACTTAGAGTCTGTAATTGCATGTTAGTCGTGTTAAAACAAAGTATTTAAACAAGCAACATATATTAAGTTTTAAGCGACCATAGGCTACGGTACTGGCTCACTATCGTAATGGCCTTATGTTTTTTGATAATATTATATTAATTGATGTATATAATTACAGCAATTAATAATTATACCATTGGGTAGTCACCGGACCCAATACCTAACATTTTGTAACTTATGACATGCATTACAAGTAGGGGTCTTGCAACTTATAAAACATTATATATATGGATTTAAATCATTATAGCTATTTTTAAAGGTGATTTATAAAACAACAAAAATACAAACTTATGCAATGAATCAAATTATCAAAAAAAAAAGTAATATTATATCATAAAAATTAAGCTCACTGGTAAGCCAGCAATTTTATAATATAATATAAATACCAAGTTATGCAGTAGATAAAAGAAGATGCGGGTTTAAACTGATAATAAGAGTACAATATTGTTAATATGATTTAACATTGAAAAAACCCAAAAAAAAAAATGAATACATAAATTGCCTATTTCGGAATATAAATTATTTAAAATTATACAATAAAAATACCTGTTGTATATTTATTTATATGAATAAAATGTATTTTTTATAATTTTCTAAAAATAATTTATGTAGCTAGTCTTATGTTCAAAAACATGTTATTTGTAATGTTTATTAAAGTTCTAAAGCCTTACAATTAAAAAAAGTTTTTGTTTTTTTAATACGTTTTTAATACATATATAAATTAGTTCCCAAATCGTCATTACCGTACATGCAGTGTCATTACCGTCTATAAAAGAGTCATTACCATACCATGATTGTCATCACCATCTTGCGTTTTTATTTTCCGAAAGCGATAACTTCAAATATAAGCCACAAATGATTGTATAAATACCATAAATATCCTCAATATACAGCCCCCTATTACTTTACCCAGCTAGAATCGTGTTAAATTAAACATTAAAAAAAAATATTTTTTTGTATGGTGAAATTTTTGGTGATGAAATCCACCCATTTATGTAAAAATAAGTAAATAAAAGTACTTTTTTAAATCGTAGGTGTAAAATTACCAATAAATAAATTATCTTAGCGTGTTTATTTATAAAAAGGAATTTAGTATTTTACAAACAAATGATTGCAGTGGCAACATTGTCTTACTTTTTTTGGAATCTAATTACGATTTTCAGTATAGTTGACCCCCGCCCCAGTAATCAAATTTCTATGCGGGTAGTAGTCAGTTACCTATGTATCTGACTGTACATTTACCTAATGTTTAAAGTTTTAAAGGTATAGCGCCAGTGCGTTAATTTGCAATACCCATATAATGACTGGTAAAAACTACTTCCCGGCACTGAATTCGCCTCTAAAAACTTTATTACAATAAACATAAAATAAACAAAAATACAAGACGTGCAATATATTACCCTAATCAAAGTACTATTTTAACCATATCGGTGATACAGAGGTCGTGATAAAGTGTCACTGAACTGTTTATCGTGTCACCTTGCTGACGACATATCTACGCGTGATATGATGTCACTGTTTTATGTCAATATTTTTGGCTGTACGTGACCTAGGTTTTAGCTGTTGAGTCATTTTGTTGACGAGTGTGTGTTTTATATGCGAATTAAGTAAGCGACAAGACAGGTAGGTATAGGCCCCGTGCATGAACTATAGGGGGCAGCATAGGAGCCGTCAGATTTTTGGCGCGAGGCGTAAATGTGTCGTTTATGCTTCCGATGTAGCCCACAAGATGGCAGAACCTACTATGCACAAGGAAACGTACCGACGAGACCGGTACATTGGTAGCACTTGCTTTAACAATGTACATGGGCACATGTTTCCGATTCAGGCCACAAAATGGCAGACCCTCCAACGCGCACGGTCCCTATAGGACAGTTTAACGGCCTAGCCTACGCGGTAGTGACCCTGCCTACGAAGCCGGAGGTCCCTGGTTCGAATCTTGGTAAAGTCATGTGGGTTTTCTTGGGTTATGTTTGTTTTCTATGTATGTAAGTATGTAAATCGTCGCCTGGTGCCCGTAGAACATGCTTTGCTTAGTTTGGGGCTACGTCGATCTGATGTGCAAGATTGTGTCCAAATATTAATTTCATTTAGTTAAACTATTTCTAAACATATTGGCAACTCAAAAGTCTAGTTAGTGTAGTATACAACATTTACGTTTGAAGTTAAAAAATATGTTTAAATTTCAGTTTCAACGTAGTTATACTATTTATACTATGACAGCTGTATTGTTAATATTTAGGATTTGGCTTGTTTTGATTTAGGGGCTGGCTATTAAAAGATACTAAGGAGGTTTAATTACGAACTGCATGTAATTACACTGATAAAACATTCAAGACGTTAATACACATCATCATCATCATCATCATCATCATCATCATCATATATTTAAGAGTAGACTCTTGTCGGTGGAGCGATTTCCATGCATGTCGGTCCTTTGCCTTCTCCTTGACACCCTGATACGACACGACGTTGAGCTTTTCCTTTACTTGATCTATGAACGTTCTCCCCCTCTCCCTCCCCTCGTGCGTCGTCTCCCCCTCCGTCTCCTTGCCCCAACTCTCACTTCAATGATGTTGATACACTAGCAGGCTCAAATACGTCAACATTTAAACACGCCTAACAATTTGTAAATACGAAGTTTCCCATATTTTTCCGCCCTGCATATATTGCAATAGAACATTCCAAGCCTGCCCTTTCATAACTATCACATATGCAAAAATATCTGTACGACTTTGGACCTTATTTAACCGATATAAGAACTAGGATATGTTATTAGTGATATGGTTAAACAGGGACTCTAATCGTTGGGAAAACCACTAGGGACGCGTCAAGGGACATTCTTCGCGTAGCGACACGCGATGGACGAAGGGGACATTTATGACGTCATATTATAAATATTTTTTTATTTTAGTCAAAGAAAATAAGTTTTTGTAAAAAATTACATTTATTCGCACAGGAAACTAATACTCATCGAGACACCAAAAACTATTAGTTTATTTTATCACAAAGTTCCCATGGTCCTGTCTTCATCATCAGATCTTATGCCAAAATACTAAAAAAATTTTTTTAATGGCCGGTGCGTTTTAGACCTATCTTCGTGATGTTTTCTATCGAGCGAAAGTTATTTAATCAGATTTCGAATCGATTAAGTTACTAGTAAAAAGGCTTTCATTTATTGGCAACCGTAAAAAGCACTGCGATTTTTCGAAAACTCTGCTAGCTGATCCCATGGCACCTTAAATGTTCATTATTCATGTCAAATTTCCTGTTATTTCAAAATGTCGTAATTTTAATTATTTTATTAAGTTCACCAACAATTGTTGACATCGATACATTTAAAACGTACATTTAAAATGTAGGGAGTGATGTCACAATCACTTACAGGTAAACACCGGAACATATACACCGTGTTTTTATTGAATTCCGTTAACTTCGGGGTATGGTTAAGTACGTTTAAGAAAACTAAATGGCATAGTTAATTTTGAAAAAAAAAAAAATTTTTTTTGCTTTTTTTTTTTCAGAAAAAATAATATTAAAAAGTAATTAAATGTAGCATATAGCGTTGTTGTAACACGGGCATTACATTTAACTAAACCAAACAATTGAAATCTGTGACATATCAATGTCAATTCGAACATCGATCGACCGAGATTTTACTTAAGTTTAGTAGCAAATGTATGAACTCATTCTAAACACTAATCAATATGTAAACCGGCCTTAAGGCAAGTGTACAAGCTTGTAGAGGCCTTATAGGAAAAAAATAAAATATTGATTATCTTCGAAATGTAGTTAATTAGAATATTGGTGTCTTTGGGAAAGTTACTTGATTTAAGCTCAGGTATGCACCCTTGAAATTAACGGAAATCAAAAAAAACACGGTGTATATATAAGTAAACAACTATAGAAATACCTGAATTTAAACTTATTTTCTAATTATTTATGTTTTAAGAAATATTTTCGGACAGATGTTATAAATTTATTTAGTGGGTCTTAGTGCATATCCGCCTTGTCACAGCAACCATTAGTAATTTTACATAACCTGCATATTAGTTATTGGACGTATTGAAATAAATAAATATTAGGGGACATCTTACACAGATCAACCTAGCCCCAAACTAAGCAAAGCTTGTACCACGGGTGCTAGGCGACGATATACATACTTACATAGAAAACACCCATGACTCTACTCACTATCACACAAATAAATGCTCTTACCGGGATTTGAATCCAGGACCATCGGCTTCACAGGCAGGGTCACTACCCACTAGGCCAGACCCGGTCGTCAATATCCTATATCTTCCTATATCTTTAAATCAGTTAGAGCGACTTATTAAGTTATTAAACTATTGTGTTGGTGCGGTATTTTTCTTTCCTCCTTTCTCAAATTTTTAGTGACATAACTTGTATTTTTTAGATATAGGATTAGCTGGACAGAAAGGAAGACGAACGAGGAGGTCCTGAGCATGGCAGGAGAGAAAAGATGCCTGTTAGACATAGTAGCTAACATAAGGGGCAGAGGGGCCACCTGATACGGCACGACAGATTCTTTTTAAACATCCTGGAGGGCAAGATCGAGTGGAAAAGACGCAGAGGAAGGCCCAGGCTCACATATCTCAGCCAAATAAAAGATAGAGTTTCTGTCGTGTCGTACGAGGGAGTTAAAAGGCTGGCCCAGAAAAACGAAGAGTGGCGATTACTCCACCGACAAGAACATAGCTCTTAAATTCTGATGATGATGAAGTTGTATTTTTTGATGCGCTACTGTTAGTTATTATATATTTATTCATCAACCAACATGGCTCATAAAGCAGTGAAACATAAAAAAAAATAAACATAAACTCCAATATACTTCGATTGTAGGTACTTATGGCTAGATTCGTGTGTCGACTTGTTTACAGTTATATGTATGTAAATCCATATCAAGTGAAGACTAATTTGTTTTTCAGTGTCAATGTCACCTCAGATTACACGAATTCAAGTAAACATGCTATATACCGACAAAGAATTTAATTTCCATACCATTCCGCACCTTGTCACAGTGACGATCAATAGGAAAGTCGCTAGGGGCCTCACACTATTTTCACTGCGACAAGGTACGAAATAGTCTGACATTATGTAAATTACTTGACCGTAGGTACATATATTATATTTCCGGTTATTGAACTACAGGTTTATTATCAAACTGATTATAATATCACGATAAAATATCGGACAAGGATTATTGCTTTCACAAGATCTTATTGATATGTTTTTCAATAATACACATGATTAAGCAATATTTTTTAAAGGATGCTGAATTTGTACATAAAAATACTATGGACATATATACCTTATAAAACAAAGACACCCGCCGCGTCTGTCTGTTTGTGTGTTTGTATGTTCGCGATAACCTCAAAAACTTAGTTATCAAACTAACATGCCAATTCGAACGTGCACCTAAACCCGACATCAAACCGATATATCTCGCTCGCACTTATACATAGTTATACATGTACCAGTTGTACCTATGGACAAGTCAGAGCGAAATGAATGCGTAAATGACAGCTTGATGACAGCTAACTGATATGATTCCAATATTATTTAAATATCGTTTTGAAAGAAAGAAAGAAAGAAAATACATTTATTCACGTCAGTCATCGTTAAAAACCAGTTAAATTAATTCGTTTTGATGTCAGGTGCATGTTTGAATTGGCCTGTGAGTTATAAACACTGAAAACTCTCTTGATTAAGCAAGCACAAATTCACTTGTGTAATTTCATACATAATAATCGTTTCTCACTGACTACTGAGGTACACTCAGTTACACTCAATCGCTGATCATCCGTGAGACATGCAACAGACATACCGACAGCATGGGTAGGGGTACATTTTACCCCGTAACATGACAAGGGGCAATATCTACCCATTACCTTCATCGTTTATTTAACCCTTTATTTACCGAGTAAATAGAACGGAGCCGAAATTATGTTTATTGTATAAACAATAAACATGAATGATAAAATTAATGTTTGTATGAGGCGTATTTAGATAGTGCGCAATTTTGGATACTGCATGTTGTTATTGAAATAGCGTGATTCAATTTTGCTAAATTATACTTCGGTAAATAGTTATTTGATAAGGCTAACAATAAGGGATTCGAATTAAATATGTATGTAATAGTTATTTGTTTTATAAGAAGGTAAAGTTGTTGTTATGCGTTGCGAGAGTTTCAAGGTACAATACGAAAGCTTTGCTCCTGAGTGAAACTAAAAATTTTCACTTCACCAACGCGAGGAAAATACTACTCTTAACTGTAAATTAATTTCAAACGAACATTAAATATTTTTCATTCAAAATCATTACTTATAAGTTGATTGTATTAGAACCAACATTACGGAATAATTCTAGCATTAGAAATTACTCTGCCACTTTAGTGGATAAAATGCAACTTCCTGATTAGTTTTTAAAGAAAAAAGAGAATCTTTACGATCTTGTGTGGTCATAAATATTTATTTTCTTTTAGGATAGGTTCAATGTTTTAAAGATATTTCTTATGTTACTGCACAAGCCTTAAAATACCGCCCAAGTGTGTTAAATTTTAAGGAAATAGACATGACTTTGACTCTAAGGACAGCCACACAGGATAATCAATATTAGACGAACCGTCCATGTGTTGACAATCAAATGTGGACCTTATAGTATGGAATTAAGGCACACGATGTATAGATATTATTAGACATGTTGGTACAAGCACGGAAGTGTTATTGCTTCCGGTCGAGGATTGGTATTCCTATTGCCTTACGCGTGAGGCGAACCAAATAGTTTATAACACTTTAAACTCTCGAGTTTTGTACATGTACATATTTACAAACGTCACGTCAACGGGACGTCAGTCTTTCCATGACCACAGCTGGTGCAACTCAGCTGAAACGTCAGAATTTAAGGTAAAAACAATGAATTTATATCGCCGTAGAGGTAGACCCGTTTGTGTAATTAAATACAAATAGTTTTTATAGTATTAACTTAGAAACCTGGTTCCATAAAGCTTTGTCTGTTAAAAAATGGAGCCAATATAATATCTACGATATTTCCGTTTCTTTCCTAGTCAGTGCCCGATAGACGGCTAAAAGTGGTTAAGGGTAGACTCCATGGGTAGCAAAATATCAATATCACTCATATCTTAATATCACACGCTCGAGTAACTACAAAAATGTGTTGGGCTCCCCTACCAGAAGGTTCGGTTTTCCTCTAATTTTGGCCGACACATGATTTTTATGTCGAAACCCAGACCGAAACTTCGGTCGAACACTACCGAAAATGCAGTTTCGGCGCGACTGAAAGGTTCGGCAGTTTTTTGGCCGAATCCGTATCTTAGGTTTGATCGAACACTACATACATTACATATATTCCTATTTTTCGCACTATTACCTATTCACGACTCTTTTGTGTTTTTAGCGTCCAAAGTTGATCTTAAGGTCATCTTTAAACTGGCCATCATTGTCTAACCCTCACACGGTCGGTAAGGAATATTAGCGCAGGCCCACCACTTGATTGACAGCGTTTATTTATTCATTCGCATCCGAAGGGTTGAGGTACAGTCAGCAACATAAGTAGGTACGCGAAGTGATCAAAACGACAGGCCAAAATATTTCATACTCAATCTAGCTGATAAAATACTGAAATTTTTTACATATAATATATGTTAACTCGAATTAATAAACACAACCACTCACAGTCACGTATCATTTAGGTACACAGCTCATCGGCTAGGCGGAGCTCGAGGAGGCCGCACTGGACCGGGAAAATTGGAAATCCCTTCTGAGAGCCCTCATACCAACTAAATTAAATTAAATATATCTTTATTTCATCACCCAGAAGTCCATAATATATGGTTAGTTACATTAACTTAAAAGCTATATTAGTTACCTACACTATTTTTAAATATTTTTTTTAATACAGTTGCTCACAAAGTGCTACTTTACGTAGCTGTTTAGCGTGCGGAAAGTTGGTTATGTCGAACTAGTGCTTTTTACTTTTCCAATTTTTTTAAATTTATACTTGTTCCAATTCACGACTACTTATTGATGAGTGTTAATATTAGTTTCCTTTAAACGTCGTAATCAGCATAAAAACCTACTGTTAATGTAAGAATATGAAAAATATACATGTTTCATATTTTAATACTTACCTCTTCATCATTATAACACGTTTATTTTTTAATATTGAATATTGAAAATTCCGTTCTTAATAAGGTGTCTGAATGGAACGGAATAGCTGCCAAACGCCCATAGATATAATATACTTAAAGACGACGTCTAAGCGAGCTGTCACTGTTACCACTTTTGTTTAGTGTACGATTAACAATGTTTTACTTATTTTTTCGCAACTGTATTAAAAAACGTCGTTCGATACACGTGCGGAAATGTCATTCTTCACTCGTCCCGAGTCTTCCCACTCGCCTGCGGCTCGTGGCAAGATATCTCGGTACTCGTGAAGTAATGACATACCTTCCGCACTAGCATCGAAATGTACTATTACAACACTAGGCCCAGTACCTACTTGGCATAGGTCAAAGTACACCGGACCTGCTCCATCCAATGCAGCATATGGGGCAGCGAAATCTTTCCGCAATCACCTTCAGAATGCTGTTTCGACTTTCCCTTACGCGACCCATTAGCGACGTAATTTTTTTACGCATAATCGCGTGTAAATCGTCCGTGTGTGCTTGGGCGAACATTCCTGATGCCATCCTATGTCCCTGATGAGGAATAACAGGATATCATCACCATCATCATCATCTACAGCAAATTTTCGGTTTTTCATTGTTTGTACGAGTTTAGAGAATTTTAATGTGGTGGCACAGTTTTAAAATAGGTACATAAATATGAAGCTATTTATTTTTCATGTCACTATAAGATGATTGATGTCACTGTAAATGTTGTATTGACTTGTGAAAGAGCCCTTGAAGTCTACTTAACTAGAATATTTATTGAAAATTTTGAATTTCAAGCGCAGAAACTTTTGTAGTCGAGTGTACAATGCGTCGGAAGGATGATCCTTTGAATTTGAGTAAGGAACAATATTAGTTGAATAATTTGTAAGTAATATTCGTTACTTGGGTACAGTCGCCATCATATATATCGGAGCGGCCAAGGTGCTCACAAATATCGGAACACGCCTCTATTGTCAGGGCGTTAGAGAGCGTGTTCAGATATTGTGAACACCTTGGCCGCTCCGATATATCTGATGGCGACTGTACATGCATAACTTGAGTTGTTTACGTAGAGTGCTATACCTAACTACCTGCCGTATTCGAACTTCAAGATATTCACAAGAGACGACACGTACTAGATCCATTCGAGATACGTTATAGTTTAGATATGAACTAGTTCTCTTTTGCAGCGCAATTCGGGCAACCAATGTCACTTTTACGTTAGATAGCGTAAGATATCTATTAGATGTGAATTGGATCTCTAAGTCATATCCTGAGGAAATCGTTCAAGACTGTTCAAGAGTATCTCCAGAATCGCGCAAATATCATATTTGACAGGTTAGATCTTAAACATATCGTTATCATATCTTGGTGATGTCTAAAAGATATCTAATAGATGTCTATTTCAAAATCCGAATCGGGCCCTACGTAAAAGTACGGTTCGGATTAAGATTAGTTAAGTACGAAAACTCCGGACAACGACATCTATTTTGATTTTAGCGACAGCAATGCAATTCAGTAATACGTAGTGTCGATTGCATTAATAAAAAATATAATTTATGTCAGGCCTTTAGCCCATAATAATACGAGTCAAAACGCTTCGGTCAATTATTTGCATAGAGCCCATAATGCATGGCTTCAGGAAAATTGTTACTGGCTAGTGCAGCTCGTATTAAGGTGCGACCACACCGCTGCTTAAAAAACAGTAACGCTACGGAATCGCAGTGACGCACCGTAACCGTACCATTTTTTTTGCGTGCCAACCACACCGCTGCTAAAAATACGCTGACGGTGCGGAATCGCAGTGACGTGCCGTAAACTTTACGATTTTAATAGGAAGGCAAACTTTACGATTTTAATGACATTTACGACGCGTCACTGCGATTCCGTACTGTCACCGTTTTTAAGCAGCGGTGTGGTCGCACCTTAATGCGAGCTGCACTAACAAAGCAATTAATCCCGCTTAAAGGTGCGACACCTTTAAGCGGGATTAATTTTAAAAATTGTTACAATTTAGCTTTTTACGATCGCTTAATTATTGGTGCGTGCGAACTGCACTGGGAAACATATCATAAAATGGTGGCCCGCGTTACTTATGCCATGGCGGTGGTACGTATCCCTCGGAGCGCGAGTCTGGCTACTACTCGGCATTCTTTGACACTGTCGACAAATCCACAACGACCAAACTTCACCCAAATTGCTGATATACAGACAACGCTTCCATTCCTTTCTCACCATTAATTTCAGAGCAACGTCACGCGTGCCTGCCTAGATGTCCGTGACATTGATTGCTATTAGGCACACCGCGAGTTGACTGTCGACCAGTATTACGAGACCTTTTTAGGGTTCCGTACCCAAAGGGTAAAACGGGACCCTATTACTAAGACTCCGCTGTCCGTCCGTCCGTCCGTCCGTCCGTCTGTCACCAGGCTGTATCTCACGAACCGTGATAGCTAGACAGTTGAAATTTTCACAGATGATGTATTTCTGTTGCCGCTATAACAACAAATACTAAAATCAGAATAAAATAAAGATTTAAGTGGGGCTCCCATACAACAAACGTGATTTTTGACCGAAGTTAAGCAACGTCGGGCCCCCGCCCGTCAGTACTTGGATGGGTGACCGTTTTTATAGATAATGGTACGGAACCCTTCGTGTGCGAGTCCGACTAGCACTTGACCGGTTTTTTAATATCACGTCGGTGGCAAATATACCCTCCCTTAGTAGGCCCGCTTCATGGTAAGCAGTCACCGTAGCCTATGGACGCCTGCAACTCTAGAGGTATTACATTACAATGCGCGTTGCCGACCCTTTAAAAACCTGTACACTACTACTTTTTTGAAGAACCCCATACTGTATACCCTCGGGAAAACCTCGGCAGAGAGCTCGTTCCACAGTCGGAGCGTCCGCGGCCATTTAAGGTGACAGTCCATTTCCAACGACAGCAGCCATTCATTTTACTACGGAAATTGACAATAACACCGACGCGTTCGTACTAGTAGTGCAGCTGCGGTCAGAAATGGAATGTTACCCTTAGGCTCTAGGGTCAAGGTATCTCACTAAAATGCCTCCAGATCTGGGCAGAAAATGACATGTTTGTTGTAGATTGCGCGCGTTATGCGAACCTTAATACAAATTTCGCTATTTAGATGCGCAATCTAGAGCAAACATTGTGGTTTTATCATTTATCTACGATTTTAAAAGGGTATGCTTACTTAATTATACTGGTTTTCCTGTATCCTAAGTCCCGGGTTAGTCAAGCGTTTGTAATGACCCCAGCAAAGGGACTTCCTGAGTCGCCCAAAACACTAAATTTCACTTACGCCCCACGTAATGAAGCGCAACCGGCCTGTTTTATATGCAGGCGAGTTCTTAAAACGTTATGTGGCTCTGACTTTATGGCATAAAGTAAATAGACTGGCTTGGCCAAACCGAGTCGTGGGTTCAAACCCAGGCTCGTACCAATGAGTTTCTTTATTTATAAATTGACCACTGACACCTGCAACGCCATCAAGGGGTTACGAGTACAAGTGCGATGTCGACCTTTAAAATAGGAGTAGATATACTAGTAGAAACTATTCCCCGATTCTGGCCCCACCTCTCAGTGGTCACCGATCCTGACCCCAGGGCCGATCCACCGCCCCCGCTGAACCTAAAAAAAAAAAAAAAAAAAAAAAAAAAAAAAAAAAAAAAAAAAACAAATAGCCCCCCATTTGAATTGATTGCGCTAGGTCTCAGCAGTGCCCGGCGCCTCCTTCAGGTACTTACGAAATACGCTAATTAAACAATACACCTTGCTCACCACGGTAACAATAGGCTTATCGACCCTTTTCTATTGTTCGATCTCGACTCGGGCGCGTTATTGTGTTACCGAGTATACTACCTGGATGGACCCTTCACCCACCGACGTCTTCATTCATGCCTTCTTTATGTGTGTATTATACTGTAGGTGTTTGTGATAGGTATTAGCGATAGGTATTTGCAATAGGTATTACCGATAGGTATTTGCAAAAGGTACTTATTTGCGATTCATTATCTTATTATCTTACAACCTCTTGGAGCTATTTCGATTTATAAGGAATACAGTTCTAACCTAACCTAACCTAATTAGAATTTACACAAGTAATCCGTCGGTAGCCTAAACTAACCTAAACCTTCTTTTACCAAACCTAACTTGACCAAACCTAACTAAAATCAACCTAACTTCTCATTTCAAACTAACCTGCTTTCACCTAGTCTTCGTTCAAGTTATGTTTGAACCTAAATACCTAAACTTCTTACCTATCCAAACTAAAGCATCCTACATATCGTATACATACTTACCTATATTGTGCATATTGTATTGTGTTATTTTATTTAGTTTTACCTATTTCTAACTCATTATTTTTGTCTGCGATAAATGCAATTCTACCTAATGTAGCCTTTTTTATTCTTAAACTTAGTATGTAAGTATGTCTCATTATCTAATACTATATGTTTATTTTCACATACATTTTTATGTTCTTTGTAACACGATAGAAAGTAAACTCGTAGCTACTTGTTTCTTTGTATTATTAAAATAATAACTAGGCGTGTGAGGCATTTCTTGTGCACTTGTTTTCATTGTTATAACAGCTTAATTGCTTTATTGATAGACGTCTATTATATTTTATGCTGACAATGGATTATTATGTGGATATAATTTGGGTTTGAGTACAGGGAGCGTCTGTTTAGATGAACTTGTTGAGACATGTTACTTTGTATGATTTTAAAAAAATAACGAGACGTGTCAACTGGTTTCAACATGATTTAGTCTAATACGTCGGCATTTCTTGTGTGTTGGTATTCATTGTTATAACAGCATAATTGCTTTATTGGTAGACATCTATTATATTTTATACTGACAATGGATTTATTGTTTCCTATTATGCTTTTGAATTTGGGTTTTAGTAAAGAGAGCGTCTGTATTAGATGAACCTGTTGAGACATGATTTGAACGATACTGTATCCTGCTCACTATCACAGTATAAAAGCCGAAGAGAAATGGCTTTGAGTAAGTATTACTGTCGTGGCAGTCCTCTGTATCAGAGCTCCTTGTATCTACTGCAGTATATAGAAATATAGTGTTAATTCAACAGTGAAGTGTTTAAGTGTTTATAGAAAGACCCAACAATGGATGTAAGTATGTCTTTTATTACCGTAACTTACTTTGTTTTGTTTTCACTTGTGTTCTTTGTGTTTTAATTATCAAGATTGTAGACAGTGTGTAAATTATTGTTTTATATTGTTTCAGTTCACTGAAAATACTTTCAAGAACTATTACTACCCGGATGATAATAAAGACGAATCAAGCGATGAAGAGGGTACGCTTGGTCTCAAAGTTAAACAAGCCATCGCAAAGAAACGTTCAGGAAACAATATCGATAGCTTCTTTGAACGACCTAAAAAGCAGTCTAAAGTTGTGAAACGGTCTTCAAATGTGAGCAAAAGTTCACCAGACGGTGTTGCAAACTTGTCATCCGGACAAGACGACGGGGCCTATGCATCACATTTGATTAAAATCGAGATATATGATATGCATAAAATCAAAAACGTCCCACCCATGGAACACTGGAAGCATGCGGACTTCAGATTGAAATATTTTGCGTTGGAAGACGATTTGGAGCTACAAAATACGCGAAATATTATTTATAACATAACAAAGCAATTAGCTTCTAAGGACAGTAGTGTGAAATATTTTATAGATAATAAGAAACAGTGATAGTTATAATTATTAATGATAGTAGTAGCTTAATGATTGTGTTAACGTATTTCTCATTTTTTACCTCTCCTTAAGTACATTTTCCATGTAACAGATTTTTTTGTGCCGTCTCGTTTTTTAAGTAACAAAGAATGTCAAGAAATATTTTGTAAATAATAAAATTAAAAAAAAAAAATGTGTGGTTTAAAAGGTCTTTGTATTATATGAAAAAATAAAAAATCTTATTCAAGTACACGTATTATTTTATTTCACAAAAAATGTTTTAAACATATTCCTTAATATAAGGTCATTACATACAGAATTATCAGAAAACAAACTTAGCATATCTGTCATAGTTTTTCCATGATATTTAAAATACAAATAAACTAGACAATATTCACCACAAACTGAAGTAAAATGGTTTTGAAGAGGTTTATTGTTATAAAACCACTGTCTGGTGTTTCTTTTTAAAAATAAGTTATGGTAACCTGAAGGTTTCCGTCCGAAGGAATCAAAATATTCTCCTATACCAGTAACATCAATGTGTATGGCAACCCAGTGAGAGCCTGGTTTCGTGTCAGGGTCCAAATTACTAACAATAAAGACAGGTAGATCGACCCAAATAGGTATTTTGTTAGCAGCAAAAACATTTGATTCAAAAAGTGGGTTTAATTTCTTCATACAAAATTGAATCTCATTAGTATCCATAATTACTTAATTAATAACAATTTATGTCTTGATGATGCTGCAAACAATGACTACAACAAAATAAAGTAAACGAAAGAAAACATTGTATTTATATAATTATGTTATTCAACTATTATAATCTACAGACACATCACGGTTTTTGTTTATTTCAATAATGTTGTCAAATTCTGCATACACGATACAATTAATGGTGCTAGTTAGAGCCGAATCAAAGCGTACTTCTATCCGAACACTTCCATGTCTAACAAGATTCCAGTGTGAAGTTGAACTAGCAGATAAATCAGGGGTTAAATCAAAACATAACAAACAATATCCTCCACCATAATCTGTTCTACTTATTCCATTACCTTCGTTGTGAAAATGAATACCAGTTCCAGAAAATAAGGTGTGATATGCCGCCGCTATTAAACCAGAACTAAATGACGGTTGTAATGTTTTAGAAGGAATTTCATGACCATCTACAAACAAACTAAATGAATTCATATTATAATTTTGAAAATTAAATGGATTCAAAGCTAAATTTCCATTAAAACCTGAATTTGATACAAATCCAATAATACAGCGTTTAGGAATTTGCCCGAGAAATATATTATCCAATGTTTTACCCTGGACCCCTGTTGGTATTGTGAGAACCTTAACTTCTGCTCTCGTAATGGGGTACTTCGCAGTCGTTGTTGCCAATACTTTTTGATGGGCTAACAAAACGCTAGGATTGATTTTTGTTCTTCTAACAATGAGACTAGCATCTGTTATTTGTACTTTAAGTTTTTTATCTTGATGACAAATTAAATTAAATGATTCTTTTGATCGGACTAACTTAATACGCAATTCAACACCATTTATCAAGAATTTCTCTTGGTTAAATATATCGCCATGCAAATGTCCAATCATTTCCACTTCCTTACTCTCTTTGATAAATTCTAGTCTTTTCTGAAATCCTTTGTTGTTGGCGTCAACGGTATCCATAAAACCTGGGGTATCCTCATACCATAACCCACAAGTAAGATGGGTTTTTTTGGCTGCCGGTCCATAGTTGAGAAGATTTTCCATATAAGCACGGTAAGCATATGTATTGTTTGGGGGTGATATGAGTTTTTGATTTAAATATACATCAAGTTGGTTGAAAAGGGAATGTAACCAGTTATTGGTGGGTCCAACTCCGGCATCTGCTTTTAATTTTGTCCCATCTTGATTCAATACTTTAGCAGTAATATGTAACATTGTGTGTGATAGATCAATGTAGTCATCTCCTGATCCAGGTACTTGAAATTCAATGGGGCCATCATCACTTAAAGATGAAATTGGTTTGTAATGAATCCAATGTCCGCTTTCAATACTTGTTTGAGTTGATGGAAGGGCAAATATATCTAATTCAGATTTTGCACATTCACATGAATGACTGTGTAGAAATGACATTATTTAACTTGAAAATATATCGTTATTTTTATTATTATTTCTACTTCCTCTTCGTCGCGATGCTTTTCGAGTAATGAGTGGTTCTCTTCTTTTATTCGACATTTTATACCCAGATCCTGACATGAGAGAATCAATTTTTTCATCAGCCTTTCTTTTTAGGTTAGCGCTCGCTTCCTTAAATCGTGATCGAATGGAACTATCCATAGGACGAGAATTTACCATATCAGTTAACAAACCAACTCCTGCCCCTAAGGTTTCTTTTCCAATGGTTTTTAAACCGCTAGATAACAAAGGGAGCACTGATCTAAATAGTCCACCCAAAAAACTGCCTATACCATGTCCTCGTTGATATGGAACTCCCTTATAGACAATACCTATCCCAGAGCCGGCTTGGTGTGAATAATAATGTTCGTAAGGACAAGAGACTGACGATCTGTTGTAAATCATTTTACTCGTTGAAAGTGTAGCTTCACGCAAGAAGATCCAAATTGAAATGGTACTCTGACACCAGTCGTTGTTCTTATATCTATTTCAATGGTATCGAACTCTCTTCGTAAAACTGGTACATAATGAGCGGGTGAGAAGATGTGAGTTTTATAAGCTCCATAAATGAACTTAGTTGGATCTAAAGGTATTATTCTGAGTAATGAAGTAATAACATCTCCGACTACTTGTGGGTGTATTATATCAGTATAAACAAATATTTGAGATGGTAAACCTAAATATAAATTTGCAGGGCTTTTTCCTAATGTATTTTGTTTTAAATTTGTTTTCGGTTTAAAACCCAATTGCAGACTTAGTATCGGAGTTGTAATGATAGATGTTATTTCTTTATTTGTTGTTGCTATTCCAACCAGTTTTGTTAATCCATCATATCGAAATTTCACGTTATTTTTTAACTGTGGGTTTTCATTAAACGCTTGAAGAAAATGATCTATATTATCATATGTAGTGGCTGGTATATGAGTTTTTATATCTACTATTTTTGTAGTTTTGTCGGTGGGTGATAACACCTTTTTCTTTAAATAAATGATGTTTTCGTGCTCTTGAACATTATACATGGAACAAGGATATTGAAATTCCACCAACCCAACTACCCATTCTCCATCCAATTTAATGGTCTTTGGTAATTTAGTTAAGAAATGTGCAGTCGTGTTATCCGTGTAGTAATCTGATGAACTATTACTTAACAAAGTTAGATAAAAACTATTTTCACTCATATTTTCTTTAAGTTTGATTCAGGTATCCAAGAATTAAATTTATTAGGATAACCTTGCCACTTAACTAGTATTTCCTTTCTGCCAGCAACTCGACGCGAGCGTATTATTTTATCAATTTTATACTCGTTGGAGGGGAGGTAAGTTACCTTTTGTAATTCTTTAGAATAAAATGTACCAATGATGGGTTCACCTTCTAAATCCTTTATTGTATAAACAACTCGTGGCGATCTGTTAATAATCGAATCAATAATAAATATTTCATCACTCCAATTACTTTCATAACCTTTTTGAAACACATGCTTATATTTAGTGATTCTAACATGATCACCTACATTTAGTTTTTTAGTTTCTAATGAAATTTGCCTATCTTTTTTGCGATCATATAAATTACACCAAACAGTCATAATATTATTAGAGCTAACATCAACTGGGCGCATTTTAATGCTAGAATGATAGCTATGGTTGTAAGAATGTAGAAGATCTTGTAATATATTTGTGTAGTTATATGTATTCTTATGAGTGAAGTAACGCCACATTTTCATTTTAAGTGTTCTTTGAAACCTTTCTACTATACTTGCTTTAATGTCGGGGTTATTAGTGGTATAATAATTAATATTTTTGCTCTTAAAGTAATCTCTAACCGCCTTTGAAACAAATTCTGTACCTTTATCAGATTGGATGTGACGGGGAACAGAGCTGGCTTCAGTAAATATGCTTTCAAAACATTGTTTAACAGTTGCTGAATCCTTCTTCTTCATGGCTCTTGCAAAAGCATATTTACTGAACACATCAATAACACAAAGAATATATTTATACCCATCATTATATTGACTATAAGTACTCATATCACTTAAATCAGCTTGCCAAAGTTCATTAAAGTTCGAGAGAATGTATTTATTTCTAGTAAATCGTCTATGAATAGGTTTATGCAGCGTGTGCGTATCTTGAGATTGTAACCATTTTTTCACTTCCTCTTTGTTCATTTGACCTTTCATTTCCTTTGATAAATTATTTAAACTGCTATAGCCAGCTGGATTAGAGACGTCATAATAGATTCTGTTAATATCTAATAAGGAGTCCATCTTTCCCACTCTATTTTCTTTCCGGATCGCTTTTGCTCCCGTGTAGCAAGAGGCGTAGAAGTATTATTATCTTTATCTGTTGAGGCTCTCGTCTTCACAGATGTGGAGGGGGTAAAGGGTTCAATCAAAGGAGTACCATTAATAAATGCTAAATTTGTAGGATTACCTATGCATGACCTAGGAACTTCGATATCTTTTAAAAGTAAAGCAAACACTTCCCATCCAATTGGCTTAGGACGTTTAAGACATCTAACGGTGTCGCTTACCAAATCAGTAATATTACTATTTTGAATGGTTTGGTTATTTATAACAACTTCACCAGTCTGTTTCCACCAAATTTTCGGTTTACTTGAAACAATGTAATCTAACAACGTTCGAGCTTTTTTTTCATAAGATTTAGGTAATATGTTTATAATTTTTGACGGACTAATTGGCATTAGTTCTTGATTTATTTCGCCAGGTGGTGTATTAAACGATGACGGTGTGGCTGCTTCAGTTACATTATCTGTAACTGACTCATTATTTTCAATCTCCTCCTTTTTGTTCACTTTTGTTTTTATAATATCATTACTTTCGTTGATGACTTGATCTACCCCCTCCATCACGATGGGTATTCTAAACGGTTTTCGATCTGTTTCAATAAAATGTAGAAATCTTTGTAATGCTTGAGAATATAACGTCCACTTTTCGCGATCATTCATTTTACTTTTAAGGATTTTTTGCATTTCTCCATCTAACCGAGATGAGGAATTTTCGGGTGGACTCTCATTCCTTTTCAGCCTTTCAATAAAATCTGATTCAACTAATAACATTTTTTTTGTGTTTTCCATTTTGTTTATGATAAAGAGTTCACTAAAGCACTTAAAACTGCACCTAAAATAATAGGTAGAAATGCACCTCCTTTTTGAACTATAACAGTTTTTCTTATTTTATGTTTCCCTTTCGAAACTAATTTTCTTAAAATATCTTTATATTTTTTTAGTCTCGTCTTTTCTTTTTTTTCTAATGGAATTTTCCCATTTAGGACGTTATAAATGCACTCACAAATAATGTTGATCTCTTCATCGTCACAAGATTTAAGTAATGCAGTACGATATTTGGGTTTAAGCAACTGCAATGCTTCAAGTAAATGTTTATATGTGTTTACTCTTGCATGCATCATGTAGAACTGACTAAAATATGGTGATTTTTATCATATTTAAACCCCTTTTTAGGTACATACACTGTGCAATGCCCATCAAACGGAAATATTTTTGTTTTAAAACGGCATATGTCATTTGTATTTTGTTTCAGGTCAATCATGAGGTAACCATGAGCCTCCTTTGTAGCATCTTTGTAGGCTTCGTCCACAAACTTTGAGTTTTCTGGGTAAACTTGTCGTGACAGGTAGCGTATTTGAGTTTTATCCCTGGGATTTTTAAAAAATACAATGTAGCTTGTATTCAATGAAATATCACGTTGACCTCTACCTTGATGAAATACGTTTTGTGTAATATAAAAAACACTTAAGTTTCTATGATGACTACCTTTCGTAAAAATGTCAACGATTCGTCCATCTGATTCTCTCATCAAATCATCTATAATAAGAAGTTTAGGTTTCTTCCCATCAAACATTGAAAAATCTGGTATTCCTTGACTATAATTTACATTTTCCAGATTGTAGAGAGGTTGCATTTCATCATAACACCAAATAATTTCATCAAATTCAACATTACATATCTCTTTGGAGTTATTCAAAAAGTTTGTAACAAATTGCGTTTTACCACACCCACTAGGACCTGCGACAATGGTGGTGAAAGGATGATAAAAGTGAATCATTATTAAATATCGTAATCTATGTGTATGTGTGTATGTGTGTGGGTGAGTGTTGATATGTTAACGGATGGACTTTAAATGGTAATATTCAGAAAGATGATTACTATTTAAACAACTCAGATATAGTAGACAAAAAAACAAAACAAAATGATTACGTAAATTTTTTTTTATTATTTATGATCACACTTTTAACATTATTTTTTTTGTTTCATATTTACAAAAATACCTTAAAAGATACAATAAAATAAAATTCATACATTTTTTTACATGTTTACAAGTAATACCTTAAAAAATATACAATGTACAAACAATAATTTGGAATTCGAATGTTCTGTGTGATTATATTACAACTTTGAAACTTTTTCATTATTGCGGTATTTTATAATGACCCCACGCTAGAGTGTCAGAAGAGTTTTCTAATAAGTACCGTTTTGTATCTTCATGCGATAATGATATTTTATTTATTTTTTGAGTGAATATTATATGTTTTATAGACTTAAATCTTAGCATTTGAGCGCGTTGCAAATTTTTATTAAATAAACACGTTTTGTAATTGTCAAGAGTAAATTTTTTTGTAACACATTTATTGACTCCTTTGGCTTTTGATAAAACACCGT
Source organism: Cydia splendana (assembly GCF_910591565.1). NCBI lineage: Eukaryota > Metazoa > Arthropoda > Insecta > Lepidoptera > Tortricidae > Cydia > Cydia splendana. The sequence goes on from NC_085975.1 coordinate 1,372,891, forward strand.
ATTTTTCGGTTTTCTCATCATTCTCGTCATATTTTTCAACATCTAAGGTATACATTTTCGATCTCAGACCTACAAACTCTTTTAAAATTCTACCATTATTTTCATCTTTGAAAAACCCTAATCGCTTTTTATTTATTAACGGCAAATCATATTTATTGTTAGGAGGATAGTCAGATGTATCAAAATATAAATTAAGATCTGATTTTATATCTGCGTAATAATTTTCCGTGAAAATTTGATATACTAAGCTATCAGTATCTGTATAAAGAAGCTTAAGATTGTCTGGATATTTGGTTTTCATGTAGCTGTAGTGAAAGTCATACATCAAAGTTTTCGATATATCTAATACGCAAAATCCCAGATAAATCGGTTTATTATAAAATATTTTAGTTTTATTCAATTGAACGGCCACTAAATTCTCAGAGAATATGGATAAACTATGGAACTCAGGTTTCGCTATCAAAGATTGAACCCCCTGCGTTTTTCCTCGATTTTCCCAGTGATTTAATAATTTGACATTTACGCGTTTTGCAACATTTTCCATGGTTTTACCGAACACTGAATTATTCATTAGTTTAAAGAAATCTTTTTCAAAATCGGATGATGCCTGTGATCGCATGTGGGTGTTCAAATCTATGTAACTTTTTAACCACATAGACTGCTGAAATTTAAGAATGCGATGGATTTTACTCAATTTCAAACCATTCTTCAAACACTGTTTTAGATTTCTATAATGAATGACATAATTCGTTTTTTTATTTAAATTAAGAATTAATTTTTTTTCTTTGGAATTACCCAAACAAACGTTTTCAGGACAAAATGGCAAATCTGAATGAGAGTCATGCAACTCGTTAGGGTATTCGAGATCAACTTCTAAAATTAAACCATGATCAGCGTCATCAGATATATTAAAGTCAGTATCTGTATTAACCCATTCAAATTTACCGGTAGGAAGACATTGAGACATAGCCCACCCGTAAAGGTTATTTGCATCAAAGTACATAAGAAATGACGATGGGATATTTTGATTATAATCTTCCAAAAAAATATTATTAGCCTTCGCGTATCTATTACTACATTGTGATATGCCACCTCGAATATTTTTTGATATAAAAGCTATTTTATCGATATCAGTTAGGAGTTCTAGTTTTATTTTTGTAGTTCTTAACATTGCATCCCAACTTAATCCCGGAGCAGTATAATAATGAGCGGGGTCTAATCCATACGTCTTAAGACAAAGGTTTCTAAAATTTTCAAATATATCAGTTAGTAATAGAACATCAGTTTTTAAATATAAATCAGAATAATCACCCATATTTTTGCATTGAAAATGAGACCAAACATCTTTTGCGTGATCATAATCCTCTTCTGAGATGTGACTATCAGACAAGGAACTAAAGAAATCATCTTTAGAGGGAAGAGCTGTTAAGTTTAAAGAATCGTATGATGACATGTGTTCATAGGGATAGACACCCTTTCGTAATAAGCGTTTAAAATCCTCCTCGCATGAAAAATTCAATTTTAATTCATGAAATTGTTCAGGCAACAAGTTTTTTGCCAATTTGTCAAGACTACTGGACATAAATTTAAGTGAATCGACAAATCTCAATTTAATTGTGCGATTATTTATTTGTAAGCTCTTAGAAAATGAAATGTATTTCTCTTTGTTCTCTGGAATCAGTTCAATGTCGCCTTCCGCCAAACCAAGCCCATGCACTATAAAATGACTATCATAGTTACACAAATTATGGAAAAATACAGGTACAAAATTAGGTGCCCTGTATTTTTCAGAACAAAATGTATGTGCCACTCCTTCATAAAGACCAGTATGGTAATTATAGGAAATGACTGAATCCTCGTTTAAATTTTTATCACAAATATAACATGTACTACTCTGAGCAATATGCACATTATTTGCATTAGATAAAGGCAATGGAGTTTTTACAAAAGTATTTCTCCTACAAATGGCCTTTAAGTCTTGTTCCATATACTTCATAAATTCCTGGGTGCAATTTTTGCCTTTATATGTTCTGTACACTGACAATTTATCATTATAAGAACATTTAATGTAGTATCCAAAACTATATACCTCATGTTTTTGTACATTTGTTGTTGAGGATGTAGTAGGATTAATTGTACCTGTTTGAATCGGGTTTAGAAAGGCCTCGAAATCAGCATAAATAACAAAAGGTACCCTTAATTTACGTTCATAATTATCGAAAGTAAGTATATTGGAGGAAACGTTTTCATTGAACCAGTTTTTCTTTTTATCCTGTTCTGAAGGTAAATGTGTACAAACATGGAAACAATCGTTTCTTTGATGATTCATTAAATTGTTGCGAGTTGTAAAGTTCGACAAACAACCATCACAAATATGTGCAGCATGCTGTGTATTTGATAATTGTTTAGATACTAACCTAGATAAATTTTTGATATAGCAATAATGCCCCTTACTGTCTTTGGATATGTACAATAAATTCAAGTGGGTAGCTTTTTTGCACTTTGTTACGTGTAATGGGCCTACTACGTCATGTTTTTTACTTTTCGAATTGTATTCAAGACCAAAAACGTTTATACTTATATCATTCATTTTTTCAAATTTTTGAATATCTCCAACCTTAAGTGGGAAAGTTAAATTTCTAAAATTTAATTTATTTTTATGCGCTATATACGATTTCGCAGTGTTTGAACGATGACTTGTAGGTGGATACAAGCCTGACAATACAGCCCATCTAAAACATTCATGATCATTATTTTTTACATTAATAACTGCTTTTCTGTTCTGAATATCACGTGGTAATTCGATATAGGAAGAACCACGCAATGGATTAAATTTGTTTACATTGACATCTAGATAGTTAAATTTTACTAAACTCCATCCACTGTCTTTTCTCTCAAAGTTAAATAATTTTGTTAATATATCTTTAACAACTGACTCGAAAATATCATCTTTGTCGCTGCTAACATCAACTACATTGTTACATAATTGGAAATCAAATGTATTATTTACTTGTTTGCTCTCTTGAGTAAAATCCGCATTCAAAATAAAGTTTACTTTTAAAGCATGGTGATCAGTGAGGGAACGATCCAATAATGCAAAGATTTTCTCTTTATTTCCTAGTAAAATGGATTCGGGAGTAAATGGTTGGTGAACATTTTCATTTAATAGTATTCTGTAAGTGGCCACCCTATTCTTAAAAGCATTTTCAATTAACTGAACATTAACCCATTCAATGTCAGCCCTTAAAACATTATTTTTGTGAAGATTACTATTTAAATGATTTTTAAAATATCTTTTAGAAACAAACTTATTACACACAGAACATTCAATTTCATGATTATTATTTGTACTCACAATGACATCGGGAACTGGTTCGGATGATGTTGATGCTACAGGTTCAGCAGCTGCTGAACGGTTTTTCTTCACCAAGAATTCTTCGGTCTCCAAAACTGCAGCTGTCCTTTTTACTCCCCGTCCTATTTGAGAAGATCTATAACAATACATAATAAACATAAATATCTTAATGTCAGATAAAATAAAAATAATTACTAAAACGGTTGGTTGTATATACTAACGTAAGTCTTTTCGACACTGCTGGCAATAGGCCCGCATCATCAAAACTCCATCAATCACATCTGATGACTGAGTATTCCCCTTGGAATTTTTGATATGCCCATCACATGGTGTATAATACGGTATAATATCAGAATCTTCCAGTAACGAGTGAGGTAATTTGTTTGATATATACCACATTCTTATATTTCTATGAAAATATGCTAAAATAAATTCTTTACTTAATTCCTCAATCTTATTACGAGGCAAAGTGAGACCAATATGATAGTAAGTAAACACCATTATGGAAAAGGATATCACAGTACAAGCACGGCACCAAAACACTGAATGATATGAACTCGAGATACCCCGCTTATATAACCAGCACTCTCCCACCCCACGTTTATCCTAACAATAAGTTCTGGTCACAACAAGTTAGGAGGAACCCATCCTTTGTTAAACAGGTACTGGTTAAGAGTTATAAACATGTATGAACAGGAATACTTTTACTTACGCCTCTCGATGTAGTTGGCTCACAAGACGGGCAGCCTCGCATAGATCTTCATTTTCTTCTATTTCTTCACAGAGTCTGATAAGTTCAAGATCGTAGACATCACAACTCAAAGAGTCCATTATGAAATGAGAAATCATACAGTGCTTTCTTTCATTTAAATAGTTGACTACAGGTATAAGATTTCTAAGAGTGGGGACTGTAATCTTTACAAATGAGAAGTATTAAATTAAAACTTGTTGTAATGTGATACAATAAAAATAATCTGTTACATGGAAAATGTACTTAAGGAGAGGTAAAAAATGAGAAATACGTTAACACAATCATTAAGCTACTACTATCATTAATAATTATAACTATCACTGTTTCTTATTATCTATAAAATATTTCACACTACTGTCCTTAGAAGCTAATTGCTTTGTTATGTTATAAATAATATTTCGCGTATTTTGTAGCTCCAAATCGTCTTCCAACGCAAAATATTTCAATCTGAAGTCCGCATGCTTCCAGTGTTCCATGGGTGGGACGTTTTTGATTTTATGCATATCATATATCTCGATTTTAATCAAATGTGATGCATAGGCCCCGTCGTCTTGTCCGGATGACAAGTTTGCAACACCGTCTGGTGAACTTTTGCTCACATTTGAAGACCGTTTCACAACTTTAGACTGCTTTTTAGGTCGTTCAAAGAAGCTATCGATATTGTTTCCTGAACGTTTCTTTGCGATGGCTTGTTTAACTTTGAGACCAAGCGTACCCTCTTCATCGCTTGATTCGTCTTTATTATCATCCGGGTAGTAATAGTTCTTGAAAGTATTTTCAGTGAACTGAAACAATATAAAACAATAATTTACACACTGTCTACAATCTTGATAATTAAAACACAAAGAACACAAGTGAAAACAAAACAAAGTAAGTTACGGTAATAAAAGACATACTTACATCCATTGTTGGGTCTTTCTATAAACACTTAAACACTTCACTGTTGAATTAACACTATATTTCTATATACTGCAGTAGATACAAGGAGCTCTGATACAGAGGACTGCCACGACAGTAATACTTACTCAAAGCCATTTCTCTTCGGCTTTTATACTGTGATAGTGAGCAGGATACAGTATCGTTCAAATCATGTCTCAACAGGTTCATCTAATACAGACGCTCTCTTTACTAAAACCCAAATTCAAAAGCATAATAGGAAACAATAAATCCATTGTCAGTATAAAATATAATAGATGTCTACCAATAAAGCAATTATGCTGTTATAACAATGAATACCAACACACAAGAAATGCCGACGTATTAGACTAAATCATGTTGAAACCAGTTGACACGTCTCGTTATTTTTTTTAAAATCATACAAAGTAACATGTCTCAACAAGTTCATCTAAACAGACGCTCCCTGTACTCAAACCCAAATTATATCCACATAATAATCCATTGTCAGCATAAAATATAATAGACGTCTATCAATAAAGCAATTAAGCTGTTATAACAATGAAAACAAGTGCACAAGAAATGCCTCACACGCCTAGTTATTATTTTAATAATACAAAGAAACAAGTAGCTACGAGTTTACTTTCTATCGTGTTACAAAGAACATAAAAATGTATGTGAAAATAAACATATAGTATTAGATAATGAGACATACTTACATACTAAGTTTAAGAATAAAAAAGGCTACATTAGGTAGAATTGCATTTATCGCAGACAAAAATAATGAGTTAGAAATAGGTAAAACTAAATAAAATAACACAATACAATATGCACAATATAGGTAAGTATGTATACGATATGTAGGATGCTTTAGTTTGGATAGGTAAGAAGTTTAGGTATTTAGGTTCAAACCTAACTTGAACGAAGACTAGGTGAAAGCAGGTTAGTTTGAAATGAGAAGTTAGGTTGATTTTAGTTAGGTTTGGTCAAGTTAGGTTTGGTAAAAGAAGGTTTAGGTTAGTTTAGGCTACCGACGGATTACTTGTGTAAATTCTAATTAGGTTAGGTTAGGTTAGAACTGTATTCCTTATAAATCGAAATAGCTCCAAGAGGTTGTAAGATAATAAGATAATGAATCGCAAATAAGTACCTTTTGCAAATACCTATCGGTAATACCTATTGCAAATACCTATCGCTAATACCTATCACAAACACCTACAGTATAATACACACATAAAGAAGGCATGAATGAAGACGTCGGTGGGTGAAGGGTCCATCCAGGTAGTATACTCGGTAACACAATAACGCGCCCGAGTCGAGATCGAACAATAGAAAAGGGTCGATAAGCCTATTGTTACCGTGGTGAGCAAGGTGTATTGTTTAATTAGCGTATTTCGTAAGTACCTGAAGGAGGCGCCGGGCACTGCTGAGACCTAGCGCAATCAATTCAAATGGGGGGCTATTTGTTTTTTTTTTTTGTTTTTTTTTTTTTTTTTTTTTTTTTTTTTTTTTTTTTTAGGTTCAGCGGGGGCGGTGGATCGGCCCTGGGGTCAGGATCGGTGACCACTGAGAGGTGGGGCCAGAATCGGGGAATAGTTTCTACTTATACTCCATCCTTAAAGGTTTGAAGTCCGTATCGGTTAGCCAGGATAAATCTGCTCTTAATTTTTTTTCAATGTTAATTTTCCATATTCCTACATTCCCTACTATAATTATTATTAATGCGAAAATAATTCTGTGTGTCTATCTGTCTGTCTGTTACCTCTTCACGCGTACACCGGTGAACCAATTTAGATGAATATTTTGTATAGAGATAGTTAGAGACCCGGGTAAGGATAAGTATAGGATAGTTTGTATCAGTCATCATATTATATAAATGGCTCCTTAAGCCAGTTGAGGGTAGATGAAAACATTACACGGTTAAATAATGTAGATTAAAGTCAGCTCGTTCAGTGACTGGTCCAGGCGGTTTTGTAATTGGTCGGTTAACCAATAAATATTATAAGTAGGTACCCGAAAATGTACAAATTGTTTGTTTAGTTTTATTTAAATACCTAAAGATACAGACTATATGTAAATATACATACCAAGCCATTCCCTCACTCCGTAGTTTCCTTTAACGTAATTTCCTGGAAAGCAACTAGCTATTGTTTATTCATTTGTAAAATAGATATTAGGGAGGGAAGCGAACAAGTCCGTTGACTTTATAATCCTGAACGACAATGGAAATGAGTGGAGGTGACTCGCATATGGTTATAAAAATTTTGAAATACTTGAGAGGAAAGTGCACCACCGCTTCTCTATACAAACGTATATCCCATTTACCTCTCTGTCTATTAAGATTATGAAAAACATTTTAATACAATTTAATGTCTTATAATATTACCCACAGCATTGTTTATGAGATTAGAAAGTTTGATTTGTCACTCATTTTATTGGGGATTACTAAATTGATGGATGCAGCGGCGGCAACAACGACGCCGCAAAGGTACAACAGGCTGGGCTTAACCCTTAAATGGTCACCCTACGAAAGCACCGGCTTTTTAAAGTAAAACTAGGAGTTTTACGTCGATTTAGGACTAATTACGGGAAATTTGAAAGAAGTCGTTCCAAAAACTCGGTTCAATTCACATCTAAAGCACATTTGAGCAAAACGTATTGTAGGTATAAGCCACGCGTATTACGCGATTTGCGGGACAGTCTCTAGAAATAATGTTGTGGGCATGTTTATAAGAAGTTCTTTATAACGGACAAAATCCATTTAAGGTTAAAAGTCGGAATCTAATCTCCAGCCTGACAATCCAAAAACAATTAGAATGTATAATCTTGATCTAAAACAACTTAATAGATAAGGGTAGAAATTCCTTATAAAATTACGATGCCTTTGCGACCGCGACCCTCATCTACGCCACTATTTCAATATCGACAATTATTGCGTTCAGTTCAACAAGGTTGGTCCAATTCAAAGGTAATTTCAACAATTCCTATAGGTACCTAAAGGTAGGAATTGGAGATATCTACCTATGTAGGTGACCTGAATCTCGAGGTCTCACTTATGTATACAAGCCAGATGTTTCAAATTCGATATTAAAAAATATTCCAGGGAGGCAGATAGGTGCTTTTTGAGCGTTGTTTCATGTGCTAGGTACTATTGATGTTGACATTTGTATCTACAAGGTATTCTAAACATAAGGTAGGTACATTTTACATGAATAATACCTAATAAAATAACTGATGGTTAAAACTACTCAACTCAAATGCAAGCATGATAACCTTCTCCCCCATTCCATACACCGTGTCCCGCACTTAAAATTATTAGTTTGGCTTAAGTCGACGAGAACTTTGCCGAGCCTTTACGTATTATCTACACTAATAAACAAGGTCGCTATTCCCACACGTCGCCTTAAGAAGTCCATTACAGTATGACCTCTGTACGCATGGTTGTTTGGGCCCGTTTTTTTTCGTCATACTTTGACAAAATTTGGTGGATTGATATAGGTAGTTGCCTGTTTTGTACATAATAAGTGCACTTACAACATTATTATGTTTGTGTGTTAGGAAAACGTATAATATTTTCGTAACTAAACAGAAAAATACATACACAGAACATCTAATCACCTGACACTTTGTTTAATAATAAAGTACCTAAGGGGGCCCTCTCAGCCGCTTGGATTGACTACAAGAAGGCCTATGATTCGGTGCCTCATTCATGGCTGGGGAGGGTCTTAGAGCTGTACAAAGTTGATGCAGCTTTGAGAGCCTTCCTAAGCGCGTGTATGGGGCAGTGGACCACAGTCCTTCGTCAACCAGGAGGCGGGGATGACCGACCTGGACCACAGGATTTTATAAGGATTGAGCGAGGAATATTTCAGGGCGACAGTCTGAGTCCGCTATGGTTCTGCCTAGCTCTGAATCCCCTCAGCACCTTGCTGAAGGATTTGGGACTAGGTTGCCGGCTTCGGAGAGAGGGTGAAGTTATTTCTCACCTTCTGTACATGGATGACCTCAAATTATTTGCACCAAATACCCAAGGCTTGTTGGAGCTACTGAAAACCACCGAAGTCTTCAGTAGTGCCATCAACATGGAGTTTGGTGTCGATAAATGTGCGGTTATGCATGTACAGCGGGGGAAGGTTGTAAATTCAACAAATTTACAACTTTCTGAGACAATGTCTTTCAAGTCTATCTCTGAATCAGATACCTATAAATACCTTGGTATGTCACAGTCGTTGGGTATTGAGGACGAGGGTATTAGACGGTCGGTGAAGGAGCGCTTTTTCAGTCGGCTCACAAAAGTCCTTAACAGTCTTTTGTCAGGAGGCAACAAAGTGCGCGCCTTCAACGCCTGGGTAATGCCTCTTCTCACATACTCCTTTGGCATACTAAGGTGGACTCAGACCGAGCTGGACGCCCTGGATCGGAGGGTCCGATCACTGCTCACCACACATCGCATGCTACACCCACGCTCGTCAGTTATGAGATTGTACATCCCACGGAAGTGTGGAGGCCGAGGCTTCCTAAATGCCAAGGATCTCCACAACCGCGAGGTGTACAATCTCAGGAATTATTTCCTTAACAACGAGTGTGGGATGCATCGTGATGTGGTGGCAGTAGACAGGAACCTAACGCCGCTCTCCTTGGCAAACGAGAACTGGCGCTAACCTGTGGTACTAAGTACTGCGGATCGCAAGGCGGCATGGGAGAGTAAGGCGCTACACGGGCGGTTCTACAAGGCCCTCACGGGACCCGATGTGGACCTGCTCGCGTCGGTGAACTGGTTACGATTCGGGGACCTCTTCGGAGAAACCGAGGGTTTTGCCTGTGCAATTGCGGACGAAGTGATGATGACGAACAACTATCGGAAATATATCCTGAAGGACGGTACGGTCGACATTTGTCGGGCATGCCGCCGTCCCGGAGAGTCACTCAGGCATATCATTTCCGGTTGTTCTCATCTTGCTAACGGTGAGTACTTGCACAGACATAATCTCGTAGCCAGGATTATTCACCAGCAACTTGCTCTTCTATACGGCCTTGTGGACCGCGAAATACCGTACTACAAGTACTTGCCTGCGCCTGTTCTCGAGAATGGTCGTGCCACGCTCTATTGGGATCGCTCTATCATCACTGACAGGACTATTGTTGCCAATAAGCCTGACATCGTGCTGATAGACCGATCGCAGCGCCGGGCCGTGCTCGCCGACGTCACCATCCCCCATGATGAGAATCTCGTGAAGGCCGAGAAGGAGAAGTCCAGCAAGTACCTAGACTTAGCTCATGAGATTACCGCCATGTGGGATGTTGACTCGACGATCATTGTTCCGATAGTCGTGTCAGCGAACGGTCTCATAGCAAAGAGTCTCGACCAACACCTAGAGAGACTCTCGCTGGGTGGCTGGATCAAGGGTCAGATGCAGAAGGCGGTAATTTTGGACACGGCGCGTATAGTACGTCGGTTCCTCACTCTGCGGCCCTGACCACCGGCAGCTTGGGCCAAGCCCCGCTGCCGGCGGCACCCTAGGTTAGGTTTTTTATAATGTGTTTATATGTATTTTTTATTGTTTTGTAAGTGTTTTTATATTTTACTTTTATATTCATATTATAACAAACCTAACTTAAGACGAAAAATAAATAAAGAGAATAAAAGTACCTAAAATACACAAATCAAAATTTTTGATATGAATTATTTGCCGCAAAATTCAGAAATGACAGTTAAAGTCTGACAACGAACAAAACTTCCCATACGAAGCTGTTTTGAAGTCTGTGTATACAAGAAAAAATATTTTTATAATTAAGTTAATGTATACCTATAATAGTTGCTAAACATTGTACCAACTTTTGTAGTTTAGTAAAAGCGATTCCTTACAAATGTAAGGAATCGCCTTTACTCGCCAAGCAACGTTATTAAGGCGCAGAGAGTTGGTGAGTTACCGAAAATCTCGGGAACTACTCAACCGATTTGCCAATCCGGTACAAGTTGGGCTCGTTTCGAAGTTACCGGTTTCGTTGTTTGAAAGAAACTTGGGTTCATCGTGGTTGATATCGTTGTTATGTTTTGATTAGTTACTTTTGATGAGTTTTGTTTGTTATAATCTGTAGATGTCATATACTGAAGAAAAAGTGACCAAGGCCTCCGGTGGCCGAGGCCGGAATCGAACTGGTGTTTTCAGCTTACGCGTCTGACGTCCTGGCCACACAGTCACCAGTTTTACATTAATATCAGTTTATTATTGTGTTTTCGTCTAATAAAAGCAAAAAATGACAAATTCAGAATCTTCCCTTACGTACTAATCTTGTAACGATTACAAGCGTCTCTAGGCTATAGTTTTTGCTTGACACAGAAAAATATAACTTTTTTCCTGTGTTTACTTATAGAGCCTTATAAACTGAAGTAAATGTCATAAGAAAAAGTGACCAAGCCTCCAGTGCCCCAGGCTGGAATCGAACCAGCGTCCTGCCAAAGTCAAGACTTGCCCAATTTGCATACTAAAAGCAAAGACAGGTCAAATTCAAAAACCTTTCCTTTTTTCCTGTGTTTACCTTAGTATATAATACCCAAAAAAATACAAATGAAAATGAGTACATCAAAAACCCGTCACGAAGGAGATTCTTAACGTTGGAGAGTGTAATAGAGCCTTAATTAAAACCGTTTGGTGCGCATTACCGGTTATCCCACTTGATTAACCCCGCGTTTCGGGAGGATCGTAAAAAACTCGGCGAAATGACGAACGCACCTCGGGGTATAAGGTGTTGGTTACATTGAGAAAGAAAATATATATTTTTTGAAACAAGAACCAGATATAAAATTATACCTGATGGTTCTTGATGAGACATAATTTTATGTCTAATCATCATCTTCCTTACGATGGCCTGGCATTTTGTCACGGCTCATGGGAGCCTAGGGTCCGCTTGGTAACTAATCCCATGAATTGTCGTAGGCCTAGTGCGAAAGCGAATGCCATCTGACCTTCCAACCCAGAGGGTAAACTAGGCCTTATTGGGATTATTCCGGTTTCCTCACGATGTTCTCCTTCACCGAAAAAAGACTGGTAAATATCAAACGATACTTTGTATAAGTTCTGAATAACTCATTGGTACGAGCCGGGGTTTGAAACCACGGCCTCATTAATGGGCCCTGGAAGGAAAGTGCCTTAAAACACACATTGCAGTTTTGCACATTGTAGTTTTTCCTCAGTCACCGGTTTACCACGAACCGGGTTCGAAACGTCGGGATGTAGTAAAAAATCAATTTTCGCGATATAATCCGTTTTAATAGTTTTGTTTCATAATACCTATATAACTAGGAGTCGAAGTGGTCGCCTTGGTCGAAACCGGCCGGAAGAATCATCATCATCATCATAATACCTAGTAGAAATTAATTGTACTTATGAACACCGGTTACGACAGACATGTCTCTTAATGTTAAAGTGTCTAATCTAAATTGAAATCGCTCCTCAATTCATAAGGGCCAAGATAACGTTCGTAACATTGGTCGGAAATGGTTTTTTAACTAAAACCTATAAAACCGTGAGGGCATTAACAATGAGAATGACCAATGAATTGGAAACGATAATATTTATCACCGGATATAAGTTGCATCGTAAACGAAAGACGATTAATATTGTGAGATGACGTAAAAATTGCTTTTTCTTTATGCTTTACTGACAAATATCTGGGTGACCGAGCTTTGCTCGGAAAACATATAAAAACTCAAAAATGCGCGTTTTCCCAGAGATAAGACCTAGCTAGATCGATTTATCGCCCCCGAAAATCCCCATATAGCAAATTTCATTGAAATCGTTAGAGCCGTTTCCGAGATCCCCGAAATATCTATATATGTAAAAATAAATAAATATACAAGAATTGCTCGTTTAAAGGTATTAGAATATGTATCATGATAGGTCAAAACTTTGCTAAAGGGGCCCACTGATTAACAGTCTGCGCGGACGGTATCGGCCTGTCAGTTAGAAACAGAAATAGAAAAAAAATCAAGATAGTGAAACTTAATAAATAAATTTCACGAAAATTATTTTGAACATCCATGAGTTAATCCATTGATGTGTTTTATCCAAACATACTTAAAATCTGATTAAAAAGACGTAAGTGCTGGGAAAATACGCGCTTTTACTGGTATGATTATTTATATCGTATGAAGGTAAAGAGTGTTTTTTTACCTATAAGTACTTTAGTGTGAACGCCTCCTAGGTAATATTAGAAGCGGTGTCAAAACAATTTCCCCGGGACATTTTACTGCCATTTTAAATGAAGAACGCCTGACAACACAAAAAAGTTACCCATTTTCCCCCCAAAAAAATTAAGCAATATCCCGTCCATATTATCTTCAACGCAAATTAACTTCGTGAATTTATAACTTATAACTTCTTTACTTAAGGACTCTCGCTTTTGGACAATACTTGTTTATAAAAGTTCTGAAATTGACGCATTGTTTAAAAATACACTTTCCAACTCAAATTTAAACCTTATTTTAAAAGTCTAAGGTTGGTTTTTGCTTAAAGGATGGAGGTTCGATAGTGACAGGCAAATTTACGGTTTTTTAGAAGAAAACATGTCTTTTTTTAAAGGGGATAACGAAGTTTTGATGAGGAGTTTACTTATAGTCGAACCGTACTGGAAATATTTTCAACTGGCGGAACAAAAAATAAAGGTTTCAAGTTTTATGTTTCTTTCTGATTCTGATTAGTTTGTTGGTCAAATTACCCCAAAGATGTCGTTGTTCCTGACGCAAACTAGGTAACAGTAATGTTTGATAGAGCCTATAAGTATTTACCTATGAAACTTAAAACGATGTCATATAGGGACTGTGCGGCTGTGCGCGTTGGAGAGTCTGCCATTTTGTGGTGCTACCATCTACCGGTCTCGTCGGTACGTTTCCTTGTGCATAGTAGGTTCTGCCATCTTGTGGGCTACACTGAAAGCATAAACGTCACATTTACGCCTCGCGCCAAAAATCTAACGGCTCCTATGTTGCCCCCTATATTTCATGCACGCCCCCTATTTATTGGCTAACTCCAATAAGTCCTAAGTTTCTCTGGGTTACAAGGTCAGATGGTAACCGCTTTTGTAAAAACTAGAGCTTATGTCAATTCTCAGGATTAGTTGCAAAGCGGACCCAAGATAAGCCGGGAAGATGACGAAGTAATGTATTTATGACATTTCTAGTAATAGACCGGTGCATCCGGAATCAGGTTATGGTCACGCCACACCATCATTGCAACATAAATATAATATACATACAATGAATCACGTTTTCCTTATATCTGCCCGTTCATTGCCCCCCTCAAAATGACCTTCAAAATTATCCTCGACAGTTCATTGATGGTTTTCAAGCATGAAATTACTTTAAAATAACATTTTCATCATAACTTTCTGCATTAGTAATATAAAGGGGCCCACTGATTAACAGTCCGCCGGGCGGGATCGGCCTGCCAGTTGTTCGGAACTGTCAAAATGTTGTTCTAACTGACAGGCCGATACCGTCCGGCGGACTGTTATATGTAATCAGTGGGCCCCTTAAGATGACGTAACAGGATTTTTTACCTACAAAAGTTGCATATCTACCACGGTTTTTAATAGGTGTAACTCCTAGATGGTAAACAAGCATACGGTCCGCCTGACGATAAACAGTCACCGTAGCCTATGGACGGCTGCAACTCGTGAGTTGTCCTTGTAACGTTCGCCGCCACATTACTACCACGATTATGACGTTCAATCCGTCACTCATTTTATCAAGGCAATAGGGAATATTACGCGAAACTCTGCGTAGGAAACTTTTGCGTTAATAAATTGAAATTGAAATTGAAATTGAAATTGAAATTGAAATTGTAGGAGGCGCCACTACCACAATCAGTCACAATCTAAGGGTCTCCCGCAAACGGGAGAGTCGAAATTTCGTTATCTAACCTCTCTATCACTCTTGCATATTCGAGGGATAAAGAGGCAGATAGTTTCGATTTTCGCGTTTCCCGGTAGGTCCTTTTGTAAACAAACCGCACCTTGATGTACATACGTTTTTCCACGAAACTTAATCTAAACTCTCTAGTCAAACACAACACCACAAAACAGCTTATAATATTATCTCAAGCAGAGAGCTTGTGTTTTGAAAAGAAACTCTCATCCAAAGCTAAAACTTTCATTTAACGAAAAACACAAAAGGCGGATTGTCAAAATAGGTTTAATAATCTTTTCATACCTAATTCCCTTTTCGTATAAAGCTGTATAAACCCCAACAAGATACAGCGCTCTATTTTCTTGCAAACGTCATACGGTGCACGGATCTCCTTAAACTGGACGTATTATAAAAACCACTATAAGATAAACTTTGTCTTCTATGACTTTTATAAGAAAAGCAAGCTCAAGATATGTTGGCTAGATCTAAGATGGCAGAGAAACGCATTGTGAACGATAATAAAAATAATAAATCCCTTTCAAAGCCGGCTGACAGCCGCGAAACTATTCGTCGGCGATTGTAAGGCGACCACGCTTCGAGGACAACTCGGGACTCTTATTAAATAAACATTGAATTTCGTAAGGCTTTGCCTGCGTTTTCAATGCCTGAATGTAATATAGTAAATAGGATTTTGTAGAGGATTTCTTTAGAATGTAGTCTGCTTTTGAGTGGGCTTGTATAAAGCTTCTTACTTAACCAACCTTTGACTAGAAATACTAGAATATGTTTGGAAAGATACCTACTCTTCCTTTTAAAAAGTGTCTTCCATCTATTATTATGATCAAAAGTATGACGTTGTTCGGTCGTTGCCCTTATTAAAGTAATAGTTGGACTTTATAAATATCCACGATACATTTCCGGGTGTTGACGAAAAAATGGTTAAACGCATCACAAAATTAAATTTTTATATCTGAACACTTTCACGTTAGTTCACTGCATCATACGCTTTCTATATTGAACTTTAAACAACATTAGTGAGCAATAAATAAAAATCTACAGACGCCTTCACTATTTTGAAATTCAACCGGAAATCTTTGGAAAGATGGAAATTTGGGGACTTTTTTATTTGGCAATCTTATTTTTAAGCACAAAATCAAATGAACGATTTTTGATACAATATTGTTGTTTGTCGGGTAGTTCTAGAAGTTTAGAAGAAAAAAACGATTTGTGCCGGCCACGGCATTATGCTGAGTGTTTTTGTGTCTTGTTTATTTTTCTTTATGTTCTATTGTGGAATAAATAAATGTCACTCCCAGAAGACAATTCAAGAAACACACAAACCATGCGCACCCCAGCCAAACCCCGTCACCTCCAGTATCGCAAAATGGCGGGAAATTTTGTTCTACATGCAAAAATGGCGAACAATTGAACGGCATTTACTAGGAGCGTGACAGCCTAGCCATTTGATTGACGGGCTGAGATTGCGTTTCTAGCTAGTTTTGTTCAGGTTTTAGGGAGAAATGTCAAGTAAAGACGATATTTTCTAAAATGCCGAATAAACGCGCAGGGTACAAAAGCTAATATCATACGGGATCACATATTACAGGGTGGCCCAATAATACGTTGACAACGGTTTTTCTAATTATTTTATTAAGTTACGTAACTAGTACAGTCACCTGCAATAATATGTTACACAACGAAGGGCGCAAAAATATCTGACACGATCTTATTTGTAGAGCCATAAGAGCGTGTCACATATTTTTGCGGCCTTCGAAGAGTAACATATTATAGCAGGTGACTGTACAACGTAAGTTGAAAATTAAAACTAGTCTTTTTATGCAACAAAAAATAATTTTCTTCAAAATAGCCTCCTTTCGCTTTGATACACAAACGCAAACGTTTGTTAAAATTTTCAAGTAAATGCCGCAGCTCCTCCAAGGATATTTTGTCCCATTCTTTGGTAAGTAAGATGCTTTTAGCGCGTTTATACTTTTGTGTATAGTAGCACAGGCCCTTGCCTCTAAGATTAACCACAAACTATAATCCATTGGATTTAGATCAAACGAGTAGGGTGACCATGCACTCTTTTGAACTGATGAACCCGGGCAAAATTATCCATTAGCAATGCGCCATGGAGATTTTTCAAAAATTGCAAACTTCTTATGGAGAGTTCTTGGTATTTTTTTCTGCACGTTTATTGCACGTTTGGACGGATTGTCTCGATTTCGATGCCACTTGAAACAGAGGGCCTACCGCGAAACACGTTCGACGTGTTGCCTCCCTGTCACACTTACGTACGAATTCACAAGTGCAACAGAAAGGCAATACGTCGTGATGTAGTGCATAATTATTTTCCATCGTATTTTCACGGAAACGTACGAACGTGATGACTTGCTATTTCAGTCTCGGCACAAAAAGTACCGAGGTTGACTGAAGAAGCATGACAAATACGAACGTCGCCGAGAAAATACGATGGAAAACATCGTCATCTGTAACTACATCTGTAACTGTTTAGTCCTTGGAGTAATGATCCATAATTTGAAACAGAATTTTATAAGTGGAAACTTATTTATAAGAACTTTCTCATGAAAGTTTCTAGAACTTTCCGGCACATTTAAGAATGTTCTGGAAATTGCCTATTGCTAGGCAACATCCGGTAGACTATAGTCTGTATTTTTAGGTATTTAAATAAAAGTAAACAAAATCTACCCTCAAATGGCTCCTTAACCCAGTTGAGGGTAGATGAAAACATTACACGATCAAATAATGTAGGTTAAAGCCAGGTCGTTCAGTGACTGATCCAGGCGGTTTTGTAATTGGTTGGTTAACTAATAAATGTTATAACTACCCGAAAATGTACAAATTGTTTGTTTACTTTTATTTAAACACCTAAAGATACTTAGAGGTAACTTTCGAGATTCAACGAACATTCTCACTAAAAATCATTTCAAGCCCTTATCTCTATAAATGGAGTGCACAAACAAAGCTACGAATGCACACAAAAAACTCAAATCGCCGTCTCACTCGCACGCGGGAATGAAGGCGTTATGAGAAAGAGATGTCATTATAGATAGGATAGTTGGGCAGGTTTAATTCTATCCGACAGTAACATTCACGGGATGTGTTCCGGTTAAATACCGGACCGGGCCGTAGGGTTGACACAAACGAGAAAATAAAATAGTTTTTTTTTAATACTATGAACCTAGTAATTTATGTAAGTTATAAGTAAAACATATAATTAACAACATGTGGATCCTAAATAAAGAGCTTTTATTTTTTAAAAGTGTGTAGAGAAAATTTAGACTCAGGAACAAATGTTTGTGTTCATTACACAAATAAATGCCCTTACCGGGATTCGATCCCAGGACCATCGCAGGCAGGGTCACTACCCACCACAGACAAAACATCCTCCAGACTGAGCATAGTCGCGCTACCCCCTCTGCCACACATACGGTAATTTTACTCCATGTTCGAGTCGAAAGTGTCTTTGTGTGACGTCCGTGAACTCGTTCGTCGTTTGAACAGACCAATCACGACACGGGACTTCGCTCACCTCGTCCCGCGGACCCCCGCATTTTTGGGATCATCGGTTGCATGAAATAATTGTTCTAAACTCGGTCTAGAGGATTCCTAGTCTATGCTACCCACTAGGCCAGACCTATAATATTTTATTTTAAAATATTTGTCATACTTTAAGGTCACAATTTGCTACTGTTTCTTTAAAATTGGTCATGCTATTTCTAAGAACTCGTTACGGTTTTTGCGAAGATATTTCGAACAAGTACGGTAACACACGATCTGCGTCAAATTGAAATTTCACCAATCACGCAAAAAACTTCACGGACCCAATGATTTTCTAAGTCAATAATACCGTTTGATAGCTATTCAAGCACAAATTAATGAAAATGAATGAGGTGTTTTAAACACAGTATTTGAAATACGAGTATATATGTGTACTTAAATGCTTTAATGAGCAGAAAAACACAAAAATATATGTAACGAAACGAACGCCGAACTTGATAAACATAGAAATAATGGGTCACTTTTTTTTTCTCTTATTAAAATCGATAGAGCTCGTGATTCTGAGTAGATATAACATACTTAAGTACCTATAAAAAGCGCAGAATGCTCAAACAAACTTAATAAGTACTTAGTGTTTGTAGCAGTTATAGTTTTTCATGCATGTCTTAATTACTTAACCTATTAATGTATAGTTATAGTTAGTAAAGTACTATAAAAGCCTCGAACTGTTTGAATGTTGTTGCACACCTGTTATTGGTGCATAAATATTATACGTGTTTACTGTACTTATGTAACTTTACTTGCTTTATAAAATAAAAAAATAAAAGTAAAATGGCTCAAGTAGAAAAGTAGCAACCCTAGCGAACTAGCAAGACATCCGAAGCGGCGAGAAAATTGAACCGTTGTTTTCGAAATGTATTAGTGCATTTATTCGCACGAGACCCGATCCGATAATATTTTAACTCCCTCTAGTGCAGTAAAGAGTTTGTGCAGCAGCGTGAAATGTATGGGAGGCGGGCAATAACAATAAAACTACAGGAATAGACAAAAATCTTGTGACTAGAAAACAAGAAATGTCTGAAATTACAAACATACAATTATGGGGCGTTAGGAAGGTTAGATTAATGGGTGCATTGAAAAATATTGCGTGTTTTTCTTCTGTCTTAATGGACTTAGGGATGACGCTAGAGCGGTCCGGGTCCGGGTCCGTGGCGTTCGATACTTCAGTTTTCTATAGAAAGCATCACGTGATAACTCGTCATAGAAAATGAAGTGTTAGCAGCCTCGGCTCGGAGGACCGAACCTACATTCTACCGAGTCATCGTTAATTAAACAAAATAAATTTTCAGATATAGGTACCTATATATTTTTTAACCGACTTCAATTTCATAGAAGGAGGAGGTTCTGTATTCGGTTGTGCCTATTTTTTTTTTTTTTTTTTTTTCTATGTACGTTCACCGATTACTCCGACATCCGTAGTCCGATTTGAGTAATTCTTTTTTTGTTTAAAAGGAGCTACCTCCGAGTTGGTCCCATTTTAATTTGGTTCTGTTCTGATGATGGGATCCATGAGGAATTGAGGGAACTCCTCAATTTTTAAAGGCACATGCATGGTGTTTTGGGCGTTTTCTTAAGCAACTCGAGCATTTTCTCCCGAAAACCACCAATTTGATGAAGTAGACCTGATGATGATGATTATTTTGATGATAATGATGATGATTTCTTTAAATGTAAGTATGTTCAGCGATTACTCCGGCACCTGTGATCCGATTTGAGTAATTCTTTTTTTGTTTGGAAGAAGTTACCTCCAAGGTGTTTCCGTATTATTTTTGGTTCTGGTCTGATGATGGAATCTATGAGGAATTGAGGGAACTCCTCAATTTTTAAAGGCACGTGTTAAGTGATTTCGGGGTTTTCTAAAGTAACTCGAGCATTTGCTTCCGAAAACCACCAATTTGATGTACTGCAACTGTAGCCTTACCACGAGTTTGACATTGACACATTCGCTAACGTCTTATGCATCTAGATGTAACTTTTTATGCATCTCGCTCACACTAAGGTTAGTACGAGCGAGATGCATAGGAAGCAAGTTACAAACATGCTAGCGAATATATCAATGTCAAACTCGTGGTAAGCTGGTAAGGCTACTGATCGGGGATTAGGGTTAGGAGTTAAGGGGTCAGGGATTAAGGGGTCGGGGAATGGCGGTTGAAGGGTTGCTGGTTCAGGATCGAGGGGTTCCTGGATCAGGGGTTGATGTGCTGTGAGGTTGAGTGATCGGGGGGCTGAGGGATTGGGTCAGTGGCGGGGCGGGCGGATGGATTTAGTTGACAGGAATTATAATTTCCTAGACGGACTCGAGAAAATTTCTGGTTCAGGGTCGAGGGGTTCCTGGATCAGGGGTTGATGCGCTGTGAGGTTGAGTGATCGGGGCGTTGAGGGATTGGGTCAATGGCGGGGCGGAGGATGGATTTAGTGTAGTAGTGACAGGAATTATAATTTCCCAGACGGACTCGAGAAAATTCCAGATTAGGGGCTGTCCATAAATTACGTCATCGTTTTTTGACGATTTTTGACCCCCCCCCCCCCTAAAATCATCCAAAAATCATGCTTCGAATGACGCCGTTTCCTCCTACGACATGCTACCGTCTTCCGATGACCAGACCCCCCCCCCCCGTAATTACAAAATGACGTAATTTATGAATAGCCCCTTACATATTTATTAAAGAAATAGGTACACGAATTTAGTGTTAAACATGATCTTGTTTTTCATTCATGCGTCGCGCTCTTAACAATGCGTTAAAACTAAAAATGGAAAAATAAAAACTTTTTACAAAAAAAAGCAAACCGACTTCAAAAAGGATGAAATAAAATATTATCCTTTTTGAAGTCTATGCGTTACCAACTGATATGTTTGAAGTCGGTACCAAGCCAAGTAGTAACAATACCAGTCAAAAATAATCAGCTTTATGGCTATAAATCCCATTAGAACTGTACTAATAACTATTACAAATGTGTAAGTAATTCTGTCTGCCTCTTTGTCGCCTTTTCATGGCTAAACAACTGAACCGCTTTAGGTGAAATTTGGCAAGAAGGTAAATTTCTTGAATTGTTTTATATTTTGAAATGTAGTCCTCTGGATAAGGGACGGGAAATTACTCAGTCCCAATCTCACACTTGCGTGCTATAGACTGTTCGAGCATTAGTAAGAAATGCTCTTTAAAAAATACGACGGAAAAAAAATGCATTGGATTTCCACTAATGTGCCGACAAACATGGTACAGACTGCGCCAAGAAGGTTTAATCGTGTGTTCTGAGGTGTGTTCTTAGATACAATCGACGTCAAAGACATGTTTGCACCTTACTCCTTTGTAATAAGGCGAAAAGTGTAAACATATTTTTAACGTCGACTGTACCTACAGAAAGTACGTTCATTGTCGTCGTGTAAGGCAATCCAACGTAGGTACATCCTTATCGAATCGCACCAAAATCATGGTATGCTTCAAAATTTGGCTTGGCACCGACTTCAAACATATCAGTTGGTAACGCATAGACTTCAAAAAGGATAATATTTTATTTCATCCTTTTTGAAGTCGGTTTGCTTTTTTTTGTAAAAAGTTTTTATTACTATTTAGGTACCTACCTGTCAGAAGCCGAAACGCGATTGGTGAATATTTTCTCGATAGATAAAAATCTGTGCTGAATATTCATTATATTATTTCTTGTAGCTTACGTAAACATAAGTATACTATGACGAAATATAACCATATTAAAAAAAGGTGTCTATATAAATATAAAAAAAAAACTTTATTTTTTTAACAAACAATAAAATTTAAAGCCTACACCATCATGACTAACGTTGATAAAAAGTATGAAAACTCATATAAATTCCCGTAAAAAAATAATAAGAATTTCCAAGCATATCATTGTCAAGCAATAAAAGCTGACATGGCGGATGAAAACCCAAGGGAGAGAAGGCACAATTTAAAAGAGTCTTTAGTAGGTAATTTGGCTTTATTACCTCATCTGCCGTAATCTGGGAGAAATTTGACGCAAACGTAATATCCTCCTAAGGCCCAAGGTCCTACCTATTCAGTTCGATGAAATTTAAATCCTATTCTATTGGAACAGAGTCGCTTTTGCTTTGTTTCGTAAAATTTTCCAACAACGCAAAATCAACTATTAGGTTTTAATTTTCAATGGCAAATTTTGGATTTTTATTTGTATGGCACATGAAGCTGAACAACTTCCACCATATTTCCCAAAATGTCCCAAAAAGTTTCTAAGAAACATTCCTTTTTTGTTACCAAATGTGTAAGGAAATCTGGTAATAAAGCAGGAAAGTTGTATAAAAACTTTCTGGGACATTTTGGGAAATATGGTGGAAGTTGTTCAGCTTCATGTACTGTACCAGCATACCAATTTTTATAGAAATCTAAGATGTGATCGAAATGTACAATCTTTTTGAGAATTGCTAGAGTATGGACGTGTTTTTTTTTTAAGTCGCTGTTGAACATAGTGTCTACCCTCAAAGCAAGTAATTCCTCCCTCCTTCCTCAATTCTGGGCTCATCTTCTTCCTCGCTTTGTCCCGGCATTTTTGCCACGACTCATGGGACCCTGGGGTCCGCTTGGCAACTAATCCCAATAATTGGCGTAGTTTTTACGAAAGCGACTGCCATCTGACCTTCCAACCCAGAGGGTAAACTAGGCCTTATTAGGATTAGTCCGGTTTCCTCACGATATTTTCCTTCACCGAAAAGCGACTGGTAAATATCAAATGATACTTCGTACATAAGTTCCGAAAAACTCATTGGTACGAGCCGGGGTTTGAACCCGCGACCTCCAGATTTAATCCTCAATTCTGGGCTATAACCGCAAAATCGAAGTTTGCAAATTGTGGCCATCTTTCTCTGTCACTCTAATTACGCCATTGGAGTAAAAGTGAAAGATCCCCGCAATTTGTGAATTTCGGTTTTCGCGGTAGGCCCTCTGATGTCAGTGTACGTTCAAATTGGCCTGATAATCCAAGATGTCAATGCCCTATAAATAGGTACATACCTTTTAATTTAAATCACCCAGTCAATTCATGTTCCAACATGTCGGAGTTGATAACCCCTGACTTGACCAATGGTCTAAAAGTGATATGCTATTTTGAGAACATGACTTATGGTCACTACTCACTATGTTTATATTAGCAATTTTGCGCATTTAGCATCTCATTTTAAGAAAATTTAAATTCGGTGTAAGTACTAAAATTAATTTCATAAATTTTACTTGGTCACTAGCGGCTGCTATAAATCTCAAAATTGGTCACGTTATTTATTTTTTTGCGTTAAAAAAGATTTTGAAGATGTAAGCAGTGATAAAGGAAACTTAAATAGTATGTGGATTATGCATTAAAAGCAATTCTAAACCATATTTTTTATAATTCTTCCTCTAGAGCCTGACCAGACTAACTTTTCACAGAGTGACAATATGTGAAAGATGGCTCTTTGGAGTCAAATATTCGAGTTTTTACTCAGAGGAATTTTATTAATTTCTTTAGCCCGCGGATTGGACGCACGCGACTCGCGGCGCGGCAAGCGGTGCGGCGGTCGGCGCGGCAAGCGGCGCGGCTGTCGTGCAAAACAGTTCCATTCAAGTCTATTATATGTTTTGATCGTGCCGCTCGGAATCGAGTACGTCCAATCAGCGGCCTAAAGTTGAGCGTACCTACAATCAACTTCAAGGAAAATTAAAGGTTTCACCCACAAGCTCCTCAAGGCTTTGCCCACGATGGGTCTTGTAATAATAATGTACTTTAATTAGCTTATTGTTCAATAAATTAAAAAAAAAAAAGCTAAATTGACTCATATACACATGAGTCAAGCAGCTGTTTAAAAAACTCCCTAAACAACAAAATAACCCAGATTGTGTTTGTGCGTTATCAGTGCACGAAACATCACATCCATGCCCTTCATGTGAAGTTCATTGCACGATACCACGGCAGTGGTTCGGTAGTGGTATAAGTTGAACGATGTAGCGGTAAAAATACGTACCTACCAGTGGCGGAGTGTCCATAGAACTCGATTCCCGTCGGCTTGTCTGATATTCAGGCGCTTGAGGTATTTTCTTTAAACTTATGAAGAAAAGGAAGGGCAACTCAGCTACGGCTTGCCTATGAAGAATCTAGACATGCCGCCACTGGTACCTACGATAAAGGTACGTACGGTAAAGGTACGTAGCGGTAAAAGGATTCGACATCAAATTTGGTTAACCCTTATAAAAGGCGAAATAGTGAGTGCGTTCAGTAATTAAAATATAGTGCGATTAACGCACGGATTCGTTAACTTGCGTTAATCGCACGCGTTGTTTTTTATACAGCAGAGCAGTGACTGGCTAAAGCTGTATCCGTAAGTAAAAATTGAAAATGGAAGTTGTGGTCGATGTAAATAAGAAATCAATCGATACATTAACTAACAGTTCTTTATTAATAATCTTTTAAGTTTTGCATGAGAATCATTCAGTTTCACTATATTTTATTAGATCTCATCATCTAAAGTTTACTAAACTTCATACACATTTGGGGCATCCGTTTCCATAAGATCCACTCTCAGATCTCTCAGATCTTATAACTTGTACCGTAAATAACCCAACGATACAGTGACATCGCGATCGCGCGTCAAGGTGCTGGTAGACTCGGCGACGACTAACACACGATAAGGAATGTTTATTTTTATAGGTACATACAGTGCACTGGCAAAGACTGAGAAAGAGAGTGTGTGTGTTCATAATAAAGGCCTAACAACATATTACCCGGCTACAACCTGATCATTTTCATGGTTTAACTATTTTTTTTAATGTAGAAAATTACATAAAGATCGTTTAAGTAATAAGATTAATTATTGTAAGACATTTTTTAATTTGTATCTATTAAATAATATTATGTAAATATTGAATGACGATCATAATATAAATTCATGTAGATTAGTCTAGCATAATTTATAATGTAATTTAATATTATGAGAATAAATATCTAAATCTAAATCATTCTGATCTAACTCGAAGATCTTGCAGTCAAATTGAGATTCTCTTGTATTTAGAAGTTGGTTATAATCAGTATTTCGATGGTCTTCTGTGACTTGTACCTTACAGTGAGATAACCCAAACGATACAGTGATAGCTAGGTGCTAGCTGGTAGACTCGGCGACGACTAACGCACGATAACGAATGTTTGTTTTTATACAGACAGTGCACTGGCAAATGCCAGTGTCTAAAATAAAACCTAACAACATAGTAGGCGGCTACAGTCTGATAAATTTCATGGTTTAACTTTACTTAATTTTGAAAATAGAATAAGAGTTTAAGAGATCCTTTAATAAGTGTTGGAACTCTGATATAGTTAACTCAAATAACTTACAGTTACAAATCAAATTTATTTGGGATTTGGTTAGAAATATAATGAGTATGCTGTTCTCTTATAACTTGTACCGTACAGTGAGATAACCCAAACGATACAGTGATATCGCGATCGCGCGTCAAGGTGGTGGCTGGTAGACTCGACGACGACTAACGCACGATAACGAATGTTTGTTTTTATACAGACAGTGCACTAGCAAAGAGGAGTGTGTGTGTCTATAACAAAGACAATAATATAGACAATAACAACACAGTACCGGGCTACAACCTGATTATTTTCATGATTTAACTATAATTTTTCATGTAGAAAATTACATAAAGATCGTTTAATAAGTGAATTCTGATTCTAACAGTCAAATTGAGATTCTCTTAAATTTAGAAGTTGGTTATAATCAGTACCTATTTCAATGGTCTTCTGTGACTTGTACCGTACAGTGAGATAACCCGAACGATACAGTGATATCGCGATCGCGCGTCAAGGTGGTGGCTGGTAGACTCGGCGACGACTAACGCACGATAACGAATGTTTGTTTTTATACAGATCGGAGAACAGCCGAGTTCAAGGAAAAGAGGATGGTAATGAAATGAAGCCATCAGCCGGAAAAGGCTTCAGGATTATCGAAGGATAACTTTGCATAGAACACTACATACGTAAATGGTCACACAAATATGTCTGCCAGGTTATTACGAAAAGTCTTGCATGGTTCCGTTTCTTTTTATTAGACAAATTAAGGGTTTATTCAATTAATTATTCAGGAACAGCTTTTAAAGTAGAAAACAAATAGGTACTAAGACAATATCCTCTGTCTTTACTTAGGTACCTTCTTTCTAGTTTTAAGTAGAAATAACCCAAAACGTTTTATATTTCAAAAAGAGTAAAATAAATTTGGAAAGCCTATAATATTCTCCTAAGAGTTATCCTTTTAAAATGAACTCGTATCGGGAGTTAGGAGGATAATACCTATTAGTCCCAAGCTAGTCAGTCAGAGTCATCATTTTTATAATCAACTTCACGATCTCTGAGTCAGTCCCGTGGTCAGATCACTCTACTTTGAGTCATGTGTGCTCGGCATTGGTACGGTCAAAATATCTATACACGGTGTAACATGAGGAAATCGAATAATTTTAACAGCGTATTCCTGATCATATTTAGAGACAAAAATGTCCTATAAACTTTTCTGAAATTCGCCTAGTTTCAGAGTTAAAACAAATAAAAAAACAAAACAAGTTTTCATTGTTACATAGTGCAAAACGCCTTTTTGATGGCTATGTTGCTGCTATGGGACGTAATCTAAAATCTTTATTGATGTCAAAAAGTGACAAGTAACACTTTGCAAAAACTAAGTTTTACGAAAAAAAAGTAAAAATCCATTTTTAAGTGACAAGTTTACCAATAACATTTACTTTTTATGTACAAATACATTCAAAAAATTTTTTTTTGTCGAAATTGACCTAAACTCATATTACATTTTTCCTTCTTTTACCTCAGAAATGCGTGGTTAAAATCTCACACATTCCTCGTGAGCACCTTGTATACTCCTAGCGTTTCATGACTACATAGTTCGTCAAAAAGCTCAATAAAACTTGGGTTGTGGATACAACGATGACGCCGTGATTATGTTATTTTGTAAAAGAAAGATAGATAAAACACTACAATACGCCCAAAGCTTCATAAAACAAAATACTCACAAAACCCAGCCAAACAAGTATTCTTCAGCATTCCCCATCGCATTCAAAACTTAGCAAAAATCTTAAACCCTCAAAAATAAACACTGCAAAAGGCTTCTGTCCACGGCGGAGCAAAAAATGGGAAAAAACACCCTGTACATAATTGAAAATGCCTAAAATGCTCCGGATTCTGTGGAGTTTCGGCCTGTATTCGATGCTCGACAGTCATGTTTCCATACGGCAGTTGTCTCGCTTTTTCGCAGTATGTTAAAAAAAACAGAAACTACGAAAAGAAATGAGCTACGATTGATTAAATATGCATGAGAATTACTTAATTGTAAACACGTTTTTTTCAAATTGGAAACTTTTCTGTTATTCTTACTCACAATTACGAGCTTTTTCAATCCTGATAAGAGAAAAAAAAGTGTTCCAATATTTTCATTTCCATCCCGTAGCCATTTTTCATAGACTTTGACGGTAATACAGAAGGGAGAAGGGGCGAAACATGTAATGTATAGAAATGTTGGCACACTTTTGTCTCCTGGTAATTTAGCTCAATTTTACTGAATAAAAATAGTACCTAATACCTACTTCATTGTGTCTCTCGGCTTACTTCAGAGAGTTTGTCTATAGCCGGCTACACAACACACAATACTTCACAATAATATTCACAATATCTCGAGCTACGATTAAATCCTCTCGAATAGCGCCTATCGTCGGATTTTAGGACCGACGGCAACATTGTCATTTTTGTTTCGATCAAAAATTGTTTCCAAAGATTTTATTGCATTTTTGTTGAAGTCTGAAATGTATGGGAAGATCCGCGGATCCGGATCCAGATCCGGATAATTTCATACATTTCGGATCCGGATTGCAAACCCTAATTATGCACTACATCTGTACTGAGATAGACATGTCACGGCGCAGCAGAAATGTCCTGACAGCTGCGTGACAGTAAATGCATGGTATAATAATATACTCCGCCTGGTACTCCATTCCGAGATTCGCGTATGACCTAACTGACACGCGCCTACGTCATCATGCTGTTTACAGGTTCTCAAACTTTGAAATGTGGGAGAATTTTAACCAACGGTGAAAATTATTTTAACGGCATTAATTTTAAGTTATTCATGTAGAAACATAGTAAAATAAAACAAATCTTATGTATTAAATTAAACTTTATTTATCTATACAAGACAAACGTTTAAAAAACCCCTTACGCCGCGTGGTCCGATCGCCTTGTTCGATCAATCGGACTACGAATATTTTTTTTTCCCGTTGGCTCGATCGATCGGGCAGTAAGGACTTCTTAAAGTCTTGTAGTCCTACTATCGGACTAACAGGATTTTAAAAGTTCATCTAGCCCGATTTATCGAACCACAAGGCTGTTTTATTTTCCTGTTGGACGGTTGATCGGACATATTTTTATCGAAACTGTTAGAGAAGTCTAGTGAATGATTCCTTCATAGAGGTTATCTCATCTTAGCTCATTAAGTACTAACTAGAAACTGGCACGAGATAAACTTTCTTATATTGTCTCCGATATGTTGGGTTCAAAAATGTCAATGTCTAATGTCTAATTTATTAATCTAATCTGGAAAGGCCTATTTCTTCATTAATAAGGAAGATTGACCGTTTTTAATATTTCATTTCGCCAAAGAGATGGCATTATATTTTATGTTATGTTATGTTTTTTGTTAGGAGTTTTAAAACATTGTTTTAGTTCACTCTTTTTTTTATTGTAATGGGTTGTGTTCGTATTATTATATTATTTTTATCCATTTAAGTTGTTTTATTTCGTTTCGAATTAAATTTAAAGTTTCGGCAACGAACGGTCTCCTAGCTCAGTCGGTATTGACGCTGCTTATAGTGCCAATCGTCTAAGCTGCGTTTTTCAAACTGCAAGACTAATTTTGTACACCATGCAATGTGCGTGGTGTACAAAATTAGTCTTGCAGTTTGAAAAATGCGACTTAAACAATTGCCACTGTCATAAGGCTACCACGAACATCGAAAATTGGCGGCCGTCGCTTCACCTCCCTATCGCTCGAATAAGAGACAGACATACAAAGACAGTAATTTTCGATCGATCGTCATTTGTGTGGTACCAATAATGTTACTATGACATAGTCCTACTGTGGTCTAGGGTTCCAAAATGGTTGACTGTACTGTAAAACGTTGTAAGCTACAGGTTCGTAACGTAATTCGGAACTCGTGTGGATTAAAATTAAATCGCCACAATACGAATTGTCTATCGTACTCGTATCGTAAATAACACAAAATAACCATAAAGGTGTCGGTCGAACCACCAGGAAAAATGAAATTTGTGTAATCGAAATAAGAGGATTTTACAAAGTCTCGTGGTTCGATAAATCGGGCTAGATGAACTTTTAAAATCCTGTTAGTTCGATAGTAGGACTACAAGACTTTGAGAAGTCCTTACTGCCCGATCGATCGAGCCAACGGGATTAAAAAATATTCGTAGTCCGATTGATCGAACAAGGCGATCGGACCACGCGGCGTAAGGGTAAAAAACTAATTCACAGTTACACATTAATTACCAAGCTTACGACGTGAAAAGTTTGGAAAACACTGCGACTGCTGACACTGAGCGAGAAGGAAATAACAATTAACACGCGTTCGACAAGGATGACGGTCAGGGCATGAAGTTATCTAGATCCGAATTGTCAAATGTCCACAGAGCTATCCTGTGTTGCCAGTAGTATAAACAGAATTACCCGAAAGTCTGAAATTTCTTTCGTGAATCGGAAGATATTGCTAACGAGTAATTAAAAAAGACGTGTTATTGTAAAATTTAAGCTAAAATACATATAAATGAAAATTATAAAATTATAAAGAAATATTTTAACTTATTAACCATAGGTATAATGTACCCATGTAACATGTTATGTTGAAATAAAGTGGCAATGTTATTGTGACGTAATCGCGTGTCACTCTGGGAATGGAAGACCATGTTTTATTAGACCATGAGTAAATGCATCTGCAGTTACCATAGGAATGTTACCAGAAATAATACCAAAAACAATAGGGTATTTGACTACTAGTCAAATCAGTTTCTTTTTTCGAACTGTCAAAACGATTTTGCTACTATGGAATTTATATGAAACACTAGCATGTGACGTCACAATTAAATTACCTACTCTTTATAGTTTTATACGGGTTTTAAAATAGAAATTGTGTCTAAAACTGACTGCTGTCTACGTTTCGTTATTAATCTTCTGGTGCTTTATTTCATGTATGGTGTAAAATAATTTATTTTAAATACAGTCAAATACCCTGTACTGTGATAGAATTGATGTTTCAAAGCTCTTTGACTGTACACACCAAACATTTACACACAACAGCCACCGACAGTACTGGCTACCAAACATAAGGAACAGCTGTTACCGATGTACCGGTTTAAACTAGTGCTGTGCCACTGACTTGTTTTAACCGGTTTTCGTGGCGATTGCTGGTTTACTCCTTTTACGACTAGTATTTATTTTGTCTGGAAGAGATCGCTATTTATCAATCCTATACTCTTATCAATAAGACAAAACATGGAAAAGGAACGTGATTGTTTAACAACTAGACAAACTTATTGTGACTAACGGTACAAAGAGCGCTGGTAGCCTAGCGGCAAGAGCGTGCGACTTTGAATCCGGAGGACGCGGATTCAAACCCCAGCTCGTACCAATGAGTTTTTCGGAACTTAATGTACGAAATATCATTTGATATTTACCAGTCCCTTTTCAGTGAAGGAAAACATCGTGTGCAAAACCGGACTAATCCTAATAAGGCCTAGTTTCCTTCTCGGTTGGAAGGTCAGATGGCAGTAAGTCGCTTTCGTAAAAACTAGTGCCTACGTCAATTCTTGGGATTAGTTGTCAAGAGGACCCCAGGTTCCCATGAGCCGTGGCAAAAATGCCGGGATAACGCGAAGAAGAAGAAGTGACTAAGCGGTACAAAGTAGAACACACCATCCACACACGATAGTGTGAAAGAACTCATGTTTACGCACTTCATGTTTACACAGTTGTAATTTTTACGATGACTACTGTTTACTGCTACGCTAATCTAATTTGATTTCTATTATCTAAGGCTTATGGATTAGTTCAGCTGCATTTGATGTGGTAGTAGTGGTGTAGTAGTCTAGTTTAATTGAGTATTCACGTGTATTTAATGGTTTAAAAATAAGAGTTTGATAAGGGTTTAAGATTCGTTACCGCCGATTAAGTAGGTAGTTATTTTTACGATAATTATGAACAAATTATCATGAATTCATGACCGATAGATTAAGTATAGTGAGTTCTCTGTTTTATCGGTCAATCTACAGAATTGTGCTAAATGATGGATGGATGGGTGATGGACATATCATATTAGAACTAGATGTAGGTACTAGAGTCTGTCTATCTAAGCTAAGGGCCCGATTCGGATTTTAAAAAGACATCTTTTAGACATCACCAAGATACGATAACGATATGTTTAAGATCTAACCTGTCAAATTTGACATTTGCGCGATTCTGGAGATACTGTTGAACGATTTCCACAGAGATTTTCACTTAGAGATCCAATTCACATCTAATAGATATCTTGCTCTATCTAACGTAAAAGTGACATTGGTTGCCCAAATTGCGCTGCAAAAGAGAACTAGTTGATATCTAAACTATAACGTATCTGGAATGGATCTAGTACGTGTCGTCTCTTATGAATATCTTGAAGTTCGAATACGGCAGTAGGTAGGCCTAGCTGGATCTCGATGCCAATGTTCAAGCTTCTGGTAAACGAGTTCGAACAAGTCAGAGGCAAATTTTGTTCAATGTTGTGTAATGGGTTGTTATTTCGTCAGTTGACAACGAAAACTAACTTTATATCATTGTATTTATAATTTTTCTCGGTCCATTTTCTTTGTACTTATAACAATTCTCAGAAAAGAAAACATCTTATCATCTTACTTAAATGTACAATTTTAATTTAATTCAACTTAAGCATGTTGTTTTAAAGTGAGAGCGTCATTTCGATTGTATGGAAGAGGCTTTTAAGCGGCGGTTTCGTGCGTAAGGCCACTAACAAACAAACTGTGCTTATGACACATTGTGAAATACCTAGACGCACTAGTAATGATAACCTAATGCGTATTAGCTATGATTTATCACACGCCAATATAACGCATCCGTTATTATATCTAATTGATAAGCTTGATTGATAATAATTGTCATGTCATGTTTGTTTGCGAATGACAAGTTTAATCTCAACCGTGGCTTCTGGAGTTAAAGGGTCTATATTGGGTCGCTTAATACATAATTGATTGTCCTAATGTAATGTTACGCATAAGACTCATTTCGCATAAGACTCATTTCGCATAATTGTTATTGTGCTGAAACTAAATATTAATATTTAAGAAAAAATATAAAACAAACCTAACCTAACCTACCCTATTCTACACAACCTATGAAAAATATTTTCGAATATACTTTCTGTTCCAGCTGGAGAAAAATTATGCGAAAAGAGTTTTCAATCAATTATTTTGCAACGAGATAGGCACAGGGAGTAAAGGGGCCCACTGGGGTGCGTAAAGATCCGTATAACAATTTTTGATATTTTTTCAAAAGATATAACAACTTTTGATATAATTTCATGGTGTATAATCACTAAACGGTATAATGAACTTTTGATATAACAACAAAATAACTATTTTAATGGGGTATAATGCTTAATCGATATAAAAGCTATTCGATATAACGTTTACTGGGTATAATGAATATTTTTATAAGTATTTATGGTATAATGTATTCTAATGTATAAAAATAAGTTGAGGTTTGTCAGTACTTAAAAAACATTTATTTGTAAAGTAATAAAAAAGTCGGTTCTGGCGCTTCGCCGGCCGCTACCGCGGCACGCTCGCTTCGCTCGCTCGGCTCGCGCGCTGTAGGGTCGCAGTTCTACCTAACACTCCTCCTCGCTTCGCTCGTCGTCGTACCTAACTGAGACCTGCCTTAAGTTCGAATACGTAGGTTGTTATAATAGTAGTAAATATTACAAATTATACCAGTACTACATTATGCCAACTGAGCGTTATATCGAACATAATTATATCACATATACGTTATAAGCTGTTAATGTTAGATTAGATGTTGTTATATTACAAGTTCATTATACTTGACGATAGTTAGACTCTCTAAGAATATACCATGTATTGTTATAGCAAAAGTGCATTATGTCCCTCAATCGTTATATCGACTAAAAATATATCAAAAGTTGTTATATGGACCGTTACGCACCCGGGCCCACTGATTACCAGTTCGCCGGACGATATCAGCCTGTCAGTTAAACGCAAAAGGTGACAGTTCCGAACAACGGACAGGCTGATATCGTCCGGCGGACTGGTAATCTGTGGGCCCCTTTAAACATTAGTCAGTCAAACCCGCTTAAGAAGATTCTCAAGGGGCCCACAGATTACCAGTTCGCCGGACGATATCAGCCTGTCAGTTATTCGGAGCTTTCAAATTTATTTATTTATTTAAACCTTTGGGAAACAAACACGCAAAAACAATACACATAGTAAATCAGATAACACATTCACAACCCACACAGTTTCCACTTATGATTAATAACAGTTATGTTGCTCAGAAACTACCTTTAAGGGGCCTAAAATGTTGTCTGAAGCGGGAAAGCGTATTAACCGTGATCAAACGCATGAAAAACAGTTACGATGGTAATTGTAAAATGAGATATAACGCGGGAAATAGTACCTTCTATTAGAGGCTGTTCACCTGATGGTAAGCAAGTACCTTCGCGCATGGACACCTGCAACACCAAAGAGTTTGCAAGTGCGTTGCCGTTTAAAATGGGAGGATGCCTTGGTTTTTAAGCTTTGAAGGTTGTATCGGTCCGGAAATACCGCGGGCGACAGTTCATTCCACAGTTTGGCTGTGCGAGGCAGGAACTTTCTGGAGAAACGCACAGTTGAGGACTGCCAACCATCTAAGTGGCTGACGAGGACATCTATTAGGTAGGTATAATAGCGTAGGTGCTATAATATATGCCAAAAAATCACTTTTATACCACACTGTGCTGGATCGATATCTGTCAAACATAGCTAAGAACCACTGCAAGGAAACCAGCTGTCACGTAAAACTGCATTGAAAGGGGTTAGAAACCGCTACAAACATGGCTATGTGCAAAACGACACGTAACCCAGTCGTATCGTATGAGTAATTGCATTGATAACGGAACTGAGAATGATAACTAATGAACCATGATAACAGCATCGTTACATTCTCATCGTTGCATCTTATTATTAACATGAGCTTTATTCGACATCTTAATGTCATCTTTATCGCCACGTCAAAGGCATATTAGTACGGATATGATGGTCGTACTTGTCTGGCAGGCCAAAAAGGAGATGGCGGGACGACTTGGACGCATTCTATCCGGATTGGCGGGAAAGTACAGTCACCACACGGGATTGTTATGCAATTTAGGGTTCTCGCTAAATTGGAAATTCTATAGCGTAAGTATTGAACAACTAATCTAGCTAGGACCCTGACGGCCTATTTTATATTTAGAGGCCTGGACGTGGACGCAGTCCAATACGTTGGTTCAACCAGATCCACACTGCTCTTGACTCCACAGTCCACATGGCTCTCCACACCGCCAAGGACAGAACCAGATGGAGAGAAATTGTGAGAGAGAAGGTGATCCAGAAGGGAGGTCACGACCCCCAGCACTGAGGATAACGACGCAAGGAGGAGGAGCTAGGACCCTAAATGGTGCAACAATCGCGGAGCGTGATGGTACAAACGATAGGGTTGAGTGGGGAAAAGGAGGGGAGGCCTTAGCCCAGCAGTGAGACACTAAACTAGGCTAATAAAAAATAGCAAAAAACCCATAGATATGTCATTAAGTTTATTACTCTAGATAGAAATATAATCGATTGGCGCCAATACCTAATAATAACCATCATGTAAATGAAAAGCCATTTGAATACGTTGCCTAGGTAAAGCTCCATCATAATCATTACTGATTCACGAATAATCCTAATGGAAATGTAAATCCATTTCGAGTTAATCATTGTACATATTAGCATACCTATTTACTCATACAATACAATACAATACTCTTCATTGCACACCTCACCTCACATACACGTAGTTTACAATAAATGTAAGTATAATAACATAAACAAAGACAATGGAGGTAACAACAGGCGGTCTTATCGCTTAAGAGCGATCTCTTCCAGACAACCTTTGGGTATCGGAGACAAAAGAATTAGAATATACGGTAGGTGGCTCATCTGTATTTTGAAGATTTTGAAGTCCTGTGATCTTGTGGGCTACAAGGGCAATGTCTTGTTTTATGATAAACGAGGCAAACGAGCAGACAAATCGCCTGGTAGGTAAGCAGGTACCGTCGCAATGGACATGGTGTAACATCGGAGGAGTTGCATGAGGAGTTGGCATTTATTCCAATTCCCTACAGCTCACAAAAAAACAGAAAAAGTTACTTTTGTCATGTCAATGTTCGACAGACCTAATAAAATTGCAAAGTGTCATACTTTACGAAAGTTTTTTTCCCATGACGACTTACTTTCATAGTTTCCACAGAAATGTCAAAATGTTATATTATTTTTGGAAACGTTGATAGTTTTCATCAAAATATTTGTGAAAAAGTTTATTCTTCTAATTTAAAATATTTTCCAAACCTTTTTTTACCAAAAAACGATGGATGACTGTCCAATTATTTTAACCCTTAAAATTGGCACAAACTTTTCATCGTACAATAAAAGGTCAGGTAATGTCAAAGGACTTATTAACATCGTTACCAAAAATGTCCAACAACAACCCTTTCCTTACGAAATGTCGTAACTTATTTAAAACAACTAATGACATACGACCTTTTAATTTTAGAGGGCGAAGTTCCTAATTCAAAATCCTAAATCGGTCTCGTCTCGAATTAAAAGGTTAACGGTATATTGATTGGCAATGCAAATTGGACTTTATCGCGTGGATTATAGGGGCCAATTTGTTTTTAAGTGGATCGATGTGATCGGTTTCTCGGGGTTTAATTAAATCTTAGTCACCGGTAACGGTTGGTCGTGAGTCAGGGAGTTGAGGTGGGAGCGGTTATGGTGTTGAAAATGTCAGTTTTACCAACTTCATTCATTTTTATTATTTTATATTTATAGTCTGTCAAGCAATTTCCGTCAGTAGATAAAAGCGGCGAAAAAAAAAATTCAAAAAATGTAGGCGCGAAGGGTAATCGTCCCATAGAAAATTTGAAATTCGCGCCTTTTGCTACTGACAAACTTGTTTGACCGGCTTATACTTATTCTTTTATTTAGGTATTTCAATAACAATTTTACATGGTGTTTGGAATATCTCTGGCTGGCTCTGTCAGCTGTAGACCTCGTGATCTCCCATGACTCCGCCATTTCGAAATATTTCCAAAAACTGATTCGGAAAAAAAAATATCCAGTTATTGAACGTGCTCACAAAAGTTCACGTGATTCGGTTGAAAAATGCAACCTGTAGAGAACATTCGGACATTCCGAACATACGTAAACATTTTTATTTTTAACAGTTTTAACCAAGCTGAAACGGGGACCTTCGTTTCACTTGGTCAATAAGAAATAGTTACCTTAGTGCTAAAAAAATAAACATACAAACAACTTCATTTGCAGTGTTAAACGAGAAATTTTCCTACTCTAAAAATAAAATTACGCTTAAAAGTATGCAGATAGTCCGCATAACCTTCCTGACTCATTCACAGGACATGCGTGAGTTGTCCCAATCTCTACAAGTTTCAACAGGTACTAACCGTCTGTACCAATAAAAGTACAAGCAATCGATATTCCTGACACTTCATCATCCATTGCTGCTTCTATATGAACTTGGTTACAATGTGTTTCAAGAAACGCAGCAATGGATAGGAAGATTTAATTGAGGTTGAATATATAATTGGCTTTATATAGGCAAGTATTAATATAAATATCGTACGATACAAACCGCAACTGCGTAGATTTTTATTGAAATCATTGTGCAAATTATTTTGCTTGGGTTTTCTTTGCTAATTAATACAATGAGGTTATCAAGTATTGATTACTAATAAGTGCATTTGTTTTGATAATGAATGTTAATGCATCATAATTAATTTATTTTATTTAATACATAAATTTAATCAATACTTAAAGGGCATTGGGGTAATCTAGCAGTAGGTGTCTACGAGTTCTACGACATTCAAACTGGAGGCAGTAGGTTCAATTCAAACCCCGGTTTTTAATGAGCCGATTTGTATTTTGCTCACGATTTTTTCCAGTTTTTTTGGATAAACTTTGGCTGATTTGAAGAGCTCCTCATTCTGGCCGGAATAAATACGAAATCAAAACAATGTCCCGAAAAAATGTATGTATAAGTACATAATAACTTACACTTAATGTAACTTACACTTGTAATGTAAGCATTACAAGTGTAATTTTTCGATGAGTTACAAAAATACGTTTTCGTAACGAGGAGACTTTTTTAGAACAATTAGGACATAACGAGGAATTACGCTTATATTGTAGGGTCATTGCGCTAGTTTTCGTCCGGCTCTAGTTTCCGTCCACTTGACGAAATTTGAATATAAACCTTCATTGCTGCACAAATTTGGACTTATTGCAATCTCAAATATCTAAACAATTTATCTATCTACATAAAAATTATATTTCTCTAGTAGCAAATTAAAAATGAAATGTATTATTTGCTAATCCGTCAAGTGGACGGAAACTGACACTGGACGGTAAACTGACGCAATTACCCTACAGAATAGGGAACCCTATCTATCCACAAAATTTTAACGAAATCTGACGAAAAAAAGTAATCAAATGAAAAAAATCGACTCTTTTAGGTATCAATAAAAAAATATAATTATATTAATATACTTAAATAAAGTCTTCAGAGACAAATTTGAATAACTGATCTCACTGATAACAGACAAAATTATTTGTACTACAAATAGGTGCCCCGTGTTTTATCGCCTTTATATGGTGTAAGTGAAAGTTCCTACCAATATGGAGTAGGCCAAAGGTCACTTTATGGATTTATTAGCATATGCGAAACGTTATTGTTAATACACTTGCTGGAAAATTAACAGTTAAATACAAGTTTGCAAGAAATGAAGAACAGAATTTTAAGCAGGTAATACCATATACCGTAGTCGGGTTACTTTAGCCTTGAAGGGTAACTTTGGCCATTGAGATTTACTCGATCCAGGTTATATTCATCATCATCATCATCATCTCAGCCATAAGACGTCCACTGCTGAACATAGGCCTCCCCCTTGGACCTCCATACGTGCCGGTTGGAAGCGACCCGCATCCAGCGTCTTCCGGCGACCTTAACAAGATCGTCTGTCCATCTTGTGGGTGGACGTCCTACGCTGCGCTTGCTAGTCCGTGGTCTCCACTCGAGCACTTTTCGACCCCATCGGCCATCTTCTCTGCGTGCAATGTGGCCTGCCCATTGCCACTTCAGCTTGCTAATCCGGTGGGCTATGTCGGTGACTTTAGTTCGTCTACGGATCTCCTCATTTCTGATTCGATCACGTAGAGAAACTCCGAGCATAGCCCTCTCCATAGCTCGCTGAGCGACTTTAAGTTTTGAGATGAGGCCGATAGTGAAAGACCACGTTTCGGAGCCGTAAGTCATCACTGGTAACACACATTGATTAAAGACTTTCGTCTTGAGGCACTGAGGTATGTCGGACGAAAAGACATTACGTAGTTTCCCGAACGCTGCCCAACCGAGTTGGATTCGGCGGTTGACCTCTTTCTCGAAGTTGGACCTACCTAATTGGACTACTTGTCCTAGGTAGATGTACGAGTCAACAACTTCGAGTACCGAGTTCCCAACAGAGACTGGGATGGGCACAACATTGGCATTTGACATAAGTTTCGTCTTGTCCATGTTCATTTTCAAGCCCACCCGTTGTGAAACTCGGTTGAGGTCATCGAGCATCATGCTGAGTTCCTCCATCGACTTTGCCATGACTACGATATCGTCGGCAAACCGAAGGTGAGTGATGTATTCGCCGTTGATGTTGATGCCAAGTCCTTCCCATTCCAGGAGCTTGAAGGCGTCTTCCATTACGGCAGTAAACAGTTTCGGAGAGATAACGTCTCCCTGCCTTACGCCTCTTCGCAATGGAATCGCCCTCGTGCTCTGCTCCTGTACTCGGACCGACATGGTGGCGTTACTATACAAACACTTCAACACTTCGATGTACCGATAGTCAATATGGCATCGCTGAAGAGACTCAAGCACCGCCCATGTTTCCACCGAATCGAAGGCTTTCTCATAGTCCACAAACGCTAAGCATAATGGCAAGTTATACTCTTCGGTCTTCTGTATAACTTGCCGCAGCGTATGGATGTGGTCTATGGTACTATAGCCTTTTCGGAAACCGGCTTGTTCGGGAGGCTGGAAGTCATCAAGTCTGTGTTCGAGACGGTTCGTGATGACCCTTGAAAACAGCTTATAGACATGGCTCAGAAGCGTGATGGGTCTGTAGTTCTTCAATAGGTTGTTATCACCTTTTTTGAAGAACAGCACCACCTCGCCTCTATTCCATGTTTCAGGCGTTATGCCCTCGGACAAGACGGAATTAAAGAGCTTCTGGAGGACTTTAAGTACCGGTGTTCCACCCGCTCTCAGAAGCTCTGAAGTGATTCCGTCTTTGCCCGGCGCCTTGTTGTTCTTAAGCTGCTTCAGGGCCATCCTAATCTCGTACAGACTGATGTCCGGGATATCTTCGGTATAATGTCGGGACAGCTTGGCTCTTGGATCTCCTACCAAGCTGTCAACGGGCTTTGCGATCGAAGTGTATAACTGTCCATAGAACCTCTCGATCTCACCTAAAACCTCCGCTTTGCTCGACGCTATGCTGCCATCTTCCCGTTTCAGCTTTGTCAGCTGGCTTTGCCCAATAGACTTGTCCTTTGCGAACACTTTGGAGCCTTGGTTTCGCTCAATAGTCTCTTTAATACGGTTAGTATTAAAGAGACGCAGATCATGTCGCAAGGACTTAGATATACGTCTATTGAGCTGCCTATATGACTCCGCGTCATCGGGAGACTGCAACTGTAGCGAGCGTCGTTCAGCCATGAGGTTTAAGGTTTGCTCGGTCAATTTCTGAGGTCTATCTTTACGGCGGGATCTAAAGAACTTAGACCCTACTGTGTGGACAGTTTCCACTAGCCCGTCGTTGATTTCGTCCACTGAAGCCAAGTTCTCTAGGCATGCAAAGCGGTTAGAGAGCTCGAGTTGAAAGCTTTCGGGGTTTTGAACATAGGCTCGAGTAGGTCGGAGCGTAGACTTCATCAGGCTGGACCTTTCAAGTTTAATATTGATATTCAGTGTGCCTCTTACGATTCGGTGATCACTACCGGTCTTTACCCTGTTGATCACAGAGACATCACTGAATATCCGTTTCTTGTCGGTCATGATGAAGTCTATCTCGTTTCTCGTGGAACCGTCAGGACTCATCCAGGTCCATTTCCTGTGAGGCGGCTTCTGGAAGAAAGAGTTCATCATGAAGAGTTCCTCTCTCTCCAGAAAGTCGGCCAGCCTCTGACCCCTAGGGTTCCGTTGCCCATACCCAAATTGCCCCACTCTCAACTCATCCCCGCTTCTCTTGCCCAACTTTGCGTTGAAGTCCCCCATAACAACAGTAAAGTAGGTTTTAGAAGTATGTATGGCCCTACTTACGTCCTCATACATAGCTTCTACTTCATCATCGGAGTGTGACGAGGTCGGTGCGTATACCTGAATGACCTTCAGCGAATATCTTTTGGATATTCTGAGTATTAGGTATACCACCCTGCTCGACACACTGTCGATGGTTATTATGTTGTTTACGAGGGACTTGTGAACGAGAAACCCGACACCACCTTGGGACTGTTGGTCGCCCTCCCGGTGGTAGAGCAAGTTACCAGACTTCAGGGTTGTCGTGTCCTCCCCCTCTCTACGGACTTCGCATAACCCTACAATGTCCCAGTGTAACCTGCTCAGTTCCTCTTCCAGCTCGCAGATCTTTTCGTCAGTCCTCATAGTGCGTATGTTGTGTGTTACCAGGGCCAGTCGTCGTCGGGGCGGGTAGCCGGATCTTTGCCGGAGATTCTTAGCACCCCTGACCCCGCTAATGCCCTGACCGCTACCATAGCCAGAGCACCGGGGGTCGCCGGAACCTCGGGGCCGTGGTTCTATTGTGCTCATCATGATGGGGGGTGAATGCCATAATCGCCACGCTTGGCAGGCGGGTTGGCGATCGCAGTCGAGTACACCGAATTTGAGGGACGCTGCTGCCCGTCCACCGGTGGTCTTGGACGTAGTTTAAGGACATACCCGGGTCATACACAGGTTATATTATTGCACTATAATTATGGAAATATGCCATGAGGTTGGTTTTAGCTAATATTTGACGTTTTTATGTTTTTTTATTAGGCCCTTTTAAATGAGTTTTTCATGTGGGTCAAAGTTACCCTCCATTGGGTCAACGTAACCCGAGTTTACGGTAGCTAACAGGATCGTATTTTTATTCCTTTCCCTTCGTTCCTTTAAAACGATTTTTTTAAAACGGATGCTATGCTTTTGGAGTATTAGAACAATCGGGCTGAGTTTTCAAGGATTCGGGCAATTTTTGCAGTTTTTCACAAATTACGCAGGGAGCACAACTTTTTTGCTTGCAAAACATATTTTCGTATTCCTCCAAGGACTCCAAATAACATACAAAAAATACCGCTTTACATCACGCATTGTTTTTTTTTGGAGATTTTTTGGAAGATTGACCGTAATTTTGACCTTTTAATACGTAATTATCTCTCTAATTAAAGATTACAGAAATTAGAGAGTATTAATATGAATTTTTCATTCATTGTATTTCCTCTGCTTGTGTTTATTTTTAACTGCAGGTAAACATTTAACGTAAGCCGTTAATATTGGCTGCAAGTGTATTATTTTGTTTGGTAGCCATTCATTAAAGGAAACCGATTTGCTAACCATTGCAGTGGATTATTGCAAAAGAGGTCCCAGGTTCTATTCCTATTTAGACTAAAGTACATATTACCCTACCCCCTCACAATATTTGGTTGGTAACTGCGCGCTGAAGGGGTGTCACATGCGCGTTACTGAACCTTTAAAAACCTGTGCACTACTCAAAACTTCAGCAGGAAGCTCATTCCACAAACAGAAATCCACGGGAGGAAATTCCTCTTAAGAGACTACCTACGGCCACGGTTTTTGACATAATAATATGTACATATATATTTTGCTTCACTAAAAAAATAGTTTTTCTTAAAAAACTACTTAAATAAGTAACACCAAATTGAGTCGCTTAACTTCAAACTCGGGTAAATCCATCTGTCACATTAAGCGATTTTGGTATGTAGGTATTAAAAAAAAGGTAATAGGGTAACTAGATATTTGCCTTCGTAGAGGGTCGAATGGATTTACCCGAGTTTGAAGTTAAGCGACACAATTTCCAGGACATTGGGTGTTGACAGCCCCTTAAAATGTACAGTGTGTGGGTCCAACTTTCAAATCTTTCAATCCGGAGGTCAAGGGTCAAATAAAGGATCTTAATTAACGAAACTTAACGAAATTTACATATTTGGGTTTTAATTTTAAACTAATTATCACAAAAGTTATGGCCAGAAAACCAGTTTTATTGCCTAAAATTGTTTCACTTTGATGCCAAAAATCTCGAAAACAATGAACTTTGGAGTAAATATGGGATACTATATTGCTTAAAGCCGTTGCTGTTAATATAATAAGCTACAAAAAACATTAGAAAACTAAGGGATTCAGATCGAAGGTCATTGGCGTGGGGGAGCCCCTTAAAGAGTAAAAAATACTTAGTCTAATCTACTTAGGCCTAGGTACAAAACAAATAGGTATATTAGGTTTCATGTTGATGGAAGTATGGTATGATTTGTTATTTACTTATTTATTTACACTACCGAACCGTGTCACGCGATGTTTGACCAGAACTTCATTAATTAATTTTATTTACTATACTTTGTGGTCTAGCGCAAGGATAATGGAAACCGCGAATTATCTATATAAATAAATTATTGGATCATGTTTATTTAAACTGAACATAGTTACACATTGTGACACTAACAAATCTCTACGGAATTATGTAACTGTGGGTCAAAATACTCAAAATTCTTCTCCTATTCATTTTTAGGGTTCCGTTCCCAAAAGGTAAAACGGGACCCTATTACTAAGACTTCGCTGTCCGTCCGTCCGTCTGTCTGTCACCAGGCTGTATTTCACGAACCGTGATAGCTAGAGAGTTGAAATTTTCACAGATGATGTATTTCTGTTGCCGCTATAACAACAAATACTTAAAACAGAATAAAATAAATGGGGCTCCCATACAACAAACGTGATTTTTGACCAAAGTTAAGCAACGTCGGGCGTGGTCAGTACTTGGATGGGTGACCGTTTTTTATTTTGCATGTTTTTCCGTTTTTTTTTTCATTATGGTACGGAACCCTTCGTGCGCGAGTCCGACTCGCACTTGCCCGGTTTTTATTTTTCTTGTTGGTTTTGTAAAAGTTAGTCAAGTTAGACTGGTCATATTTTTCATAAAATCGATTTCGACTGGCAAAGCATATTACTTTTTGGCAATCGGGGTTTTTAACCTAATTAACCCGTGGAGCGCCCTAAACAGACACGTGTGCTGGTAACTAGTATAGGAGTTCCATACTACGGTAATTCTGGGGCGCTCCAGGGGTTAAACCCCGCTGAATCCGAATTTGCCAGTTGCTTGATCGAAATCTTGGCCGGAAGTGAGATATTTGACATTAAAGGTCCCTTTTTTTAGTTTTTCGATAGGAATAGGTAACTAAATAATATTTTCTCATTCATTAATTATAAGAAAAAAAAACCGGTTATTTTTATACAGTATTTTCGAAGCGTGACTAAAAAGGATGCCAGTACTATGATAAACATTTCTTCGTCCATTTTAAAAGCTATGATTTGTCTGCAAAATTAAACTATTCTTGAAAGTTGCAAAAACAGACTTTAGAAAGGACTTCAAGCGTTTGTTAAAACCTAATAAGTTTGTAACTCTTAAAAGAATAACGATTTTACAACATAATAACAAGAAATAATGTCTGGACTATCTTGAGTCGAACACCTAAAGTGATCACGCGGTGTGGTCTGACTATGTACGAGTAGGTCTGGCGGCTTAGCACGGTCGCGTTTTTATCCCTTGTCACCATGCCTGTCACGTTCTAACAAGTACGTAAGTGCGAAAGGGACGCGCATAGTGATAGACGATAAAAATGGAACCGTGCTGCGCCCACTGTTTGTAACTATGTACCTATACCTATTATAATATACCAATTTGTACCTATACCTATTATTTTATTCTCTGCGCTTTGTGTTAGGCATAGGATAATGATAAGTGGG
This sequence comes from Cydia splendana, assembly GCF_910591565.1. NCBI lineage: Eukaryota > Metazoa > Arthropoda > Insecta > Lepidoptera > Tortricidae > Cydia > Cydia splendana. The sequence goes on from NC_085975.1 coordinate 1,417,844, forward strand.
ACTTAACCTCTATGTTATCAATTTAAATAAACAAAAAAGGTATCATTATATTACAAACGTATTATCACCTTAATGTAGGTATACCTACAACAAATACTTCATAAAAAATAGTCCAATGACGCCAATGACTCAACCATAATGACCCGACTCCCTTTATATTTCTCAACTCCAAAAGATCATAAGTAACACGATTTTCCTTACGGATCACGTCTTTTTACAAACACGACGAGGTCAATGCATTTATGTAGCGCCATAGTCAAGTAATTACAAGCCTTATTGAAGCGAGTTATGGTTTATAATCGTTTAACCGAGTGTATTCTATTATGGTTGCAAAAACTATGGAAAGATCGAAATTGTCGGGATTGAAACGAGTTATTTTTGTAATTCAAAAAAATGGAGTGAGTCATTGATATGTGTTGCTAAATGCAAGTCGATTAAAGGTTTATTGTGGAAAATAAAAAACCGGCCAAGAACATGTCGGGACATGATTACCTACTACGTTCTACTGCTATTAGAGCAAAATAAATGCGTTGGTTATGGCTCCTCTACACGATGGCCCAGCGCTGGAGCAGGCCCACTACCTTTTGGCTCCTCTTCACGTTGGGCCAACGAGGAACGCAGCCATGCGGTAGAATGAGATAGCAATATCACTTGCTCCCTCTAACGCATAAATGGGTCCCTCGCTCGTTGGCGTTGGCGTTGGCCCAACGTGAAGAGGAGCCATTTGGTGTGCGGACGAATAACCGGCACCGTGGCCATCCCAACGCAATCCCGCCGCTCCATAAGCCATCCGACACCACTACCCTCTCTACACGCTGGCCCATCTTAGTGTGCCAGTATGATGGATTTTTAAGGTGACGTGACGTTCGGATATCAACTGCAAAGAAAAACTAAAAAGAACCGAACCAAAAAACATTGGACGGAATAAAATAATGTTTAAATTGATACTTTATTACTTATTGAAGTTGTGGAATAAGTATTAACCTTTAAAGGGTATGTGTGTGCTGGTCGAAAATCGTGGTGTGCACACCTCGTTTGTGTTGTATAGAGCAAAAAAATCGTTCTCGAAAAAATTGCAAAAAGATGACTAAAAATCGGTCAGGCTCCTTATATTATCGTAAACAGATAGGAGGTTAACTATTATATTAAATTAAAAGTAAACGATGTGAAGAAAGCTGCATAAATCAAAGCAGAAATTCAGTGTCCTGAATCCTCAAATCTACTTTCTTAATCGCATTTCTATTCGTATCTAAAAAATAAAATACATTTCAGACATTCGGTATTTATAAATAACACAAATAGCTAACAGCGAAACCTTAGGCATCCAGACATTTTTCTAGGAACTACGTCACACGAGCCAAGGGCTCGATTCGACTTATTTAATGACAGTGCCTGACATGTTCTAAATAACGCCATGTAGACTAAAGATTAAAAAGTAATTCATCAAATCATCAAAAATTTTTTTTCATATTTGACACTCAACCTCAGATCATAATGCACTCAACCTTGTAGGTACAAGTACATTGTAGGATCTGTGATGGCTCCTCTACACGATGGGCCAACGTCGGCCACTCCAAGGGACGCAGGTAGAATGAGATAGCAATATCACTTGCTCCCATAAATGCGTCCCTTGGAGTGGCCGGCGCTGGGCCATCGTGTAGAGGAGCCATGAGAGTCGCCAACCATTAAACATGTCGGAGCGGCCAACGTGCTCAAAAATATCCGAACATGCACTCTAACGTCTTGATAAAAGGGGCTTTGCTCAGATATTTGTAAACACCTTGGGTAGCTCCGATATTTATGATGACTTGTCCTCCTATGCCGAATCGTATCCCAAAAACAAACGTTGAAAATGGAATTTTCAAAGAATGTAAGGTATATATTATTATGTTTGCATTAAATTTTTATTTGAGATACCGATTGGCTTAGCAGGGCTATACTTATTGGACTTGTCCTTCTCGCCAGCCATATTAATATTACTAATAAAACACGAACACAACTAAAACCTGGTCGTCCGATGACCTGGCCATCGACCTTATCGTTAAAAAGCTGTATAAACGCGGCATTGTTTCCAAGGCCCTGAATAGGTTCTGTTAGGCGTTATGTAAAACTATGGTAAACGTGTGTTCATATTATTATCTATTATGTGGACCGGTATTATATTTATTTCATTTTATCATCAAATCGTAAATAGGAAACGCCGTCAACTTAGATGGCGATAAATGCTATTGTTACATTTCAGCTAGGTATATGCTGTTACATTAATGTTATTTTGTAACTTTTAAACGAAACATTATTCTTGTGGGTCATATACATTTCATAGTATGCTTAACTTAGTGTGTGTGATTAGTAGAAAAAGTAAGAGTGAATCGCCTAGCGTGGTACGGGCATGTGATGCGGAGGGATGAAAGTCATGTGACGAGAAAGGCATTACGAATGAATGTGGAGGGAAGTTACGGAAGAGGAAAACCGGTGAAAAGGTGGATGGACTATGTGAGAGATGATATGAAACGAACGCAAGTGAATGATGAGATGACGGGCGAGAGAGAGGTATGGAAGGAAAAGACATGCTGCATGCGCCGAACCCAAGTGAATGGGACAAGGGCAACAGAGAATGATGAGTACTTATGCTTAACTCTTTCGTCTCTCCTGTAGACATGGCGAAGTTAATAAGGGAACCCAAAGCAATTTTTTACGCTGCACATTGACAGGAGAGAATCGAGATACATTTTTTCAGTAACTTGAGACTCAAAAAATCATATTGATGCCAATACCAAATTACAATTTTCTAGCATTACTGGTCATTGAGCTACAGAACAGACAGACATGGAAAAACTATAAGGGTTCCTTAGACACCTGGAATAACCCTAAAACGCAGTATTATCCTTAATAATCTGTCGTTTAGATGACGTTTTAGAACTGCGAAGCATCGTTGGCCGCTTATTAGAGTTGGTGCTTGGTGTGCTAATAATATAGCTTGCAGAACTTATACACTTGCACTTACTCAAGGAAAACTATACAGGGTGAATTTGAGAACGGGATAAAAACGATAAAACCAGATAAAGAATTTATATTACAGTCGGCATCAAAGATAAATGTATACAGTTTTGCACCTTAATCTTTTGTAATGAGTCGAAAAATATAAAATTAGTTACGTCAACAATAAAACTTGATGTGTTGTTTTGACAGTTCGCGCAGTAAATAAAAAATCTCAGTGTTCAAAAAATTTACAATATTAGTGATATTGGCAGCGCATTAGTGTGGGTCATTTCATCCTCTAACCGTCCACAAGCCTATAAAAACGTCTCTCATTTCATTCTATTTTATTTACAAGCTTTTATTTAGTTTCACCTGACCGTTGTCTGTCTGTCTGTCTGTCTGTCTGTTTGTAATCAAATCTTGCAAGTTAAATTTGATCCACTTCCCGGTTTCTGATTGAGCTGAAATTTTGCATGCATGTATAAATCGAATGACAATGCAATATTATGGTACCATCGAGCTGATCTGATGATGAAGACAGGAGGTGGCCATAGGAACTCTGTGATGAAACAACGCAACTTAATTGTGTTAGGGGTTTTTTAGAATTGTCTCGATGAGTATTACTTGTCTGTCGTAAGAAAAGTACAGTCAGCGATAAAAGCTTGTACCAAAAATGAAATTTTTGCCAAAAACTTATTTAATCTTTATTTTGACAAATCAAAATTGCTTGTAAGTGGCGCTAAGTGATATTTGTGTCATAGATATCCCTCTATATTTATAATTCTTATTTCCATAAAAACATCTTGATCAAGATCAACAAAAACTGGTACGCTTGAAACCAATGTTTTGGTCACGATAGGAATTTAATCTGGGTCTTAAATCGCCGATATTGTAGGTCCACTATCCGATAGCAAATAATGTCCAATAACAATATTTCATAGGGGTTTTCTAATACATTTTTAAGCTCGGCCACCGCTGGTTACCTCAAAACCAGTATATCCTAAAACCTATAGTTTCATAGGCACTTAGTGCATTTTGGTTCTGATCGACTTCCAGATTCTGTGGATATTGGTGGTATAAATCTAAAAGGAATGGTGGTTTAGGTTTTTGTCTAAAGCCAGTCTAGACCTTATCTGGAATTTAAATACCTTAGGTTTCTTTTCGAAAGAACCGTTAGGATTTTTTGTCTCAGGGTCAGATGGGGTCAATTTTGAACGCTGGGCGACTAAATAATATGAAAAAATGTTTAAGGAGAAGAAAGGAAGGTTTAAGAGGAAAGGGGACGATCGCTTCTTCATACAAATGTAGTCCTCATTTTCCTCTCTGTAAAATTAACATTTAGAAAGTATGTGTACCTACACAGTTCAAAAAATTTAACGGTTTTTGAAAAACTCACTCAAATTCGGACAAATTAAAATTTGGCAAATAATTTATCTTAAGTATATTATATACTTACTTACAAAAATATTTCTAGGTTTCTGCAATATAATGAACAGTTGAGAAATTTTGTCTTTGCCATCATTTAATTCTTGGTTCAGTAGCAGCTTTATTTGTTTATTTAAATATTACTGCAGAAAAAAGTCACAAAGGCATTTTTAGTGCACAAAAAATCCCTGTATTTACAGAAATATTAAATATTCTTTTAACGCCATGCACGTGCACGGTACAATGTCACCCGTTTCATTTCATGACTCTGAATAAATAAATACGTAAAATACAAGCCTCATAACTAAATAAACAAAAAAATTAAAATTTCCTCAAATTTTGCACGTCACAGCCGATTTTAATGGATAACGCCTAGTGATGTGCTGTTGTTTTTTGGGAACATTCCCAGAACCTTAAGGAAAAATAATAGTTATTTACGATACAAGTGCGGAAAAGAGGAAATTCCTATTCGCACGTGTATCGTACAACGTTTTACAGTACATATGGCCTTTTAAACTTTTGACATTCGCACGGAAAGTGCTCTTTCCCGCACTAGTGCTGGAAAATAGGACCATATTATGTACTGTAAAAGATTTTTTTTTCAAAGATTGAACCCAAAATGATTCCTTGAAGAATGTATTGTTTACTCATATTTCTATCAAATTTAGTTCATGACATATGGATACAAGATGTTAAATTTTATAATAAAACTATCATCGAAGCCAGGTTATCCAGGATGGCCCAAAACACGCTGACTAGAAACATTTTTAGGAATATTTTTCTTACTTATACGTCTTTTATAAAATATCCATTAATAATCAAATCCCCCATATTTCTCTACGCCGCTGAGACGTGGACCCTGCGGGAGAGTGAGAGGAAGAGGGTGGATGCCCTGGAAATGTGCCCTGGAAACGCACCAATGTCTCCATACTCCAAGAGCTCGGCATCAAGCAGCGTCTATCCTCCATCGTTCAAGCTCGCATCCTCACCTTCTTTGGACACGTTTCTCGACGTGGAGATGTATCCATAGAGCGACTGGTGGTGCAGGGCAGAGTAGAAGGTACCCGAGCGTGAGGAAGGTCGCCCATGAGGTGGACGGACCAAATAAAGGCAGCAATGGACGGCCACTTGCACGAATGCGCTAAACGCGCAGCCGTCAGGGAGGAGTGGAGGCGAGCCGTCAAACGTGTCACAAAAGGAGACTTCCAATGATGACCACAACCGCTCTGTCAAGAGTGTCCCGATCAAGAAGAATAATAATCAAAACTACAATGATTTAACGAAAATAAAACGCATTATCTTCAAGATCGCCTTTAGCTTTTGTACAAAAACAAATATTTAATATAAAATTATCAACAATATTCCGCAAATATCAACTTACTGGACTACATGGGGGCTCTAGCCCCAGCCCTCTCGCGCACACGAGGAGGCATATGCCCGTATATAGGTAGATTTTTTTTTAATATTTATGATACGTAACAAAAATACGTATTTTTGGCCACATTGTATAATAGCTATAGCTATGACCGAATTATTTTACTCAAATAGAATAGAATAGAATAGAATAATTTTTATTTATAATAAAATACACATGCACAAAGGTGTCCGGTAAGCCCCAAACTAGGCTGAGCCTGTATCTTGGGGCTTACAAAAGAGTACGTAACAGTAACTAAACCTAGTTAAAATGATGTGTGAGAGAGGGTGATAAGGCTTATGCTTTTAGGGTGTGAATATGTGTGTGTGTGTGTGTGCGTGCGTGTGAGTGTGTGTGTATGTGTGTGTGTGTGTGGGTGTGTGTGAGTGAAAGGTGTAGGAGAGCGAGTAAGTCAGGACTAGAAGATGACAGACCTAAACATAAGAACATATTATATTTTCCGTATCATTGTAGGATAGGGTCACAAACCATTTTTTGAGTTTAGATTTAACATTTGATAAGGTACATGTTTTTAGATCGATAATTTTGCAAACAGAGTTATATATAAATGGGTGCATATGGGAAGCAGACCTCTTGGCGTGAGATGTATGGACAGCAGGTACCGGGACTCTGTATATACGTCTGCTCATTATGAGGTCTCTTATCGGTAAATTTGTAATACTTTTATGAACTCTACATACTGCGCTGAAAATAAATAATTGTCTGACTCTGAGGATGCCCGTTTCATTATACAGCAAGTCGGTAGGAAATCTAAAAGGTTTTCTTAGCATGACTTTGATGACAGCACGCTGCGCACGCTCTAGTTCGAGGAGTGCCGTCTTACTGCTAATGTTCCCTTTAATCGGGAATATTAGCAGTCGCATCACTATTGGATCCCGCGATTGCTGCATTTGTTTTCGCTTGACACACAAAGAGTCCAGCTTTAACTGAAAATGACAACAGTACAAAGGCTCCAGCGGACATATTTGCATTTAATATTCGGAAACATTTTCACGTTTTATGTCTGTATAGTACGAGTAAGTAAATAAAAACTTTTTACAAAAAAAAGCAAACCGAATTCAAAAAGGATGAAATAAAATATTATCCTTTTTGAAGTCTATGCGTTACCAACTGATATGTTTGAAGTCGGTGCCAAGCCAAATTTTGAAGCATACCATGATTTTGGTGCGATTCGATAAGGATGTACCTACGTTGGATTGCCTTACACGACGACAATGAACGTACTTTCTGTAGGTACAGTCGACGTTAAAAATATGTATACACTTTTCGCCTTATTACAAAGGAGTAAGGTGCAAAAGTGTAAATATATCTTTGACGTCGATTGTATCTAAGAACACACGATCAAACCTTCTTGGCGCAGTCTGTACCATGTTTGTCGGCACATTAGTGGAAATCCAATGCATTTTTTTTTTCGTCGGTTTTTTTAAAGAGCATTTCTTACTAATGCTCGAACAGTCTATAGCACGCAAGTGTGAGATTGGGACTGAGTAATTTCCCGTCCCTTATCCAGAGGACTACATTTCAAAATATAAAACAATTTAAGAAATTTACCTTCTTGCCAAATTTCACCTAAAGCGGTTCAGTTGTTTAGCCATGAAAAGGCGACAAAGAGGCAGACAAAATTACTTACACATTTGTAATAGTTATTAGTGCAGTTCTAATGGGATTTATAGCTATAAAGCTGATTATTTCGACTGGTATTGTTACTACTTGGCTTGGCACCGACTTCAAACATATCAGTTGGTAACGCATAGACTTCAAAAAGGATAATATTTTATTTCATCCTTTTTGAAGTCGGTTTGCTTTTTTTTGTAAAAAGTTTTTATTTTTCCATTTTTAGTTTTAACGCATTGTTAAGAGCGCGACGCATGAATGAAAAACAAGATCATGTTTAACACTAAATTCGTGTACCTATTACTTTAATAAATATGTATGTAATCAGGAATTTTCTCGAGTCCGTCTGGGAAATTATAATTCCTGTCACTACTACACTAAATCCATCCTCCGCCCCGCCACTGGCCCAATCCCTCAACGCCCCGATCACTCAACCTCACAGCGCATCAACCCCTGATCCAGGAACCCCTCGACCCTGAACCAGGAATTGTCTCGAGTCCGTCTGGGAAATTATAATTCCTGTCAACTAAATCCATCCGCCCGCCCCGCCACTGACCCAATCCCTCAGCCCCCCGATCACTCAACCTCACAGCACATCAACCCCTGATCCAGGAACCCCTCGATCCTGAACCAGCAACCCTTCAACCGCCATTCCCCGACCCGTTAATCTCTGACCCCTTAACTCCTAACCCTAACCCCCGATCAGTAGCCTTACCAGCTTACCACGAGTTTGACATTGATATATTCGCTAGCATGTGTGTAACTTACTTCCTATGCATCTCGCTCGTACTAACCTTAGTGTGAGCGAGATGCATAAAAAGTTACATTTAGATGCATAAGACGTTAGCGAATATGTCAATGTCAAACTCGTGGTAAGGCTACAGTTGCAGTACATCAAATTGGTGGTTTTCGGAAGCAAATGCTCGAGTTACTTTAGAAAACCCCGAAATCACTTTACACGTGCCTTTAAAAATTGAGGAGTTCCCTCAATTCCTCATGGATTCCATCATCAGACCAGAACCAAAAATAATACGGAAACACCTTGGAGGTAACTTCTTCCAAACAAAAAAATAATTACTCAAATCGGATCACAGGTGCCAGAGTAATCGCTGAACATATTTACATTTAAAGAAATCATCATCATTATCATCAAAATAATCATCATCATCAGGTCTACTTCATCAAATTAGTGGTTTTCGAGAGAAAATGCTCGAGTTGCTTAAGAAAACGCCCAATACACCATGCATGTGCCTTTAAAAATTGAGGAGTTCCCTCAATTCCTCATGGATCCCATCATCAGAACAGAACCAAATTAAAATGGGACCAACTCAGAGGTAGCTCCTTTCAAACAAAAAAAGAATTACTCAAATCGGACTACGGATGTCGGAGTAATCGGTGAACGTACATAGAAAAAAAAAAAAAATAGCCACAACCGAATACAGAACCTCCTCCTTCTATGAAATTGAAGTCGGTTAATAAAATATATTGGCATCTGCTTTTTGACGTGATAACGTCTTATAAATCGATGAACACCGGTAGCATGTACGAAAACGTGTCACGTTGTGGACAGATCTCCATGGTAACGTTGTGGATAAATCTCCATGGTAACGTTTTCTTATGACGTTATCACGCTAAATTATCGTCCGTAAACCGACTTTACAGACAACCATATTTTTTAATAACAAAGTTCCGTGAGACTTAGGGCCGGTACAGACGGACTGCAATTGTATGGGAACTGCACGCCGACGTTGCAGTTGGCGTGCATTCGGCGTGCAGTTCCCATACAAATTACAGTCGGGTTGCAGTCAGTCTGTATCGGCCATTACAACCCAATTCGAACGTGCACCTAACATCAAACCGATATACGAATCATATTAGAGCCAACTGATATGATTCCAATATGATTAAAATATCGGTTTGATGTCAGGTGCACATTCGAATTGACCTGACAGACATATTGAATAAGACATATTGATATTGCAGTTTGGCAGAAGAAAAAAAATCTGTATAATAGGGTTTATTTCATCTGAATAAATGATTTTTTTTTTATTTTTTTTTTTTTTTTTAAGATCATATCCGTAACATGTTATTGTATCTGAATCGGCCTGCCGCTCTAGGCCGGAGCACGCGTGGCTCACTCCGCGATATCGTCGCTTTGCTACAGGTAGCTAAAAGTACATCCGTTCCACACCAATTTTGGCGGCTAGCCGTAAGCCGCGCGTGGCGCTGTCACCACCTAGCGGCCATATCTGTCCTGATCGTAACAGACGCGTTTTGTTAGAGAGTGAGTCTTCTGTACCTAGTACTATTATTTATTCTGTGACCGGAGTTAGATCTAGTTTAAAGTATACCGTTTGAGGAAACCTTGGATCCGCTAAAAATGAGTCAGACGAGATTGTACACAAAATTATTAAGATAATAAGCGGATACGTATATTTTGGTCACGAACCAATTGACAATGATCGGTACTGCGCGCCGCTAGGGAGGGGAAAGGATTGGAAAAATGTAACAGTGTATCGATAAAAAAAAACACTTATAATCACAGTTCCTAAAAAGGTCAAAGGTTGGGACTTGGGTCCTCCTATTATTAGGCACAAAAATGACTGTATCAGGATACTCCTGCATATTATTGTTTTTCTAACAGTCGAAAAAATTATGAATTTATGGTAAAATACGTAAAAATCTAAAATATAAATAAAACTATAATTTAGGGAAAACAAAATGAAATACTTCTTACTTAAGAAAAACAGCACTCATATTATTATACAGGTAATGAAAATTGTTTTCGGTAATTAATATGTACCTATGTGTACTAGGTACACATAACTAGAATAACTTCTACTTACTTGACGGCGCATTTTTATTCATGCGAATTAAATACGTTTTTCCATAATGTCTATTTAGATGTATGTAAACAAATTAATTTTAATATACCTAAAGTAATTTACGAGTAGAATAAAATATCATCGTTACCCACTCAAATCACTTCACATTTTTATAAAAAAGTTGTCGATTGCTAACAAACAGACCGCCCTAAATACAGTAAGCAAATAATGAACACCATCTCCACTTTAACATCTCTAAGAACTAAACTTTTTTTACACAGTTCACCATGTAATATGGCATTGTATAAAGTTATAAACCCTTACAAGCTTTCTATATATCCCTGTTTAACATATATTTTAAATTTATCGATAGTTTCCACATCCCTACCCGCGACTAACCTTTACTCGGCTGTGTTTTGCTTTTGCAAGTTTAATCATGCGCCGTGAGCTCGTGACGCAACGTTTCGCAACCTTAATCATTATTTTATCTTACAAATTGTATTCATGTTGGTTTGTCGACGTCGATAGGCTGGTATCGACAACGATTACGAACGATGAACGATTTATCGTCGCGTGTGACATCACCATTTTGTTAGTGTTTTTGGGTATCGGTTTTATGTTTGACAACTAATTGTGGTACTGTATGAGTTCTTTGTAGGTTTGGTATTATTAAATCAGTTTATGATATAAAAAAAGAAAATTCAATGGATTCCACTTTTACTACCTACAGGGAAATCACTCACACCTTATATAAAACAAAGTCCCTGCCGCTTCTGTCTGTTTTTGTGTATGTATGTTCGCGATAAACTCAAAAACTATTTACTGAACGAATTTTCATGCGGTTTTCACCTATCAATAGAGTGATTCTTGAGGAAGGTTTAAGTGTAAAATTTGTTAAGGTTTTGCGTAACCCGTGCGAAGCCAGGGCGTGTCGCTAGTAAGATATAAACTTACCAAACCTTTATTTTTATTTGTGTATTTTATATGCAGTTTATCAAGTTATTCAGTTGTTTCGGATAATTCTAATAAAATATCTTTTCTTTTCTCTTTGCATAATTTTTAAAGCATCAAGTCCGTCCGCTATTTGTACATTTTTATTGTATTTTGTGTAATAAAGTTTAAATAAATAAATAAGTATACTTTAGCGGGCTAATCAATGGGTAGTATTGGATAACCTATACATTTGTAGCGCACCCGCCGGGCTAGCACATGATTGGCGCGACGCGCGATAGTATTTCGCGGCGAGGTAGACTATGCGTCCCTCTTTTATTAACATAGTTATAAAAAGACGGGTAGTCTATCTCGCCGCGAGATACTATCGCGCTAATCACGTGCTAGGTCTACAGGGGCAAACCGACAATCGTTTGCAGAAAACGAAACGCTATGTCTCTCTATCACTCTTCCATATTAGTGCGATAGTAAATAGCGTTTCGTTTCTCCGCGAACGATTGTAACCTTAGCTAGGCCCCCATGACTGTTAACGTCTTACGAAACGTTTATTTCCAGCCTCATGATCTATGAGCATTCATCATTAGCAGTAATAATTAACAATTACAACACATTTATTGTTCAGAGCAATAATATAAATGTTCCCTTTGCGTAGTCATCTGGAAATATGAGTTATAGATGTACATAATTGGTATAATAACGCGGCACAGATACATAATAAGTAAGGTTATAATGTTTTATATTGATTATTTAGTAGTTTGCACTCATTTTACGACCGACATTTCGACGACCGGTCTGGCCTAGTGGGTAGTGACCCTGCCTATGAAGCCGATGGTCCCGGGTTCGAATCCTGGTAAGGGCATTTATTTGTATGATGATACAGATATTTGTTCCTGACTCATGGTTGTTTTCTATGTATTTAAGTATTTATATATTATATATATCGTTGTCTGAGTACCCACAACACAAGCTTTCTTGAGCTTACCGTGGGGCTTAGTCAATTTGTGTAAAAATTTAATGTCCTTAATAATGTCCTTAATAATATTTTACGATGTATACAGGTGAGTAATCGATAAAATATGAAAATTTTTAAAGGATTTTCTCTTAATTTTTTTAAGTAGGTACCTACTTAGAAAATAGTGCCTATAATTAGAGATGCCACGAACATTCGGCAACTATTCGGTATTCGGCCTATTCGGCCACTATGCCGAATATTCGGTATTAGGCCGAATATTGCTTACTATTCGGCCGAATACCGAATGTCTGTTGCGCCTACCTAAAAAGAAAAATTACACAAAAAAAAAAAAAAAAAAAAATATACGCGTCGACTTGAGAACCTCCTCCGTGTTTTTTTTTCGTCGGTTGAAGAACCTCCTCCGTGTTTTTTTTTTTCGTCGGTTGAAAAATAACCATAAGCTAGGTATATTTAATATTTAAAATGTATTCTTGGAAAGTAGCTAAATACGAAGGCACGTTTTTGAGCATTTGTTGATTACAAAATATTTTATATTTACCATGGGCCTGATTTGATTGTCTCAACAACTACTCTCAACATAAAAATATAAATCTTATAGCAAACGTTGTGCTTTGTTGGCGAACAGTTTTCACAATAATTGTGACTCAAAATGTTCGCATGTCATGCCGAATATTCGGTCGCCGAATATTCGGTATTCGGCCGAGAGATGGGCCGAATATTCGGTATTCGGCCAAATTCACTATTCGGGGCATCTCTACCTATAATACATGCAATCTGCATTTGGTGAAACATGTAAGTAGGTTTTTAACATAAAATAATGTTACGAATATCTTTTTTTTTACATTTTGAAAGAGATGGCCTATCTCTTTCAAAATGTAAAAAGAAAGATATTTGTAACGTTATTTTATATTAAACACCTACTTACACCTATCAGACAGTAGAGTAATTACAAAAAATATATATTACTTAGGGCATACTGAAAATACCTGGAACTGGCCACCTAGAAAAAATAAGTGGTCTCATATATCAGACTCCAGAAACTTTCAGTATTGCGCACGTATTGAGTTATTAAAAAAAATAATAATAAAAAAAGCCATTTATTCCTTAATATCGCTATAATAAAAAGAGAGTTAGGTACTGGATACGAATAATCACAATTTACCTAATATTATACCTACTCATAGAGTTCGACCAGGAAAAGTCTGCAACGATTTTGATAGCACACGCAGTGCAAGTGTTATACGTCATAATTTCATAGAAGTTTGATGAAATTGTCTTAGATTTTACGCATCTTACTCAATCAATGTATCTGTGTAACTACTAAGAATACATACTTAGGTCATACTGAAAATTCCTGGAACTGGCCACTTAAGTCACAAAATAAGTCGTCTCATATATCAGAATCCAGAAACTTTCAGTATGGCTTAATACATTTAAAAAGCTCTTACATGCAATTCCTACATAGGCCGTTTTAGCCACGGACCCCGCGCGAACCTCGACCGAGTTCAAGGCACCGTGCTAAGGTCTTGTTTTATTTGCGATCTGTTTTTAAAAGACCCAACGCATCCCTGATCCGACGCTCACAGATCATGGGCGCAGTGGAGCTGGTAAAAACAGTAAGGCAACAAGTTAATTTATTGAAAATAAAAATATTATAGGCAATGGATGCCTAGAATTTTCAGATACTTACCTAACAAAAGAAACATGATAATCATAAGAAAATTTTCATTCTTTAACATAATATGTGTGGTTTTTAAGCAAAAGGTACCACATTGTCGCTTTCTATAAGGACTCTGACAGGTTAATCGTATAAAGATATAAGCTATACTCTTTCGCTATTACCTTTTAGACCATTTTGTGTTTTTGTGGAACAACACCTAATTATGGATTTCGGTTTTATGGAACCGCCATCAGGCAATCAGTCGGGCCATATAAAACCAAAACCCGCTGCAGCCTATTATGACTGGATAGCATAGATAGTTGATTGCTTTTTTTAATTTGTGTTGAAGTTTATAAGGATGACTCACGCTAGATCGGGCCGAGGCGTCCGACATGTCACTTTCTATGACGGCTGATCGGTGATCACGAGGTGCTTTCCATACAAAACGAGACTCCATATACCTATTTTTTCTTCATAATATGCTTGCAATGTGAACACTCATCTTTTTGGAAAAATACAAATAATATTTAATTTTAAAATCAAATTCTCTATCGATTGCGATTTTTTTACAGTAAAACAATCATCTCAATTTGAGACTAGTGTGCTTGAAGGCGATAAACACAGCTCAATCGATTGTATTAACAGGCAACAATTCTAAATGGTGATGTCTTATTAAGGTAAGTACGACTGTGTATTGCAACAGCAAAATAACTCGGGCATTACCCGTAAGAGCCAACTGCCCGATTCGATACGTCAAATATTACATCTAGATACGACAAGAATTAGATATGTCAGTGTCAAAAATGACGTTTTTGATCGAAGAAACGTCACCTTTGACACTGACATATCTAATCCGTATCGTTTCTAGACGAAATATTTGACGTAAGTATCTTAAAGTTTGAATCGGGCCGTAAGTCAAATATAGTTTGTCAAAGGACTGTTTCATTTCAATCATAGACAAAGAGAATCATACTATCATTGTCTTACACTAGTACTAGCACCCAAAAGAAAAGGATGAGTCTAGTTTTCCTGGTTCTTACTGACTGACAAATACAAATTGATTTGACCAACTATATGCAGTATAACCCGCAGCAAATCTAATCCACCTTGCCTTACTGCCTCCTGGCTGTGTACTGGCACAGCAAAGTGTACCTATTCAGAACGTCGAACCCCGGTCCTTGCCCTCACGAGCCGACAGGGAGTGCGACCGGCTGGATAGTTCACGGCGCAGGTATATAGCTAAATGTATGGCGATCAAAGTTTTTGCTTGAGTTAGGGCTCCGTAATCAGGGTACCATTATCGTATGGTGTTGTTATGTTTGTATGTATGTATATATATACTTTATTGTACATAGAAATAAAAACACGAGAAACACAGTTACAGAGAGAATTAAATACAACAAAGGCGAACTTATCCCTGTATGGGATCTCTTCCAGTTAACCTTTGAGGAAATGAGTAGGACATAAGTAACGATGAACCGTTTGTCCTTCTGCAACTTAGAGCAGAGATCGTTTTGTATGGTTTTATTATATAGGAGTCAAATGAGCAGACCAGGTGCCTGACGGTAAGCAAATGCCGTTGCCCATAGACACCTGTAACACCAGAGGGGTTGCAAGTAGTGATGTGCCGATGAGAACGTTCTCCTTTCTGAGAATTCCGTACCGAAAAAAATTCCGGAAAATTTCCAACTTTCTCGAGAAAGTTCTCTTATAAATAAGTTATGAACAATCATAATTTTTTAGAAATGGAATGATATAATTTACTTTTGTTAAGTTTATACCTTTTGCCTCAAACAACTTGGCAATTTTGTGTTGTTTTACTCCTGGGTTTTTTTTATCATTTTGTATTATTTTTTAAATTTCTATGAATCAGAGCATCCAGCGGATTTCGATTAAATTTGGCACGCAAATGTTTTATACCGCAATTCATCCCTTAAGGGGATTCAATAGGATATGTAATTTACAAAACTGAGTAGGAGAGGATGGAGGGAGTTTAACAACGACACTAGTAAAAAAAAAAACAACGAGTTGCACTCCGGGAGTGCCGGCAGAAATGAAAACTCAATGACATTGGAACAGTTTTTCGATCAGGTCCGTGTCCGTCTTACGTCTTACGAATATTACGGTCACGTGACCTGTCGCGAGTTTAACATTTTTTCACAAAAAGTGCACAGCGCCGCTAAAGAAGTTTTCACTTCAAAAAAACGAAACGTGAGCGCATCCAGCGGACTAAGGCCCTTTGCGCGATGGCCGATACGTCAGGCAATTTTAATTGGCTCGGCCTTTTCCACGACATCTGGCTGACGATTTGTGGACGGGCGTTTTTTTTTTTAATTGGGTTATTTGATTATGCTAATTTATGGTACCTGCTACCTGTGATATTTTTAATGCAAGAATTGGAAGAATTGGGCTTATTACTCAAATATCACTTTGATAAATAAATAATTATATATCTTTTCTGTTGATCACGATTATGGATTCGCGACTTGTTTCTAATATATCCGACCCCTTCTGTAAGTCTGTTATGTAGCCCTAGTGTAAATTTCATTCGATAACGTGACGTGACGTACGTGTTTGCGTTAAGTGTCATTTTGAATGGGATTTTGAGTTTCCAAAACGTCCCGCTTGGCGCGCTGTTAACAATTCCATACAAAAATAGACATAACGCTAACGCGAACGCTCGGCACGCTATTGAATGAAAACACAAGGGGGGTTCTGGATCTGATGAATCCATCAAGATTTTAAAAGATCACTCAATTCCTCATTTATCAGTAGTTCCACTTCACCAAATGGCAATGCCACCTTTTTTTAATGCAAATACTTGGATTGTTGATGAAAATAGAAAAAAAATATATCTATAGATGGTGAAGCAAATCTTGTCAGTAAAAAAAGGCGCGAAATTAAAATTTTCTATGAGACGATATCCCTTCGCGCCTACATTTTTCAAATTTGCCGCCTTTTTCTACTGACAAGATCTGCTTGACCAGCTATATCTATAAGATTTGACGAGGTCCCTGAATTCTTCATGAATATCACATAATCAGAACTGGATTTCGACAAAAAAGGGACCTACTTGGAAATACATATTTACTTTCAAACAAAAAAATATTTTACCAAATCGGTTCAGAAATTAAGGAGTTCTGACGTAACAAACATACAAAAGACGGTCGAATTGACAATTTCCTCCTTTTTGAAGTCGGTTGAAAAGAGGGAGCGTTATAACGTTCACTGCGGGATGGGGTCCATTAGATAGACCCCATGTAAAGTGTGCTTAGTTGCTAGTTGAGTGAATTGCAAAAAAATTGTACGTAATTAAGCGCAGTTAAGAAGCTTAACTTAATTGAGTCATTTGTGTTACGAAAATTAATTATGTAAATTGTATTGTATTGTACTTAATTCGTACACATATATGTCTATAGCACTTTCATGCATCTAACTTAAATAGAAATGGCTTAACTGTCGTAACACAATGGAATCAATTAACTTTAGACTAATTACAGGTGCTTAACTATGTACAATTTTTTTGCAATTCACTCAGTTACACTAATTGCCGCACCAAAGCACCGATGTGGCAAGGCCGCGCTGCTATAGGTCTTTATAGCCATCAACGGCGATGCGGGACCCCATAAACACACAAGCGCCGCAACAAACATCTACAACAGATGATGTGGCCAATGATGATGCATGCAGCGTGTTATTATTTAGGTTAGGCATTACATTAAATTTGTACATCGATTGATCGAAATGTATTAAAAGTACCACCTGTATTTACTACCTTTACCTATGTTATACAAATAAATATCTGATTCTGATTCTGATTTTGAAAGGTGTTGAAGTACCCACGCCATATGACTTCAGTACTTGTCGAACGACGCCAAGGATTATAGGAAAATCACAGCTTATCAAAAGTTTATATAATCTATATTAAGTGCCACTAGTTTTTGTTTGTCTTGCTCCGTGGCGGCAGGTGGCGAGTCGACTCGTCGCATGTACATGTTGTTCTGAAACGAAAAATATGATTTAATTTATTTTTAAGTTGTTTTGTTACTGAAAATCGTAACCTTTTGAAGTGTTACCGGAGAGTGTGACAATATAAAGTTAAAAAAATACTCATATTGGAAATTGTGATTTAGTAAGTAGCTTTGACAAGTTTAGTTGAATAACCTTCAGCACAACATTTTGAAGTTTGATTCTTATATGCTATATTTTCAAAAAAACGATGAGAGATCTGATTGTCTTAGTAAATTTTACCTTTCAAGTTATTTATTAATTATTTACAGCAGACTCTAAAATTAAATTACAGTGATTAATTCAATTGTAAATATGCCAACAACGTTTACAAGTATAAATCAGTTTTTGTTACACTTTCTTTTTACAATAAGTGATTGACTCATACAAAAGTACCCTTAACCTAACTAGTGCGTGTAAGCAGTAAAAATATGATTATTAGGTATACGATTATGCCTATTTACATAATGTTGCAATCAGAAATAGAGACAATTAATTATGTATTTATGCGGCCTTGTTTTCCTATTATGTAAATTACGTAATTATAGTAGTTACAAAAGTTAGGTTACTTTCTAACAATAAATGATTGGTATCACACTATTGAAATATCATACAGTAAATGACACTATTGAAAGACAATTTTTTTTTCTAAAATCTAAAATCAGTTGTCTAAAATCTCTATTTAAACTTGCATTTCTGGGCCCACCCTGTAGCAGCAATTACATTCGCCACGAGAGTTGCTCGAATGCAATTAGCTCTAACACTGAAATCGCATTATTGGTCGCAGAAAAAGGAGCAACCTGTATATTGAAAAGTTCGGTAAGTAAGTGCGCTTTTTGAAATTATGGTTCCGTTTCAATTGGAAAACCGTATCAAAAATACACAATTATATTTTCCAAATTAATTTAGAATCAAGCACATACGTCTGCGAACGATGTTATTAAGCTTAGAAACAAATTAAAGTGGAAGAATTCAGTTGGGTGGCACTTGAATCCACGACCACCGGATCGCTAGCCCGGTGTTCTTCCATCTGAGCTTGAGCACCAGACCTTACCTTACAGCGAATGTTTCCACCATATATGAGCCTTAGGGAGGCCCTAGCAACATCTATCGTTACGTAAGTGTTATACTTCTAATTCTACTTTTTCCACTTTTAATTTGTTTTTAAGCTTAATTATACTTTCCGTTTATGATATTAAAAAGTGTGATGTTGTTTGGTAGTTGCTTTTAGTAAAGTGATAGCTGGACATTACAAATAGCCAAGATGCATTGCCGGGTATACACTAAACAATAGTTAAACGCGTCAAAACTAATTCTTTATTAGCTGCACTCTTCCTTAGTTCACAGCATATAAAATACCTAAGCTATCAATATTATACTTTAATCAATATTAAAGAGCAAAAAACAAAAAACCGGACAAGTGCGAGTCGGACTCGCCCACCGAGGGTTCCGTACTTTTTAGTATTTGTTGTTATAGCGGCAACAAAAATACATCATCTGTGAAAATTTCAACTGTCTAGGTATCACGGTTCGTGAGATACAGTCTGGTGACAGATGGAAGGACGGACGGACGGATAGCGGAGTCTTAGTAATAGAGTCCCGTTTTACCCTTTGGGTACGGAACGTACACAGTCAGTAGGTACCCCTAGTGTACATTTTATTCGTGAAAGCGCGATGTGACGTACGCGTTTGCGTTAAGTGTCATTTTGTATGAGACAAAACGTCCAGCTTACGCGCTGTTCAAAATCCCATACAAAAATAGACATAACCCAAACGCGAACGCTCGTCACGTTAGGACGAAATTTACACTAGATGTCAGTTTACGTTGGAATTGGCCTGACAGTGTTACCAATTTGAAGTTCAACCGAAAATCCCCAAAAAATTTACTGAAACTTACGGGACATGTTTCGGAGAGCCTAGGTCTCCATTTTCAAGTATTGACAGTGCATGAGTGACTAGCGGTCACGACGGGCATGTCCCGCGAGTGACTAAAATCACGTGAATGAAACCGTAATATTAGCTTTATTTATTTATTTATTTAGAGATTTTATTCAGGCAACAAGGCCCATATTACAAATATCTTACAGACTAACATACATATGTATTTTATAAACTTAAAACTAAACACTATTTAGTCGACAGAACGGCGTGGCTCCGTTGCATCGGCTGCTCTTGTGTCGGATTCGGCAGTTTGCCCCGGAATTAGTAAAGATAAAGATCATTTATTTGCATTAAACATTACCAGTTACAAAGATGTTCATAATACATATGGTAGGTTTACATGTTTAACCTCATTTGGTATGCAAGTATAAGTGAATTTTTTGAGAGTAAAAGTTTTTGTTGTTAAGCCATTCATATAATTTCTTTTTAAATAAAATAATATTCATAGTGCGGAATTCGATAGGTATTTTGTTATAAACTTTTACACTATTAACCAGACAACTTTTTTCATGTTTTGCTAATCGAGAATGGGCATCAGGTAGTAGTCTGTCTGGGTCTCGACAAGAACGAGGATGACTGTCACATGCTGTTTTAAACATGGACTTGTACTTATGGACAAATATGCACATTTCATATACGTAGAGCCCTGGAAGAGGCAAAAGACCGAGTTTCTTAAATAGTAGTATGTTTATATGTTTATGTGTTGGTTATGTTAGTATGTTTCACGATAGTTTAAATTCGACTGAAACCCACGGATCCCTAAAACGGCCAAACTCCAGGGTTCAGCAAGCTTCTGTTCGAAACGTCATCCGAAACTTCTCGAGTGTTTTTCTTTAACCAAATGAAAAGTTTGCAGCTCGCGAGATGAAATATGGCCGTGTTTTTGCGGATAGAAAATTGGAGTCATCATTTATAGAGATAGTTTTTTCGTTGAAATGGGTGTTTTTAATGATTTTGTGATTTATGAAGAAGAAGGACGAAAATAATAGTTGACTTTCTAGATTTTATTGTCTTTTATAGTACCTTACAGCCTGGCAAAATAAGTAGAAATTAAAAAGTGGCAACACTGTAGTGTCGTGTCGTTCTCTTATATAAATTGATTTGAAAGGGACGGCACTACAGTGTTGCCACTTTTTAATTTCTACTTATTTTGCCAGGCTGTAAGGTACTATAAAAGACAATAAAATCTAGAAAGTCAACTATTATTTTCGTCCTTCTCTTTTTTGCCAGGCTGTACAGATATGAGGACCTAGTCACACTTGATATCGAAACCGCGCAAAAAGACATAATCGAAAAATATAATGTACCTACAGCGTTTGTTATATTAAATTTATTAGTGACTTTACAATAATATGTATGTTATAATAATTATTAATGTAATATGTATTTTATTTTAATATATTTTAATTTTTCCTATTTAATAGTAATATAAAAACAGTAAGTAGGTAAATATTCTGATATGTAATATTTCTTTTTTTTTTCTCGTTTTGTCGTGCGTGCGTGTAGATAACTGTATAGTTTCCGTTAGTTTTATAAAAGTTCTTTTTTGTTTAAATAAAAGGTCACAAAAGTATTAAAAATTAAAATGAGTCGATTTTCTTACTAATATACCTAATAAAGTATAGGTTTTTAATGAAGTAATTGTAAAGGATCAGTTGTACTACGGTATCTGCTTACACTTACGACAGTAGGTACGCTTTTTGTCTACAATGTAATTATATGACAACACCGCACATTTTATAAAATATTGACATTAGCTGCACTTCTCAAAGTCTCCGCTTATGACTTTTTTTATTCTTTCATATACGTACAGTATGAAATATGTAAGTATATATAAATACTCGTACGTGTTTCATATACGGTAGTCAAAAATCATGGGTTCAAACCTCGGTTGTGCCGCATAAAATAGAAAAGAATAAATTCAATTATAGAACTAAAAATTCGGTCACTATTCTTACCATACACAGACAAGAGGTTAATACTAGTAAGAGTCTACTCAACAATAAAAATTACTTCTATAAGGAACACAGTAAAACCAACTATATTCAAAGTCGGTCAAAACTGCACTCAAAAAGCATCCGATAGCGAAGCTTTTGAGCTTAAGACGTAAAGCTTTCTCACTTGCCCAAAGTTCAATTAGCTTATTCTGAAATTTGATTGCGAAGTTCTAGAACAAAAGTTTAAGAAGCTTAAAGCTGCTGAGAGTTTTATTCGATGGCCGTTTTATAGTCTAAGAGCTAAACGTACTTAGTCTTCTTAGAACCCGAAAAATGTGTACAAATTTTAGTGCAACGAAACCTCCCTGTCATTTGGGAGTTTTATTCGATGGTCGCTTCGTAGTTTAAGAGCTAGACTTCGACAAAAGGTGTACAAATTTTAGCGCAACGGAACCTCCCTGTTATTCTGCTATTAAAATTACGGATATAGAAGGAGTTCCCGTGACTTTCTCTGCGTATACTGATGATTTCCATGATGAAATTGTGTCCTATGTCCCTTCCCGGGACTTCAAATGTCCTTGTACAAAATCTAATCTAAATTGATTAAAGCGTGAGGAGATAGGTTCCTAATAGGTATACCTACATTATAAACAGATGGATAGACAGACGCACATAATTTTTTTCACAATAAATATAAACGTTTTAGTAAAATGTACACAATTATAATTTTTTATTCAATGGAAAAATTCACCACTTCGGGCAAGACTCGAAGTTGCGATGTTTTTGATCTTAAGCAACTAATCTACCGAAACTTACTGGAGGAGTGTGAATATTTCCTTTCTTCCCTTTTTCATATAAAGGCTCCTCTTCACGTTGGGCCAACCCCAACGGCAACGAGGGACGCAGCCATGCGGTAGAATGAGATAGCAGTATCACTTGCTCCCTCTAACGCATAAATGCGTCCCTCGTTGGCGTTGGCGTTGGCCCAACGTGAAGAGGAGCCTTAACATGTCTTACACACACAATACACAATCATATACAATATGTAGATACATAATTATACCTACGCAAGAACCTTACTTAACTTTATTACGGTACCTACTCGTACTTAGTTACATTACGATAACACATCATTTATAAACTATACTCACAACTTGTGAAATTAAAGTCAAACATAATTACCACCTTCGTAACTAAAATTACCAAACCTTTCTTTTAATATTCAATTGATCCCTATATTCGAAAGGGCCATCGGCGCCAACTATACTAACCGATCGTTTAGCAATCCACGATTACAAAACCGATATTATCTTGCGATTAATGGTAGGGCCTTATCCAATGTCTATAATACTTTAATATACTAACAACCTATCTGACAATACCTTACAATGCAATCTCAACTATAAGCCTTTATGATACGCTTCAATTTCGAATAACTGTAGAGCTACAGTCACATAAGGTAGTGATGTAGTCAAGTTTAGACTTTAGGTGACAGTTTTAAGGTTGTTTTTGGGTTGCGGTGGGTGTTTTCTAAATAATAGGCTATGTGCAGAGTCAGTTGTACGTCCTCAGGGGACAATAGGTAGGTCTGCAGCCGATATTTCTCGAAAACGAGACAATTTGAGGTGTAACTGGGAATGCATCGTATGGATGTTCATTATAGTTTTGAGGAAGGAATATAAATATGGGTGAAATAAATATGGCAGTGTTCACTCTGTCAACAGTTGCCGTCTTTTATCATTAAACTATGTTGAAAAGAAAAATACCTGTTTTTTTTTTTAAATTAAATTTCATATCTCCCTGAAATTATTTGGTTTTATTCAATAATTTGTAAAGTTTTGATGCCAATTCTGCTTAATAACGTAATACGTTTAGAAATATTTTATTGTTGGTAACACTGCTTTCACTATTAATATTTCGACAGTTCTAAATAGACGTCCATATGTAAAGTTCCTTTGCATACTTAAATTCTGTCTAAATTAACTTTGCACGGACATAAACATGATAAAGCAAAGTGTTATTATAAACGTCATATTTTGATAGAAATATACATTTTGATTGTAGGATATGAATGATGAGATTGCCACACTTTGTCATTGCAAACCCACTGCAGCGAGTTAGCTTGGCCCGATTGACCCGACCCGAAACAAGAAATAATAACAACCAGAACTAATTGTACGTCAAGTGTAAATTCCCACTAAAAGTTGTTATGCAAAACAGTATTTACATCATACCGTGTAATCAAATTTACCAAACAAATTTTATGACAGGTAGATACCTGTCACAAAAAACAATAAATACCCCAACCATTTTGTATCAATTTCCAACAAAACTGCATAATTAAACAGAGTTTAATACTCGCCGAAATATCCTCCCGTCACTCCGTAATAAAAAGAGGAGACAAGTATGGATGGCCTCAGGCGGCTTGCCTTACAAGTCCCATGAATAATTCTAGTTTAGAGTCGTAACAGGGTTGAGAATTTCTACTTGGTATTTTTACCTGGTATTTATACTCGAGAAATATTTTACCTGGTATTTATACTTCTGAAGTAGGTATGTAAAGTTACATGTAGAGAGATATAAATAGCCTCAGGCGGCTTGCCTTACAAGTCCCATGAATAATTCTAGTTTAGGGTTGTAACAGGGTTGATTATTTTTTTACTTGGTATTTTTATCTGGTATTTATACTCGTGAAGTAAAGTTACATGGAGAGAGACAATGGATGGCCTCAGGCGGCTTGCCTTACAAGTTTCATGAATAATTCTAGTTTAGGGTTGTAACGGGGTTGAGTATTTTTACCTGATATTTTTATCTGGTATTTATACTCTTAAAGTTACATGGAGAGAGACAATTGATGGCCTCAGGCGGCTTGCCTTACAAGTCCCATGAATAATTCTAGTTTAGAGTCGTAACAGGGTTGAGTATTACTTGGTATTTTTATCTGGTATTTATACTCGTGAAGTAAAGTTACATGGAGAGAGACAATGGATGGCCTCAGGCGGCTTGCCTTACAAGTCCCATGAATAATTCTAGTTTAGAGTCGTAACAGGGTTGAGTATTTTTACCTGGTATTTTTATCTGGTATTTATACTCTTAAAGTTACATGGAGAGAGACAATGGATGGCCTCAGGCGGCATGCCTTACAAGTCCCATGAATAATTCTAGTTTAGAGTCGTAACAGGTTTGAGTATTTTTACTTGGTATTTTTATCTGGTATTTATACTCGTGAAGTAAAGTTACATGGAGAGAGACAATAGATGGCCTCAGGTGGCTTGCCTTACAAGTTTCATGAATAATTCTAGTTTCGGGTTGTGTCAAGGATGAGTATTCAAACTTAGTAAATACTAAGTTAAAAAAACCTGTTTAAAACTGTTAAATCAGTTAATAAAGAAGTGTTTCATTCCAAAAGGGACACAAGAATGAATGATCTTACAAGTATGATGTGAGTTTTAGTATGGGTTATCACCATATTAAAATAGGGATAAAAACTAACTTTTTCTCCAATATGCTCGGAAATGTTCACCTTATTGTAGCAAAAATAGTACGCGAAGTTCTTCGTTATTGTCAAACTCTAATAAAAAAAAATCAAACTATCGCTGTCCTGCTCTAGCGGACGGGAAGTAAAAAAACACTACAGTAATAACTTATTACTGTAGTGTTTTATACTTTTTAAAAATAAAAACGCAAACAGCCAATTATTATAACCGCGAGCCGCGTCTACACGTCCCGATCAGCTATCATTTCAAGCTATAGGATAGAGTGAGATAATAAGATAAACGACCTTACTTGTCTCGTTCTTACAAGACCGTTGTGCTCGTGTATGATCGTGCGAATACTGCTTAATAAAATCAAAGATTATTTTTATATTTTTTTAAGGATCTCATCGGTGTTCATAAAGCTTATATAGTTTGTCAAAGGACTTTCTCATTTCAATCATAGACAAAGAGAATCATACTATCTTTGTCTTACACTAGTACTAGCACCCAAAAGAAAAGGATGGGTATAGTTTTCCTGGTTCTTACTGACTGACAAATTAGTTTGACCAACTATATTGCACAATTATATTGAATGAACGAATATTGAATGGTACTGAATGGCAGAATAAGTTTGTGCCTTTAACTTTTAAAAATGTATTAAAGAGGGAAATAGTTTTGACTTGACATTTTGATGTGAAGGTTCGATTTGAGTGATGCTTCATGCTTAAATAATTATTTTACCTTATTTCCTCGCATGTTTGGAGAAAAGCACTATATATGCCTCGGCAGGAATAGCAATTCGTGGATTCGTCTTCTTTGTCGGCTCCGCTTCGCGTCGTCCGACAAAATCGAAACTCATCCACGACTTGCCCTTTCCCGGCCTCTGCAATAATGTACTATTACTGTAAAAGATCTGATGATATTGATCGCAAAAATGTACTAATATAAACAAAACAAGTTCTTAGAGTTCGTTAAAATTATCGGTATTGGTAGTAATCAACAATTCTTTAGTAGGATTAGTCGAACATTTTAAAGTGTCAAAATGTTACCTATTTTTTTTACTCTCTGACTGAACTCAAAATTGTTAAATATGTCCAAATGGTAGGAAAAGCAAGAGCTACGTAGTATATGTATTGTATGTAATTGTTTTATTTAAATGCCATCAAACTTAAAAACAAATCTTAATAAAATAAAACTAAACAAATAAAATTATGCCAGCTATTTTTAGCCAGTCAATGGGACCTTTGATACGAATAAGTATGTACATAAGCGCCAGAGTATCAAGTATTTTTACTTAGTATCCTGCAAGCTCCGATTTTACTGTCACATCACTATTCGGAATGATACATCGAAATAGGGTTGTCATGTTTCTCTGTTGATTCGGGGCGTTTAGGCCCGATCGGCCGATAGCGATGTCTTCAGATGAAATTATATTTTGGATACTTTTCTATTGTTTTCTTTTCGCAAACATTTTCCTGTATTGGAATAATAAATTTCGGATCAAAAGGTAAAACATGTAGATTGTAGGAAAACGTTTTTATTATGAAATAAGATAAGTTAGGGAAAGTCGCAAAGGGTTTCTTCAAAAGAATGACTTTAACTGAGATTGTATTTTTTATCTACATATAATTACTAACCTTCAAACCTTCATATTCATAATACTTTACGGGCCTGATTTTATTTATTGTCTAATATATTATGTACTTATGCAGAGAATATTAATTTTAAACTGTGAATACATACCTACTCTTCTTCTTCCTCGCGTTATCCCAGCATTTTGCCACGGCTCATGGGAGCCTGGGGTCCGCTTGACAACTAATCCCGTGATTTGACGTAGGCACTAGTTTTTATGAAAGCGACTGCGATCTGACCTTCCAACCCAGAGGGGAAACTAGGCCTTATTGGGATTACTCCGGTTTCCTCACGATGTTTTCCTTCACCGAAAAGCAACTGGAAAATATCAAATGATATTTCGTACATAAGTTCCGAAAAACTCATTGGTACGAGCTAGATATGAGCGCCGATAGGCATTTAGCCGGCGGCGGCGCGCCGGTCAATATCGGTCGGCGGCGGCGGCGAATCGGCGGCGTGGCCTTGAAACACCTTTGATTAATGAAAAAAGAATTCAAACCAAAATTTTACCGAATTTACACGTTTTTGCTGTAAGAAAGTTATAAAATAAGTGCATTTTTCAATTGCAAGCAAAATTTATTGAATAAAGGTACGAAAAAAGTTTTATATAGTATAAACGGTATCGAGCGACATCAGAGGCGGTCTTAATCTTGGCGAGGCCCTGGCCGGAAGATCTTTGCGAGGCCCTTATCTATTGTGCTAAGTAAAAAGTAGCGGATTGACTGTATCAGGGAAACATCTGGTCGACTGTCCAAAGAGCCGAAGTGAGGAAAATCAAGCTCCGTTATTAACCAATATCGACCCAACAAACCAGTTTATGTCAAAAAGTGAGGCCCAAGGCCGAGCTCCACCTAACACCGAAGACCAGATTCCGACGCCTTCCCATCCGAGGCCAGAGGCTGAGGTGCAGGTAAGCATACAGCTTAGAATCGAACGCCAAGTGTGAGCTTGGCTGACGGCCGAATGCGCGGAGTGCCGATTACGGCGCGCTTCTGTGCGAGGCCGAAGGCCAAGCTGCAAGAGGGCAGAGCTTGGAATTGGTCCAGTGTAAGCAAGACCGAAGGCCGATAAAGACCGTGGCCATAGTGTTAAAGACCTCTGGGGCTCTCCTGTAGGTGCATTCGTGCGAGGCCAAAGGCCGTGCTGCAGTGGAGCTAAGATTGGAGAAAAACCAAGCATTTTAAAAGCGAGGCCAAAAGTTACGCTCCAAACAGGGCCGAAAACTTGGAGGTTCAGATAGCGGCTTACTTCTATGCGAGCGATGCGAGGCCAAAGATTGGTCTGCGAGAGAGCAAAGCTTGAAATTTGAACAATGGCCAAGCTTAAAATGAGACCTGATTCCGTTTCCGATGCCTTCCGTGCAAAGCCAACGGCCGGACCTTTGGGCGTGAAAACGCTTAATATCTGAAATTAACCCCCTTTTACACCTTTTTAAGACATTTAAACCATGCTTGCAATAATTGAATTCGCGGTGAATGACGGATGAGCTAGCCAGCTGGCAAAATTAGTCATTTCGTTGCTCTAACACTAGTAGCGCGGTTACCAAACAGAAAAGTTTGAATTTACCATCGATGTTTTAGAATTATATGGACCTAAAATACCTTTTGAATGTCTATAAGCTATTCAGACTGGCGCCGTTAAAGATCTAAACTAGATAAAATATATATTATCTGATTCTGAACGTAGTAGTATCTAACAAGGTCACGCCGATGCCACGCCGATAGCGCAGCGTCGGCGGCGGCGGCGCGTAAATTTTGTCGGCGGCGGCGGCGCGCCGGCGCGGCGCTCATATCTAGTACGAGCCGGGGTTTGAACCCGCAACCTCCGGATTGAAAGCACACGCTCTTACCGCTAGGCCATCAGCGCTCCGCGCGCGCTGAGTACATACCTACTAACTAAAATAAAAATTTCTTGTCCTTTGATGACTTTAAGACTTTATTGTTTTTTCATTAAAAAAACGCATGGTGTCTTCCCGGATGCAAGTAATTCAAACATAAAGATAGTTAATTTTATTACGTGCTATAAAACTTAATTTGTTGTCAAGGTTGTACAGTCAAGCAGCAGAAGTTGCTAAGCGGGCGAGGTGTTCAAAATTACCTTGACGCGCTCTTATTCTCTCAACAATAAAGTCGCGTCAAGATCATTTTGAACACCTCGCCCGCTTAGCAACTATTGCTGCTGACTGTACAACAACATATGCTGAATTAACAGACAAACTGCTACAGATGTACTGCATAATTATTTTCTTTCGTATTTTCACGGAAACGTACGAAGTGTCTTGTTATTTCAGTTTCGGCACAAAAAGTAATGAAGTTGACTGAAGTAGCATGACAAATACGAACGTTTCCGATAAAATACGATGGAAAATAATTACGCACTACATATGTACCTACTCTCTCTGTACTATATTAACACATTCACTGCCCCCGACGCACATGTGCGTCCACCGTGCACCGTCATACAAGTTTGTTCCTAGGCCACGCCCCCTGGCAGTGAATGCGTTAGTACATTTAGGTAACCAAACTGAAAAATTTACTAAGGTTTACTCGGGTAATTCCGAATGTCGAAAACTGTCGGATAATTCCGAAAAGAGACTTTTATTATTATGGAATTAAGGGTGATTTTCATCTGAATTTCGGAATTATCCGACATTCGGTAATACCCGAATACACCTTATTTTAATTTGTGGTTTCAAAACATAACAACGAAGCCGTATTTATAAATATTATTTAAATCTTACGCAACTATCCGGAACATATTTTAATCTAATACTTCAATTCGTAGAAAAATCCAAATTGATCCTGACATCCGGCAAATTTAACTAGAAACTCCAGCCATTCAAAAATCAACCATACACCTTTAACTTAAGACACTGTTTAAGTGTTCCCTGAAAATAGATGATATCGAAATGTCACAGGATTCGAAGAAATTTGATGTAATATTTTTTAGACAAGGTTTCTTGGTAACGATAAATATTACTTTAATGGGTTTAATGGAAGCCATGGAAGGGTAAATATTTAACAGTTAGATTACGGAAGTATTAAATAATGTATTATGTTTATATGTATATTCCTGTAATAGTTATTTGAGTAGGTATGACCTGAAATATGGATAATGTCTTTTTTATCATTTATTTACATACAATATATATACAGTGGTACTACTAAACGAAATTAATAACTAGCTTAAATCTAAAATAGGCCCTTGAGGCATTGTACCAAGGATGCTGGCGGCATTTCCTCGCTGTATCGCAATGCTGATACGTTGTGCGAGGTAGCCGCCAGCTCTTCGGTCACCAGTTACGTCAACCAGACGCTTCGCGATTTCTGAATTATTTATATGATATATCATACAGTTTATATCTAAATTATTGACTTTCGGCTCAATTCGAACAATCTTAAATAGGCACCATAGACCTAAGAATGCGCAGACAGTTTATAAGTAAATCTTGTAAGTCAGCAGCAGAAGTTACTAAGCGGGCCATGTGTTCAAAATTATCTAAACATATATTTATGAGTGATTTTATGATAATTATAAAAACCTCGTATGATTTGCAATTACTGCAGCTGACTGTACGGTGTTGGAGGACTCACATTTGGTTTCACACCACCTAGGTAGACTAGATCGTTTGACCCAAACCATTTTTATACTGCAGTCATTAAATTTAAACTCGAGTTCTTTTAAAACTCTATAATAGTTATTTCCAATAGGTGATTTATGTTCAAATGACACAATAAGTACAAAAAAAACAATACAAATACTTAATATAAACATCTTTTTTCTAATATGTACAACTTTATTTCTAATTCGACAAACATTTAAAGCACCAGACTCACCCACATAGAAAAATATTAAGAAGACATCTTTCATGAAACACATTTCCAATCAATTCTCTATCTTATGTTTAAAGTTATAAAGTTCAAAATCAAACGCAAGGGTTAAATGTCATATAGAGGGTGCTCACAAAAACAATTTCACGTTACGTTTGATCCGTACTCACGATGGCGGCAATATACAGGGTGTCTTGAGATATTGTTACTGATATGTGGGATATTATTTTTAAATTGCTTGAAGATTTCGTAGTGTTTTGGTTTTGTACGTCTTTTTCGGGTTGTTTATAAGCCAACTTGAAATTTTTAGTGAGTTCATGAAAAGGATATTTTTAGGGATCATGTGAGTGAAATGTAGTTTGTATTCAAATAGTTATGGTGATATATATTCGTTGAATAAATTTCAGTTTTCCTTAGATCAGTGTTGACAAATAAAGGAATTTAAAAAGTTCATCTACATTTGGTAAATAAAATCAAATGTACGAATAAACTGTTTAAAAATACAACATATCTGATTCCACTATAGAGCAAAAAAATTGGGTGAAGTTTAAACTAACTTAGTTAAATTAGCGCATCCCCGCCGCCATGTTATTTTGTCCGTTTCTGTTTAGCCATGGAAATATTTAATATTATATATAAAATAAATAAATAAATATTATAGGACATTATTACACAAATTGACTAAGTCCCACAGTAAGCTCAATAAGGCTTGTGTTGTGGGTACTTAGGCAACGATATATATAATATTTACATTTTTATAAATACTTAAATACATATAAAACACCCATGACTCAGGAACAAATATCTGTGTTCATCACACAAATAAATGCCCTTACCGGGATTCGAACCCAGGACCATCGGCTTCACAGGCAGGGTCACTACCCACTAGGCCAGACCGGTCGTCAAACAATTTCACGTTACGTTTGATCCGTACCGTTCGTTTTATTATTCCTATATGTATTTAGATTTGTTCCAGCCTATTTACAACGTCACTATTACCCAGAATGTTCATACAGCTGTATTGTACCGTACTAGAGTCTAGTAACTAGACCGAGGCTTGCATTGTATCAAGACTGAAGCCATTCAAGCCTCACTGACTTGAGCTACGGCTAGTCAAAGCCGGACTCAATCAAATCTTAGCCTTCGACTTTGCTTGCTAGCCAACTAGCCGTCTTGATTGTAGATAAGATTAGAAATTATACTGTGTTTTGTAGCCCGATGAGTTAAAAAAACTTGACTTGGTTTTCTTGGTGATTGGCGCGCATCTCACTTACAACAACTATAACTTCATTTTATATGCTCCAATTAGCAGCCATCTTCAAGACGTATTAAAATAGTAACATGTTGTTAATTCTGAATCGAGCACCAGTCCTGTTTGTGACGTCACTATTGTACTCTAATAGACCCAGACTTGCATTGTATCAAGACTGAAGCCATTCAAGCCTCACTGACTTGAGCTACGGCTAGTCAAAGCCGGACTCTATCAAATATGAGCCTTTGACTTTGCTTACTAGGCAACTTGATGTACGTATTAGATTTTGAATTACACAGTGGTTTCGAGTGTGCATTTATGTTTAATCGTGTTTATTTGGTTAGTTTTATCACGGTCAATTTACTACCTGTGTATTATAATATACCTAATATATTATAAGCGACCCGCCCCGGTTTCGCACGGATAAATCTAAACAAATTATACACACCTAAACCTTCCTCAAGAATCGTTCTATTGATAGGTGAAAACCGCATGAAAATAAGTTAATTTTGAGTTTATTCGAATACAGTATAGACAGACGCGGCCGGGACTTTGTTTTATAAAATGTAGTGATTTTTTTAATATTTATGTAACATAAATTTTACATATTAGATACGTTTGACGAAGTTGAACTGTTCATAAAGACATTATTTGATGGCATAATATATTATGAAGTCAGTTCTTTTTTTGTTGAATAGGTAGGTAGTAATTTTAATTAAATATGTTTTTCTTACGTTGGCCGAGAAAAATATGAGATTATATGTTTTTTATCTACCATAACACGGCTCATTGGCCATATTATATTAATAACATGTATATCAATAACTTAATTAGCCATAAAATAATATTTAGTAAACTTTAGCGAAGTTTTTAACCGCATAACGTATCGTGTTTACAGTTTTTACAGTGTAAACAGAATACTACGCGCGAACGAAAGGTTATGTAGTAAACACACGTCTAGACGGTCAAACAATACTTTACGATAAGATAAACATGTTTATAAAATAATGTAATTGTTACAGATGTGTTGCCATGGGCAACATTGACACTTCGATACAGTGTGTACAGTCACCATCAGATATATCGGAGCGGCCAAGGTACACACACATATCTGAACACGCCTCTATTGTCAAGGCGTTAGAGTGCGTGTTCAGATATTTTTGAGTACCTCGGCCGCTCCGATATATCTGATGGCGA
The DNA here is from genome assembly GCF_910591565.1 of Cydia splendana. Lineage (NCBI taxonomy): Eukaryota > Metazoa > Arthropoda > Insecta > Lepidoptera > Tortricidae > Cydia > Cydia splendana. The sequence continues at coordinate 1,450,979 of NC_085975.1, forward strand.
CTGTACAATGCATATGGACTGTTTAAAGAATAATTTGTAGACGCAGTTTACTTTGCTGTAGAGTTAATAGTAGTATTAGGGTTCCGTCCCCAAAGGGTAAAAACGGGACCCTATTACTAAGACTCCACTGTCCGTCTGTCCGTCTGTCTGTCACCAGGCTTTAATTAAAAACAGGGTTTAATAATTTGTATGTACCTATATGTAACTCGAACGCAAAAAAAAATGTATGCTTACTCACTCACCTTATCCACGGGTGAGCTGGCCAAAGGCCTTCGCGTTATCTTGGGTTTGTTGTCTTATTATAGATGCTTTATTGCTTGTTCGACTGCTATCTTATCGGCTCTGTAAATAAACATGCGTAGTAGGTAGGCAAACTCTTTTGATGACACCGGTGACGAGAATAATTATAGGTAAATATGTTGAAGAACGTAAATATTTTTTTATATCTTTATTTTCATAACAAAATATATACAGAGGTATTACAGTAACTACTAATAATAGGCCTTTATCATCTGTGTCAGATGACAAGCAGCATCCCGATTTCGACACTTGCGTTCGATGCTGTAAAGCCCTATACGAGAGAGGATCCTCGGCCGGGTCTCTATTGGTTCCCATAATTTTATTGTTCCGATTTATTCAGTCCATAACGTTTTCCATCATAATTTTTATTAGTCATATTGTCAATAGTCATAAATTTTAACAATATAAATTGCAGTTCCGATTTTTGCAGGTCATTATTATTGTTAGTCATAAAATTTGTTACTCATAATATTCAAAGTCCAGAAGGTATACCATTACATAATGTTGAAGGCAATAAACTTGCTTACAATAATCGTTGTAAGGTCTTTTATCGCAGGTTATAATGATAAGTAGGGGCTCTATTGCATTCCCTAAATTTTAAGTTCCGATTTTTTTAGACCATAACGTTTTCGATCATAATTTTTATTAGTCATAATAATATTGTCAATAGTTATAAAATTAAACAAAACAAATTGCATGCTTGTCTACCTACCTGGGGATTCTTTTTTATTTGGCTTACTAATTTCCCCTCCATTTCTTATTTTTCATGTAGTTTATTAAGCCATTTCGTCCCGCCAACGAGTCGACGGAGCCCCGCTTCGCGGGGCTCCTATTTCCGCTCTGAGGGACACAAGGTAACTAACGAACCTACCTGAGGAAACAGATTTTTTATTGTTTGGTTTACTGATTTCCCGCCATTTCTTATTTTTCATGTAGCTTATTAAGCCATTTCGTCCCGCCAATGAGTCGACGGAGCCCCGCTTCGCGGGGCTCCTATTTCCGCTCTGAGGGATACAAGGTAACTAACGAACCTACCTGAAGAAACAGATTTCATTTTTCTTTATATGAAGGATGTTATTAAAAATGGCCCTTTGTTTGACATAATTATTGAAAGTCATAATATTTAATATTATAGCTCCTAAATATTTGAATATTAGAGGATATCATTTTCTGACTATCGAAATTCGAAATAGTAAGTTTATGGGAAACAAAGAGATGACATTAAAACGATATGATTAACGACCATTAGTCCGATAAAATATATGCCTTAAAATATTTCTGAATAATTATTGATATACCTTTGAATGTTATACTCATCCATTTTATAACTTTTGTGATTATAGCGTTTAATATTATAGATGTTTAAAATTAGAACTATGAAACGTTATACTTAACAAAAATTATGACTATTGATGTTTATGTCCATAAATTATATGGATATCAATTTCTGACTATCGAAATTCGAAACACTAAGGTTATGGGAAACAAAGGGATCCCTCCTCGGCCACACACGCAGGAGGTGTATGCTCCCCCAGGTGGGCGGGGGTTGGAGGCCTACTCGTGGCGTCTCATGCGTTTCTCGTTTGTTTTAAAAAGCAATGAAACAAAAGAAATGGTACTTTATTTGGTTCATGAAAGGTTCAGATTAGATTGCACGAATATGTACATTGTAATGTACATTTAGTCTCAGGAGGTTAAAACTGATGTAACTTCTACTTGCTGTAAATTAGTGACAAATTTTAAGAAAGCAAATCAATTACAAATTGGTACATAATTTCTTTATTAAATTTATTTAGTGTAATTAAAAATAAAAGCGTAAACTGTAGTAGATATACAGTGCCAAAAAGAAAAGAAAACTAACAAAATACCAAAGAAGATATCGAACGTGTTGTGTACTTCGCGGTAACTATATTATTGTTATTATACAATGTATATCATAACGTTAAGGTAATCTCGATAACATACATGTCGATATTTCATTTCGTCAATCATTTTATTTTGCCACAAAAACTTCTATGCATGCTCATCGGTTAATATTGTAGCTAACTGTACAACCTTCGCCTTTGTATTCTATTTTGGTATCAACATAACACATGGCAACCATAACATGTCGTGTGACATTTAGAATCGATATCCATATTACGGCGTAATTGCAGCTCATCTAATAAATCGGTCATCATTCGCATTAATATTTCATCAAAATGGGTGTAGCCATCATTGATATTGCTTGGTATCAACATGTAATAATGTGGGTTTTCTTGCGTAGAATTATAAGCAAAATAATGTAATCTGTAACTAGATTCAGAATATATAAAATATGAATGTTGTGTAAAATGAAATCACTTTAAATTGTAAGCAAAATCAATAAGATAAGTTGTTATTTTCTGTTTTGGAATAGTACTATTACAAAAGCAAATAATAGTAATCTCATTCTGAATCAATACTTTCAATAACACTCGACATCATCAGCTTTTGCTCGCAGTTTTGATAGGTACTTGATAGGCAATGTTGTACACTCACCTGCAATAATATGTTACACAACGAAAGCCGCAAAAATATCTGACACGATCTTATTTGTAGAGCCATAAGAGCGTGTCACATATTTTTGCGGCCTTTGAAGAGTAGCATATTATTATTGCAGGTAGGGAATGCAATCCCGCATGAGGAACTCAATCCCGGTATTCCGCGGGATTGTCATTTTCAGTCCCGTGGGATCCCGGTATTTGCGGGATCCCGCAAGTTAGTATACAATTTTACGAATTGGTACTAAATTTGAAGGTTGAAAACAAAAAGGAAACTAAAATTAGAAATAGTAACATTTAGTATTAAAAGAATGCGGTATAATGACGGTAATCAAGAATTTAAGAACGTGTGTAAAGGCTTAATTAACGCGATTTCGTAAGTCTTGTACCACTCGTGGCACACACAATGTTTTTCGTTACACCTGTGAGGAAAAAAGAGGGAAAACAATAAAAAATTTGCCTAATTTCGGACGTACCTACATAACAAAATTCCCTGGGCACAAATTTAAGATTTACGGACCGCGTCGCCTACGTAAAATAACCTTTTACGAGCAATAGGTCGAGTGATGAAATAAATAGACAAATTCGGGCAAAATGCTCTTCCGTGTCATTACCCCTTTCCTCCATAGACGCATTTAGGCTCCGTGAAGAATTTTCGCCAGTAGGCACGTGCCCGAGCCTGTGTTCCTTGTAGTAACACGTAAGAACCACGTCGCTCTTGGATCCCGCAAATCCCGCGGGATCCCGCTTAATTTACGAGCGGGATTAATCCCGCAAATTGCATGCGGGATCCCGGTATTTCGGGATCCTGGTATCCCGGTTGTTATACCTATTTCATACTATGAAACCTCTACGGCCGTAGAAGAAATAGTTAATTGTCATGTCACTCAATCTCAATGTCATTCGAATAAAATAACGTAAACATTACATATGTTATTATTAATATAGAATAATGAATACATAAAACTGGCGACGATGACGGAGGAATTAGAACGCTTTACGCGCCTGCGGGCATCGGTACGTGGTCAACTTACAAAATTAGACCAACAACTACAACAATTACACATTACATCGGACTTCGAAATATGTCAACGGCTTACAAGCCTTGAAAATTACGAGAAAAAGTTTGACAACATACAGAATGAAATAGAATCACGAACAGAAAATATAGAAACAGAAATCGAACAGCGCCACGCCACAGAGGAAAGTATTTTGCAATTAAAATTGAAGTTACACGGCTTACGCCCTACCCCCGCTGTCGATGCATCCTCAACTTACGTGTCGGTATCGCAGCACGCTCGGAGTCTTGAAGGTACGCGCGATAATACGCCCGCGGCTGTACACAGACCTAAGATTACATTTCAACCATACCATGATCGCGAAGATTTCACAAATTTCATACGAAGGTTGGAAACTTACATGAAACTAAATATATTTATTTATTTATTTTATTTATTCAGAACACATACAGTCATATAAGATACATATGTTAGAGGTGCGTAATACGCACATAAATCTTAATACTAAAAAGACCTGGAGGTTCATAAAATATACATGTAACTGAAAATTGGTATACAATAGGTACAAGCATAAGCCCAAGGTAGGATACATACAACAAGAAGCAAGGATAACTCATTAAGGGTCGGTTGCACCAAACTGTTCGTATCGTTAAAGAGTTCGCTAAATTTTTATGTATGGAAAGTTTCATAGTAAAGTGCCGGGGCGCGCCGGCTGACGTTGATCAGTCTGTCAAATGTGGTTGGTGCAACTGGCCCTAATACTTACAGCAAAAAGTCGGAATAATAATAATAATTACAGCGAGGGTCAAGAAAAGAAAATAGAATTCTGAAAATAGGAAGCGTAGTACAGAAAAATAGATAAAAATCAAGGAACAATAGCTATCAAAATAAAATCTCAGAGAGTAGGTAGTTACAGCAATAATATTTTTTCCTTTAACATGATTTTAAGTGTAGTAAGTGATTTGTGAAAGGGATCAATCCTGCCAAGATGTCTATTACAATAGTTGGGCACTCGTCTGAAAAACGTATGCTGCGCATATTTCTTGCGAGCAAAAGTAACGTGAAAAAGGGGCCTAGAACGTAAGGGGCGGTGCGGAACACTAAAAAGCACTTTTTGTAAAAGATTAGGGCATTGGATTGCATTTTTACAAATTTTGTAGAAAAACATAACATCCAAATACATCCTACGATTACTGAGGGAAGGGATATTGAAGTACTTCGCAGCCGTCGAGGTGTCATTGAAGTGAAAACCTGTCCTATAACTAAGAGATTTTATAAAAATGTTTTGAATCCGCTCCAGTCGATCAATATGTACCTGATACTGCGGTGACCATATAACACTACCGAACTCGAGGACGCTACGGACAAAACAAAAAAACAATAACTTATAAGTTCTAGGTCGCTTAAAAGGCTGCCCTACCCGAAGCAACATGCCCAAATTTTTATATGCCCGCTTACAAATGTTATCTATGTGGGTATTAAAATTTAATTGCGAGTCTAATGTAACTCCTAAATCTCTAATGAAGGAAACTCTTGAAATATTTGAATGGGATAATTTATAATTATATATTATAGGGTCTTGCTTACGATTGAAGCTGATAACAAAACATTTGTCGGGGTTAAGGAAAAGATTATTATTTGAACAATATTGGGAAAAACGATCTAGGTCTTCTTGCAATGCATGGCAATCCGCTTCCGAAGTAACAGGTTTGTATATTTTCGTGTCATCAGCATAAATTAGGTGATCAGAGTTTAGAAAACAATTAGCTATGTCGTTGACATACAAGACAAAAAGAAGCGGGCCAAGGTGTGACCCTTGTGGTACTCCGGATGGCACGGGAAGAAAACGCGATGTATATCCCTTCAATGCAACAGCCTGACTTCGGTTCGAAAGATATGATTTTACCCATCTCAAGAGATCGCCATGTATACCGAGCTTGAGAAGTTTAATTATTAAGTTATTATGATTTATTTTATCAAAACATTTCGAAAAGTCGGTATACACGGCGTCAACCTGGTAACCGGATGAGATCCTGTCGGTAATAAAATCAGTGAAAGTAAGTAAGTTAGTGTCCACACTCCTACCTTGACAAAAACCGTGCTGATTCAGAGATATATGATGGCAAATTACGGCCCTAATCTCGTTACAAACAATTTTTTCAAATATTTTTCCGAAAATATTTAGTTTGCTAATGGGTCTATAATTAGTCACTAATTGGGTATCGCCACTTTTATATATAGGTGTGATAAGGGCTTTCTTCCATAAATCAGGGAAATGACCACTTGACAGTGATTTTGTGAAAATTTTAGTAAGCGGAACGACTAATTCACGAGCGCACGATTTGATAAAGATAGGATGGATCAAATCAGAACCACTACCCTTTCTAATATCAACTTTTTGTAAATGTCTGAGTACACAATCTTCAGTAATAGTAATAGACCGCAAATCAACAAGAGTGTCATCATTTGGGACTGGCAAAGAACTGGTAGTAGTGGGTGGATCAGGAATAAAAACAGAGTTAAAATAGTCATTAAAATAGTTACTTATGGTGTCTCCATCCCTGGAAGTATTACCAAGATATGTCATTTGGTCCGGCATGCTATTGGTAGGAAATTTTGACTTAATAAAGGTCCAAAAGTATGACGGATTGCTACAAATTTTGTCCTCAGCAAAGGCGATGTAGTTATTGTAGCACTCAGACTCCATCTTATGTTCCCTTGCCCTTAAGAGAACAAATTCCGCTCTGTCCAGTGGATTACCGTACACTTTCCATCGCTTATGGACTGAAAGCTTTTGTTTACGAGTTTTAATAAGGACGCGGGAGAACCATGGAGGGTATCCATTGTTGACATTGATATATTTATGCGGGATATGTTTTATTATGAGGTTCCTAACGACATAATAAAAATATGCAACAGAATCCTCCACGTCAAGGTCATTTAAACACGACCAATCAGTCACTAATAATTCATTACGAATGAGATCAAAGTTTCCACGATGAAATACTGGCTTTGTAGATTGATTCGGTATTAACTGAGGCAAATAGGTTGTCAAATTTAGAGCTAAAGATATATCCAAAGCTATATGCTGAGGGTCTTCGGGAGTAAGCGGGGAGGTACAGGAGGTAACCATGCAGTCAGCATTGCTCAACACTAAGTCCAAAACCCGTCCATTAAGGTTATAACACGCATTGAACTGGTGTACACTGGTTAGTGCAATAAAATCAGAAAGCATGGACGAAAAGGCCATCTAGCTCGAGTTTGTTTACGATCTACACAAGCTAGCAAACAAATAGAACATGAACTCACGGAAGGAGACGACACGGATAGCTCACCTGAAACAGTCGATGACAACACACCCTGGGATATGAACTTGATACAATCCCGTAACACAGACAAGTTTATGATAAACGTGTCTCTCAACAACAAGGACACCGTCATGGAAGTAGATACAGGTGCGGCCCTGTCGTCCATGTCCTACAAAGATTTCCAGAAATTGAATACAGGGTGTAAGATATACAAAACTAAAACTACAATGAGGACATACACGAAAGAAGTTTTCGCACCATTGGGCGTAGCCTATGTCACATGCAAATACAAAAACAAAATATTTGATGGAAAACTCTACATTATGAAACAAGACTTAGATGCTATCTTTGGCCGAACATGGATACGCGCAATAAAGTTATTAGACATGGATAATGTTAACCAGGTCAATTTAGAAACACATCCAGACATCGAAAAACTTATCTCTGAATTTTCCAATGTATTTGATGGTACCCTAGGTTGTATACCTAACTACAAAGGTCGTTTCACCTTGAATGAAAATTCAACGCCAATCTTTGTCAAACCTAGACGCATTCCATACGCGCTAAAGGATAAGGTAGACGACGAAATAGATCGATTATGTAAACAAGGAGTCATTACAAAGATTGACAACTCAGAATGGGGGACACCTGTTGTACCGATTGTCAAACCTAACGGTAGCATACGCTTATGCGCAGATTATAAGGTCACCCTAAATAAATCCATTAAAGATGAACAGTATCCCATTCCTATCATAGAAGACATCTTGGTAGAGATGAATGGAGGAGAGTTATTCTGTACATTAGACCTTAGCCAAGCCTACTTACACATGATGATGGACGAAGAAAGTGCCATGATGCAGACCCTCAGCACACACAAGGGAACTTTTAAAGTAAACAGACTCATGTTCGGAGTCAAAGTAGCCCCAAATTTATGGCAAAAATTCATGGATCAACTCCTACAAGGAATTACCGGCGTCAAATGCTTTTTCGATGACATCATCATCCAAGGATCTTCAGAAAAACAACTGCTGGCTAGACTACGACAAGTACTACAAAAACTAAATGAAAACAACTTGAAACTAAACAAAGAGAAATGCCATTTTATGAAGGAGAGCATTGAGTATTTAGGGCATATTATTGATAAAAATGGTTTACACAAGAATAAAAACAAAGTAAAGGCTATTACAGATACTAAATCACCCAGCAACGTAAATGAATTAAGGACTTTTCTCGGCATGGCTAATTATTATAACAAATTCATACCGAACTTGGCTTCAATATCTACGCCTTTGAATAACCTGCTTAAGAAAAACGCACACTTCGTGTGGACACAGAAATGTGCTGAAAGCTTTAATAGCATCAAAAAAGAAATACTCAGCGACAGAGTGCTGACCCACTTCAATCCAGAACATCCTCTGGTTTTGGCTACAGACGCATCACCTACGGGACTTGGAGCTGTTCTATCGCACCGCTTACCGGATGGGTCTGATAGACCTATAGCATTCGCATCCCGATCATTAACAAGTAGCGAGAAAAAGTATAGCCAAATAGACAAGGAAGCTACATCGCTGTTTTGGGGTCTTAAAAAGTTTTTCCACTATTGCTACGGTCGCAAATTCATACTGGTGACTGATCACAAGCCCCTAACCACCATTTTTCACCCACACAAGACCTTGCCAGCAATGAGCACAATGAGGCTTTTCCACTACGCACATTTCCTATCCGGCTTCAATTACACAATCGAGTACCGGACTTCCAACGATAATAGCAATGCTGATTATCTGTCAAGATTTCCAGTAGATACAATATCTCCCAATATAATTGATGTACATACCGCATTTCAATTAAATCAAATGAACACCATTGCGATTGACCGTGTGAAAATCGCTGAAGAAACCTTACGAGATCCCGAATACAGCATCCTACTACAAGCATTGATGGCAGGTACGACTGTTCGCCGATATGGCTATAATGATAATGAACTTACCATTCAAGATGGGTGTATCTTAAAGGGAACGCGAGTCATGATACCAGTAGCGCTGAGAAAACGCGTATTGGATGAATTACATTCAGGACACCTCGGTATGGTGAGAATGAAATTACTAGCAAGAGGCTACGTCTACTGGAAAAATATGGACAAGGATTTAGAAGATGTGGTAAGAAACTGTCGTGAATGCCGGCTGCATCAAAACGAGCCTCCACCAGTTACACTACACCACTGGGAGCCACCGACCGGCCCGTGGCAGCGACTCCATATTGACTTCGCGGGACCTCTGAAAGGACAGTCCTTACTTATAGTTGTCGATGCTTTCACCAAATGGGTTGAAATCTTCCCCACCAAAACGACAACCAGTTCGTGGTGTATCAGAAAATTACATGAGATTTTTATTACGTTTGGGTTTCCCTTAACACTCGTTTCTGATAACGGACGTCAATTCATTTCAACAGAGTTCGAAGATTACCTTAAGAAAAAAGGAGTAGTACATAGAACGTCCGCACCGTACCATCCAGCTACTAACGGACAAGCTGAGAAATATGTACAGACCATTAAAAAGGCTTTAAATTGCATGGACACTGAACCAGGTAATCTGCACGACAAAATCCTAGCAGTAAAGGAACGTTTGTTAAGAACACCGAGCACTACCACCGGCAAGAGCCCATATGAACTTATGTTTAGCAGAACGATAAGAAATACGTTGCACGTGCAGTTCAAGATTAGGGGGGAAGATGTGGGGGCAAGACCCGAAAGGTCCGAAGAAAACCGCACCGTTCGGTCATTTACTGTCGGCCAGAGAGTTCAAGCAAGAGATTATGCTAACGGACGTAAAAAATGGCAATTCGGAACGGTAACTAAAACTCTAGGCCGGCTCCATTACGAGATTAGGATGGATTCTGGAGATATTTGGAAGAGGCACATAGACCAGATGTTGGGCACCGTAATACTAATTCAAGATGCAGAAGACCGATCCTAGAGATTTGCGACGGAGGTGTTATACCTATTTCATACTATGAAACCTCTACGGCCGTAGAAGAAATAGTTAATTGTCATGTCACTCAATCTCAATGTCATTCGAATAAAATAACGTAAACATTACATATGTTATTATTAATATAGAATAATGAATACATAAAACCGGTATTGCATTCCCTAATTGCAGGTGGCTGTACAGATGTAGTGCATAATTGTATTCGTTCGTATTTTCTCGGAAACGTTCGTATTTGTCATGCTACTTGAGTGAACCTCAGTACTTTTTGTACCGAGACTGACTGAAATAGCAAGACACGTTCGTACGTGTCCGTGAAAATACGATGGAAATATGCACTACAACAGTACATTGTAGATCTGTGGGTGGGTAGAATAACAGGCCTATTCGGATTTCGAGATAATCACAAGATCTTGAGACGATTTAGAGATCAACTAGATCTACATTAGATATCGACTAGATGTGACTTGGATATCTACTTAGAGGATATAACCAACGGAGACGCCATGTCTAAAATTTTCGGTACAAAATAGTCTGCCGTTTTTTGCGGGGGAGGGGCACATCAAATGTATATTAGGTACGTCATGTCAGATAAACGTCAGTCCATACATATGGTTGACATGTGGTTGACCATTGGCCGCCTATTTTCGACAGAGGGGAACGCCTGTTAATGGCGGCTCCAGAGGATATCTAATTCATAACTTGTCGAAATCGTTCAAGAGGACCTCCAGAATCGCGGAAACGTCAAATTTTACATATATATCTTACAAATATCTTTAAATTATCCGTATCGTAACTTGTTGAAGTCTAGTAGAAATCTAATTCATTTTCCGAATCGAGCTGTGACACACATATTATCAATATAGTCGTATAGCTACCTAGTCACTATCAACATAGTCCTTACCACCATGATATCACATCAATATTACCTATAATATATCTACAACATATATTATACAATAGGCATAGTAATTGGTCGTCATAATTGACCGAGCACACACAATATAGTGGAACGCTATTAGATTTTATTACCTAATTTTACAACCGAATGGTTTACCAAGTGCCTGAGATTGGTTTGTGTATAGGCATTAGTTAGATTTATATGCTTAGTTTCATCCCGCGGGTTTGCGTGGTTAGGAACTTGAAATGTAGGTATTTTAAGCAAGAAGTTAGAAATATTATAAAGAAGTAAAAATAGCCCTTCAAGTGGCGCCAGCGAAAACGCGAAAAGTAGTCAAGTGGCGCCACGGATTTGCGCAAAAGCAGTCACGTGGCGGGCCCCGATAGGTGGTCAGCGCAGATTAAGGGAATTTTACAAAATCGTCGATTTAAGCTTTTCTATGTTTGAAAGTATATTAAATCACATATCGTTATAATCAGCGTTAAATACGCTATTTGAATATAGCATATAAATTATAATAATATTTATACATTTGGCCAGGCCTAATCAAATTCCGGAAGAATGACACTTTTCCAGTTTCCTTGTTAAAAATGAATACCGCCATAAAACAAATTGATGATTGGAGGAGATTGCTATTTAATTATCAAATTAAAACTTTTATTTTTAAGATTGTATATTTAAAAGGGATCTAACATACAATTTATTTTACAAAATAACCTCTTAAAAATCAAGACTCAACTTGGACTAGGCGGTCGCTCCCGAACGAATGGTCCTAAGCAACAAATTTTATACCAAGTGTATTTGTGTTTCTTACGGTATGCTATCCTTGTCTAACTTGCTACCTAATTTTGGGCGCTAGAAGAGCGTAACTATAATTAAATGCGTTCAATTTCACCTCTAAATACGCCAACACCTCATTAATCACTCACTGGCCGACAGTTTACTGGTTTTCGCATCGACCCGTGAGTGGTGGGCCGCCAGTTTACTGCTTTTCGATCCGACCATTCACGGGTTGACCGCCACTTGAAAGGATAGGCACAGTTTAATCATGATTCATCGCTAGAAACGGTGATACAAATGTTATTGCAATTGTACAAAATGTCCCATTATGTACGAGCCCCGAAATGTCTTTTATTTATGAGCCGTAGGCAAATAAAAGTCAAGGGACCAAGTACATAATTCTGAAACCTTTATTATTATTTTTTAAATAAAAAACTACCCGGGGTACCTACAACAGTAACCTTACTGTTAGGGAACCTTCCCTTAATAGTAATTTTTGTTAATTTTTATAGCATTTAGTCTTCAATGTATAGAATGTAATATTTTTTATCAAACTCTACTATTTTTGAAGTGAAAACTTTTTGTGATGGGGAAAAAATGTTAAACTCGCGAAAGCGTAAGACGTCAGACGTAACGCTCTCTTTCTACCGCGCGGCGAAAATGTATGCCTGAGCCTGCTGTTTCGTTTAGGCGGCGGCGGTCATTGTGTTTTTCTTTTTGATTTAACTGCCATCTAGTGAGTTCCCCTCAAACTGGTATTAATATAACTCTAGTACTCACAGTGATGTGCTTAGGGGTTTCAAGTAATGCGACGAAATAACGCTAGATGGCGTTAACCTCAATTATACATAGTGCTGAAGACATTTTGCACTAGATGGCGCTGTTATTAATATTTTGAGTTACAATGTCGTTGAGTTTTCACTTCTGCCGGCACTCCCGGAGTGTAACCCGTTGTTTTTTTTAACTATGACAGACGGACACAGACAGGCAGACAAACATTGTCCAATTATAAAAATCAAGGTGTAACTAAGGATCTCTAATAGGCATATGGCATTATGCCATATATGCGTTTAATGATACACGTCCGCCATTTTACGATCTTTACCGTAATGTTCATAAAAATTTAATTATGAAAATAATCACGTACGCCCAATAGGCATTACATGTAACGCCAATGCGTTACATGTAATGCAACAATTTATGTACAATATATTATGCGTATTGTCATGCAACAAAAAGTACAATTTTGTTATGCGTTAATGAGGCGCATTAAAAAAGCACTTTTTCATACAATATTTTGTCTTAGCTGGTTAAGAAAAATATTGTTTTTAAGACATAATGTTTTTGACTATATTTTAAGGCAAATCTACGAACTTAGTAAATTAAAAGGGTGCCGACCGTCTAAGTGGCAATCTTAGGCGGATTGTGTTTTATAATATTTCATTTAGCATAATAAAGTTGTAGTCCCACTGATTCCCCAATTATTGATATAGTTTTACGAGTACATTACATACTTACTTTTATTAGAATTCATCACCTAAACGAAAAAAAAGTGGCCACTATTTTTCGTGGTATTGTTGAATTAACGTTCGCGAGATGTGGGATTTTCGGTACCGCTACATCTACCAGGATATTTAGTTAACACAGTACATTAAGCGTTTTTACAAAGCATACCGATGACGGCGGGAATCGAACCTGGACCGCGATCCCACAACTCCCCCCAAGCCACCTTGTTGACTCAATCAGGAACGGTTGAGGTTCTTTTTTTAGCGTTCCCAGTTGAACCCTAAAAGCTGTGAGGCCCAATTTGAGTTGATTTAATGACAGCAATGTTTAGACAGCTTGTTTAGACATTTATTGTAGGTATAATAATTGTTATATTATCGTTATTGATTACTTTATTAACTATTATTAACTTTAAATGCGTACTATGTAATTATGGTCCAACAGATTTTATATATGTAAAACTATATCAAGGTACATGCCACAATAATACATATACATAATTATAATAATTTTAAAATGCTAAGAAACTGTTCAATAATTGTAGACACATTAAATGTGGGTTTATTTTCAGTTTCAGGTACCTAGATACAAATATCAAAAAGAAAAATAAACTAACTTATCTATAAAATAAAACTAAAAACTAATACTAAATAAAATAAAATAAAATTAAAATACGTCTAACGTTAAAATACGTCAAATTAAATGGTAGGTATTGTTATTTTTATTTCATATTTTATATATATTTTTTCGTTTAGTAGTACCGCTGTATATATCTTGTATGTAAATAAATGATTTTTTAATTAGCTGTAAGAACACATGCGTCCTTTTTTAAAGAGTTGTGATTGAAGACCTCCCCCCCCCCCCCCTACATAATTTACGTTTAATTTTAGATTTAGAGTTTCAACGCATAGGTAATTTTCTCGGATACCTACCTAGACTGACTGAGTGACTGAACTGAGTCATAAAAACGATAACATACACTACGCGGTTAATTCCCGTTTTTCTTAATAATAATTAACTTAAATGCTGTTTCGATTTTTTAAGTGGATACAATGTATATCATTTACACATAACTAAATTCGCCAATGCGACTCTTCTTAATTTTATATTTGTTGGTCCAAACGCAATCAATATTTATTAAGTTCAATAGCTGTTTGTAGCAAAATGTTGTAGATAACAAATCTAACGTAATACAAATTTTGTTAAGCCAAAGGCATTTCTTAAATTTACATTACTTACCATAAATAATTAAACACCGGCTCCTATTTATCAATATTATCAAATGGATTACCTATTAGTTTTAACCTCAAAATGCCTAATCTTACTCAATAAGTTGCGTACAAAATCATTCACTCAAAAAATCGATTAGAACGCATTACCTAACCGTATTTAATCTTTCACCTATCTGCCATTTTGAGAAAAAAGTAACAAGTTACAAAAGTCGCATGCGCACTTACGCCCTTATTCTACTGAGAAACTTCAACGCGAAACGAAACCAAAATCAACTCGTGCGCACCGGGTGCTAAATCTGAGTAACCAGCGATATAATATTTAGAGTTCCGTCTGTATTTATGTTTTAAGAAATATTTTTGGACAGATGTTATAAATTTATTTCCTACGTAGTGCACATCCGCCTTGTCATAGCAACCATTAGCAATTTTACATAACCTGCATATTGTGTGAGGGGGCAGCTGGGAGGAGCCTCACTCAACAGGATGATGAAATTAAAGGCAGGAACCAGGACGATGATCGGTATTCATTGGTGGAATAATAAGATATTGGCAAAAATTTAATTTTTGGTACAAGCTTTTATTGCTGACTGTACTTTTCTTACGACAGACAACTAATACTCATCGAGACAATTCTAAAAACCCCTAACACAATTAGGTTGCGTTGTTTCATCACAGAGTTCCTATGGCCACCACCTGTCTCCATCATCAGATCAGTTCGACAGTACCGTATTATTGTATTGTCATCAGAACTACGTACAGCTGCCAATTTTCATGACACTACGATCCTTGGAAGATGGTTAAATTAGTTACCTTAGATTCCATTACATAGTTAGTAACATACAGGTCGACCTAATTAAAGCTTGTTAAAAAGGTATCTGTAACAATACAGGTCAAGTGTTAAACCTCTGACTAAATAACATTTCGTAGATTAATTCAACATTATTAAAACTTACAATTAATGTCCCTTTAGGATGTAGTAGGTAGTCTGGAGATACATTTGGTGACAATGGTGACTTGATGGTTGTTTACACTATACATTGCACTTTTTAAGTTCATAATGGATTTACTATTTAGATCACATCACAAAATAAAATAAAATTAAGAAAACTATGTAGGAAAATTATGTTTACTGATAGAAGTTTTGTATTGAACTGAGAAATCTGAGTCTGCGAAAGGGATTCCATGAAAGATTTTAATTTGAAAAGGGAATTTAGAATATTAAGTGCCAGAATAGTATGTAGGTTGATAGTGTAAGGGTAACATTCCATTTCTGACCGCAGCTGTTACTACTATTACGAACGCGTCGGTGTTATTGTCAATTTCCATAGTAAAATGAATGGTAGTGCTGCTGTCGTTGGAAATGGACTGTCACCTTAATATGCATCGTTACAATTGGAGTTAGTGCCTCAAACTGTTCTTCTAAGCGGGGCGTAAAGAGTGGTGAACGGGGGAAATGAGATGGAGCACGAAACTTTAACAATATCAGTAGTAGTAGTGTGGACAATCTATTTTGAGGTTCACTTACTAACTTGTACAAAAAAGTTGCATCTAAGAGCGTACGTTAGTCTTCTTGGTCGGTACCTATGGCTAAACTGCGTGAATAATTTTGTTTACGTAGTCAAAAACAGCTACCATCTTTATTTTCTTGCAAGTCCAATCGTGTAGAGAATTGATATGCGCAGTGATTCAAAAAGCAAAAAGTCGAAGTTGATAAAAACAGTCGCCATCATAAATTTGTGCATTCTAAACTGTATTGAAAAATTGTGAATTTTAAATACATACCGTAAAATGGGGTGAGTAGGTGCAAAACTGACATTCAAACCTCGATAACATTTTATTTTTACATTATGCAAACTGAATGGTGTATATAATAGGTGTTCCGGACGTTTGTATTTTAGTTTTTATTTTATTTTGGGTAGTTCCATTTCATAACTTTGACGATAAACAGGAAATCCCACATCACCCCGTAATCCCTCGTATTTGGGGTGAGTTGGGTTTTCATACAAAGGTGATTTTGGAAGATTGTTGGATCGATTTTTTTTATTATGAGTAGGTATTACTATAGCTCCATTTTAAATTGGAATACATTATTTTTGTAGCAGTAGCCTTAAAATTCCATCTCTCCCCCTTTCAACCCTTCTCTCCCCATTAATAACCCAACTCTCCCCGCGATCCCTACTCACCCCATTTTACGGTACGATCTTGTCGAATATTGGTTGGCTTCACCATAATGGCCATATTCGCCAAAAAGTTCTAAACCAATGAACCTGCTATCCAAATTTCACAACAATCGGTTGAAAAATGCGACATGTAGACGAGGAGATTCGAACTTAGGAAATAATGATTAAAACGGAGACCTTCGCTTTCGCTCAAACAATAAATAACCTACGGAACCCTATATCCGTAATTCCGTACGTAGCTTTTTTAATTTCCCGCTCTTGGGCTGTACCGCGGCTGTAAACATTCGTCACGTCAGTGCATCGTCATAATTTGATCGTAAATGCAAGTCGCCATTTTAAGACTCGAAGAATTAGGAAACTAGAAGCGACTCATTCCGATAGAGCAGGGATCGGATACCGGTATTTTTTGTATGGGTATTTTTTCTTTCTTTGCTAATTATTTAATTTCTAACTGGGAAATCTAGTTATACGAAGTCGTTACCTAAAAACACAACTGAGCCCTACATTTTGAGTATAAAGTAATCCAAAAAATATGTTTATTTCTAAGTTTTTGCAAAAAACCGGTTCCGATCCCTGCGATAGAGTCCGTCTAAGCAAGGATCTATGAAGTGTATAAGATAAATAAAGTCTAAGAATAAAACGTGTCTCCGAAAATCAAGAAAAATTTTAGCTCGAGAAGATGGCGCTATACCTTTGGCATGCCTTTGGCATAAACTCGCGTTGATGGCGACACCGTTTGACATTTTATCAATTCTAACACATATCAATGAAAGAACAAGGATCAAAGTCAAATGGTGTTCTACGTTTACAAGATTAAAAGTAGAAACATTTGACTTAGATCCTTAATATACTGTCGTAAGATGGCAGTAAATTTACCGTGACTACAAAATTTACTATGAAAATAAGCCAATATACTCTATACCTACTCAATTCTCTTTGGTCTAAGCTAACTATGCCACGATTGAATGGAACAAAGGGAGATCGTGTCATTATAAAAGTCAAATAGTTGAAAAATATGACATTATTGATGACATTGCAACACTTTGTCAGTGCAAATGCTATGCAGAGTTGGTTTGGTCCAACTTTATGAGATTTATTTTACATTTAGCACATTCTAAAAGCTATAGAAACTAGAAGCGACTTTTATCTCAATAGTTATTAAGAATTTTAAGATATTTACAACCTTAATTTTAAATACTTATAGTTATTAGGATTACTGTAAAGGTCGGAGTTTGCTCTTGTAATTATTAGCGCCACTTCCACCAATACACCAACCCGGGGTTAACCGGTTAAACCGTTAAAACAGTGTCAAATTGTACTGGTAACCACGGTAACTAACGGTTTAACCGGTTAACCCCGGTTTAGTGGGATGGTGCAAGCGGCCCTAAGTAGTCTAGTTTCGTGTTTTTATGGAATTTACCCTTGTTTGAACGTGTAAAAATTCAATATAAAAACTGTAATTTTGTGTTAGCTTCCCTCCTTAGCAAGTAATCTTCGGAGCATGCTTGACACTTCCAGTAGGCTGTTAATACTCAGATCTCTCGATCGCTCGCAGGGCGTCGGCCGCATATAACCTTCAGTTGCTATTGGCCATGAGTTAAATAAAATAAGGCGAAATCGACTGACCGATCTTATATTTTTACTGACTTTATAGGCCCACTTGCAGCATTCACTAACCCGGGGTTAACCGGTTAACCGGTTAAACCTGGAGTTACCATGGTTACCAAAAGAATTTGACATTATGTTAAAAGTTTAACTGCTTAACCCCGGGTTAGTAGGATGGCGCGCTTAGAATTATATTTTATTTCTTTTCATCCTAATATATTGTCATCATTTCAATAGTGTTTAGTATAATTCCAACTTTGACACCTCTAGTATTGCAATGTATATCTATGTATTGACTGGATTTGTGTATCTTTTTATTTTTTTGTTGTCTCTTCCATTAATTTAGTTTTTTTTTGTAAATGTCTCTTCCAGTGAAACTGTTTTTGGCCGCGGTCGCTGTCCGGGCGTCGGCCGCGCTTAACCTTCAGCCGCTATTGGCCGCAAGGTCTCTTGGCTTGGGATTGCCTCTTCCTGGAATCTCGTGTTAATTAGACTTGGAAGGGCAAAATTATATCTACATGAAAGAGGTTTTTTTAAAGGGCACGTTAGTAGAAAACGAGTGGAGTTCGATTGAGGTTTATACCTATGTATGGTGAAGACACTTGAAACTCTGCAAGACTTAGAGCTGTTTCCCACTGACGTCCAGTTTTTTGCGGGTACGGTTTTTGCAGGATCCCGTTTTAGTAGTATAGGTAAGCTAATGTAGTAACTTTCACGCGAGGATGCTGGTTGCGGGATCCTGCATGCATACTACTTACTTTACAGAAAACTGGATCCTGCAAAAAACTGTACCCGCAAAAAACTGGACGTCATTCAGTGTGAACTAGCTCTCACAAGTTTCCTACTGATTTTAAAGTGTAAAACTCAAATTTTACTTTTATGAACATAAATAAATGCAATAAATAAATACAATATTTCTTCGATCGCAAGACTAGCGCCAAAATAGTTAGAAATAATAAATTGAAAAGTGGAAAAATTACTGTCTTGGGTGAGACTTGAACTCACGGCCTCTGGATCGATACTCCAGCGCTCTGCCATCTGAGCCACCAAGACCTCATCCATAGTCAGCAAATAATAAATAATAATTCTAAGCTTAATAGCATCCTTCGCAAACGTTTCTGCTTGTTAAAAATTAAAATTAGTATGGGTAGCTAGTAATTATTAAGAAAATAACCAAAAACCAGTACATTTTAATATGTATTCTTGGAAAGTTGTTAAATACGAAGACCCTTTTTTGAGCATTTGTTGATTATAAAATACATTATTTTTATCCTGGGTCTGTTGTGATTGACTCTAACTACATTCATTACTTCTGTTCAACAAAAAGTAGTTATATCTTAGCAAACGTTGTGCTTTGTTAGCGAACAGTTTTCAATTGTGACTCAAAATGTTCGCATGTCATGCTAAATATTCGGTCGCCGAATATTCGGCGCTTCGGCCGAGAGAGGGGCCGAATATTCGGTATTCGGCCAAATCCACTATTCGGGGCATCTCTATGAATTACACGTGGTACCTCATTGGCAGGGAAGCCAAAACGTAGGACTTGTAAATGCTCACACGTCTGCCCATCTGTCTGTCCGTCCGCACAATTTCCGAGAATTTTACTGACGCGTACAATTTGGCAACATCTCTAACGATGTGATGCTAGCCTAAATATTTTAAACTAGTTCACGTATTTTAGCAATTAAATAATATTACATAGCTGTCGTAAGTTTTAACGTATTAACCTTGAAATCTGTAATAACATTAAATATTTTTCCTTTCTTTGATTGCTAGCCAAACTAGCAAGTTATCTAAAATGTAGTAAAATATTTTTATACACTTTGCGGATATTTACTGTTTGGACCGAAGGTTAACTGGTAGAGGGTGCCTTTTGGCATTAATTTCGCCTACTGTACTATCTACTTTTAATGTGCAAAAAAATTTTAAATAAAAAATAAATGTAGATAGGCATATGTCATTTTTTACACAGTTTACGAACGCAATTATTACAATAGTTATTCTACGCCTACCTGCATTTTTTTTTAATATTTTTTATTTTAAATAATAAAAATATAATCACTTAATGGACTAAAGTGAAATCTGTCAACCCTCCTTTATTAAAATCAGCTCATTCGTTTCAGAGCTATGATAAAAACATACGACACAAACTCACTATGTAAGTAAAGCCAGCAGCAAAAGTGCATACCCACTTTATTCATTAATTTAATTCACAAAGTATGTATGCACTTTTGCCGCTGTATGTACATAGACTTCTAAAAACGACACCCTTTCTTTTAGCTTCGTCGTAGTCGGGTAAACTCATACTATTTTTAACCACCAATTTGCAACACACTCAGTCACAAGTCATCCCAACTCTCACGAATCATTAGCAATATACATATCACATATACATATACAGATACTACTAATGACTACACAGAACCAGCTCATCTTTCCTTTGAGGAAAATTTACTACGAAACTTTGGGAGAATTATTGTAATAATATAGTCATGATAATAATATAATAATAGTCATTTGTGAAGTGGGGAGGCGTGGAGAGGAAAAGTTTTTGGTCTATTTAGAATAGGTAATGGTTGTTTCTTTCGCATCAGCAAATTTTTCCAATGATTTTTTTTTAGCCTACTTTGGTGTCCCACTGCTGGGCAAAGGCCTCTCCTCGTTTTCTCCACTAGATCCTTTACCGGGATTCGAACCCGACACCTGGCTACTTCGTAGGCAGGGTCACTACCAACAAGGCTAGGATACCGTTCAACATTTTTTTTTTCCTTTATGATACCTGTCAATCCTTCTAGAACCCAGGCAATATTATGTATACCTATCTGCAACTCTGTAGGTACCCCTTTGTGATGTTAGGTACATAATACATATTTTAATACTTACCTCTTTCAAATTATTTAACCAAAAAATTCACACCACAAAAAACTTCGCCTCGTGTCTCAAGTTTTGAATAAGTATACTTATTCGTCAAAATGGTTTTAGCACGTGCGTCATATGTATAAATAAAGCGTATAATTCCCTTTCTGTTAATTTTCGTCGTTGCCAACGAGGCGGCCTTGGGCAGGTATTTTTAATGGACCACCGGTAAGATTATTAATAATAGCGTTTTCTACTTGGAAACTCATCATTTGTATTAAACGGAAATTTGGGTGCTACTCACTCATAACAGTTTTGAATGATTCACGGTTAGTTTCTTTTGTGTTGTTTGTTGTTTTGTGTTGTGTTTTGCGAACGAATGAGGGTAGACCGAGCGCGGTCTATACAACTTTAACACCCACCCGCTATCATAAGTTACCCGTGAACAAGATGCATGTAACTGCGTCGAAATATCGGGAGCTCGAAAACAATACAATAGGTAATCACGGTTCATATCCCGGTCGATATAAGTCTAGTACTACTCAGTCATGCTAGCAGTTAGGTGGTTAGATCAAGGGTCACAGAAGGCAGGTGGCGGTAATCTTGTATACTGCACGTATGATCCGTTCTCTACGGCCCTGACCACCCACTGGCAACACGATAATTACATGATTATTTTTTCGATTCATTGTTTATATTTTTTCTTTAAACTAGCGTAGGTACCTGGCAATGGAGGTCCGCGTGGTTTATAATATAGCTGACAGAGCCACTATATTTATTAGGTAACTAAATAGATACGTAAAATACATAATCAATATATATAATTGCGTCTAATTGTCTGCTTACTCCAAGAACATAATTAACATCATATGATCGGACATAGCAACGCAATTTCCCTAGCTCTATTTCGTTGGCAGGCGGTGTGACCTTGAGGTGGAGTAATTATTTCTAATAGGCGTCACCTTCACCTTAGAGATGAACGTTCAAGGCCATTGCTGTGCGAAAAGCCAGAGAAACAGCGGGTTTATAAGCGAAAGCGAGTTGTAAAATATCTGTTCAACGATCATTTATTTTCTGCTGGCGCAGAGATAGCTTACCTTGGCTTGTTATAATGGCAATAATTGGTTATTAATTTGATGTACATATTACGGATTTAAAACATTTATAAAATAATCATCAGCTCGCCATGTCTAATACCATTAATATCGACTAGTGGCTCCGTGAGCAGACCCCGCGATAAGCTTAAAAAAATAAAAATACTTCGTTCATTCATTTTCATTATCACATCGAAATCACAATAGTCTTAATTGCCATAGACCCTACTGGCGCTTAAGTCCTTTATGTCTAATTTCGCCTTTTTGAAATATTTCCTAAAAACAAAACGACAGAAAAAAATGTTTAACTGCTGAAACTGGTCACAAAATTTCACTAGAATTGGTTCAAAATTGCGACCTGATTGACGCGGCGATGATGCGACTGATTGTAGAGGAGAACATCCGGACATACGAAAAAATCTGAGTTAAAACAGAGACCTTCGCTAACCCTTGGGCCAAAAAGTTTAACTTAGTATGAATTCAATACTTTTCCGCCTTATTTAGTAAACTTCAACGATTTCAAATCCGCTACCCGCCCCGCTACTCTCCTAGCCCCATCTATTCTTAGACCGCGCGAAATCAACTGCTGACAAATTACACTGAAAATTTCTTAGAAAAACGTCCTCTTTGATGTAATTCCTGATATTTTCATCAATCAACTGTACAGTTGGTGTCAATGACATTTTGTGTCATTTACAACAAAAGACACCCTATTCTCAGTAATTAGGACCTTATTGACTGCAAAAAAGCAATATTAAATCGCAGTTATAGTCAATCGGCAAAGCGGTGTCCCTTTTGCGTGAAACCGTCACATTTTGAGAATAATGTACCGGTGCATTAAATAAACTTCAAAAGTGTTTACAGTTTATAAAATACTTAAGAATGTCACATGAATCAACGAGAGTTTTGTTGTTAATGTGTAAGTAAAATGACATTATATTTTACTGCGAATACAACAAATCATTCACATATTTTTCGTGTGTTAAGTTAAAAATAAAAATATTTTTATAAAACATGTATAATTTTTATATAAACTTACAACTATAACTTACAAATAAAAATTAAAACTATAAATTTAAAAAAACAAACCGCTCCCTGCCGTTCCCGGTGCAAAGGTGCCCATGATGCTCGCAGCATTTCCACGCTGGATCACCACGGACAGCCTTTGCACAAGGAACGACTCGGAGCGGGGGCCCTCCCCTTTCTGTCTGAGTCGACGTCCCAAATCGCGAGTGAAGCGTTTCGCGTCGGCTGACCAGCAACCCGCCGTTTCTACAGAGAAAGGGATGACTATATAGCCAGGGGAGAGAGGGGCATATTTTTGACGCTTTAGATCCGCTTGAGTTTCGGCTGCCGCTCCGGCCACGCGCGAGGTACGGCTGATGTGGGAGGCGGCGAAGGTACTGACGCACGTAGCGTCCCATACCAAACACCGTCCCCTTTCCCATGGTAACAAAGTCAGACCATCAGGCCGTTTACCGTCGGTACGACTGAGGCCTGGAGGTTCAAGCACTGATGGGACACCCGCCGACCTAAGGGCTCGCTGGATTGTATCATTTAGGGCATGGTCGTGCGGATGCCTACCTGCACATCGGCGACAACTCAGTGCGTGGTGACCGTCAGCACCCACCATGGAACCGCAGATGCATAAATGTGGTTGGCAAACATCGCAGCCCAGGCGGAGAGCAACGGCCACGCGCAACGAGCTGCCGTCGAGTAAGGTGCCCAATTGGTGCGAAGGCAACGCGTGCAGCCATGCCCCTGATTCTGGTTGTGACACTGCCAGAAGCCTCGCACGGTCTACTCCCACTGCACTCGCAATGAGGTTATCAATCGTGGCTTTAGAGCGGGTGTCGTCCCACGCACGCTGTATTTTGGGGTTCTCTGGCACAGTCGCTCTCTGATTGGTGCACATCCAAGCCTTAAGGGCGTCCGCCACATAAGGAATGCACACCCTGTCGCCATTTTTAGGTAAAATATGAGCAACAAGGTCTGCCACCCCATGGGCGGACGCCAAAAAGGCCGGCAGGCACACATCCTGAATACAACGCACACCAAGGCCACCGTGACGGACTGGAAGGGCTGCTTGTGTCCACTGGTTTTCGTTCATCGAAATGTTTACTATGCATTCTATTGTTAACTTTATAGCGGCATCGAAGCCGTCGGGAAATAACCATACAGGGGCCGTACGCAGAAGATAAGTTACCTTAGGCGCGGCAAAACATTTGTGCAAGAGAAACAAAGCTACATGCGGATTGATGTCCTTGAGGCGTTCGCCGGCAAGCAGGAGGAGCTCTTTGCGTTTTAGCATAGCCTCAGGAACTGCGGATTGAAATATAGGGGATCCGAGTAAGTTGAAGGAGTTGGAGCTAAGTTCCTTAAGCCCAGGTAATATCGATGAGAAGGAGGGGAGGAAAGAAGATGACTCCGACCCGCAAGCGAAAAACTCGCATTTGGACGCATTTACTTCTAGACCCAAATCCTTAAGACGCGAAAGCAAAATAAGCAAGTCTCGCTTTACCTCTTCTGGTTTTCCTCCAATGGTCCCATCATCTAGGTACCAGATATTGAGTGGGGACTTAAGTTCAGCGATTGCTTTCTGAATTGAGAGGCTAAAAGTGAGGGGGCCCAACGGATCTCCTTGTTGAGCACCCACTTGAGACATAATGCGACTGGAACCATAGAACAGGTTGGACGGTAGGTGATAAACCTGGTAGAGGAAGGGGTAGAGAATTGGAATATACTCCCTTACCTCGTTTAATAAAGCGTCCCTTTCAACAGAGTTAAAGGCGTTTTTTAGGTCCAGTTTGACTATCACGCTACCTGCATTTTCTGGATCTAATGCAAAACTACGCACTGCATGTATCGCCGCTTCGCAACCCAAAGGTGTCCCGAAAGTCCCGAAACCCACCTGAAGTGGCTGAAGGTAGGAAGCCATCTGCTCTCTTACCGCGCGGCACCCAAGCTTAGCGACGAGTCGACGAAAAGTACTCCCTACTGCTATTGGGCGCACCCCTCCTTCCTTCTTCCTTAACGCGCAAAGAGTTGCCCCATACAAATAGGGACAAACTTCATCATGTAACTTTCCGCTAAGTAAAAAATTACAAAGTTTAGTTAAGGACTCCATCAGACGTACCCCACCGTCTCCAGCCGAGCCAGATGTCAGCTCCTTCAAGAGGTCTGGCCGAATGCCATCCAACCCTGCCGCTGATCCACTGTGAAAGGAGTTTATAGCCCAAGCCACATCCTCTACTTTAACTGACAGGGTTGGACAGTTCAGGTCTGGCTCCACAGGGAAACAGAGAGGACGAGATGGAGTCGGATGTTTCGATTGCAGTGCTGTAAGAGTGTCAGGTCCTTGAGGGGCGATTGTGTCCTCGCTCATAAGTATACGGACAGCTCCTCTCAAATCGCCCTCATGGACCTTGGCTTCAATCAATTTAGTTAGTGACAGCGACCGGCGAGCTGCCGTACATTCAGCGGACGCTAAGTAAGAGTATATTATTTGCATGACTAAATTATAATTCAATAATTATGTACTATTTTTGCTATTTGCATGTATAAATTTGCCAGCGCTTTGGTGCGAACTGTAATGCTGTGTAAATATATTGTAATAAATAAATTAAATTAAATTTAGTTCCATTACTTACGTACTTACTTACTCCGTTGGCTCAGCGACCCAAAATGAGACTTGGCCTCCGACCTCCGACACAAGACAGCGCCACTTTTCTCGGTCCTGTGCGACCTCTCGCCAATTGCTGACTCGAAGTTCGCGCAGGTCCGCCTCCACCATGTCGCACCAGCGATATCTGGGGCGTCCGATAGGACGTCTTCCTGCTGGACGGCCCAGGTATGCTCTTTTCACGTTCCGATCTTCATCCATTCTCTCAAGGTGGCCCAACCACCGGAGTCTGTGAGCTTTAGTCTCTCCCATGATGTTAGGTTCAGCCACTAGGTTTTCGATTTCACGGTTCGTAAGGACTGACCAGCTTCCGTCCGGTCTTTTTTTTGGGCCCAGTATCTTACGGAGGATCTTCCTCTCGGCCACTAGCAGCATGTTTTCTTCCTTGAGTGTCAGTGTCCACGCTTCGCATCCGTAGGTTAGGATTGGGCGAATCACGGTCTTATAGATTCGGATTTTGGCGCGTCTACTTAGGAGCTTGGACACTAACACCTTATGAAGGGCTGCACTGCATCGCAAGGTATTCTGGATCCTGATATTGATATCCTCGTCACGATTGTTGGTGTAACGGTGCAGCCTAAGTATTTAAATTTTGACACTCCTTTGTACTTTATATCTCCTACATTTAGATTTTGGGGTGGAGCGCGGGTAATTTTATAGCGTCGCATGTGGAGATACTCGGTCTTTTCGTGTGAAATACTCAGGCCGACCTTTTTAGCTTCTGTTGCCAGAACACTGACGCTTTGCCGCACTTCGTCTACAGATGCTCCAAGCAGGGCTAGATCATCCGCGTAGCAGATCACCTTATGACTCCCATTTAGCTCTATTCCCCCTTCCTGTGACAGAACTTTTTGTAGGATGTACTCCAGAACCAACTTAAAGAGCATGGGTGACAATGCATCGCCCTGTTTCAGCTCCGTAATCACCGCGAATTCATCCGTCAGTTCTCCGTCGACTTTTTGCTCTCCTTCGTGGCGACTTCAATCATGTTTACCAGTTTTTTGGGAATTCTGAAGTATTTTAAGATTTTAAAAAGACTGTTCCGGTCAATACTGTCATACGCTTTGGAAAAATCCACGAACACCGAGTGAATACTCTGGGCATACTCCCACCTTTTCTCCATCAACTGTTTTAGAAGAAAAATTTGGTCAACAGTGCTACGATTTTGTCGGAAGCCGCATTGGTAGTCTCCTACGATTTTTTCCGCGTACGGTTCCAATCTTCTGAGTAGCACGTATGACAATACTTTGTATGCAGTCGGCAGCTAAGCAATTCCGCGGTAGTTCGTGCACTTCCTCTTAGACCCTTTTTTATGGACGGGGCATAAGACTCCTATATTCCATTGCCCTGGTTGCTGTTCACCGTCCCAGATTTCACGCAGGAGTACATACAATTGGCTCTGTACCGCGCTTCCACCATATTTCCATACTTCTGATGGAAGGCCATCCACCCCAGGAGCCTTATTGTTTTTTAACGACATCACTGCCGTACGAATCTCTTCAAATGTAGGAGGTTCTACTTCTTCCTCGTTGCCGCTGGACACGCATGTTATTGATTCACCTAGCGAAGGGCAGTTAAGGAGCTGTTGAAAGTAATTATGCCACATTGTCCTGATCTCCGCGCTATCAGTTACTAGCCTGCCAGTTTCATCCTCCAGCACTTGGGCAGTGGGCTGGTATCCTTTTTTAAAAGATCGTACCTCCTGATAGAAGTTCCTGGAGGAGTTAGTCCTTATGAGCATGTCCATTTCTTGCACCAGTATGTTTAGGTGTTGGCGCTTCGCATTCTTTATAGCAGTTCTAGCTCTGGTTTTGGTTTCCATATATTTAGGGTCCCAGCGAGAATCTTGTTCTGCTAGTACTTTGTATCTCCTTCTTTCATTGACTAAACGTTCACACTCTTCGTTCAACCACTTCTTCCTTTTCTTCTCTTTCTTCCGCCCAATTACCCTAAATGCCACTCCCTTTACACTATCTCTGATACTTTCCCAGTGCTCGTCTATGTTGTCACCTAGTGGTAGACCTTGAAATTTATTTCTTAGTTCTAATTTAAATTTTTCTGCAGTTACTTTATCTTTAAGGTTGTCTGTGTTAATTTGAGGTTTGCTATAGTGTTTACATTTGCTACCTACTTTTATTTTTGCCTTCATCTTTACGCCCAGCAAATAACGATCGCTATCACAGTCGGCCCCTCTATACGTTCGGACATTCTGAATTGAACTTTTATGGCGGTCATCAATAAGGACATGATCGATCTGATTAATTGTTACACCATCCGGAGACTTCCAAGACCTTTGAAGATATCCTTATGTGGGTACATAGTACTTTTAATCACCATAGCTTTAGACCCAGCAAAGCTGATGAGATTTAGTTCCATTGCTTTATTAATATACCTACATTTTATTATATACCTACACACACATATATATTATGTCTCTGCTAACCCCTACGGGAAATACGCATGATACGACTAAACATTTTGGTAACTCAATGAAATCAATTCAAAACTAATTACAATTAGTTCTAAACAAAACACAAATATTTTGACTTTCACCTACTATGGGTATACAATGATACAGAGGGTTAAAATGTACAAGACTGTTCTACCATTATATATATATATAAATTTTTGCGTGTATATTTTACGAACCTTTTTGGCTCAGCGCTGTCTATTGGTTCTAAAATATGTACAGGGCGGGAATATATTACTTACCTAACTACTTACTGCAGTGGTGTGACGACCCGAAGTGGAGCTTAGCCTCCGATACCAAAGATCGCCATGCTTCTCTGTCGAAAGGCGTTTCTAGAAGTCCACGGCGCTGAGTTCGCTTAGGTCTTCGTCTCTCTAAATTTTCTGTCTTGGGTACTTACAGCTCTAAATTAGAAATGTCTAAACCTCAAAAGCACCCACGAGATGGTCTGATGTTGTGAAGAGGATGGTTGGCGGCAACATGCAGTGCGTGACCCATATGGCCTATGATCGCACACTGTGGAGACGTAGCATACATGGTCGCGATCCTCACCAACGAGGGACCGAGGAAGAAGAAGAAACCTCAAAATATCCGCAATCTGGCTGGAGTCACCTTAGAGTGCAATGACATTAGAAGTTCACTCGATCATCCCTGACCTTGTTTCTTCAAAACAACTAATCTTTTTAGAACTAGTCAATAACACAGTAAAACAATGTACATACAGTATTTTAACTATCTGACACATCATTTTTTGTCTATTCCATGTCGGTGTCATGACTACAGCTCACTAATTATGGTCATGACAAAAATATAACAATCAATGACGATGGTCAAAATATAAGCTTAAAGGTGACGTTCGGATATCAACTGTAGCTACATTACTATTACTGCAATAGGGGCCCCTGTCTCTGTCAGTTGCTTTGACAAAATGAATAATGGAATGAACGTCATAATCACGGCAGTAATGCCTAATGCGGCGGCGAACGTCACTCATTTTGTAAAGGAAATTGATAGATATAGCGTTGACATGACGCAACAGTAATGCAACTGAAGTTGACATCTGAACGTCACTTTTACGAAAACATTGGTATGGTGGTTTGTGTCGCAACTTTCTCGTCTTCTGTCCAATGCGTAAGTAACCGACCTCATGACCGCGTGAATGCATGCTCGTATGAGACCTGAAACATACAATAAGATGCATTAGTGTGAAGTCAAAATACTGTAATACTACTCCGCATGTGCGACGTCATGTTTCTATCACGTTTAATATTAGCAGCGCGAATTTGTTTGTTTTCTTGTGCATGCACATGTAAACTTTGAAAGTACGTGGCGAGATGTAATGGATGGTCTGATTTTGAGCCGCCCTTGATGTGTCCTTATTGTCGTATTCCATCTACTTCAACGAATAACAATAACGATGCATCTACTACCTAACTATGCACATACGAGTATGTATATGTATTTGACTAGAGCTCAAAAACTATTCCACGCGTATTCGCAAGCGACTCAACTGTTGTACAGTCATCTGCAATAATATGTTACACAACGAATTATTGCAGGTGACTGTACTGCGCGCAGTTTGACAGACATACATGTTACATACCTACTTATATTCACGCATATTGCCTGCAGTGGAGCCTACACCTCTATGCACAGACCACGGATTTCCACTTGCTACGATCCTTTGGATAAGTATGATAAAATCATTACCTACATGCCCACAAGCTGTTAACTATTGTCCACAGGAGAAAAAACGTGTGTTCGTCAGAATCCATATAAAAGGAGTACCTTTCATGTGGATAAGGGTAAAATAAGAAAATTAACCTTCATAGCCCTTAACTCTTGGGTGTCCACAGGACTTGAACACAGTTTTGTGTTTGACCCACTAATCAATCTAGTCAAGTAATTATGTAATCAAAAATGTGAATTTACTAATTAATCTGAAAACAGGCATGTTTGGCCGTAGCCCTATGAAGACGGGCAACGACCGACGGACAGACGGATCGATCACTAATGCAAATAAATACGTGCGATTATGACTTGTAGCCGTTTTTCTTATGTTTTATTGTAAGTAGGTACCTACCTATTGTTAATTATTACCCATTTTCTTGTCTTGAATAGAGGAATAAAGGTACATCAGGTAGAACATAAATATAGTACAAGGGCGAACTTATCCCTAAGAGTAAGTATCAACAGTCACTACACCCAACTACACTTATAAAACAAAGTCCCCCGCCGCATCTGTCTGTCTGTGTTTGTATGTTTGTTCGCGATAAACTTAAAAAAACTACTGAACGGAATTTCATGCGGGTTTCACCTATCAATAGAGTAATCACTCTGAAGAATCCTTCAGGAAGTTTAGGTGTATAATTTGTTAACCCGTGCGAAGCTTATTTATTTTCTGCTAAGTTGAAATAAATAAACGCTACATAAGTACGTATTATATCCGACCGAGCATAACATTATATCTCCAAATTAGTATTCCAAATCTGGGTTACATCAAGAAATAGCTACACATACGAGTACGAGCATCAGTGCAGGTTCGAAATCACATGCATCTGACCCGCTTACTCCAAAACTGCATAAGTTAATAGCATACACGTGTATGTAGGACTTTTTGGAACTGATTAAGTTTAAAGTAAACCATTGGCTAAGCAAATAAATAAAGTTAGGCGTCAGTGCGCTTGATCTGAAATAGGTACATATGCGTTAAAATCGGATTTAGGTGTTCAGTTTCTATCGACAATATTTCTTACACTTATATCGATCGTACGTAATAGCTTCGTCCTGAATTCGCCAATGACGGATTTCGAAATCTTTAGTACGTTAGTGTTTCTTAGGGATGCCTCACGTTAGGTCCGGGTCCGGGACGAGGCGTCCGACTCTTCGTTTTCTATAGAAAGCATCACGTGGTCACCGACCATCCGTCATATAAAACGAAATATTGTAATGTAAGGAAATAGTCACGCATTTAATTATTATTACTACGTATAGAACCGGCACACCGAACCAATATTTTGCGCCATGTGTTGATGTTGTTTTGACAACAAACCATAAAAGCGGAGCGTGGGTCTCGCGACCTACACGCGTAAGCGCCATGAATTTTACAGCATTTACGACGTTATGGTCGCGTGGTACAGGTTGTGAGTCTCGCGACCTAAACGCGTAAGCGCCATGAATTTTACAGCATTTACGACGTTATGGTCGCGTGGTACAGGTTGTGAGTCTCGCGACCTAAACGCGTAAGCGCCATGAATTTTACAGCGTTTACGACGTTTTGGTCGCGTGGTACAGGTTGTGAGTCTCGGGACCTAAACGCGTAAGCGCCATGAATTTTACGGCGTTTATGACGTTTTGGTCGCGTGGTACAGGTTGCGATTGCGATAATTCCATTGTTTGGTATGGCTTCTGTATAGTATAGTATCTCAATGTAGTCACGTGAATTTTCGTAACATCTGCCATCCCGATACTATTTCATTTCCTTTGTCATGATGGCTAAGCCCCTTGTAAGTCATTATCACAGTTATTTATTCGTATTAGCGATCGACCCGTCTGTCCGTCGGTCGTTGCCCGTCTTCATAGGGCTACGCCCAATAACATGACTTCCTAATACTCCTGATATACCTATCTAGAATTCCCAGTAATGCACTAAAAATTAATAAATATTAAATATTGTGGGACATTAAACAACTACACAAACTGACTAGCCCCACATTATTTATTTACTCAACATCGATATACATATACACGGTGGCAAAAAAATAAGTGCATTCCCTTTGCCAGGGAGGTTTTGGAATTATACTGAGTAACTTTTACTATGGGACAAACCCCGAAATCGCGAAAAAAAATTTACCCTCCCATAGAAAACGGACCAGCCAAATCTATGAAACAGCCAAATTTTATTTCGCGATTTCGGTGTTTGTACCATAGTAAAAGTTGCTCATTATAATCCCAAAACCTCCGTGGCAACGGGAATGCACTTATTTTTTGGCCATCCTGTATGTATATAATGTATAAATATTTATAAATACATAGAAAACACCAGTGACTACGAAATAAATATCCATGGTCATCACACAAATAAATGTCCTTATTTAAACCCAGGACCATCACTTTCATAGGCAGGGTCACTACTCACTACACACTACGCCAGAAAGATCGTAAAACTATGTTAGTTGTGCATTTGTCTTCTAAAGGTGACGTTCGAATGGCAACTGCAGCTGCATTACTGTTACGGCCTCTGTATCTGTCGATTTCCTTATTAAAATGAGTGTTAAAATCGCGGCAGTAATGCTGTGTGGCGATGGCGAGATCACTGATTTTATCTAGGAAATTGGCAGGCACAGCGGCGGTAAGAGTAATGAAGCTGCAGTTTGCATCCAAACGTCACCTTAAGATGTTGACTGCGGTACTGTTGCCGCTGTAGCGGTGTAAATTAAGTTGAAACGTTCAATCCGACGCTAATTTTATCAAGGAAATTGACAGTGTCAATGCGTCTGGCGTCTACTCCACACCCACAGCAGAGGGTCTACCGTGAACCACGTTCGACGTGTTGCCTCCCTGTCACACTTGTAAATTCGTACGTAAGTGTGACAGGGAGGTAACACGTCGATCGTGGTTCGCGGTAGGCCCTCCCGCAACAGTAGGTAATGCAACTGCAGTTGCCATTCGAACGTCACGAAGTGCTCGTGACCGCGTTGTAATTGCAAGTGTCCATAAGGCTACAACGTTTATCAAGCGGGCCATACGCTTGTTTGCACAGTTGTGGTGGAAAAAGTTAAAATCGCACGTATTTATTTGCATTAGCGATCGACCCGTCTGTCCGTCGGTCGTTGCTCTATAGGGCTACGGCCGAATATAATGATGGAAAGTGGACAGGGACACCTCAGTCTATAAAGGTACTGTTTGGATTTAGACTGCATTGCTTCAGAGTAATGCTGTTAACTGCATTGCTGCAGACAACGTCAAAAAGGTAATTGAATCGAGATATCCTACGGTCCAGGGTGGCACCATAGTCTAGTTTAATTTAGTGGTTAAGATTGACAAAGTCTCTTGCGGATTACATCATTTGTAAGTAGATGACGAAGACTGATTTGTTTTTGTGTCCACTTGACGAAGCCTGCGTTGCTGATTACGAACTATGCATGTACTTTCTATTTACTACTTTATATTGCTTACCTGATCGAGATATTTAAATTAAATTTAGCGCTTCCTTGCAGTAACTTGTCTTACAAAAGTACAATACAGTAATTCAATAAACTACAATTAAAAATAATAGGTATAAAATCAAGTCAAGATGACCACCGTTTTCGAAAATGCCGATCGAACAGTAAAAAGTAAATAACAGTAAAAAAAATTACGTTAATTCTGGCAATTTCCAAGTCCGAATGAATTTGAAACATCTCACGCTGCAATTAGTGACATATACATCCAGATTATAGAATGTCATCGGAAATACACCATCAGGAGCAAACATGCCGGCTACACTTACATCTAGATAATTAACTGACGCATAATAATCCTTATTACCTTAGAATACGGTATAAGAAAGGTCAGCGAATGCCGACGATATATCGCTATAGATAATCCCGAACATTAAGCAGTCGTATAGTTATTAATAACCATAAATCAGTGCTCTGTGCATCACTACTCCACAAGCAAAGTGCACTACACTTACTACAACCTAAATTCAACCTTAACTCTTCGCTACAAAGTTCAATTTAGAACAACATTTGAGAATTAGTTATGATCTATTGTTTTTAAGTGAAAGAATGTATGCTGCAAGCGAAATTAATCTTTGACGCGCAGTTATTAAAATTAGTTATCAATTGTTTAAACTCTAAATTCAATGCCCTGTAACTCTAGACGTGGTATTCAAATTTCGACTTTACTACTTGAGTTTAAGTTGTTTTTTTGCTGGGCAGGAATGGTTTAAAGGTTTTTTTATAGGACGGACGTAGGAAAATTGACCTCAGCTGGTTCGTTGGTGTAAATATTTGCGAACGAAGCGAGGCTAAGGATGAATTTAAAAGCGCTTTGAGGAGTTTTAATTCTACGTGGTGGGAACTAGATTATACGTTACTTAGGGGCAATTGCACCATTCACTGACCCGGGGTTAACCGGTTAAACCTGGAGCTACCATGGTTACCAGTACAATTTGACACTAGGTTAACGGTTAATGTATAGTCCTGAAGAGAACCACTGCCCGATTCAAACTTTAAGATACGTCAATTAATAGATCTAGAAACGATATGGATTAGATGTGTCAGTGTCAAAACGTTTTTGTTTGAAGAAACGTCATATTTGACACTGACATATCTAATCCATATCGTTTCTAGATTTATAAACTAACGTACCTATCTTAACCCTTAAATGCATGATTTTTTCTTTTTGCCCGAAATTAATATATGTATCACATAATTTGGCATTAAGTCCGCCATTTGTACATTTTGTATATACTTTGTGCAATAAAGTTTAAATAAATAAATAAATAAATAATTGTTTGTCGATTCTAGGAAAAAAGGTAAAAAAAAATATATCTTCGATTTTCACTGCGAAATCAATGTTATAAGTTGAATTGGCTAAATCATATTTATGTAAATATGTAATTTTCAGTAATAGATATATGGAATTTTTACTACCATTAGAAAGGTATACTATTTGTGATATACCTATGATAAAGTTTTTAAATATAAAATAATTACAAACCCCGAAAACACCGTTTAAAATCACATACTAAAAATTATCAACTTCTGGATTATTCCAAGCTTTCCGACTTCTCGTCTTATTTTAAAACGAATGTAATTTTTATAAATTAAAAATATTGCGGAAAATTAACCCTTAAATTTACGCAATATTTTTAACTCTACTACTTGACGTTTGGTATAAAGGTGCGTTCAAGAACGTAAGCCTTTTTTTTTAATTTTTGAGCTGTCTAATGCATAGACTTATAATATATAGAGACGGTGTCTCAGCGAGCTGTCACTGTTGCCACTTTTGTTTAGTGTACGATTAACAATGAGGCCCACCTTGCTGTAGCCATGTCGATAAAGTCATATCGATAAACTATCGATATTTCTTGCAATTTTAATTTTACTTCGAAGGCTTAACGATACCTAAAATGACCAAAAACGCTTTTATTCTTTATTGTGGTTATCAGATCACAATTTTATAGTCACGCCCCAGCAGGGAACCAAGGGAAAGTTCAGATATTTAATTAAAATACATAAATACCTCCTAAAATAGGTGTTCCGCAGTAATTGAATTATATTATTATATTATAATATATTCATTATCCATTAGCATTTCATTTATGTTTATGTTTAACGAAGATATTGAAGCTTCAATTAATCGCTATTTCGTTCCGCTGTGTAGCGTATATCGATATATAACATGATTAAAATCGACTTTTCACATCCCTAAAAGAGCACACATATACGCTTTTACGCACACATACACAGCCTGGGCGCATCAAGAAAGGCAACACTTGATTTGAAGTCCACCTTGTCAACAGTATGGTTGTCCTTTTTTGACAAACGGCATTTTTAAAAGAGCGAGGAGAGAGAAATGATACTAGTTGCTGCGCCGTGAAAGAGAACAGAAAACGTTTGGGCCCTTGGTCTAATGCTTTGTAGACATTTGGCAACACTATGCATTTAAGGGTTAAAGTTTGAATCGGGCCGCCAGTAGCTACTTATTTCACTCTGTGTCTACGCAGTAGATCTGTTGGCGCAGAAGTCGGCACGTGCTGCCAACGCGCTGACAAATTGTTTAGCGATGGAACTTTGTCACTATAGGTAACACGAAAGACGGTAATGACTAATGAGAATCAGTAAAAATCATTTTTAATATGATTACTCTTGAAAGAAGCTTTTGTCCTAGACTATGGTCAGAAAAAAACTATGTTTACCTACCATTACATTTGCAAATAAATAAATATATTTTATCTTTAAAACAACTATGTACCTACCCATAACTATGTAGGTAACGTTTACAAAATTTTACTTAAACCTGGAGTTATAATAATTTTACTTACCAATTGCATTTAAGAAATATGTGCAGTATTTTTATACCTCATAAAGTAACTTCACATTTTTTCCATTCTCAATGAAAAGTCTAGACATAAGACCCTATGCCGCGCATGCAAATATTTTTATGTCGAACCCGGGACCGCTCATTGGGCAGGCAGACCGCACTGCAAATGGATCGTTAAAGATGCAATAAAACACACTTTTCAGCGATATTTACAACCAAGTACGAAAGTCATATAACGTTTATATACAGCGTGTATGAATAAAATAATAAGAAATAAATAAATATTATAAGGAAATTCTTACACAAATTGACTAAGTCCTACGGTAAGCTCAAGAAGGCTTATGTTGTAAGTACCTACTCAGACAAAGATAAATATAGTATACAAATACTTAAATACATAGAAAACATCCATGACTTAGGAACAAATATCTGTGCTCATCACACAAATAAATGCCCAATTCGAACCCAGGACCATCGGCTTCACAGGCAGGGTCACTATCCACTAGGCCTGACCAGTCGTCAAAATAATAAATACAATAGGACAATTTTACAAAGATCGACCTAGTTAGTCTCACAGTAAGCTCAACAAAGCTTGTGTTGTGGGTACTAGAATGAGTACATTTAATTGTTATAGAAAACATCCATAACTCCATTTTGAACGTTGACAAAAAAAAAGATACTTAAGTTTTTTTCTTCCAAGCAGTCTTTTACGAAATGTCAATAAAGATCAAAACTACAATAATTAACTAAAGCAAAATATATTATCTCCATAATATTCTCCTCAGACTTTATTTTATATATAAACGCAAAACTATGTTGAAATCAACAATATGTATGCACATAAAAAAAATTGTCCTTGTATTTTTGGGCCAACCTGTACGGTTACCATCAGTTTGTCAGTGACATAAACGCCGTCGAGAACGTAATTTACTTTCTATACATCTCGCTCGCACTCGCATATTAGTGCAAACGGGACGTATAGAAAGTAAATTACGTTCTCGACGGCGTTTATGTCACTGACAAACTGATGGTAACCGTACTGTACCTCTATATAATATCGCTTGTGAGTGATTTTAGTATACGATGCGCGTGACACTTACTACTTAAAATAGTCTACTTTGTAAGTATTAAATTCTCACAACTGATTTTAAGTGTTATTATGTTAATTTATTTATACCAAATTTCTGCTTTATAATATTGCGTTTAAACCTGTTTTAAAAAGTAAATCGTACCTAATAAAGTTTGCGATTCACTCTTTTTTTTTTGTAATTATATTCTTCTATTATTACTTTTTATTATGTCTTCCATCACGGAACAATGGTGTTCCAGACATACACACACAACAAGGGGTACAGTAATTATTTATGACCAATTTTCGAGTCATTGCATAATTTTTCATTATACTATTGTTTTTTTTTTTAATGCTACACTACTTCATACCTACTACACTACCCACAAACCACTATTATTTAGGAGAGGTAAACTAGGTTATTAGTTGATTAACCAGATTTGACACAAACGGCCTTGCCTGAAATAAACTCTTCTATTCTACACTTTTATACATGTTTATTCGCTACCTATTCACAGTACGAGCAAAGATAATTTCGACTAGAGGAATCTTGTCAAAGTAAATTATGTAGTCAGTACATTTCCTTCCATCTTTCGACACAAATGAATTTATCTGTGTCGAAAGATATCTAAAAGTATCGCCATCTACTCGAGGATAGGCCAAAGTTATGGCGCCATTTTTTCGAGCGATGGCGCCATACCTTTGGCCTACTCTCGAGTAGTTGGCGATACTTTTTGACATTTAACAAATTTAACACATATATCAGTGAAAAAATAAGGAACAAAGTCAATTGGCGTTCTAAAAGTGTTAATCATTTGTGTCGAAAGATGGCAGTAAATGTACTGACTACATAATTTACTTTGACAATATTCCTTAAATTCTCTTTATTCAACACAGACTGTGCGTAAATCGGCGATATATTTAGGATACGAATGCACCCGATTGATTTTCGTTTAGCGTGGTAATAAAGATTATTTCTGTGCACTGGCGTCTTGCATCGAATGGGAATAAAATTCAGATCGGTGCGAGTTTATTTTGCTTTCAATTTACATGTATTTTTACCCGATGGCAGAGTCAATGTCAAAGTTTTTTTTAGTCCACATGCACGCTCAAGAAAACCTGGTGTAAGAAAATATAGTTGGTCGGGTAAGTCTCCCCACATCTATTGACGAGGAATCGTCAAAAGCCGATAGAAAAAATATTTCTTTTTCTTTATTCGAGCTTTTTTCTACCGGCTATTTATACCCAATTCCGCGTCGATAGGTGTGGAGACCCTGAGAGTAAGCTATCCCTACTCCTCTGAGTAGGGATAGCTTACTCTCAGGGTCTCCCCATGGGCAAAATTTATTCGAATGACGAATAACGAATAAAGATAACAAAATTTATCGCGAATGACGAATGAAAATGTCGGATAATTATTCTTATTTGAATAAATTATTCGTCGAATAATTCATCCGCGAATAATTTATTCGTCGAATGAATTGTCACGAATAATTTGATTATTGGAATACCTTATTAACTTTTCACGGTTTAGAAAGATTTGGCAATTGTGATGTGCAATGCAACTACCTAAATAGTTACTGTAATTATAAATTATACGCTGTGAGATTCGCTCTGAAGCAAACAACTGCTAAGAAAATGAGGTTTTCTCACTCTTTTATTATATTATAGCTATCTCTTTCTACACCAGGCTAGAAAGTTAC
Organism: Cydia splendana; assembly: GCF_910591565.1. Lineage (NCBI taxonomy): Eukaryota > Metazoa > Arthropoda > Insecta > Lepidoptera > Tortricidae > Cydia > Cydia splendana. The sequence continues at coordinate 1,490,224 of NC_085975.1, forward strand.
TAACTTTGTGTGTGAGTAATTCATTGTTCACGCTAATCCTTTGTTTATTATACTACCTGGGCTTATCCTTTAACCCTTAACAATCTTTAACTTGTCAGAACAAATATACAGTAAAAACAAGTCGTATTAAACGTGTTGTTTATTTGCATGGAATAAGACAAAAACTTAAATATTTTTTGTGGATTTATTCGAATGAATTGACGAATAAATCATTCGTTATTTGAAAAGTGGTCGAATGATTTATCCGCGCATAAATTATTCGCGAATAAATCATTCGTGAATAAAAATATCGTGAATTATCAAATTACACAAACGGGTCTACCGCGATATAATTTCATTGTTTTTACCTTTAATTCCGACGTTTCAGCTGAGTTGCACCAGCTGTGGTCACGGAAAGACTGACGTCCCAACAAATGTCAACGGAGATATTAATAAAACACCACTAAACTACCCGAAATTAGTTTATAAAAATGTTCGGGGTAGACAAAGATATTGCAGCTACCCGTTAAAGTTTGATGTTTGTGTAATTAAATATGTGTACAAAACGCGAGAGTTTAAAGTGTTATATCGTGAATTATTGTTTATTCGAATGATTATTCCGATAAAAGTTTATTCGAATAATGCCCATCTCTGTCCCTACTACACAACACTTATTACAACTGCCAATGTACCTCTGTCTGTCTGTCTGTCTGTTACCTCTTCCCGCTTAAACCGCTAAACCGATTTAGATTAAAATTGGTATGAAAATAGTTTAAGGCCCGAGGAAGGACATAGATAGATTTTATCAATCATCATCATAATTCCACGCAAAGTCGCGAGCAGATGCTAGTGTACATATTATGTATAATTAATAGTGTTAGGTTTTCACGAGGGGCTACAGTACGAAGCTCTTCAAAAAAGGAGTGTACAGGTTTTTAAAGGGTCGGCAACGCGCATGTAACACCCCTGTAGTTGCAGGCGTCCCTAGGCTGCGGTAACTGCTTACCATCAGGCGGGCCGTATGCTTGTTAGCTTGTTTACCACCGACGTGGTATAAAAAATCAGGCCACATTATTTAGATATGTAAATGTGGATATTTATGAGTATGTTTCGACGGCCTCCTAGCCTAGTCGGTAGTGACCCTGCCTACGAAGCAGGAGGTCCCGGGTTCGAATCCTGGTAAGGGCATTTGTTTGTGTGTTTATCACAAATATTTGTTCCTGAGTTATGGATGTTTTCTATGTATATAAGTATTTATATATTATATATATCGTCGTCTAGTACCCACAACACAAGCCTTATTGAGCTTAACCGTGGGACTAGATTGATCTGTGTGAAATTGTCCTATAATATTTATTATTTATTATTTGTATGTCTTTCCCATCACGGAACAATGGTGTTCCGGACCTTTGGGAGGCGTGCGCGGAGCCGAAGCCAACACGTAGAGGCCCTTCTGACACTTTAATGAAATGTAAGGGGTACACCGAGCGGAGGCTGCCCTTGCCCGTGTCATGGGACGCACGCAGAGGCAGCACCCGCCAGGGTGTAAGGACTATTGAGAGTTGATGGAATCTAAAATGAACTAGGTTATTGGGTGAAAGCGATGGACTAAGAACTGAGCTATGGGGTAAAAAACCGGACGCCTGCCTAATAAAACGGTATGCAATTTTATTTCCGGCAGACGGTGACTCGCCCTCACAAGATGGGCCCCCACAAAAAGCGACATCTAGGATAGCTCAAGGGCAACACCGGTGTGAGCGGCTCAGGGGTGTCGAGAGGTGTGCGCCGCTTTCTACCCAGTGGCTGTTAACAGCCACTGTGCCAACTCGCGTCTTATGCATATTTCACTTCCACCCCTGGAGCTTATAGCTCTAACGACTCCACTCTGGCCGGCCGGCTAAGGCAAGCCAGAGGCAGAGAATCCTGTCCCACCCACCCTCCTTGCGGGTAACAGAACTCTCCAGGAGCACTCGGGTACGTGAGGTCGCTAATCCCCAACAGCTCGCCACAAGCTGCCCTGCGTTGACGTTTATTTATTTATTATTATTATGTTTCAGTTTTTTTTTGTGTAAATAAATGACGTACTCTACGTGTTGTTATCTTTCATAGCACTTATTGCTTTTTTCGCGCCATTTCACCCCGTTGTTACTACGTGTCCATCGTTCATAATAATTCTTGTAATACAAAAAATGGTCAAGCACGAAACGTAATATTTCCAAAGGTTCTTTGCTTTACTAGACTAGTAGTAACAAAGTTTTGATGCAATTGTACCTAGTGTTATTTGTGCTTCTTTTATTTTGTTATATAATGTATATAGAGTTATAGGTAGACCAAGAAAAGTCTGCAGAGATTTTGACAGCACACGCAGTGCAGGTGTTATTTTAAACATCAAACTTCTATGAAATTATGACGTATAAATAACACTGGCACTGCGTGAGCTGTCAAAATTTTTTTTAATACAGTTGCTCAAAAAGTGCTACTTTACGTAGCTGTTTAGCGTGCGGAAAGTTGGTTATCTCGAACTAGTGCTTTTTACTTTTCCAATTTTTTTAAATTTATACTTGTTCCAATTCACGACTACTTATTGATGAGTGTTAATATTAGTTTCCTTTAAACGTCGCAATCAGCATAAAAACCTACTGTTAATGTAAGAATATGAAAAATATACATATTTCATATTTTAATACTTACCTCTTCATCATTATAACACGTTTATTTTTTAATATTGAATATTCCGTTCTTAATAAGTTGTCTGAATGGAACGGAATAGCTGCCAAACGCCCATAGATATAATATACTTAAAGACGACGTCTAAGCGAGCTGTCACTGTTACCACTTTTGTTTAGTGTACGATTAACAATGTTTTACTTATTTTTTCGCAACTGTATTAAAAAACGTCGTTCGATACACGTGCGGAAATGTCATTCTTCACTCGTCCCGAGTCTTCCCACTCGCCTGCGGCTCGTGGCAAGATATCTCGGTACTCGTGAAGTAATGACATACCTTCCGCACTAGCATCGAAATGTACTATTTTGGTCTAACTCACTTATAATATGTAATAATATACTTGAAACTATTATCGATATATTCGGTGCGATTCGGGAAATGAATTAGAGATTCACTAGATATGAAATAGTAAAGATATCCAGCCGTATTCTAACAATGAGATACGTCAAATAGGTACTAGATATTGAAACGATTATGGATCGGATATGTCAGAGTCAAACAAGTGTTTCTTCAAACAAAAACGTCACTTTTGACACTTGTTTGACACTGACATATCCAATCCATATCGTTTCAATAGAGCCTGACCAGCGAGTCGCTTCACAAGCTATTTTTAAAAATTCTTTATTTGGCAACTTTTTTAGGGTTCCGTACTCAAAAGGTAAAACCGGACCCTATTACTAAGACTTCGCTGTCCGTCCGTCCGTCCGTCCGTCTGTCTGTCACCAGGCTGTATCTCACGAACCGTGATAGCTAGACAGTTGAAATTTTCACAGATGATGTATTTCTATTGCCGCTATAACAACAAATACTAAAAACAGAATAAAATAAAGATTTAAATGGGGCTCCCATACAACAAACGTGATTTTTGACCAAAGTTAAGCAACGTCGGGCGTGGTCAGTACCTACTTGGATGGGTGACCGTTTTTTTTTGCATTTTTTCCGTTTTTTTTTTCATTATGGTACGGAACCCTTCGTGCGCGAGTCCGACTCGCACTTGCCCGGTTTTTTCCTACAAATAAGCTGTCAGTTTCAAGCTGTCATTTAATTTCATAGTAATTTTATTGCCAGGTGTGGTTTGTACTGAAATTCCCGCGTTTTTTTTGTGACACGACTTACTGGTCGGACTCTATCTAGTATTTGACGTATCTCATTGTTCGAATACGGCTGATCATCTTTACTAAATAGTAAAGATGAAATATTTAATATCTAGTGAGTCTCTAATTCATTTCCCGAATCCCATTCCAATCCCATTTCTTATTCCAATGTTTGTGTGGAAGTTATGGTCAACGAAATTTGGAAAAGGTGACCATTTGGGTTAATAATGATTTTTGCTGTATCATTACAGCACGGTACCCCAAACCGCTCGGTCCAGCAATCCCGATTTTCCCTGAATTATTACAGAGCAGCAACCGTCGTTGACAAAACGTCGCCGTATCCAGCCGGAAATTCGTCATTACTCACATTCTTGGTGCGCGGCCAACTTCACAGCTATCCCGATGACTGTCGCTGGCTAGTCATTTAAATCTATTAATCTAGGTACAATTTTCAAGATGTAGGTACTCAGTCTTGTGTAAAATAATTATCCTTTTATTTCACTGGATGCCTGTTTACATACTTTTGCTGAGGCGTAAATATTGCCCTTACTGTGAAATGGTGACCGTCTACAAGTAATGACAGTCGGCCCGATTCGAACTTTAGGATACGTCAAATATTACGGCTAGATACGATATGGATTAGATATGTCAGTGTCAAATGTGACGTTTCTTCAAACAAACACGTCACTTTTGACACTGACATATCTAATCCATATCGTATCTAGCCGTAATATTTGACGTATCTTAAAGTTCGAATCGGGCAGTGTTAAAAAAACTAAAAAAGTATATTAAGTTTTTCCCGTGACTCAATCGATCTAGATACAGAATTTCATCTAAATCGGTCCAGCGGTTTAAACCTGAAGAGACGGACAGAGAGACAAACTTTCACATTAAGGTGGTGCTCGGATGGCAACTGCACCAGCATTACTGTAGCGGCCTTAATGTTGCAGTCGCAGCAGTAGTGTCACAACAGTAAAGGTTGACTCACGCTAGACCGGGCCGGGGCCGGGCCGGAGCTTACGGCGCTTCGTTTTCTATGGAAAGCACCACGTGATCACCGATCAGGCGTCATAGAAAATGACATGTCGTACGCCTCGGCCCGGGCACGGCCCGGTCTAGCGTGAGTCATCCTTAATGCAGCTGCAGTAACCAACCGAACGTCACCTGTATTATTTTTTTAGGGATAAATCTTATTTCCCATTGCTTTCATGTATGTTCCTTAGTACCTTGAAATCTATCGTCTGTATCCTAATAAATGTAAAACAGGAGAGCCAAGTTCAATACAAAAATTACGCTTGGCTGTGGGGTTGGCCGCAAAAAGAATGGAGATCTAAATGAGTGCCAAGTTCTATGCAAAATCCAAATATGTATTTATAGGAACAAAATAACATGATAAACAAGTATTAAAATGTGAGATCTTAAAGTAGGTTAGATTTGGCTTGGCCAGTTCTTATCAGAATTACAAAATATATATATATGTTGAATAACTTTATAAAATGACTGATGTAATGAAAACTGGCCAAGTCAAATCTAACCTACTTTAAGATCTCACATTTTTTTTTAAATAACAGCAATTGTTATAGGTATCCAATAAAGCAAAGAAATAGAGTTTAATACTTGTTTATAATGTTATTTTGTTCCTATAAATACATATTTGGATTTTGCATAGAACTTGGCACTCATTTAGATCTCCATTCTTTTTGCGGCGAACCCCACAGCCAAGCGTAATTTTTGTATTGAACTTGGCTCTCCTTATTTACATTTATGTTTTTGGTGGGATATCAATACTTTTTGTAAAGAAAACTAGGCAGGTATTGAGATTTAATGTTTTTTCTTGTCTTGTGTTTCCGCTGTATGGTTTTTTACTTCTGTTCTTTGTATAATTATGTGGTGCCGCGCGCCGCCGACGACACACCGTTGGCCGGTTGTTTAGAGCGTATTACAAGTTTTTTGTATGGGGACACCACTTATTTTTTGACTTAACTTTATTTTTATATTTCTTTTATATAGCAAATATAATATACATATATTGGGATAGTTTCAAATATCTGCTTGTAACGGTTCCAACGCTACAATTAAAAAATATTTTTTTTTAACTTTTTTTTTATTTTTAGGTTTTTTACGCCTACGCTTACACACAATTACCGAGCTGGATTCAAAATTTCATCCTTCTAGGTCATCTGGAAGTAAGTTAGGTTTAGGTACTATTATGTCAGTCACAATAAAAAAAAATGTTTTGTATGGGGACCCCCTCCTATTTTTTAACTTTTTTTTTATTTTTAGGTTTTTTTCTACGCTTACACACAATAACCGAGCTGGATTCCAAATTTCATCCTTCTAGGTCATTTGGAAGTAGGTTAGGTTTAGGTACTTATATGTCAGTCACAATAAAAAATGTTTTTTTTTGTATGGGGACCTCCCCCTATTTTTTAACTTTTTTTTAGGGTTTTTCCTACGCTTACACACAATAACCGAGCTGGATTCCAAATTTCATCCTTCTAGGTCATCTGGAAGTAGGTTAGGTTTAGGTACTTATATGTCAGTCACAATAAAAAATGGCTTTTTTGTATGGGGACCCCCCCTATTTTTTAACTTTTTTTTATTTTTAGATTTTTTCCTACGCTTACACACAATAACCGAGCTGGATTCCAAATTTCATCCTTCTAGGTCATCTGGAAGTAGGTCAGGTTTAGGTACTATATAAAATTTACGACTTTTTGACCTTCATATCTTTATAACCGTTTGAGCTAGCTTCATGAAATTTGGGCTTCTAGATGTCCTTATGGATATAATTAAACACACGTAGTTTTATGTGTTTACGTTAAAGATGTTTTGAGTTATAGAAGGGTCAAAAGTGGCACCAAGTGGTTCGTGTAATATTACACTCGGCGCTGGCATATAAATACACTGATTACTGATTACTGATTACTGATTACTGGCTAGCCAATTCCTTTGCTTGATCTTGGCTTGACACGCTGCCGCGTGTCTAGATCCATGCTGCAAGTGCAAATGTATGACTAATGTTATATTAATATCAGTGCCGCCTAGTGACAAAACGCGGCACTGAGAGGACCTTGACCGAAAGATCTAGTCGTTGACCCGTCGCACGCGCATTTATTTTGGTGCATCGCTATTGGTGACATTGAACAGCTGTTTTATTTCTGCGGCAGTTTTATTTTCGATGTTTGATGATATAACTGGTACTCGTAAAATTACAAAAATGATCAAGTAATTTTAATACCAACTAAGGAAGAGCGGTGCCTTGACACAGGTATTTGTTACATAAAACACTTACATGTTTTACAAGAGTAGGTACCTATATCTTAAAATAATTACACCGAATAAAAAAAATGTATTTATATATTTATTGTTTAATTCAGGGATCAAAGGCCTTTGTCAACCGACACGCCGAACTAAGGGACATTTTGGGCCCGATTCGGATTTTGAAATAGACATCTATTAGACATCTTTTAGACATCACCAAGATACGATAACGATATGTTTAAGATCTTACCTGTCAAATTTGACATTTGCGCGATTCTGGAGATACTGTTGAATGATTTCCACAGGATATGACTTAGAGATCCAATTCACATCTAATAGATATCTTACTCTATCTAACCTAAAAGTGACATTGGTTGCCCGAATTGCGCTGCAAAAGAGAACTAGTTGATATCTAAACTATAACGTATAGAATGGATCTAGTACGTGTCGTCTCTTGTGAATATCTTGAAGTTCGAATACGGCAGTTTGTAATCAAAATAGGATATTTGATTGATTGAAAAAAATGTAATGTTCTTAGTATGGAATAAAGGGCTAAATAAAAATTCAGGAATCGATAGTACTGGTATTATTTTCATACAAATGGTACCGGTATCAGCTTATCTGATAATTAATTCTCCTTACAAATATCATTTTCAACTTTATTTATGGGAAATAATATTGTCACTAAGGGGAAATGTTTTGATGTTTAGTTATACCGGTAACGATCTCTGATTTGATTATAATATGTAAATATCTACTCATTTTACAGAAATATAGGTCATTTGAATAGTTCTACCGTATAATTTAAATTAGGTACCTTTAGGTAATAAACATATCCTTCATTTCCATCACATAAATAAATGCTCTTACCAGGATTTGAACCCAGGACCATCGGCTTCATAGGCAGGGTCACTACCGACCAGGCTACCGGTCGTCAAAGTTTATTTACTTACAAACGTAATTTATGTTTATACCAAACCTTCCAGCACAAATAGATCGTATTTTAGTTAGAACAGTCAATTTGGAGCGGTTTCAATGGAATTACATTAGTAATGGTAATGTAGAATAAGTGGAGGTAAAGAAATTCGAAGACAGAAGGCCGATCGTAATTACTTGGGAATTATTCTTAGGCAACTGGTACTGATGCGGGCAAAAGTGTTTGTGCGGTATAATTTAATCTTTCACTTAGGTGGGTCAAAATTATATTCGTTGTCTTGTTTCTGACCACTCTGCCACGCTTCAATTTCTGAATTTTATCAAATAAATGACAAAAGACGAGTTTTACATGAGAAGAATTAAAAACTAAATTTCATATCATATAAGAAGCGCTGGCTGGACGTCGTGATAGTGGACATGGAAGAGAACAATCTCTCTGCGGATGGCGAAGACCGGGCAAAGTGGAGAAGATTGAGAAGGAAAGCGGACCCTGGCGATAGGCCGGGAAAATGCTAGGATGAAGATGAAGTCAAAAAGCTCCACTATGTCACATTTTTTGGAGGCAAAAAACCAGACAACGTAAAGAATTTTGAACCAGGTACTTGGCTGGCAACAACGTTTCGAAAGCGTTTCGATGTTGTACCGCAAACGATTGACATCTTAACTTAAGCTAGGCACCCTAGGCGGATTCACGCCAGGTCGCCAGCTTTCGCCGACCCCGAGCTCACGGTAGGAGGTAGATCTCTAGTATCTCTACCTCCTCCTCTGCCCAACGATATTTAGGATGACCAACAGGACAGCGTCCAGTTTGCTATAATGGAAAAATTCACTGTCTCGGGCGAGATTGGAAGTCGTGGGTAGTGACTCCCCGATGGCGGCTGGTATCCCGAAGTCGCGGGTTCATTTCTCGCCCGAGACTGTTTTTGTTCACTTTTCCTATATTTCTAAGCCAAACCAAAAAGGTATCGCTTGCAGACGTTTAGTTTTGCTTAATAAGTACAAAAAATATATTTTATGTCACATTTAAATTTAAATTAACCTAACACTTTCGCGATCGCCAGTCCCAGTATAACTCAAATGGTTCGTTCCTATGATGGCATATTTAAATTAAGTCTAATGATAGTAATCAAGGGACTCTCGTTTGGTTGATTTGAGGACGGCACCACAATCACAGTTGCGCAAACTTTGGGAATGTTTGGAATCTTTTTGAGGTTAGATAACTTTGAGATGCTTGGATTTTGTGTTATTTAAAGCATAGTATATACAGTGGCCAAAAAATAAATGCATTCCCGTGGCCAGGGAGGGTGACTAAAAAAATGTAAGTAATAACCCTCCCATAGAAAATGGACCGGCCAAAATGTATGAAACAGCCAAATTTTTTGTTCGCGATTTCGGGGTTGGTCTCATAGTAAAAATTGCTTAGTAGGTATAATCCCAAAACCTCCCTGGCAATGGGATAGCACTAATTCTTTGGCCACCCGGTATAGGACAGAAGTGCCATTTGTGACCATGGCCACAGTATCCTTTTTGACTGTTTATTACCTGAAACGTAAAGTAAATAAAATTATTTATTATAACATTTACCTACTCGTATAACCGAACCTAAAATTTTGCCTGCTTCGATTTCGCTAGTTTCGCTGAACTAAAGTCTACAGTTCTGTACATTTTAGTACTTACCTGACCAAATATTTACAAGCTTTTTGGGAAACCAGACGAGGCTTTCTACCACCTGCCTGCGAAGGATTCTGGAGTACTTCGGACACATAGCCAGGAAAAGCAGCGATAATCTCGAAAAATTAGTGGTCACTGGCAAAGTGGAAGGAAACAGACCTAGGGGCAGAAGCCCGATACGTTGGACTGACCAGGTTCGCACCACCCTTGACACCACCGTACACGACGCTCTTCACGAGGCAGCAGATAGAAGTGTGTGGCGCCGAGTGGTCCACACAAAACTATTTCGACGAGATGGTCACGACCCTCAGCATTGAGGAAACCGACGCGAGGAGGAGGTGGGAAACCAAACTTCGCTCAGACCAAGCTCACTTAATCCTCTACAAAACAAACTAAACACGACTGAATACTGAAAACATAATTAAATAGATAACAATGTTTATTTTATATTCAATGAAGGAACATGTAGGTACTTACATCTTTATACACATCTTCGACATCAAAAGTAGCGGCTGAGACTACGCGCCAAAAGTTATAATGTATTCATATTCATATTCATATTCCTTTATTCATAAAATTACAAATTTTACATGTCATAATTAATTATAATTATCCAATCAATTAATTAATTAAGTATTCAATTAATTAATTAGTATTAATTCTAAAATAGATTTAGAAAAAGATATACCTATATTTATTTACTGTAATTATTTATTTATTTATTTATTTCATCTTTCTGGAACAGTAAAAAAAATAAACAGTGACACAAGCCGGGGCGGTAATTAGCTATGTGTATTGAAGTGGGTTTTATGTACCTAACAGTTTTGCAACACCTACTCTTTTTTGATAAAGTTTTTTTGAAAGCATAATTATACTATCTCTAATTCTCCAAATGATTATGTAACAGATCACTCTTTAGCGATAAGACCGCCTGTTATCTGCCTCTGTCTTTATATAATTTTTTGTTGAAACTTTAATTATTGTGTTTTTTTTATTTATTGTGGTGTGCAAATAAAGAATACTTACTCCTGTTTTGAATGATTCACGGTTAGTTTCATTAGACCAGGATATTAGGCCGTTATTACCTTTTGTATTGTATTATTTTGTATTGTATTGTATAGTTTTGTGTTATTTGGTTAAGGTAATCACTAATCACCAGAGATCGGCGGGGGTGAGCTATTTGCCTTAAAATATGACGTAAGACATCTCAAATTATAAGGTAAATAGCTCACCCCCGCCGATCTCTGCTAATCACGGTCGATATACTTAAGTCTAGTGAAAAATACTATCAACGTTTATCCTAATCTGCCGTTTTGACTTATGTATCTTACTTAAAACATAAATTAACTAATTTAGGCCTGTAAAATCCGCTTGTTCTATCCACTACTTTTGAAGCTGACTGTACCCTTCTTACTTTAGTGAGATAGTGCATACAAAACTTATAGGCCAAGAAAGGTACGCTCGGCTAGTATGGCGGAATGGAAATAATTAGTAATAGCTGAAATTTTCGGTGTATGGGACAGATAATAAATCTAGTGATTACGTCGACACATAATCCAAATAAATATATTACATTTAGGTATTTAAAAAAAAATGTAAAAATATAAAAAATCACAGAAAGTTTGTAAAAAATATTAATAACATTTTTTAAATTTATACTCATAGAGAAATATTTGCTTTATGACATTAAGCATGAATCACACAAAAAATAATTCTGTATCCTACATTTAAAGTAAGTAACCTACGGTTATTATTAAATTCAGTATATTTCCGTCCTCAAAAATGGTAATAGGCTATTTTTTCTCTCATTATTTCCAAATTACAATGAGTACAAGCGTTGCAATTTAATCGTACACTAAATAATACCGTATGGGAGGTTTTATGGGGTTGTGCATTAATTGCCTGGTTAAAAATGGTAATAGATCAATATCATATGGGATTTTTATTATGAGTTCTCCTTCATCGAATACTGTAAAAATCGGCTTGAAATATGATTCGTAACACAAAAAACCATCAAAAACGTTATCGTTGCTTTAAAGTTGCCGCGCACGAGCCAGCGAGCTGACGTGATTGGTCGTTGCATGGAGCGGGGCGACGGAACGATGAAACTTCCATCGCCCCGAGCGCGAATATTTAAAAAAGTATTTAGTATATTTACTATTTACTCGGTCAAAACATATGTACCAGTGAACGTAAAAAATATGGGAGACTAGATTCGAACTAATTATCAGCTTTAATCTGGGCAAGAGTGCTGTAAATAAGAAAGTAAATTTTACGTAATTGCAGGCTTTCCGTCTTTGCGTGCGCTTTAAATTTAATACAATAATAGGCCAATTATATAGGGCTATTATACTGCCACACACCCAATTTGATAGCAGAAAAAGACGCGAAATTAAAATTTTCTTAGGGAAATCAAATCTTCGCGCCTATAAGTTTAAACTTTAGGTTTCAATAGCGGTCATTTAAGTACCACCCCTCACCACTAAAATGTAATTATCAAAAACGACAGTTGCTAATGTTCCCCAAAGTAAGCATTTCTAGTTAATGCTGCAATACAGTGGTACCGGGCACCTTGCGACGCAAGGCCGAGCAGGAATCGCAAACCTTAAAATATTTGCACTAATTAATTGAGTTAGGATTTTGTTAGTACTCTTTAATTGAATAGCAAAAAATATAAGTTATGCATTAGAAATACCGTTTTTATTCGATTTTTAATTAAGTAATTATTGTTAAACTTATTTTTACCGTGTGGTGTCGGTTAAAATTTCACTAGTAACATCATTTGGCGACTAGGGCAATAAAAGTCGACACCACAACCAACAAATTAACAAACAACAATAACCAACAAATTAACAAACAACAAAAATTTGCAGTAATATTCCAAAACTCGACTGAACGCAAGCGCACCGAACCGTGTCGCTCCCCTGACGCGACTCAGTGTCATAAAACGTAAGGCCGTGGTATTAACGACAGCGGATAGCTGAGCGGCGAGCGGTGACTGCAGGCGGCAATAAGGTGTTCAGTTAATGTTTTTATAATTTGAAATGACTTCGTTTCCAAGTAGAAATAACCAAACAGACTTTAGAAGCATTTAATATTTTATTTGTGGCCGTATAAATTATGTTTTATTGGTAAATTAACTACAATTATTCATATTTGTGGATAAAACAATATACATACTATAATTAATACTAAATTAACATTAAATAAATACATTATTTATGACATAAAAATACATTGCGCGTATTTAACTACTTAGCACTGTTTAATTACGATACTTGCAAGCAAGTAGTAAAGTATATGGCTCCATCCTATCCTGTACCACGATATACAAGCGATAACATTTTTGCGACAGTTTTGTATAGATAATGGATTTGTCGCTAGAAAATTACGATATCGAGATAAAAGTCAGGTCTCTGAGCGCTATTGAAACCTAACGCTATACATGTTTTAAATTTGCCGCGCTTTTTCTAGTCAAGCTGAATGTGTTTCACTATAGAATAGTAATCGAATTGGTTCAGATTTAACGTTTAATGCATATAAATAACATAATTAGTAAATAACATAATTAGTAAATAACATAATTTTGGACTAAGTACATTATACATACCTACATGACATCAGGCTATGGTTTGGCGCACCGTGACCCTGAACGGCGCGGTAATGTGTTACGGCTGTTAAGTGAAGTCCAGACGGGATGATCAAATCGACCGATTTGATCAGAAATGAAATTGGGGTCAATCTCCAAATTAAGCAACAATTAAACAACTGTACCGATATTTGGAACCTCAGAATAATATACCCGGCCGGATACCGGATAGTAACTTTGCTTGATTTCAGAGTAAACAAATTGGATTTAAGAAACAGTCACGGTCATATTGTACTTTACTCGTTTATTATTTCAAAACAATTTAAACATCCACTCACTTGCACGCGTAGGTACCTACTCATTTCGAACATAGAAATGAGTCCGCGCCAATGTTCACCACGAAACAGGTTAAAACCTGCACAATGCGCACCTAAAAACCGAAATGTAGGTATTGTTAAATTTAGTTTGTAGTTAATTAGTTTTTTGGTGTAAGTGTATGAACCAAGGTCTGAAATAAATGATTTTTTATTTTTTTTATTGTTCCGCCGGCCGAAGATTCGGCGGTCGGATACCGAATATTTGGCCGACGGTCGGGCCGAATATCCGGTATCCGACCAAACAACTATCCATTGCATTTCTAATTGAGAGTGGCAACACTATCGTAGGTCGTATTGCCCTTTTCTAGCATATACGTCCCTCGCTCCTACACTCCCACCACACAGGCAGGTTGCTTTGTCAGTTATACAAGGCAAATTTTCAAGTCATTGGCATGCTGTTTTTCCATCTGGAAGGTCGTGAAGCTAAACTGCTGGTGAGTTTTTGAATTTGTACCTCAGTTTAGCTGACTATATTGAAATAGTTATTTATTTTACAAGGGGGCAAAGTTGTTGTTTAACCGCTCGTGCTAATATTGATACTTGAGCAAGTAAAACATTCGAAACATGGAATCTTGAGCGTTGCGAGGGTTTCAAAGCACGAGGGTTAAACAAAATTTGCCCCAAGTGAAACACAAAATGTTTCACCACACCAACCCGAAGCAAATATTAAATGTAAAAATATCATACAAAATCAAATACAAATGAATTTTATTAAATATTTATGATTTAAAAGTCAATTCTACCAGCAAACATAAGAAAACAACTCAAAATTTGCATTTGATTCCTTTGCCTCACTTGTGAATAAAATGAAACTTTGCTCTCAGTCTTTGAAGTGCAAAGTAAGTCTTTCCGAGCTAGTGTGAAATAAATAATTAAATTTTTCACGCCACTGTTCGGAAATGTGGCAATAGATGGTCTAAAACCAAGCTGGAAAGTAGGCAATAGCTGTAGCACTTGAACCACCACTACTACACTCGCGTGCAAAAGTATTGCATCACTTTGCATTTTTTCGTCCGCACCCAATATCTTTGTAATTCTATACCCGATTCTGAAAATGTTGGTATCAACTGAAAGCTATGTAACGCATTAGAAAAATGATAAATTCAATGAAATTTCGAATCTGAAGACTATAAAAAATCATAAAACTGAAAGTAGTCGCATAATGCTCCAAAAATAAATCCGGAAACTTGAGAATAAAAGTCATTTTTTTTATACAATATCGTTTATTATTATTAAATTAATACTTGGTATTGCCACCTACAGGCCTCCTTTCACAAACCAAGTGGTTTTTCATAGACGTAATTAATTTTCTAATGTGATCATGAGGAATAGCGTCCCACTCCTCCAGCAAGGCTCCCTTCAACTCCTCAACAAGTAGTCCCACACGTGTTCAATGGGGTTAAGGTCCGGGCTCATCGCTGGCCAGTCCATTGTGTCGATGCCCACTTCGAGAAGGTAGGCTGCGGTGGCCCTAGCGGTATGACACGGGACATTATCCTGCATTAGGATGAACCCCTCATCAAAAATACCGGCATAAGGAACAACATGTTCCTCCAGGATATCAGTGATGTACTTGGCAGCGGTCAATCCACTGTCACGGCCCCCGCCAGGCACGAAAACCAGTTCTGTCCGCCCGTCGTAGGAAATGCCGGCCCAGAACATTACGGATCCACCGCCATAGGCGACCCTTTCGGAGAAGGGTTACATATCAGAATACCGAAAATTAACTTACCTAATGTCGAATCACCTATGCTCGATTCACCTATTTTTAAATACCCTAACGATCATTTTACCTAAATATTGAATGACCTAAGTTTATAATACCTAATCTCAATTAACCTAATGGATGAAACACCTAATTAACGTTTTACCTAATGCACATTTTACCTAACGCACGTTTTACCTAAAGCTATTATACCTAATGCATGAAACACCTAAAGCTGACATACCTAATGGACGATCCACCTAAAGCTGATATACCTAATGAACGATATACCTAAAGTTGATTTACCTAAAGGATAACATACCTAAAACTGTTATACCTAACGAACGAAATACCTAAAGTCGATATACCTAAAGGACGGAATACCTAAAATCGATATACCTAATGCATGTTATACCGAAAGTCGATATACCTAATGGACGATATGCCTAAAGTTGATTTACCTATTGAACGAAATACCTAGAGCTAATATACCTAATGCACGTAACACCTAAAGTCGATATACCTAATGCACGAAATACCTAAGGCTGGTATATGTTTTAACGAACGAAAATACCTACTGTAAGTTTTGTAACATGGCCGAATGACTTCGTTTACAGTGACATATTGGTTACCACGGTTACCATGACCTATTAAATGGAAATACCAGCGGGCTCAGCTGCCACCACCATTTAATGCCATAATAACGTTTAACTGTGGCATTACGTCTTTTTAAGTTTTTACTAGAGATGCCCCGAATAGTGAATTTGGCCGAATACCGAATACCGAATATTGGGCGACCGAATTTTCGGCATGACATGCGAATATTTTGAGTCACAATTATTATGAAAACTGTTCGCCAACTAAGCACAACGTTTGCGAAGATATATTTTTATGTTGAACAGAATTAATTAATGTAGTTAGAGTCAATCAAATCAGATCCATATTAAAAATAAAATATTTTGTAATCAACAAAATAAATGTTAACAAACGTGTCTTCGTATTTAACTACTTTCCAAGAATTCATTTTAAATATTAAATATACCTAGTTTTTGGTTATTTTTTGTGTAATTTTTCGTTTTAGGTAGGTGCAATTAGATATTCGGTATTCGGCCGAATAGTAGGCAACATTCGGCCGAATATCGAATATTCGGCAAAATGGGCGAATAGGCCGAATACCGAATAGTTGCCGAATATTCGTGGCATCTCTAGTTTTTACTATGAAGCGGAGACTTTTTGCGATAACTTAAAACGGATAAATTTATCATGTTTGCTATAGTTTTCTTTGAATGTCTTTCTTAAGCTCTAGTTCTACGGTTTTTTTTATATTTTTTGGATTCATTGTTCAAATGTTAGAGGGGGACACATTTATTTTTTCTTTCGGAGCGGTTATTGCCGAAAATATTCAGTTTGTCAAAAAATGTTGGTTGAAAACCCCTATTCGTTTTAAAAACCTATCCAACGATACCTCACACTATAGGGTTGAAGCGAAAAAAAAATCCATCCCCACTTTACGTGTAGACGAGGTTTTTTAAAGATTATTTTCTACGAGTTTGTTGGATTTATTGATTTATATATTTATGTCAAATTGCAGCTTTCTAGCACTAACGATCACGGATCAAGCCCTCGGACAGACGGACAGACAGACAGACGGACATGGCGAAACTATAAGGGTTCCTAGTTGACTACGGAACCCTAAAAAATAGGATTGTATTATAAATTAATTTAAGTTTGACATTCTAATTTATTTTTGACTGCGCGTAACATTATACGATTTAAACTATTTTTTGTTTTTTGTTTTAGAGTTTTTAATTTTAATCTAAATTTAATTAATAAATGTATAGATGTTATCATTTTTAATTGAATAATTTTATTATAGGTATCTATTAATTACATTATTACAATATTATTTTTATTTTAATTATTAATGCTATATTTACTTAAATTATCTGCAGTAAATGATTTTTTATAATGACTTTAGGTATTTCGTTGATTAGATACAGTCAACTATAAAAATATGGGTGTAGCCAACTTATTTAAAAATATGTCCCATAGTTTTTAATTCGCTGACATAAGAGCTATGGGACATCTTTTTGAGATGATTTGTGCACCCATATTTTTACAGTTGACTGTACCTAATGGGTATATCAACTGTATGTGTTACGTGCATTAGGTATATTAACGTTAGGTATTTCGTTCAATAGGTAAATCAACTTTAGGGATATCGGACATTAGGTATATCGACTTTCGGTATTACGTGGATTAGGTATATCGACTTTAGGTATTCCGTGCATTAGGTATATCGACTTTAGGTGTTTGGTTCGTTACGTGTAACAGCTTTAGGTAATTCATGCAGTCGGTATGTCAGCTTTAGGTAATTTGTGCATTAGGTATATCAAAATTAGGTGTTTCGTGTATTAGGTATATTAACTTGAGGTATTTCATGTATTAGGTAAATCGGTTTTAGGTATTTTAAGCATTAGGTGTATCAAGTTTAGGTAGATCGACCATAGGTATTCTGAGCTTAGGTAAAACAATTATAGGTGAAACGTGCATTAGGTAATTCGTTCATTAGGTGTTATGAGCTTAGGTTAATAAACCATTAGGTGTTTAAAAAAATAGGTGAATCGAGCATAGGTGATTCGACATTAGGTAAATCAACTTTCGGTATTCTGATATGTAACCCGGAGAAGAAACATTGAGCGAACTGTTCTTCTGGCCTTCTGTAGACTCTTCCTTTTCGGTCACATCCATTCAAACACATTCTGCACTCTTTCAAGAAGAGAACTGGGGTTCATTGCTCAATGGTCCAGTCCTTGTGATTTTCAGTAAACTCTCTTTAGGCTGTACGGTGTCGCGCCAGCAATCTGGGCACCGCTGCGGGCCTCCTGGGTGTCAAGTTCGCTTTCTTAAGTCTTCTTCTTATTGTCTACTCACTGGCAGCCACTCCTCGTACCTCACGCAGACGCTGCTGGATGGCAATGCTGGTCTGGTGTCGATCTCGGAGAGATGTTGTGACAAAGAAGCGGTCGTCCCTCTCTGATGTACACTCTCTGCGGCCGCTTCTTGGTCTTGAAGTAAAGGATCCAGTCCCTTGGAACCTCTGGTAAACTCTGCAAACTGCAGATTGGCTTAAATTCAGCTCGGCAGCTACTGAACGTTGGCTACGCCCCGCTTGCAGGGGCTGGATGATTTGGCGGACTTCAGCTTCAGTGGTTTCCATTTTTCCAGGTCTTTTTCACGGGAAAATACGCGGAGATATGTAACGATCGACTTCTGATAAGTGACTGATAACAACCCCTTCTCTACCCCCGTTTTATAAGGGTCAAGGGTAACGCAACTCGTGCGCGTGATAACGTGAAACCGCTCACAAATCGGGAAAATGCCGATAATTTGAAAAATACTGGGCCGATTTCCATGTTTTTTTACTTTTCGTAAAGCTAAAACTTCAAGGAACATGATTACATTAAAATAATTTAGAGAAATTAACCAGTTTACAAATATATTGGATGCGGACGAAAAAATGCAAAGTGATGCAATACTTTTGCACGCGAGTGTACAATGTTTCATTATTATCATCATCTGTCATTGGTGACAGTTCGCTACAGCAATGAGTTTAATTTAAAACATAAAAATCAATAAAAGGTCTTTTTAGGCGCAACTTTTTCCTTCAAAAATAAATTTAGGTTATTTATAGGACCAATTTCTTGTTTAAAAAAAAACGAAATGTCAAACTATTCATTCATTCAGTCAGTTCATTCGATTCACGCTTAAGGCGTTTTTTACTTTTGTAGCTGTTTGTGGTGTTTTTAGCAAAAACGCTTCTAAGTTTAGAGTCCGTTTGAAGCAAACAACATAAAAACGCCTCTTAAATGTGATAAAAAAGAAAAAAAGCGGGATCGGAAAATTCTCACTGAATTGGATAGTACTATAAAATATAAGAAACACGTATCTACGCTCGCTATAAAAATGAGTTCTTCTAGTGAAGAAAATAATATTCTTACGCTGACGCCTACCGAAATTCAAGAGACAGCACAGGCAGTGGCTAGTAATTTGCTACCAGAGAAATCGCGGGCTAGTACTTATAGTTATCCAAATGTTTCCTTATTTCCTCGCAGTAGTCGTGAAAAGCACTATGTAATGCCTCGGCCGGAAACGCTAAAGATGGAGTCGTATTATTCGAGGGCCTCCACCAACGTGTCGGCCCTCAAACTCACTCGTCCATCTTTTAGCGGTTTTCCGTCCTCTCCTACAATGTACTATAGTTGTCCGTTAAATTATCTAGCAAATAAAAACGATCCGGAATAGTGATGTGAAAGTGCAAGAGGATATTAGAAAGAGAGATGCCTAAGAGTAGCATACCATAATGAATACATGTGTCTTAGCTGTATATTGTATTGTTATAAATAATGTCAAAAATGCTTTATGTTGTTAATGTGTTCCAAATTGTGCTGCTTTGGCATTAGCTGTAAGGTGCACTTTGTTATTTGAATTAATAAATAAATACAATAAATGTTAATTTTACAAAATGTACCTATCAAATTGTATACTTTACTAAATATCTCTCTCCTCACAGGTGTTACAATAAAGGGTGTACGTACTACATTATTAATTAAACACTCATAATATAATTATATTACATACACATAATAAGTATATCATAGGATATGTATAATCACATTGGTTTGGCGTCTTCCCACCACCAGGCGATAACAAACATGTTTCAATATTATTCTTAGGTTCCGAATATCGGTACAGCTGTTTAATGACAGCATTTACACAAAAATAAAACGCTAATTAAATAACTTATCATATTCGGAACTACAGATGCAACGGATAGTTGTTTGGCCGCATACAGGATACGGGAGGTAGGGCCTGACCATAGGCCGAATATTCAGTATTCAGCCGCCGAATATTCGGCCGGCGGAAATATTCAGGTATTTCAGGTGCGCATTGTGGAAGTTTTGGCCTGTTTCGTAATGAACTTTCGCGTGGTATATAGGTCTATCACTAGGTACGAAATTAGTGCGCGAGCTAGTGAATGGAACGTTTAAATTGTTTTAAAATAATAATCGAGTACGATTATATTCCGATATCAAGCATAGTTATTTAGTACCCTTATTTTAGTATCCGGTATCCGTCCGGATATTAAAATAAGGGCGAGATAGGATACCGGATAGTAACCGAATATCCGGTGCATCTCTATTCGGAACCTAAATTTTTAATCCTGCATGGTGCAAATATGTATAATATTGAGACAATGACTTGAAAATTTGTCTTGTATAACTGACAAAGCAACCTGCCTGTGTGGTAGGAGTGTGGGGTAGAGAGGGAGGTATATGCTAGAAAAAGACAATACGACCTAGGGGCTGTCCATACATGACGTCATCTATTTTTGACGATTTTTGTCGCCCCCCCCCCCCCATAAAATCATCAAAAAATCATGCTTCGAATGACACCGTTTCCACCTGCGTCATGCTACCATCATCCGATGTCCAGACCCCCCCCCCCCCCCAAATTTGAAATGACTTAAATTTATGAATAGCCCCCTACGACAGTGTTGCCACTCTCAATATTATTTATTCTTAGGTTCCGAATATGGTAAGTTATTTAATTAGCGTTTTATTTTTGTGTAAAACGCTGTCATTTTAAAGCCGTACTTTTCGCCTTATTGCAAAGGAGTAAGGTGCAAAAGTGTAAACATATATTTCACGTCGACTCTTATTATACTATGGTATACTTATTATGGAACTTACTATGTTATACTTATTATGGAACGTAAACTATGAATTGAAAGAGCACGAAATAGTCAATATAATACGTTTGTTGAAAAAAAAAGTCTACAGACGCTTAGGCGCGAAGGGTTATTGTCTCATAGAAAATTTGAATTTCGCGCCTTTTTCTACTGACAAAGTTGTTGGATAGACGTTAATATCAAATTAAAGAGTGGGCCTACACACTTCGCTGTGACAGAATGTGAAAGTGTCACCAAAACTGTCAAATGACTACGATAATAAGTATTCCTTTTATAATGCCACTCCACACTATGCCATTCTGAAATTAAATAAGAACGATAGATAGTCATGCGCAATTTTTATTTTTGTAGTGGGTCATAATTGACGTATATAATTACGAATATAATTTGAACATCAACCAATAATATTGGATATGATATCAGTTATTTTTAATCAGCTATCATTCACGCGCGCGTTCATTTTGCTCAGACTTGGCCGCACAAATATTTGGTGCGAGCGAGACGCCCGCGCACGTTCGAATTGGCCTGTCACTTGTAGCAACTTGTAGGTAAGTACATACTTACCTACATACTATCCACGCGTCCTTGGCACGAACTCCCGCCACCGCCCGCATTGAAACTGTCCCCGCGCGCCGCAAGGAAATGTAATCCTTAGCATTAGCGCAAAGAGTTCAAATTTGGTAGTTTCATTTAGCGAATTTGATAAAATGCACATATTTATTACATTGACCATATTTTTGTGTGATTATGTATTGAATATCACTTTGAACGTTATCAGAACAAAGTCTGCAAGAAATTATATCTATAACCATTTTTTCTAGCATGTTTAAGGCGTAAATATATATACAAGTGATACAAATAATATTGATGTCGGATTCTCGGATAAATAGCTTAATGAGGTAGTTTTATGGTAATTCCATCAAAGACCTAATTATTACTTTTTTTTTATATCAAGTCACGACGTATATCCGTGAGGCCCCGCCATTTATTGAATGAGTTATTTTCCGTGTTAATATTTTGACTGATTCCATTGTCGACTCATTATAAATATTATTTTCGTCACGTTTACGAACTAAAAATACTATTACTATTTTTAACAAACAAGAACGGCTCTTTTTTTTAACTATTTTTTTTTACCTACTTCCGGACAGAAAGTTTTTTGGATTCGAAAATAAAGTATCTTAAAATGATCTAAAGAACAGGAATAAAAAAAAAATTGCCTATTACTAATTAATGTTTAACGTAAGCGTATCTTTACTGGAGTATTATAATTAAATCGGTTGGGCAATTTTGATAAGCGATTTGGCGTCTGGCCTCCGTTGACCCTTTAAACCGGACGATTCGGATCACTCAACGAGTCAAACGCTCAGACGTAGGATGTTTTTCATTGCAGTTTATTTCCTAGGTAATAAGACGGCCTAACGCGAACATCGAAGAATTGAAATTATCTGCCTCTCTATCACTGATATACGAGCGATAGACGGCCTTATTCGAATAATGCTTGATCGCAGGCAGAGAGCGGCGAAATTTCAATTTTCTCGCGGTGGTCACAAGGGTGAGCTGTACGGTTACCATCAGTTTGTCACTGACATAAACGCCGTCGAGAACGTAATTTACTTTCTATACATCCCGTTTGCACTGATACGCGAGTGCGAGCGAGATGTATAGAAAGTAAATTACGTTCTCGACGGCGTTTATGTCAGTGACAAACTGATGGTAACCGTACTGGTAACTACAGTTACTGAAATTTGGTAGATAAGTAGCTTTTGAAAATTGAAGTCCGTCTATTTTCATCCGATAACAAAAGCGATGATCGCGAACTTTTGTGGGTGAGCCTACTCTAATAATTTTTATGTTTAACATATTTAAACCGTCCTTATTACCGCTGGAACGACGTAGTTACTCAAGACCTGCTCAACCTCGGTCATTGGGACTGGCGAGAGCTATCGCAAGACCGAGAGGCATGGCGTGATCTGGTATCGGAGGCCGGAACTCACTTTGGGTCGTTGCGTCACCGCAGTAAGTAAGTAGTATGTAAACTGTCCTATTAGGTACTGCTGGAACGTAGTTACTCAAGATCGAGAGGCATGAAGTGATCTGAGGGTCTACCGCGAACCACGTTCAACGTGTTGCCTCTCTTTCGCACTAGTAAATTAGTAGGTAAGTGTGACAGGGAGGCAACACGTCGGACGTGGTACGCGTTAGGTCCTCTGGTGTCGGAGGCCAGGACTCACTTTGGGTCGTTGCGTCACCGTAGTAAGTAAGTGATGATGATGTTCTCCCAGACGTATACGTCGACGGCGACACCCGGACAAATCAGGAATTCTGTAAGTACTATGGAAACTGTCAAAGAAAAAGAGCTAATGAGTTACCCTAGGCCTAACCAATTTAAGATGGTGACCTGTAGAGTTGAGAAGCAAAGGGAACACTGTTGAGGTTGAGGTTAGGCCGGGTTCATAGTAGAAATAGATTAACTTTGT
The DNA here is from genome assembly GCF_910591565.1 of Cydia splendana. Lineage (NCBI taxonomy): Eukaryota > Metazoa > Arthropoda > Insecta > Lepidoptera > Tortricidae > Cydia > Cydia splendana. Next base: position 1,513,798 of record NC_085975.1, read on the forward strand.
TGACCTTTCCAGTCCTTTCAATTGGAGCTCATAATGTTGATAGTATATTTATTAGGATTCATTTTGATCTTTCATATGAGTCTGTAGGATGTGTCGAATTAAGACTTAGGTTTAGGTACCTACTCAAACCTGACCGCCGCCATACAATTGAAGTTACACTCTAATTTTAAAACGACATTCTGAAATAACACGATAACGCGAAATTTGACATGAACATTTATGTAACATATTCTCCTACTAGTTTTTTACGTCTGGTACTAGTTATTTCTTATTTCCATATTGAACTATCTTTAAACGATGATTCAATCAGTGAACGCAATAGGGAAGGCCTGGAAAAGTCAAAACAACTTTTTAATCACCGTAAAACTACTCAACTATAGTCAAAAATCTCCCTATAGTCCAAAGTCCTTATAGTCCAAAACTAACTTGAATATCTTCGTTTAAACAGGTAGGTATTGAACGATTTAGTTGTTAAGAAAGTATTTTCTTAGAAGAAAAAGAAAAAACGAAAAGACCGAAAATAACACCGGTATTGATATAACTAATTACGTTATTGAACCTTTGGACCATGAACCATAGTTGTTATACCTATTGGACCATGGGTAGTTTTACGTTAGCTAAAATATTTACCATACCACAATTCCTCAGAACTACAATGCTTTGACTAAGCACTGATCCACTTAACCACTTAAAATGCACCAAGGCCCAGCCAGACGTATCGCCAATATCGATACATTTGAATTTGAAAGCTCAAAGCAAGTTTTTATGCATCCAACCGAGCTTACGGTGGCCGGTCGACGTGACCGGACTTGTTGGTTTGGTCGCATAGATAAACGAAACAGATAGGCATAGAAGGTAGGATCCTATAGAAGTGGTATACACGTGCCTCCTTGAGGGACAAAACATACGCAATGCGACACTATGATTGGTCGAATTTATTTGTTGCCCACCATAATCCACACTAAAACGGTGGGGAACAAATAAAATGTGACTGTGACAAGGACAAACAATAATATATAGCTCTTTCGCTGCTACTCCTACTGAAAGATGCATAAGACTATCCTGTTCAGTCATTTCCTCCCACCCCTCATGCCAGATCCAGTTATATACTAGATAGGACAGGGTTTGATGTTGATGCCTACACTGATCCACCAAAATCCACCCTACCCTTGGAGGGACAATGCCATGGGCCCATGGCGCTTAGTGCCTGCGTTTATTTTGACCTTGATAAAACAGTTTCCAAAACTTGAAACGGAAAAAAGGTTTTGGCAAATGATCTTGACCTTGATGGAAACAAATTTTTATGCATCCATCCGAGCTTATGGTCAACGTGACTGGAATTATTGTTGCTTTGGTGGCATAGATAAAGAGGATGGGCCAAGTTGGGGCGCCTACACTAATCCACTCTTTTTGGCCCACTGTGACCATGGTGAGATAAAAGGTATAATACTTATACAACGCTTGCAGTTTAGCCAGCTTAGATGTAATTTGACTTATTGGTTGATACTTTGGCCGGCTGTGGCCTTGGTGGGACTAAAGCAAGTTTAATCGTAACGGATCTCCTTGCGAACATATTCTATCACATCGTCAGACGCTTGGGTTGTATAGGTAGGTATTGAAGAAAATGGTGGATGTCGCATCTGCGTCTAACTTCTTCCCAGCTCAGACCCATATCGACTACAAATTGAGCACACTCGGAAGACCGGACGAAAATAATATTGTTTCTTTCGCAAATATTTACCCTTCTTGTGTCGTTTTGCAGTCCGGGCGCAAAATTAGTTTTGGCTTCGATTGCTTTGGCAATTTTATTGTCCGCCGCTCTATTGGCTAGTTAACGACTAGTATAAGGTTGGTATTCGACGCGCGAACTAAAAGTTACAGTAGAAATTGGTTTTGTTTAGGCAATGTCATATATAATACCTAGTACATTAAGTACATACTTACCCAAGGCAGTAAAGCAAGAAATGTCTTAAACTCAATGGCCGAGGCGAAGACAAGGTCGACAAATATGTGATCTGAGGCTTTCTTAATTTACTAGCCAGGTGCGTAGAGACCAAGATAAGTCTACAACGATTCTGATAGCACACAGCTGATAGCAGCAATGAAATTATGATGTACCTATAAATAACACTTGCACTGCGTGTATCAAAATCGTTAGACTTTTCTTGGTCTAACTATATACTATTTCTCTGTTCGACGGAGAAAAGTGGCAACTTCGTTTAGCGCAGCGGGCCGAAAGTTAATGCTTTCTGTATGTAGAACTGAAAAATAATTATCGTGCGACAATTTTACACACATATTTAATTTTAAAATATTATTCAAGTTTTGGTTTAACTCTCAGGTACTTCGTCAATAATAATTTCCCAGTAATGTCTGGTACGTAATTCAATTATTGGATGATAAAGAGAAGAGGTACGTTTCAATGTGAAGTGCAATTATTTGCAGAATTTGGTGTAAGGTTTCTATGATGTCAGCGAGGCGCAATGTTAAGGTTGTGGCCATGACTGCGGCCTGATGTCATTTCCTTGTAAAGAACAAATATTTTATGAGCAAAAAACTTCACACACAGACATAGGTATCAAAGAAATTAAAACGGGTCACTCACGAAGTTTAACTCGAAGATTGCTGGACTTGTTTCGCTTCATAAGAAGAAGCTTCAACCCCGTTGCTCCCTCTTAATAAGTAATTACACGCCAAGCGTCAGCAAAGGTCTCCCTAAAGGTATCAGTTTGGACAAAAATGTTTTCGTATATCCTGATGTTTTTTTTTTTCATTTTTTTTTTTCAATCATGTCCGGCTCACAGCGGAAACCAAACGCCTGTTCTGCTCTACAGGACGCATTTCTTAACCGACTGCCCTATTCGAACTTCAAGATACGTCAACTAATAGATCTAGAAACGATATACATTAGATGTGTCAGTGTCAAAAGTGACGTTTTTGTTTGAGGAACCGTCACATTTGACACTGACATATCTCATCCATACCTATCGTTTCTAGATCTAGTAACTGACGTATCTTAAAGTTCGAATTGGGCCGCGAGTCTCGTGAAATTTTGTGAATAGGTTCAAGAATTTTAATAGATTTTTTTTGGCGATTCAGATATAACCTAACATAACTTTTGATTCTGCATAAAATAAACTCAAAATTCGTAAACATTGACATAATTAAGACGTAAAATTTCTGTTAAAAGCCATTTAATTAAACATAACCCTTAAAAATGGGTCGCGTCTTATTAATTCGACTCAATTAAGAAGATTTGTCGAAAAACAAAAAGACAAAAACAAAATTAATTTAGCGTAATGTCACTCATAAATACTGTTCGTTCGTGTTAAATAACTTAAATAACTCGCGGCGGTAGGCCAATTCGTACAGAAATAATTATGCATAATTGTTACAATTAATCTGAAGATTCAAAATAACAACCCAATTGAAAACGAAAGATCTGCCCCAAAACGTATAACAACAGTAACTCACTTCGGAACACATTTGAATTTGGACTTTATTACGAGACATTAAGAAACATATTTTAATGAGCTTTCAAATATCATTTACGTTTTTTATATTTTGAGCAGATGTCGACGTAATTTTAAAGTAAAGCTCTGTCCCCATTTGTGCATTTTGAAGAGCATAATAAGCTTCTCAAATTTAGTCAGTGGGCAACTAAAATGTGTTATTTCGATGATATTGTGTTTTGTAACAGAATTTCAAAAAGAGAAGAGTTAATTTGAGAAGAGTTAATTTAAGCACTGACTAACCTGTGCAATTTTTTGCTTAGTGGGAAGCTGAACCCTCAGGTAAGTCCTTATTTGTATGGGGCTACTCTGTGTGCATTAAATAAGAAAGAAGGGGGACTGAGACCGATAGCCGTGGGGAGCACTTTCCGTCGACTCGTGGCCAAGCTTGGGTGCCGTGCAGTGAGAGGGGAGATGGCCTCTTATCTTCAGCCGCATCAGGTGGGTTTTGGGACGCAATTGGGGTGCGAAGCGGCGATACATGCGGTACGTGCCTTTGCATTAAAACCGGAGAATGCCGGCAGCGTCATTATAAAACTCGACCTAAAAAACGCTTTTAACTCAGTGGAGAGGGACGTTTTGCTGGGTGAGGCTAAGGAGAAGATTCCTGCGCTCTATTCTTTTCTTCACCAGGTCTATCATTCACCTTCCAACCTTTTTTACGGAACTGACCGGATTTTGTCACAAGTGGGGGCTCAGCAGGGGGATCCACTGGGTCCACTCACTTTTAGCCTCGCAATCCAGAAGGTCATTACCGATCTAAAGTCCCCTCTTAACATCTGGTACCTCGATGATGGTACCATTGGGGGCAAACCGGAAGAGGTGGAGCAAGACTTGCTCGTCTTGCTGCCGCGCCTGAAGGATATGGGGCTGGAAGTGAACACCTCCAAATGTGAGTTTTTCCCCTGTGGACCGCAGTCATCTTCTCTCTACTCTTTTTTCTCGGGTTTACTTCCCGGCCTCAAGGAATTGCATACTGATTCTTTTTGCCTACTTGGTGCACCGATTTTTCCTTCCGCAGTTCCTGAGGCACTACAAATTCGTAGGAATCTCCTTCTCCTTGCGGGCGAACGTCTCAAGGGTTTGACCCCGCACGTGGCTTTAGTTCTATTGCAAAAGTGTTTCGCCGTTCCCAAGATCACGTACCTGTTGCGCACGGCCCCTGTTTGGTTATTCCCGGGTGACATTGAGACCTTTGATTTGGCGATTAAGTCGACGATTGAGTCGGTGGTCAATGTGTCCCTGGATGATATTCAGTGGACACAAGCAGGTTTGCCAATCCGTCACGGAGGCATTGGGGTGCGGCGTGTGGGGGACATTAGCCTGCCGGCCTTCTTGGCGTCGGCCCATGGGGTTGCTGACCTAGTTGCTAAAATGTTATCACTAAATGGCGACGGGGTGAGCATACCGTATGTGGCCGACGCTGTGAGACAGTGGTTGGCTATCAACCCAGGTGCGTCCGTCCCGGAGAACCCAAGACTCCAGCGCGCGTGGGATGAGGTAGGGTGTAAGGCCACCTTGGACGGTCTGGTTGGGAACGCTTCGGGTGTGGACCGCGCAAGGCTTCTGGCAGTGGCGCGGCCAGAATCAGGGGCTTGGCTGCAGGCGTTACCCTCCCCTCAACTGGGTACGTTACTCGACGGTGACTCGTTGCGGGTGTCCGTCGCTCTCCGCCTGGGCTGCGATGTATGTCAACCACATTTATGCATCTGCGGTTCCACGGTGGGGGCTGACGGCCATCATGCATTGAGTTGCCGTCGATGCGTCGGGAGGCATCCGCGTCACCATGCCTTGAACGATATTGTCCAGAGGGCGCTCAGATCAGCGGGTGTTCCATCCGTGCTTGAGCCTCCGGGTCTAAGTCGCACGGACGGCAAGCGGCCTGATGGCCTAACCTTAGTGCCGTGGGAGAGAGGGCGGTGCCTGGTCTGGGACGCTACGTGCGTCAGCACCTTCGCCGCCTCTCATATCAGTCGCACGGCACGCGCGGCCGGAGCGGCGGCCGAGTCTCAGGCGGCGGTGAATCGCCAAAAGTATGTTCCCTTGGGCTCGGGTTATATTTTCGTCCCTTTTGCGGTGGAAACGGCGGGCTGCTGGGGTGCTGACGCGAAACAATTTGTGCGTGACATAGGCCGTCGACTCAGGCAAAAGGGAGAGGATCCCCGCTCCGAATCGTTTCTGGTGCAGAGGCTGTCCATAGCCATCCAGCGGGGTAATGCCGTGAGTGTTATGGGCACTTTTGCACCGGAAGCGATAAGGAACGGGTTTTGACGGATAGTTACTTTCGTAATTATTTAAGATGTATTATGTATTGTGTCCAATATTAAATAAATAAAATAATAAATACATAGGTACCTACATATAAAAAAAAAAATTTGAGAAGATAATTTTAAAGATGGCGGTGATGGCGCCCCAAGCTTGGATATTAAGAAATATGAAGACAAAATAATGAAAATGTGACAAACTCAACACTTTTAACTCATTTAGTAAATATAATTTTGATTGTGTTTTGATCCCAAATAGGTAACTACTTTTCAGTATAACCGACGAAGGTCGTTGTATCTATTACATAATTACAGTTAAAAAGAAACAAGACCACTTTAGTTCGTTCGGGGTGTATTCCGAGGAATTGTTCGGATTAGGCCCTGTTTCTTTTCCATCTTCACCACTTAAATGGTTGGCAGTCCTCGACTGTGCGTTCTCTACAGATACTTCCAGCCTAGCACATCTATATTGTGGAATGAAATGTCGCCCGCGGTATTTCCGGACAAATACGAACCTCAAACCTTCAAGAAAAGAGCGTACTCCCATTTCGAATCTCGGCAACGCACTTGCAACCCCTGAGATGTTTCAGGTCTCCATGGGCGACGGTAATTGCTTACCATCTAGAGATGGTAAGCAATTCGCCCATGGAGATGTATTTATTAAAATTGTTCGACATTCTCTTGGTTTTAGTAACTTTGGCTCACAAAACTCTTCTTCTTCTTCCTACCTTAGTCCCATCATTTGGGGTCGGCTCTCCTAGTAATTCTTCGCCAGGACTGTCTGTCCCGGGTCGTCTGGGCTGGTATTTTTGATTTATTTAAATCCCTATTTACAGTGACCATCCATGTTTCTCGGGGTCTTCTTCGCCTCGTCGATGGTAAATGTGCAGCACTTTCTGTGTCAATTGGTCAGGGGGTCGCCGCTTTGGCTCACAAATCTGTTTTAAAATAAAGCTTTACATCGTTATCAGAATTATTTTTATTACCTCCTTGGCCGCGATGGTTTCCAAGTTTATTTATAGTTGCGTTCCTTAAATTGGGTGAAGGAATTTCTTAAATAGGCTTGATACATTCCAACTAATTACGAAATTTAATTTTCGTGGTCATACCGATGTAAGTTTTGTTCTGAATTGATTTTGGTCCTGAATTCCTATTATTATAAATGCAAAAGTAACTGTCTGTTACCTTTTCACACTTAAACCGCTGAACCGATGTGGACGAAATTTGGTATCGAGATAGTTTGAGACCCAAACATAGGACAGGATAATTTTATACTGAGACAGACTGAAACAGCATGACAAATATTGGTGTTACGTTTCCGGGAAAATATGATGGGTATGCAGTACATTCACTTTAACTGTACTTACCTTCTTTTTCTGCTATAACCTATATTACTAATGGCATTAAGCTTAAGGATGACATGTAACGGGGTGGTGATGATCACTCCGACGTCTACCTTACCACAAGCAAGTTACTGTATAGGTAGTAGGTAGTATAGCCTTGTAGATAACTACAGTACTCTAGACTCAAGGTACTATATTTATACGTGTATTACAACACAACATGCAATATTGTATATGTAACAATGAAATTCCTAATTGTAAGTATGTAAATAAAAAAAAAATATCAATGAAAAAAAAAGATCCCTAACCAATATTACCGACAATAATATCAAAGAAATATCACTGCAAATGTCAAAATACCTGTAAATACCATTTAACTCATTAACCCAACAATTAAAATATTCACAAGACTTTTGCTTAGCAACCCGCCTCAAGCTAAAAACTTTTAATCATCATGCACTTCTAATTTCTTTATTGAATTAAACTTAGGGTTCAAATTTACGTGCACTAGGGTTGTAGTAAGTATGTTTTCTAATGTATCCTAACTGGTAGCCGCCTATTTCGCCGATAATTGCAATGGATATGCTATCAAGTGTGCAATTTCCCTCGCCGAGCGGTATAGAATAATTGTTGCAGATGGCAAAAACTTAGTTTATTGGTCGTTTGCTTGTGTCTTTTTTTTTCTGCACCAAAATGTTTTTAATTAGTAGCTGTTGTAACGCAACTACTAAACCTATACAAGTACATTAATTTTGTATTAAGCAGAAATGTCTGCAAACGATACAACGATACGGTATACCACAAAGCTTAGAAATGAATGAAATGTGGAAAAAATCGCTATCTCGGACGTTCAACAAGTACATAATTTCCTGAACTATTTTAATACCTACAAATAATACGAATGTGAACAACTAACTTCCAAAGAAATAAAATTTCCTTCTTCATAATTAATTGTTGTTTGTAAAAAAATGAGGTTGAAAAAATTTGATACCAATTTGTAAGGTCGAATCGGCTTACTCATGTTGCATCTCTGTCTTGAAATCCGTTTCAGCCGATATTTTGTAAAAAAATATCACTCTCTTCACGATTGTCACGTTTCTGAAATAGGTGTCACGTAGGCTGAGCGAGCATTTGCTATGCCATTTGTAAAAAAATGTTGCCCTTTTTACTAAAAAGGTAGGGTATGCCGTTCCACCAATTTTTTTGATATAACATTTAAAACTTTCGCGTTTTGAAAACATATTAAATCATGCCGCATGCTATGTTAGCCACGACCAAGACCAGTGAAACCTGTGTCGAAACGTCGGTAAATAAAAGTAACAAAATAAAATCGCGATAGACCCGGTTATGAATTATGTTTTATTATTTTTTTAGATAGGTAGGTATCATCAAAATTTTACGCGATATTTAGACAATTCGGGCCAAGCAAAATAAATACGAGTATCATCATTAATATTAGAACTGCTTCCAGGGATCTCCACAGCGACCGTTCTCAATCTTCCTCCGTCCAACATTAATCTGCAAATGACAATTAAAAATATATATGTTAAGAGAAAACAAGATATGTCTGCAACGATTTTGATAGCACACGCAGTGAAAACTTCTATGAAATTATGACGTATAAATAACACTTGCACTGCGTATGCTATCAAAATCATTGCAGACTTTTCTTGGTCTAACTCTAAATTCTAACTGCGTTTTTATTGGAAATATAAAAATGAAAATTGAAAATGAAAAAAAATGGAAATGAAAATTCGTTTATTGGTCACAATCATTGTGTTACAAATTGAAAAAGGGTTGGGACTCCCTAGTAAGTATGTCAATACTTGTGAAAGGAGACCCCGCTCTTCCAGCAGCAAGCAAGTTAAGGGTATACAAACCAATACAATACTCGTTAATCATGTAGGTACAGTTTTTTTAGTACAGTTTTTCTTGGTATAACTTTAGATTCTAAACTCCAGTGGGGTCCCCATATTGCTACTCTTTCGAATAGACTGAGCTCTGCAGCTTTTGCAGTGAGCAAAATCCGTCAGTTAACTGACGTGAAAACAGCTCGATTAGTATATTTTAGTTACTTCCATAGCATTATGGCATATGGTATTTTACTGTGGGGCGGTGCTTCAGAGATAAATACCATTTTTGTTCTGCAGAAGCGGGCTATTCGAGCAATATACAAAATGAACCATAGAGACTCACTTAGAGATAAATTTAAGGAAATTGACATAATGACAGTGCACTGTCAATACATTTATGAGAATATTCTGTATGTACATAAAAATATTGTAAATTTTAGGAAAAATTGTGAAATTCATAATATTAATACTAGAAATAAACATAAGCTCGCAGTGCCCTTCACTCGGCTCCATAAAATTAAAAAATCATTCATGGGTAATTGTGTAAGATTTTATAATAAACTTCCAAACCATATTACTGAATTATCTATTAATAAATTTAAGAATTATGTAAAGCGTAAACTTATTTCTAAAGCTTATTATACCACACAAGACTACATGAATGATATTACAACGTGGGATTAATTGTTATTCGAAATGATTATTTATTTATTAGGTTTATTTGATTATTGATGAGCAAATGGATATTCCGATGTAATACTATCTACTTCTTTTGTTACTTATGCTTTTTTTTGACATTTAGATTTTATTCTAGAAATTCTAGACTAGTATTTTTTTATACAATCTTTTTAATGTTTGACAATCCTTTTGTGAAATTCTTAGTGTTAAATTTGATATGTATAATAATCCAATTTTATTATGGAATAATATTAACATCAATAAATTGCTCTGATAATTAGATTAAGATTAATTACGATTCATAAGAGCTTGTTGCTAGGCCTACATGAATAAAGTATATTTTTGATTTTGATTTTTTGATTTTGGTACAGAAAGTAATAAATTAAAATATATAATTAGACTAAACTAACAACAGTTGTTAAGTTATCAATTCAATGCAATGTAATAATCTGTATATAGCATGAACGTTTTGTTTTAACAACACGCAAAGTAACGATTGCTTTTGGTTTCAGCAATCAAAAGCAAATGCTTTTTTTCCCTGCGATTGATAATCAAAGAAATATATATACGCTCGTGGACGGAATAGCCCCTATTACGGAATGAGTTACATTGACGGAACGGTCAATTACTAGGCAAAATGTTGAAACCTGAGGGGTATGAATCGTCTATAATAATAATGAGTGTCCCATCTAGATACGCACTCTACATAATGCATCACTTATGTATAATAATAAACCATACCTCCATTCGACCCAAGTCACAAATTTGCGTTTAAATTTTTAAGCGTCCGCCTGAATTCTGAAATGTCGTGTCTTTCTGAACGACTGCATAGTTTCGATATCGGCTGGCTATTAGAATTATTAAGAAGCCACTTTGGTGTAAGTAAATGCTGTCTCAAGTAGAACCTGGAAACCATTTTACTTACTTAAGATTTAAGTTCAGTTATAATGACATTTAAATTTTTTGACAGTGACATTTTTTTTTTTTTTTTTTTTTTTAAATGTTAATGTTAAGTTGATGATCTTTTAGTGAAAGCCTTTGTTTTATTTTTAGTGTAAAATATTGTATTTTTCTTTTAGAAATAAATATATCCAATCTAATCTAATAGTGTATTCTAAACACTTAATTTTACTTGTTCGTTTTGCATAAAAATGTCTATGTCTTGTAATAATCTTGTAATGTCTTAGCTTCGATATCAGGTGGCCATTTGAATTATTGAGAAACCACTTTGGTGTAAATACTGTCGCATATAGACCCTGGAAAGCATTTTATACAATTAATTAAGATTTTATAGAAGTTAATAGTGTATTTTACAACACTAACATAACCCACATGGACATCTTTAGTTTTACTAGTTCATTTTGCATAAACATTTCTATGTTATAAAATAGTTCAAAAACGGTTTTGTTTAGTTTAGATATCAGGTGGCCATTATTAATTAATAAGATTAATATGATTAAGAAGCCACTTTGGTACAAATACTGTCGCATATATAGAACCGGGAAAACATTTTACTTAATTATTAAGATTTTAGAAAAGTTAATGGTGTAGGTATTCTACACACTTCATTTTACTAGTTAAGTTTACATAAACATTTCTATGTTATGTATAATAGTTCAAAAACGTTTTTGCCTAGTTTAGATATCAGGTGGCCATTGCAATTATTAAGAAGCCACTTTGGGACAAATACAGTACTGTCGCATATACGAGTACCTAGAACCTGGAAAGCATTTTACTTAATTGTTAAAATTTTAGAAAATTTAATAAGTGTATTCTAAACATTTGATTTTACTAGTTCATTTTACATAAACATTTCTATGTTATTTATGTAATGGTTTAATAGAGTTTTTGCTTAGGTTAGATAAGTAAGTAGTATTTGAATTATTAAAAAGCCACTTTGGTATAATTTACTGTCGCATGTAGAACCTGGAAAGCATTCGAATTACTATTTAATCAAAATCGATCCAAAACAGGTGCATAAGACAATACTTAACAATTACATAAAAACAAAAACGACAAATTCACGCCATTAGAGTACCTATCTATGTATGTTTTTACCTAGCTTTTAACTGTATTCTATTTTCTGTTTATTTTTAACTGCATGGTGCACAATATAGACTACTACTACCACTAACCACTAGCTTTTGCCCGCGACTTCGTCTGCGTGGAATTAGTGACAGCAGATAAAGTAGGTATAGCGCCTGGATAATGCTAATAGCAATCGTTCAATTCGCGCATTGCTTACTTCAATTATTAGGCAATTCACTAACTCTTTCAATTCCACCCCCCTTTGCACTCTCTTCAGAGATGATTTCCGACATAAAAACTATTTTATGTCCTTTCCCGGGACTCAAACTATCTCTATACCAAATTTCAACTAAATCGGTTCAGCGGCTTAAGCGTGATGAGGTAACAGACAGACAGACAGACACACTTTGGCCTTTATAATATTAGTATGGATTTACTAAATTACTTACAATGTTCTGCCAATTAGTAGTACAATTGCATAATAATTTAATAAATTAACTAGAAAGAGTCAAACTAAGTACCATTTAGAGAATATTTTATACGTACTTAATGGGAAAATCAATACGCAACTTAGTTGCGATTAGGGACTTTATTCCCAACTAAAAACCAGCGTAAATCTGACCTAACTATACCGACTGTTGATATGAATTGTAGGCTCAATTTATAGTGGAAACTTTCGATGGATTGGGCTGTAGTTAGACCAGGGGTAAGCAAACTTTATTAGAAAAGGACCCAAACGGAACAAAATATAAATAATATCTAGCTCAAAGAGTCAAGTGTTGTTTTGAATAAGTCTAACGACTATTAGGAAACAAATTAATTAGGAAAATGAAATGACGTGTCGGACGCATCGGCCGGGCTGGGCCGGGTCTAACGTGAGTCATCCTTTAAAGAGCCGTGATTGTACCTTCAAAGAGCTGCATACAGCTCGCGAGTCGCGAGCCGTAGTTTACCGACCCCTGAGTTAGACGATGTTCACATTGAATGTCGATACGCCACTAGGTGTGCGAACAGGACATCGCTATATACCCTCATAGCGCTGTTCCGCTCACTCAGCATGATAAGTAAGGAAAATTCCCATTGATACCGAAGCAGCCTTTAATCATCATCAGGACAAAGACTATTTATAAATAAATAAGCGTGTCCTACATACCTGGAGGAAATTCTGCTCATTAAGAGTTCCGCACCGCTGGTGTGGTCCAAGGTACGGGCTAAAACAACTTTTCAGAATTAAAAAAAAAAAAATTTGTAGGGGTCCGTACCCAAAGGGTAAAAACGGGACCCTATTACTAAGACTTTGCTGTCCGTCTGTACGTCTGTTCATTGTTTAAATATGATATGACAATAGATACAGACAGAACAGAATACATCACATCTCGGTAAAAAGATGCAGCTTCAAGAAAAACAATTCATTTAAGACAGAGGCTGACAAAGAGCGATCGCCTCCAGACAACGGTTTCTTTTATACATATGTCTGATTGCCTACGCATGTGAGACATGGATGCTGACTGTCGGAAGGGTCCGCCAGTTTAAAGTGGTACAGAGAGCTATGGAACGCGCGATGCTCGGGATTTCTGGACAGAATTTGGAATGAGGAATTTCGCCAACGCACTATAGTTACATCGCCAAAAGAATTGCGCAACTGAAGTGGGAATGGGCCGGCCATATCTGTCGCAGGGATGACGACCGATGGGGCCAACAAGTACTGTTCTGGAGAACTCGACTGGGAAGCCGAAGGAACGGAAAACCACGAGCTAGATGGTCGACACTGAAAGCTGGCAGGGCCGACCTGGCATAGAACCGCCGCATACAGAACAACATGGAAATCCATGAAAGAAGCATATGTTCAGCAGTCGACGCAAATATGCTGAGTAGAGAGAGAGAGAGAGAAGATATATGTATGATTTGTATGATAATAAAAATGAATTCTGTAATGTTTGTGTCTTAGGCCACACTCCTAAGTGGCATTAAGTCGTTACCATCATCAAAAGACAGCGAGCGGCCGGCCGCCTCGGGCATAAAATATTCACACCCTCTTCGGTGGACAATTGCAGAAATTATCCGGAAAACAGTGCTTTTGTATTGGAAAAAACTAAGGCTTTTGAAGCCTAAAAGGGCATTTCTATTTAAACTGTAACAACATTTTTGGAGTTACAATTGGGATTTTGACATTGGAAATGTCTTTTCGTTCGCTCCAGTATACTGTCCGATTTCACGAAAAAGTGCGATCCCCTTATATCTCGGAAAGTTGTGAAGATATGATATTAAAAAATAGGCTCAAAAGACGCATAATCACGAGAGCTGTAAGGTGCAAAAATAATTATTCGAGAAAGTCAAAATCAAAAAAAGTTATGGTCGAAATAGTGAAAATAAAATTCAATTTTTTCCGAATTTTTGATTTTGGTGCTCGATAATTTGGAAACGAAGAATGATATCAAAAATTTGAGAAAAACGGCTCTGGACAATTTAGTCAGCTACAATTTGAGCCTAAAACAAAGACGATCGGGTTAAGGGTTTGCCCTGTAGCCTAACCTTAAAATAGTCAAAAAGTCAGAACGACATTTTTCACAGGACATTTATGACTTCATGTTTCGCAGAGTTCGTTATCGGTGTTTGTTGTGAATTGTCGGGATTATGACGGCAGAATAACACTTGCACTGAGTGGGCTTTCAAAATCGCTGCAGATTTTTCTTGGTCTAACTCTATCTATCCTGTTTGAGACGGGCGTAGATAACGCACTATTCGACAATCTAATCGGAGAGGGAGAGGGAGAGGGAGAGGGAGAGGGAGAGGGAGAGGGAGAGGGAGAGGGAGAGGGAGAGGGAGAGGGAGAGGGAGAGGGAGAGGGAGAGGGAGAGGGAGAGGGAGAGGGAGAGGGAGAGGGAGAGGGAGAGGGAGAGGGAGAGGGAGAGGGAGAGGGAGAGGGAGAGGGAGAGGGAGAGGGAGAGGGAGAGGGAGAGGGAGAGGGAGAGGGAGAGGGAGAGGGAGAGGGAGAGGGAGAGGGAGAGGGAGAGGGAGAGGGAGAGGGAGAGGGAGAGGGAGAGGGAGAGGGAGAGGGAGAGGGAGAGGGAGAGGGAGAGGGAGAGGGAGAGGGAGAGGGAGAGGGAGAGGGAGAGGGAGAGGGAGAGGGAGAGGGAGAGGGAGAGGGAGAGGGAGAGGGAGAGGGAGAGGGAGAGGGAGAGGGAGAGGGAGAGGGAGAGGGAGAGGGAGAGGGAGAGGGAGAGGGAGAGGGAGAGGGAGAGGGAGAGGGAGAGGGAGAGGGAGAGGGAGAGGGAGAGGGAGAGGGAGAGGGAGAGGGAGAGGGAGAGGGAGAGGGAGAGGGAGAGGGAGAGGGAGAGGGAGAGGGAGAGGGAGAGGGAGAGGGAGAGGGAGAGGGAGAGGGAGAGGGAGAGGGAGAGGGAGAGGGAGAGGGAGAGGGAGAGGGAGAGGGAGAGGGAGAGGGAGAGGGAGAGGGAGAGGGAGAGGGAGAGGGAGAGGGAGAGGGAGAGGGAGAGGGAGAGGGAGAGGGAGAGGGAGAGGGAGAGGGAGAGGGAGAGGGAGAGGGAGAGGGAGAGGGAGAGGGAGAGGGAGAGGGAGAGGGAGAGGGAGAGGGAGAGGGAGAGGGAGAGGGAGAGGGAGAGGGAGAGGGAGAGGGAGAGGGAGAGGGAGAGGGAGAGGGAGAGGGAGAGGGAGAGGGAGAGGGAGAGGGAGAGGGAGAGGGAGAGGGAGAGGGAGAGGGAGAGGGAGAGGGAGAGGGAGAGGGAGAGGGAGAGGGAGAGGGAGAGGGAGAGGGAGAGGGAGAGGGAGAGGGAGAGGGAGAGGGAGAGGGAGAGGGAGAGGGAGAGGGAGAGGGAGAGGGAGAGGGAGAGGGAGAGGGAGAGGGAGAGGGAGAGGGAGATGTACCTATACTTATGCGCCACGGCGACAATTATTCAAACTTGGATACGCGTGTGGAAATTTTGCAATTTGTTTGTTCACATGCGTTATGTCCAGGATACTTGTGTTAGTCTAAGAATAAAATAATTATCATTCAACGTTGTAGTTTTATTTTGTAACTTTTTCCTTATCCAGACTTTCTCGTCGCTCAGCGACAATATTTTTTCGAATTCCGCAGATTCATTTCCAATGTGCTCGATGGTCGTGTGAGGCACGAAATCTGTGAATTTTTTATATTATTTCCACTCAGAATCACAAGCTTTTTCCATTTTTACTGAGAAAAATTTTTTCCCAAAATTTTTCGACCGTTTGGTTACGGTTTTCAATACTTACAACCTTACTACGATCGTAACAAAACGGACAAAAAAAGTTATGAAATTTTGGGAACACTTTTTTTCTCGTATTAGGATCGAAAGAGCTCGTGATTCTGAGTGGAAATAATATAAAAATTCCAGAATCTAAAATGCAAGTTGGGGGCAAAAATACAACATTAAATAGAAATGCCCAAAAACGTTCATAGACGTATTATGGATGGCTTTATCTATGTACATGATACTTTTTAACACCGCGGGATTGGTAGTTGTCATGTAGACAAGAAGGACCATCATAATTATCCTTAGCAAATTTTTGACGTAGGTATCTTAAAGTTCTAATCATGCCGTTATTGAGGATATCAACTTGGTGTTACAGAATATTCATCCTGAAAATACCTATATTTAATAGAAAAATTAAGTAAAAGCAAAACGAAGCCAGCAAAAAAAGTCCAAAACACACTAACGCCTTAGAAGCCCACGGATGTTTGAAAGGAAACACCTATAAAAGGAAAGGAAATAGGCGCGTTCGCAATATCACAACCTTGTCGCTGTAACTCAGTCGGTAGATTCATATGGCTGTGCGTGTACTTAGTTACTGCGACAAGGGTGTGGGCGTGGGTGATAGCGGTGAGAAAATGTTAGGTTTTAGACAAATAGTGTCTCATGTTACTAAATATAAGTACTAAGTGATAGGTATTCTGCAGTTGACATCTGGGACCTATTTCTTGAGCGATATTAGGGTCATATTATTAGTCTACGAACAGGGGCCCATTTCTCGAACGATATTAGACTAATATTTTTAGTCCACGAACTGTCACATCGTATGGGTTGCCATGACAACACACAAATAATATTAGACTAATATCGTTCGAGAAATGGGCCCCCTGGTGCCCATTTCATGAACTGTGAAGTCTTATAGGTTTCCATTAAACCTAACATAGCACTGACATATTAAAATGTATGCATGCAAGATTTAAAAAGCGACGGACGAACAAGATTTATTATGTACAGTCACCTGCAATAATATGTTACACAAAGAAGGCCGCAATAATATCTGACACAATCTTATTTGTCATACCATAAGAGCGTGTCACATATTTTTGCGGCCTTCAAAGAATAACAAAGTATTGCAGGTGACTGTACTTACTCAACCAGCGATTTTTCCCCTTTAAATAAAATTATTATTTATGTAAATTATATATGTTGTCTCCATTATGTAGTTTCCAAGTTCAAGAATGAATTACTCTTGTTATGGGAAGCGCCGATGCTCAATGCCATGCGGGTGCCTTGCGTAGGTAATGTTGGACAACTCGAGAAGTGAACAATTTATATTGCTTATGCTTGTGAGCTGTAAATCTCTCTATGAATCCTCGTACCATGGGGGTTATAGGGGCATAATCCATAATTTTCGAACCTGATCACATAATTACTCGAGCATCACCGTGTTGTTAATGGTTTGGTACAGACTCAACCCTACTTAATCCTACTTTCTTTTCCTAAGAAAATTTTGACTCAAAGCTACGTTAGGCTAGAAAATTACAATGAAACTAAATCAACAATCGGTTAGTTCCCGATTCGCCGGATGCTTGTTTCGCCGTATTCCTGTTTCGCCGGATTTACTTTAGGACGTCACAATTCGAGTATAAAAGAATCCGACTAAACAAAAATCCGGCGAATCGGGAACTAACCCAAGTAACCCAACAATCTGTCTGATATACGTACATAAGTCATATTATGTAAGTATTAATTTTGTACCTAAAGGTCGTCTGTTAAGGTTTGCGATAATGTGTAATCTTGTATTTGTATTCTACAGTATATAAAGCTTCTTGGCAAGCAGTACAACAACAAAAAAATCCGGAAGAGCATTTGCGCGACATACCGACGCATGTTGTATGCAAATACGAAGTAATATATGCCTACTTATCGGTAAGTGCCTCACTACCGTATGCGTAAAGTAAGGTCAGAGACATGTATTAAGTACCTACCTACCTTCTTTGAAAATGTAAACAAAAAGTTACAATTTGAATGTTGACTTAAGTACAAAATAAAAGGGTAGGTACCTATCTAGTGTAGTAGTGTAGGGAGTTTTCGTATTTTTTTAATAGTTCATGTGTTCTTAGAATTCCCAGATACAGGATAATCCTACTCAGAATCATAGGCACTATTGATTCTATCAGAAACATTGACATATTACACACATAGTAGGTAGATCCCGCTACTATTTTACGCTAATTCAAACTTCCATTTCGATATCAAATTGATGTCTTTTTGTTATCCGTTACGCCTCGCTAATGATAAAAATCATCATTATAATATCAAGATGCATGTTTGAATTATCCCCCTGGTCCCCACAACATTTTTTTATGGTTTTACGCATTCCCATTTAAAAGATGACTCACGCTAAACCGGGCCGGGCTGGGCCGGAGCTTTCGGCGCTTAGTTTTCTATGAAAAGCACCACGTGATCATTTGATCATCGATCAGCCGTCATAGAAAATGACATCATGTCGGTCGCCCCGGCCCAGTCACGGTCCGGTTTAGCGTGAGTCATCCTTCAGACGCGCTTTTAGTAGGTCCCATCTTATTTTACTATCACTCAATATTATTCAATACCGTTCCACCCGCAATCACCCAAAGCGTTATGAAGCTATAAATATCCAAATGCAAATCCGAATCTACCAAATAATAAATAACTCCTGGATCCTGGCTGCGCGCGCATAAATCACCGAGCATATTCGTAACTTACAGCATAAACAACCAGATTTATAATAACGTAAACTCAACAGATTCAATGTGTATTTTAGAATGAAATAAATGAGTAGATATTAATCAATTCTTGGAATGGATGGATGGTTACATTTGAATTGTGACTGCAGCATTGCGGTTGCCGCGTTACTGCGGCATTGATGCACGTCACGCACGGTCCAATTCGAACTTTCGAACGTACCTACACCTGACATCAGAACAATATTGGATTTAAGCTTAGAATAAATTTAAAAGTGGAAAAATTACTGTCTTGGGTGAGACTTGAACTCACGGCCTCTGGATCGATACTCCAGCGCTCTGCCATCTGAGCCACCAAGACCTCATCCATAGCCAGCAAATCTTTCCCTACCCTATTGGTCCTGTTTTTACCCTTTGGGTACGGAACCCTAAAAATAAGGAAAGAAAAGTCACAGGCTTCAGCTAGTTATAAATAAACGTCACATTAACTAAATAATTTGAACTCAATGCCTTGTTTTTGTACAATTGAGCCTGATTGCTTACCCGACTTGTGTACTGCGTAGTAGCACAGCGCTTTTATTTACAGCGAATTCATATTTGCACTAAACGGTTTTCTTTCAGCTTTGTGATGCGAACAGCTAAGGAGTGGACGTCACTTTATGGCAAATCTTTTCACAACTTTTTAAATCGAGATTGAATAGACAACTTTTAGGTAAGAATGTTCCACTCTAGAGCACATCGGCACTTATCATTAGTTGAGATTGTGGTCAAATGCTTACCCCTTTGCCTACGAAAAAAAGTCCCGGGTTCGAATCCTAGTAAGGGTATTTATTTTATGTTTATCACGAATATTTTTCCCTGAGTTATGCACATTTTCTATGTACAGTCAGAACAGATTATTAGCATTTATATGCTAATCTTAATAGGTTTCCTGACTGTACATATATTATGTATTTACCTATACATGTTATATGTTTTGTCGTCTAGTACCAACAACACAAGCCTTATTGAGCTTACTGTGGTACCTACATACTATGTCAATCTTTGTAAAACTATCTTATAGGGACCGTGCGCGTTGGAGGGCCTGCCATCTTGTGGCCTAAATCGGAAAAATATGTGCACATGTACATTGCCAAAGCAAGTGCTACCATCTACCCTTCTCATTGGTACGTTTCCCTGTGCATAGTAGATTCTGCCATCTTGTGGGCTACATCGGAAGCATACACGACTCATTTACGCCTCGCGCCAAAAATCTGACGGCTCCTATGCTGCCTCCTATAGTTCATGCACGGGGCCTATAATATTTATAATTATTAAATTGATTAAAGTGAATAG
This sequence comes from Cydia splendana, assembly GCF_910591565.1. Taxonomy (NCBI): domain Eukaryota; kingdom Metazoa; phylum Arthropoda; class Insecta; order Lepidoptera; family Tortricidae; genus Cydia; species Cydia splendana. Next base: position 1,533,763 of record NC_085975.1, read on the forward strand.
TCTGTTATGCGCGCTGTGGCGCTGCGCAGGCGTCACTTATTGCGCTCATTTGATAATTTCACTTAATCTGCCGCAATAGGTGTAGGTCGGTGAACCACGCTAGTGCAGTTGCAATTGCAGATAAAGTGCATTTTATATTTATTTCAAGACTGTATATTCGGCATCAATGAGTGAATGTATTTTTAAAATATATGCTAATCACTGGAACTTTTCTAGTACCAATCGAATAATTTACCTACACTAGAAATCGCCCAGAACCGAATCGGCGGTGGAGATACTCGTATTTCACTCAAGTTTACTCAATAGTAACATTCACTCATTTATTTCATTCTAAAATTAATTCTAAAATACACATTGAATCTGTTGAGTTTACGTTATTATAAATCTGGTTGTTTATGCTCCAAGTTACGAATATGCTCGGTGATTTATGCTTGCGCAGCCAGGATCCACGAGTTATTTATTATTTGGTAGATTCGGATTTGCATTTGGATATTTATAGCTTCATAACGCTTTGGGCGATTTCGAACAGTATTGAATAATATTTTGTGATAGATATAGGGCCCGTTTCTCGAACGATATTAGTCTAATATTAGTGTGTTGTCATGACAACCCATACGATTTGACAGTTCGTGGACTAATAATATTATTCTAATATCGTTCCAGAAATGAGCCCATACCTATTCTAAGGGTAGGTACTTACACTACATAATTCCGAAATATATTATGCCGAATTTTAAAATATCGAATTTTATTATTCCGATTTTAAATGCTCGATCCATCAAAATTCTGATTGTCGTAATTACCCAACGATGAAAATCACGAAGTTTTATATTTCCGAATAGGAAACCCGACGATTTTTAAATTCCGAACAACATAATTCCGAATATAACAATTCCGATAGGGAGAAACACCGAATTTAACATTTACGATTTTTGATATCACGAATTCCGAATTGTCATAATTCCGAAATTGTGAACTCCGATTTGACGTGATTCCTATTTTTTAAATTCCTAATATCGATATTCCGAATTTGTTGTTAATAAATAAAGGTACCTACGTTACTACGGGGGGTAGCAGTTCTAACGTAACCTAAACCTACTTTTTTAAAAACAGTTATTTCCTGTAGGGGTCGCAGTTCTAACCTAACCAATACCTACTTTTCTGTAAGCAGTAAGTTTCTAGGGGAGGGAGGGTCGCAGTTCTAACCTAACCTACACCTACTTTTCTAGTAGCAGTTGGTTTCTGTAATGGTCGCAGTTCTAACCTAACCTAAGCCACTTTTCTAGTAGCAGATGGTTTCTGTGAAGGTCGCAGTTCTAACCTAACCGACTTTTCTAGTAGCAGTTGGTTTCTGAGTAGGTCGCAGTTCTAACCTAACCCACTTTTCTAGTAGCAGTTGGTTTCTGTAAAGGTCGCAGTTCTCACCTAACCTAACCTACTTTTCTAGTAGCAGTTGGCTTCTGTGAAGGTCGCAGTTCTAACCTAACTTAACCCACTTCGCTAGTAGCAGTTGGTTTCTGTAAAGGTCGCAGTTCTAACCTAACCTACTTTTCTAGTAGCAGTTGGCTTCTGTGAAGGTCGCAGTTCTAACCTAACCTAACCCACTTTTCTAGTAGCAGTTGGTTTCTGTAAAGGTAGCAGTTCTAGCATGACCAAATGATTTAAATGCATTTTTTTTTGCAGATCAATTTTAAAAACGGCTGACCATTTAATTACTTCCCTTTTGAAAATCACGAATTTCATTATTCCGAGTTTACAAAAGATCGAATTTCTGAATTCCGAATTATTTTATTTCCGATCGGTCAATGATTTTTCGGAATAGACAAATTCGGAAAAAAAAAGGATTTTTTAAAAATCGGAACTTGAAGCTTTCTTTCATATGACAATCGGATTTTAAGTATTCGGAAATAGCACAGTCGTGATTTTCTTCTTTCGTGGTTTTCAAAGTCGTGATTTCGATATTTCGGACGTATAAAAAATCGTGATTATGAAAATCGAGGTTATGAAAGTCGGAAAAACATATTTCGGAATATTTGGGTGTTCCCTTATTCTAATGGTGAATGCAGCTCAATCTGTCTCCAATTTTGACAATTACGTAAATCTCATTTTAAAAATTCAAGAAAATGACAATTACGCGATGGCTGAGATACGTGTCATACTCGTGAACGGGTGCTGTTTGTGGAGACTGGTCTGTTTAAGCTAACACAAGCTATTATACTTAGTAACTTTATTTTTATTAATTAATTACAGTGAGACGCCTCATTCTGCTCTCGTATGTTTCTTTTCTCTTAATGAATGTATTAATTATACAGGATATTGACTCTTGGAGACCCTATACATCTCTAAGGATAACTTGATAAACTATATAATCTTATAGTTCTGACACCTAGAGACATTTACACCTCTAAATATTATAGATTTTTTTTTTGTGTTTTGTATCTGTATTTTTTATGTAATTAGACATTAAGAGACCATATACATCTCTTAGTAATTGTAATACGTTAGATTGAATTGTTAGTTTTATTTTATAAAATTGTTGATGTTATTATTTTTGCTTGTAATTATGTAAATTCAATGATGACGTGTAAAAGTGCCCTTGTGGCCTATTTGCTTAATAAATGTTGATGTTTGATGTTTGATGTTTACGTAAAGCCAGAAAATTAGTCAGAAAGAAAAAATATGGCGCGCCGCGCGAAACTTGCGACGGAAGATATGTCCGTCGCGCGGGGTTGGTAAACCTTTTATCTCAAGTACTCTGAAAGTATTACTTCTGTTTAAAATTGTGCTCGTCTGATCCCTTGTATATGTCATTAGCTATTTTATACTAAAATTATACTGCTAGGCTATACAGGGTACCCGATATAAAACTGAAAATAAATGAAAATTAAACATTTTTTTCCTTTTTTTTTTTTGCGCCGTCTTTATCCTTTTAAGGTTTTGGTCAAAGGTGCCCCTGCAAATATAGCTTCCGTGTGATTTTTTTTTTCATATCATTCATTCATCATTCATTTCAGCCTATATACGTCCCACTGCTGGGCACAGGCCTCCTCTCATGCGCGAGAGGGCTTGGGCTATAGTCCCCACGCTAGCTCAATGCGGATTGGGGACTTCACATACACCTTTGAATTTCTTCGCAGATGTATGCAGGTTTCCTCACGATGTTTTCCTTCACCGAAATCTAGTGGTAAATATCAAATGATATTTCGTACATAAGTTCCGAAAAACTCATTGGTACGAGCCAGGATTTGAACCCGCGACCTCCGGATTGAAAGTCGGACGTCATATCCACTCGGCTACCACCGCTTAATTAAGGCCGCTTCACCATACAAACGTAGTCCCCATTTTCCTCTCTAGATATTGACATAATGGAAAATATTTTTTCATATCATTTGCCCTTAATTAAAACATGTAAAAAGGCAATTTAAAAACTACAGTATTGCGTCAGTCCCCTCTTAACAGGAAAGGGGACGGCCGCTTTACCATACAAACGTAGTCCCCATTTTCCTCTCTAGATATTGACATAATGGAAAATATTTTTACATATTTACCTAATTTGTATAACTAGTAGTTCGCCCCGAACTGTGAACTCGCGGTTCGCCAAAAAGATCAATTGTATGCAGTGCTACTTAGTCCGAGATGGGCATTTCGTAATTACGTAAAAACGACACCCATGACGACTTTTATGACATAGTGCATGGCTGCCATTTTGGATTCCAAAATGGTCATCATTTTCGAAATCAGGACCCCCTAAAACCTATAAAACGACATCCATGACGATTTTTATGACATAGTGCATGGCCGCCATTTTGGATTCCAAAATGGTCATCATTTCGAAATCAGGACCCCCTAAAACCTATAAAACGACATCCATGACGATTTTTATGACATAGTGCATGGCCGCCATCTTGGATTCCAAAATGGTCATCGTTTTCGAAATCTGCGCCCTCAAAACCTATAAAAACGACATCCATGACGACTTTTATGACATAGTGCATGGTCGCCATTTTGGAATCCAAAATGGTCATCATTTTCGAAATCTGCGCCCCCCAAAACCTATAAATAGAAATAGAAATAGAAATAGAAATAGAAATAGAAATAGAAATAGTTTATTCGTGGCATAAAAAATTGGTAACAGACAAACGAGAAAAAAAGAAGAACGAAAATTAAAATTTACACTTAACATTACAACACATATCATTACATAACAGAACAAGTAAATAGCCACGAAATGGTCCCGACTCAGCATGGTGTTAGCCTTGATGGGCCAACGCTGGTCTTCCGTCGGGGCCATGGACGAGTGAATCACGGAAACGGATAGTACACAACATTTAAATAATGAACAGTGGCAAAAAAACAAACGAGTTGGAAATAAATAAATAACAGTAATTCATTAATATTATAAAATAATTACATTTTATGGAAATAAAATAAAAACGACATCCATGACGACTTTTATGACATAGCGCATGGTCGCCATTTTGGAATCCAAAATGGTCATCATTTTCGAAATCTGCGCCCCCTAAAGCCTGTAAAACGACATCCATGACGACTTTTATGACATAGTGCATGGCCGCCATCTTGGATTCCAAAATAGTCATCATTTTTGAAAAAAATCTAAAATTAAAAAGACAATATTATAAATGTGTAACAAACCGAGCACTTTCATTTGATACCAAACTCGACCATACTTTCTTTCAATAAAAATGACCAGAATAGCTAGATCCCTCCCAATTGGCTTTTTAGCATTTTAAGCTCTTCTAGCTCAATAATCTCTTGTTCGAGCCTGCTCAAAATTTAATGACTAAAATACAATGCCCTCAACTACACGTTTACCCAATTTCATTTAAATTAGAACAAATTCTTGAGTATCAAACTATATTCTGACAGTTCAGCTTAAAAACATCGAAATGCCGGGACGTGCCGCTAGCCAGCCGCGTGATCCAAGTCGAATGTAAGAACTTCGCTTCGCTTCGCTCGCTCGTTCGATTAACCATTGCTTGAATTTTTCGATTTTTTGATTATTGTATAAATTTGTAGCGACAACCTGATTTCTTACAAATATTTAAATACTTTACTCTTATAATAATTAAAAATTAAAAAAAATTAGGGGCATAGCTGTGGTTGATATACAACCAATTGTGTCAAAATATTATCAATAATATTAATATCCAGAGAGGAAAATGAGGTCTACGTTTGTATGAAAAGGCGGTTTCGCGCGGGTCCTCCACCTTCGTGAAAATTGGCACAGAAAATTCTACACATATGCTCACCCCTTACGTTAATTCCATACAAATATGCGGGTCACGCTCGACCTTCCCTTATTATAAAAGGCATGAACCCATGTGCACTTTTACCGCACTCATTATACATGCAAATGACATCCTCATACAAATCTCGCACGGACGCGCCAGGTGTGGCCCTGACCTTACCGCAGTTAAGACTATTCGCTGAAGTACATTGATTTAGAATTAACCCATTATAGACTAGCGGTACCATGTATGGTACCATATTTTGAATGGAAAATTGAAAAAATTATAAAGCTTTAAATTACCTAAAATGACTTCAAAAACTATTGAAACCTAAAAAAACTTAGGCCATAATGGGTTAATTAAGTAAAAAAAAAGTAATGTATTTTCTTGGAGTACGAAGGTTACATTTAATGATAAAGAAATATGGTTGTTAAATAAACAGATACAGTAGTTTCTTCAAGTATATTAATTAAATTGACTGGAAGGTTTTTATACAATTGATAATTTAACTAAATACAAACAGAAGTCGTTACTAAAATATTCTGGTGAGTAACTAAAATATTTAAAAAATTACTAATTAAGAGGATTTGTAACAGAAACTCAAACAAAAGGTAAATTCACTAATTAATTTACTAAATAATTAAATGTATTTCAGCAATGTTTTAATTTTAAGTGAGCATTTCTTTACTTTCTCTACATTGTTACGCTGCATTTTTTTCTCTAGTGTCTGTTACAATAAACCTTCAACAACGGAAGTAATGTGCAAAGTAACACTTTAAACTCTCGCGTTTTGTACACATAATAAATGTCACTAACGGGTCACAGATAGTGCAACCTGGCTGAAACATCGGAGAAAAGGTAAAAAAATGAAATTTAATCGCGTTAGACCCGTTAATGACATTAATTAATGTGCAAAGGCTTTATATATTTTTTATCTTTCAAGAGTTATTCCGGCCTTGTCACTGCTTTGAAAAAGTAAACGTTTCGAGAAGTTATGATACTGTTTCCAATAGTTATATTGCCAGCATTGTAACCTCAGCGTAAACACTGAAGCCCCTTTTTTGTGGCGAAGTTGGCGGCAGCGCCAGGAACACACTGGCGACAGTGGTGACATTGTCACCGTTGTCAAGGAACTCACTACTACTTACAATACCTACGCATCATTGTCTTAAGAGTGAAGTATCATCATCATCATCATCATATGAGCCAGAGGACGTCCACTGCTGAACATAGCCTCCCCCAAAGAGTGCCACAATGACCGGTCTTTCACCACCCGCATCCAGCGGACATTTACCAGGGAAGAGGGAAGGAGAAAGGGAGGGTTTAAGAGGGAAGTATAGCTACTAACAAAAGGTACTTTTTTCATACAATTTCCATTTCGGGAGAAAACGTTTTCCACTGACTAAATTTTAACATATTACTTTGATTTTGATGTCGATCGCTTCAGCAAAGTATATTCTAAGTTTAAAGGTTTCGCTTTTAAAAAATGAATGAAAAAGTATTCCCTCTTAAGACCTAAGGCAGCGGTCGGCAACAAGCGGGCCGCATGCGGCCCGCGAACCTCTCGCTTGCGGCCCGCGAGCCTCCCTGGCTATTTTGTATGTAATATTGACAAACGACAATGTCTGCTAAAGTCACAAATATTACCAAAGTGCGGCCCGCGTCAACTTCGTTAACTACTATGTGGCCCTTGCCTGCTAAAAGGTTGCCGACCGCTGACCTAAGGCATTGTCTTGACTAAAACATAATCATGACAGTATGACAGCGACAAGTGTAGTAACTGTCCTTTCATGCATAGCAGCCCTAGAACCCACAGAAAAACTCTTTTCACAAGGCTTCCTTTATTTTTTAAAGGGTAAGGGTAAGAATATTTTATAGCTCCCTTTAAATTTTCGTATGGATAATTTCTATGTAGGTATATTGGATAAAAAGAACCTTGTGGAAAAGGAATATTTATATTTTTTTTTGGACAACCCTACTACAAGACTCTCTAAAGATGCTTGTGGCCCTTAGAGGCGTCACATGCGTGTTGCCGACGGTTTAAGAGCCTTTTATTGAAACACCGAAGCCTTGCGAGGTTATTGGCTGGAGCAGCGAACTTGCCGAGGCCGGCTATATGCATCAGAATAAAAGCAATTAACGGCGATGTTTCCAAGGTTACAAGCGTCCGTTAGCAACCGTCACCACTTACAATCTTGGGTGCTGTTTGCTATTGGACGTAGTTTAAAATACTTGTTTAAAAAAATGTTGTAGAATTCCTTAAAACTTCTCAAGACCAATTTTAACTTTAGGTACTTTTCTTACACAAAAGGTTACAGAACTTGAAACTCCAGGGATGACTCTTCTTCTAAGTCGGTCCCTTACTGCTGAGGATCCTGACTCCGCTTGCAAATTTTTCCTATGGCAGCTCGTCACTTCTCCCTGTCGGTTGCTTTGTGGAAAGCGTTGCTTAGTGTGATGCCCATCTGGGCGGATATTTGGTCACACCATCTCGGACTTGGTCCTCTAGGCCAGCGGTCGACAACCTTTTAGGGCCACATAGTAACTAAGGAAGTTGACGCGGGCCGCACTTTGTTAATGTGTGTGACTTTATCAGACATTGTTGTTTGACAATATTACATACAAAATAGCCAGGGGGGCTCGCGGGCCGCTTGTTGCCGCCCGCTGATCTAGGCCGTCTGCCGTCCACCTTTTCCATCAGCTCAAGTCTCTCCAAGTTGTCAGGGTCTTTGCGAGCTATGTGACCGAAGTATCTCAGTACTCGTTGAAGACAGATGGAGATGGGATGATACATGCGCGTTAATCCGGTAGGTACACCTCTATTTGACGCGACTATCCATGGGTTTTTGGGTGGTATGGGTATTTGACTACACCTTGAGGGTGAAGGGGAAGTTGCACACCTTCGTCACCGAGCACGGCAATCTCCTGCCAGCTATGCGGTCGCGGCTGCCGCTCTCGGATTGGTCTTAATAGTCATTTGCGGAAGTGCGGCACTCTTATGGACGCTGTTTAAACCATCATCTTATTGATGATGATGATGATGGGGTATTTGAAATACCGAAGCCTTGCGAGGTTATTGGCTGGAGCAGCGAACTTACCGAGGCCGGCTATATGCGACACAATAAAACCGTTTAACGCCGAGTTTCCAAGGTTTTCATAACACAAGCCGTTTCCCGGTGCTAGGGTTGCCGACTGGAAAATTATTATAATTATTTAGAGTTATCAAACTGCACAACGGGACTTAATCGCGTATTTAAGTTTTAAGATTTACCTCCGACGTTTCGAGAACGGCGTTGTCCCCGTGGTCTCGGTTTTTTAGAGTTTTTAGACAAATGAAATTATGTGTAATTTTACTGAATTATTGATTTCAAACTCTATTGCACAATAAAAATATGGATAATACCTTACCTTACCACAATTAGAATTTAAATCCAGTTTAATGCGTTACAGTTTAGGAAATAACAACAAATTCGCGTACAAGCGACATTCATAATAGAATAATATGATGACTATACTGTTGGAACTGCTTGTTTGCTTTGGTTTGTTGCTGCGGCAGTGAACGTCCCTAATTATGTCAAGGAAAATGACGGTAAAATTACTGGTGTCAACGCTGCGACAGTAATGCTGCCGCAGTCATCATCTAAATGTAACCTGAATCATTTTATTTCGCCCTAATCGCCGGACGTATTGTTTTCTTTCCTAGAGTTAAATGCACATTAGGTTTTTAAAATCATCACGCTCCGCGATTGTTGCGTCATTTAGGGTCCTAGCTAAATTGGTTGTTCAATACTTACGCTATAGCATTTCCAATTTAGCAAGAAACCTAAATGGCATAACAATCCCGTGTTGTGACTGTACAATTTTCAACAAATGCTAGGCCACGCAAAATGGTAACAGAAATTGATTTATGATCGAACGAACGACATTACTGTTTAGGTATTAGGAAGACTGATTTTTTTTTATTAGGCACATAAAACAGATCACTTTATTACATGATATAATTATTTTCAGTACAGGTTTTGGTTGGGAATGCCATCCAAAGCATGTATGCACATCATGAAATATATATTAGAGCGAAAACTACAACTATATTAAGACTACTATACGAGCTAACTTTATTACACAATAATACAATTTTAGGCACAAAAATAATAATTCACATAATGAGAAGGGGGAAATTAAAGAGATAAATGAAATTAATGATTTTATGTTGGCTAATTATTTTTAGATGCATCGAAGTGGCAACCCTAGCGACGCGCACGCGCACATCAAAAGGAAGTGCACCGTTTAAATTTGGAACGCAAAGTAAACTCTCTCCAAGGCCCCGCACTCCTCGTTTTTGACACTTGTCAAATGAATCTGCGAATGTAAGCGAACACGAGCTAAATAAGTCCTACTGTATTGCGTTATATATTTGACAGAGACTTATGAAAGTTAAAGTATAGAGACTAAGAATAACTGGCAAATTTATTTTAAATGAAAAGTTTAGAATTGGGAGCTCTAGAGCCTCTCTTGTGATAATGAGGTCTGTGCCATGCAGAATTATAATTTTTACTTCACAATTATGTTTCGATATTTTATGTACAAAAGCAAAACTGGGCTCAGGTTAACCCATTCAGATCATGCATAAAATACAACAATACACGTCAGCCCATTTGAATGTCGAACCGACGTAAACAACCACAATATCACAAAACGAGCAATACCGTTAAACGAAAATATGTAATTATTCAGCATCCTGCATTATGACCGTAACGGAACCCATTGTGCTTGATGGACAAATGATTGCGAATTTTTTGCGCACAAAAGAGGGCCGGACCACTGTGCGGTGTAAATATAGGTGTAGTGATGTTCGCGGAAATATAAATGACATCAAGGTGACAATGAGGGACTTTTTTTTCCTAACGATTATGTACGTACATGGGCCGTTTTTTTCTTTGTAACGGTTTCATATATTTTTATTTTGTGAATCGAGTTCCCTATTCTGTACAATATAAGCGCAATTTCACTATATGTCCTTAATTCTTCCACTGAGGTATGAAAAAGTATATACATTATTATTGTTACTAAACGGGAAATTACACACAAAAAATTTTCGGGACATATTTTGCTTTCGTATTTATTCACCTAGAATGGCAAACTCTTCAAACATGTATCAAGTATTGTACTTTTGGTGTGACTTCTAGGGGCCTACTGATTAACAGCCCGCCGCCGGACGGTATCGGCCTGTCAGTTGTTCGGAACTGTCAAAATTTTGTTCTAACTGACAGGCCGATACCGTCCGGCGGACTGTTAATCAGTGGGCTCCTTTACTTATATTTAACTATTGCCTTATTATTTTTTCCTTTAGGAGGGTGAGAACTTTAATTGCATGCAGAAATACACAGGTGAAGGCAGTGATTGACTAGCACGTCATTATTTCGTGGATTAGCAAAGTAATATTTATGTTTCAAGGAATAATATTATATATTCCCATTAAGTGTGATATTTCCTTGGCACATCACTACACAACACAGGTCACTATTCCGAGAAACTCAGTTTCACGTAGTGGACAAAATTGGTCGGCTTTGAGATCAGGACTTCGATTAGTAAAAGGGTCGATGACTGTATTTATCGCACCTCCATTGAGAGCGTAAAGGTGACGTTCGAATTCCGACTGCAGCTGCACTACTGCGGCAACATTGCAGCGTGACATTACTGACGTTTGCATTACTAACACAAATGTAAAAAATCCGGGCACCGACATCGTTTTTACGGAAGGAAATGTCAAATTTCATATTTTCTTGATAAATTGACATTATGGCATTTCCTGCAGTAATGCAGTCGACTGTTGTAGTAATAACTTGACCACAATAGGTGACAATAGTGTGAAAAAAAGGGTTTATAACTTTATGTTTTTAACGAAAAAAGGCATTAAATTTTTTTTAACATAATATAAAAACACAAATCAAAATATTTATTTAAAAAGATTGATTTGTTGACTTTTATTCTTTTCTAAACATGTACCTAATTGAAATGGAAAATGAAAACCTTTTTGCGGCAGTAACAGAACCAAATACCACCAAAACATCATTTCTTCCCCAATTTTCCCCCGCGTTCGTGTAACCACATTCCAATATCGGAACCGCAATCATGCAAACTCGAACCTTGGACGGCGCGGAACGCAGGCGAACTGACACTACCTAGCGTGCCTACTTCCGACACAAAGTATGGACAACAGCGGAGATGACTTCAAGAATAAGATAACTAGTGGCTCTGTTAGCTGTAAACTTCTCGAACCCCCATGGCTCCGCCTCTTTGAAATATTTTCTATAATCATACGCATACTCATTTATTCATTATATTCTTAAAATATTACATGTCAACATCAGAAAATAAAATATTATCATCACATAATTGAGGATAATAAAAAATGTAAGTATGTTTATAATTAAAATTACAATATAACTGTATCGACAAATATTTATCGAATCTGCTCACCAAATTTCAAGAAAATTGGTTAAATGCGACCTGTATGCGAGAACATTCGGACATACGACATCCGGGCATTGTTTGACGACCCGGTTAAAATCGTAGAGAACCGTTGAATGAGAGCAATAAATTGTTAACTAGAGATTAATTTAAACAAACTATGTTTAAAAAAATATTGTTTTGTACTTTTTTATTTTTGCAGTTAGGCATGAAACTCAAATACTAAATACAGAGCCATTATTTAAAATGTTTTGCTTTTTAAATATTTTTGATTATATTGACAGATTTAGTTAAAAATGGCTGGCTGGAATACCCCAGGACATAGTTGGCTGGTTTTACAGTATAAAATATGGTCAGGGTGGAAGAGCCTTTATTGATAGTTAGATTAGGTAGTCGCGATTACCCCAATTTGACGCACTTGCCTCAAACGCTAAACATTTTCGATGTTTCTCTACCCCGTGGCACGAGGACTGAACGTCGCACGCCATTTTATTTCCGATTTCTATTGAAAAGCATAATTTGTGACCACCAACCCGTCCGCTTGATGGAAATAACACATTTTGGTCCTTTTTTATTATCGCTCGCGGCCAGGAATGAACATTCTACACACTTTTTACCATAGAGAAAAAAATACATATATTGCTCACTCCATACATCAGTTTTGGTACCAAAAAGACTATTATTTTCATAATCGACATCTAGCATCGAGTAGCGGAATTATCAGTACTGCTAAGTAGCAGTAGTAGTAGGTACTGTCAAGTGACAATAGATGTAGCACCGACCGGAAAGTCTAAATGTTGTTGAGCATTAGCGTTATGCTTTTTACCGTATTGTTTGGAGGAGTGAGTTTGGAAAAATGGTGTATTTTTAAATAATACGTTATTTTCGAACTCACTCTTGTAAAGTGAAAAATTAACGTCGTAAATGTTTAGAAATATATACAAATAAAATTATATCCAGAATAAGATAAAGTAATCAAAGGACAATTTGAACTTTCCTATACGTATTTCTATCAATTCGATGTCGTTTAGACATCACTCGCCCATGCATCTCGCTTAAAGTTGCAATGCTACTCAATAAGTTTTTGTTTTTTAAGAATATGCAAAAGTTGGTTGGAATATAATAAAACTGTGAAAAGAAATGCATTTATACTTAATTAAAAATGTAGAATTTATACCGCGACCAGGTGAACTAATTAAATACACGCAAACGTCAGTGTACTCTAATTCTGGGTACCACGGTAGAGGAACAATAATAATAATTATTTTACAAGCTTTTATTTAAATTGCAATATACATATAGTTGGTCAAACCAATTTGTCAGTCAGTAAGAACCAGGAAAACTATACTCATCCTTTTCTTTTGGGTGCTAGTACTAGTGTAAGACAAATATAGTATGATTCTCTCTGTCTAATGATTGAAAGCAGACAGTGCTTTTACAAACTATATGTATGTTTAGGTCAAAACTTGCAAGCTAAATTAGAGTCACTTTCCCTTATTCGATTGAGCTAAAATTTCACATATACTTATGTAAGTTGACTGACAATGCAATATTATTGTACTGGTCTGATCTGATGTTGGACATCGGAGGTGGTCATAGGAACTCTGAATAAACAACACAAATAAAATAATCGTTCAGCCTATTACATCCCACAGATCCCACTGCTGGACAGTGACGGACACAGCCCTCCTTTCATGTATGAGAGGAACTGGGCTAATAGTCCCAACGTTGGGCCAAAGTTAGTTGAGGATTTTTACACGTCACCTTATATGCATTTTAATATGGCTAACCTTTAAATTTCTTGCTTCCCTCGCGGTGTTTTCCTTCACTGAAAAGCGACTCTCTTTTAAATTTAGGTAGATAGGTAGACACATTTAGTAAAAAAACTATATAGCTATACAAAAAAAACAGGTACCTATCTGTTTTTTTTGTAAGTATAGCTATATAGTTTTTAGGGTTCCGTACCCAAAGGGAAAAACGGGGGCCTATTACTAAAACTCCGCTGTCCGTCTGTCCGTCCGTCCGTCCGTCCGTCTGTCTGTCTGTCTGTCACTCGAGAACCGTGATAGCTAGACAGTTGAAATTTTCACAGATGATGTATTTCTGTTGTCGCTATAACAACAAATACTAATAAAAACAAAATAAAATAATTATTAAAGAGGGGCTCCCATACAACAAACGTGTCATTTTTTGTCGTTTTATGCGTAATGGTACGGAAGTACGGAACCCTTCGTGCGCGAATCCGACTCGCACTTGGCCGGTTTTCTAATACATATTTCAAAATGGCAATAGATGTTCGCAAGGTCTACAGGTCACATAGAGTTTTATAAATATGTTTTCCTAATTTCCCGTGTCATAGCACTACAACTATAAAAAGTATCGTTTATCCTCTAGCCACACATACGTCAAACGTTGCCAAGCGAAATGAAATTTTATTTTGTCAACACAAAGTTCAAATTAGAATGGAACAGGAGGCCTTTTTATAGGTCTCTGGGCGGCTAGAGGTTACAACATTGCAGTTTTCCCGTTTTACCTTCCCAGTCAAACTGCACAAAACGAAAGCACAGACAGTTGATATTTACGATCGTTCACACGTGGCCCCAGCGCTAAAACCGAGATGTTTTACGGCTTTTCGTTATTTTATTTGTTTTGAGTGAGCGCGCTGGATCGTGTGAGCTGTGTAAATAATGAAGTCAAATGAAAGACTGACAGACAAATAAACACTTATGTTGCATTGGAAATATATTCTGAATTTTTAATAAATAAACTAGTGGCTCTGTGAGCTGTAGACCTCGCGAGCATAGCTTATTGGGACCGTGCACGATGACAGCGCCACACAGCGGTTTGATCAATCAACAATACAACAATTTTAATTTATTAAAAAAATACGAAGTTTAAGTGAAAAAAAAATACAAAAAGTTATATCTTACTGGAGATCGAACCCAGACTTTCTGTGTGCAAACAAAAAAAGCGAATGTTTGCAAAATGCGCCATGATAGTTCTTAGCTAAGCTGACGAAATTCGGCTACTCACTCTCGAGTAAAAATTAAATATCTAAATACCGCCAAAATCAGCGATACAAATTTTCTGAACTTTTGGCCTTTTAATCTATAAACATATCTCAAAAAGAAAAAAACTCTTATGATATCGATACGACTATTTGTTTAGGCGCAAGGTATCACGACGCCGCCATTTTTTAAAATTTCTAAAAACTGGATTGACATAAAAAAAATATTTAATCATAGAATCTGATCACACGAGAATCGGTTGAGAATTGTGACCCGTAGAGGAGAACATCCGGCCAGACATACGAAAGCAAAATGCCCGAGTCAAAACGTAGACCTTCGCTACGCTTCGGTCAATAAAAAATAATAAATATTACAGGAAAATGTTATACAGATCGAATTTGATCGATCATTCAATCATTTACAGTACATATGGTGCTCCATTACGACACCCTGTCCTATAATAAGCACATTACGTAACTACGTCGAAAATTTAAAGGGCCATATATGCACTATAAAACGTTGTGCGATACACGTGCGAATAGGTAATTCGCAACTCGCTTCGATTTAGCGAATTTCCTCTTTTTCACACTTGTATCGTAAATAACTAATACAGAATCGAGGGATAGTTGCCCTAAGAATAAATAGGTTACAATTTTCATGCTTTATTAGACATTAGCTATATCATTCAATAAATAAAATCAAAATGATGAAAATATAACACTTTAAACTCTCGCGTTTTGTACACATATTTAATTACACAAACGGGTCTACCGCGATATAATTTCATCTATATGTATTTATATATTTCATTTATATCTCCGTTGACATTTGTTGGGACATCAGTCTTTCCGTGACCACAGCTGGTGCAACTCAGTTGAAACGTCGCAATTAAAGGTAAAAACAATGAAAGTATATCGCGGTAGACCCGTTTGTGTAATTAAATATGTTGAAAATACTAACCCCCTTATTCATAAACGCGCTACAAACCTCAAATAGTTAATAATCGTTTGTTCTTATCTGTAATTTTGACTTATGTATTTGTAAGAAAGGGATAAAACATAATTTAACTAAATCAGGCCCGTAAAGTTGTATGAATAAGAGGGTAAATAGTTACTTAAAATACCAAATTACCTAGTACCTATTTATGCTAGAATATTTTATTAAAATATTTATTATTATTCATATTGGAGTAGACCGTGGTCTACAGATAAATATATTTTGCAAGAAAACCTTCCACTACTGAATTAATAAATTCAATGGCAAATAAAATGTGTTTCAAATTAATTATTAATTCTTTTCTACCAAATGGATAAACAGCCCACAATACAGGGTTCCTTGTCTGTTTCCTGAAGTTCCTTGAAGAATGCTTATTAGGCAGGAAAAGACATAATATGCTTTTAAATTTACACTCTCAACTAAGTTGCATAAATTATATCCTCACGAAAATAAATAAATTCCGACGCTCTTTAAAATATTTACAAAACGCGCAAAATGTCACACAAATTCTTACGCACTTTAAATAACAATCGGAAGCGAATATCTTTGACAACGAAACCCAAAAAAAATTAAAATGTATAGAAAATCACAGCTTTTAAGTCCTTGTGCTTTTAAATACAAGAACAGTATATTCGTGCAATGTAAAATTTGACTCGAACACATAATATCTGTCTCCCTTTCATCAAAGCATTTTCCCCGAAACCGAATACACCAAAACCAAAAAATCTTAAACTCGATAATTCCCTCCTTCGATTCTTAACCTTAAAGTTATAGAATTAAGGTTAATTTTCAAATGAAAATGTTTAAATGTAGTGCATTTAACTGCCAAAAGTATAAATGTGACAAAAAGATGCGCGTGAGCCAAATTCCGTTTACGAAAGGATTTATTTAGACTCGGCCTTTGTCGTAAATTTTCGGAGCGATCGGAATTTTGAAGTAAACTGTTGGTTAAAATTGGAAATTATTGTCATGATTTAACTATTTTCAAGTTCCTTCTAAACTAAAAGTCGTTAGAAAAAGGTCATTGAACTATTATTGTTGAAAACCAAAATTAGGGAATTGAGTATAATTTCCTGTTGGCAATGCCGTATGGAAAATTCGACTCACCACTCGCTGCGGTGCGGGACATGACATAGAAATAAACATAAAAACCTGCTCTACTCGTTCATAAAAAATCGTCGTAAAAAAAACAGGTAAATACTTACTCAAAAAACATGTTTCTGACAAAAAGCCTAAAACACCCGTGAAACTAAGACATTATAATTAAATACCTAAACGGGTCATTCACGAAAGTTTTAGGTTTAGTCGACTGTGTGTGTGTACAGTCGACGTCAAAGATATGTTTACACTTTTGCACCTTACTCCTTTGTAATAAGGCGAAAAATGTAAACATATCTTTGACGCCGACTGTACAGATTAACAGATTGTCTTAAATTACGTGACGTGAGTGACCCATTACGGAAAAGCCAAATGTTGATTGCAATTTCGAAGTTGGTCTTATAGTAAAATTGGTTCAGTTGTGACTTCAAACATATTGTACATATTTCAAAAGGACTGCACCGACTTTGACCGAATAAGCGCCACTACACATTCTATAAAACGACGTTCATATTTATGAGAGAGGGATATTTTTTTTATTTAACATCACAAACATTATGTGACCTGGGGTGTCCCTGCAAAGTGTGCAGAGTTAGCATGGTCCGACTCTAAAAGCCCGTGAAAACAACTGTCATTATTCTGGCAGACGCGTAAATTGATCGATAGCTCACGCAGGAAATGGCGCAGACGCAACAAAAAAAGCACTTATTAACGTTGGTGAGGTAAACGGTTTAAGTGAAACGGCCTCGAGACACTTGACCGGGTCGGGGTGAGAGTTTTTAGTGCTACGTCAAAGAGGTGACAAAATATAGATGGCGTTGTTGAGGAGACTTCTAAATCGCGCTATCGGCAATAGGATTGTCATTGTCATTACCTTAAGTGACATATATTTTCCTCCTAGTTTAGGTTTCGTTGCATTCCTATATGCTCAATATAAGTTCAAGTTTTTAATCATATTAATTGTAGATTACTTTTTACAAAAGGTATTCGCCATATTAAACCTTCTTACCCAAAGGGTATGATGCAATATTATTATATTTAAAAATGCTTTAAACTCTCGCGTTTTGTACACATAATTAATTACACAAACGGGTCTACCGCGATATAATTTCATTGTTTTTACCTTTAATTCCGACGTTTCAGCTGAAACGCAACTCAGCTGAAACGTCGGAATTAAAGGTAAAAACAATGAAATTATATCGCGGTAGACCCGTTTGTGTAATTAAATATGTTTAAAAATGCTGACCGACTTCTTATAAATAATAAACGACTATAAATAATCGTCTCACTCAAATATACTAAGTTCCACAGTAAGCTGAGGTTTGTTTTGCGGGTAAATATATAGACGATGATATAAGTACTCACCTGCTTAAATATACATAAAGTCATTATTGAGATCCGAACCCAGAACCAGGATCTCCGTAGGCAACAACTAAACTCACATCGCAACTCACCAAAATACTTACGAGTAGGTAAAATGACGATTCTTTTTCTAAAACTAATCAAAAAATCAAATTATTCAAATCTAAAAAGCCGAGCCAACGTTACTATCGCGAACAATCAATCATTTACTGTTAAAACGTAAATTTTCACAAAAATCCTGTTACATTACATGGTTTCAAATACAAAGCTATTCAAAATTCACGTTCATCCATCAAGCTCAGTTTTCCAACGGTACCTACTGAATATTACAACTAATTTTAGTGTGAATCCGCAGACATATATCTACCTACCATTGTACTTAGTCTGTCCACAGATAGCAGCAATTGAATTACTCATTCAATTGTTTACCGCATTTTTATGAATTTAATTATGTTATATGTGTCGCTTGACTTCATACCCTATTCTTAATACCAAAATCGCATACTCTGACAGATGGATTTACAAATTAATTATATTATACATATTATTATATTGAGACTGGTTTTTCAATGAGTGTTAGTTACGGCTGTTATGTGATGATTTAATGATTTTAATGTGTAATACTTTGAGATGCATAAACAAATTATGAGACAGATAGGTAGCTGATTTAATAGCAAATTGAATGAAAACTTGGATACGTCCCACAATTCTCCTAGGATTGAAACCATTACCACGATTTAAGAACTATTTACTAGAGAAATTCGCAACGTGGGTGAAAACGGCGACTGTAACGCCAAAGGGTAGCTGGTATATAGGATGGAGCAAAATGAGGGACTTTTAAGCAAACGGGGAATTGTTTAGGCTACGTACTTTATTTTTTACTTATTCATCACGTTAATATTTCTAACCGTTTTTGAGATACAGTTTGTTAAACATTAGTGCAAAAATCTGTATGTTTCAACCCTAGTAAGTAGATTCTATGAATGACATGATATGTGTCAGTTTAAAATGTAAATATCTTTGTAGGGTTGACACTGATACAATATAAAAATATTTCATTTTAAAGATTTTGTTTTTTTTTTAATCCAGCTTTACTATTGTTATAACTCGATAGTAGATCACTTATAAAATAGATAACAGCTCAGTCTCTGGAAATGTTCCACCCTGTATAAGCAATAAGCTGTTTTGCCGTGGCATGAGCCAGAGACTGGTACAAATGGTGCATAGAAAAAAGTATATCACTTTAAAACCTGTGTAACTTGCCTTTACAATGGATATTTTAGTCTCTTTAAATACTTAATACGTTCAGGTAGTCTACATAATAATATATGTCCGTGTGCAAATCGGATCCTAGAGGTCAGTGACCGACTAATGCAGCTGCAGTTTCGATGTGAGCCATTTGCACACATTTAATGTGAGGTAGGTATATTATTACACCCGAGGGTACTATTGGACATTGCTTTTTGACTAGTCGTGACATGACAACTGTCACGTGCCACAAATACCTAAGTACCTAATTTTTATGACTATTGAAATTTTTTGACGTATTCTTTTATACTATGTTGTCAGTTTCATCTATGTGATAGTAAGCTGTTATTTTAGCATATAAAATATATTTTATAAACCCGGATATTATCTGTGTACAAGTGGCCATAACTTTAAATATTTAAAATGGGTCACTCACGTAATTCACGTAGACCCGTTTGGGTTTAAGTGACCAGTTTCAAACATTATAAATATCGTATTATTATTTCCTATAATTATATTATTTCGGTTTTTTTAGGGTTCCGTACCCAAAGGGTAAAACGGGACCCTATTACTAAGACTTCGCTGTCCGTCCGTCCGTCCGTCCGTCCGTCCGTCTGTCTGTCACCAGGCTGTATCTCACGAACCGTGATAGCTAGACAGTTGAAATTTTCACAGATGATGTATTTCTGTTGCCGCTATAACAACAAATACTAAAAACAGAATAAAATAAAGATTTAAATGGGGCTCCCATACAACAAACGTGATTTTTGACCAAAGTTAAGCAACGTCGGGAGTGGTCAGTATTTGGATGGGTGACCGTTGTTTTTTTGCTTTTTTTTGTTTTTTTTTTGCATTATGGTACGGAACCCTTCGTGCGCGAGTCCGACTCGCACTTGCCCGGTTTTTTTAATATCTTTGATTGAAAGTCAAGTGAAACTAAAGTTTTTTTTTAAATGGTCATAACACAAAGATTTTTTTAATCATCATATTACATGGAGTCAGTGAAATAAATATTTTTGATTACCTAGTAGTATTTTGCCGACTGCATTTAGTATTTGGTTATGAATCAGCTTTGCAAATGAAATGCTTTGATGCCTGTTAACTGCGGATTTAAACTAAATCAGGTATTTTGCCAATTTGTGCATATTTG
This sequence comes from Cydia splendana, assembly GCF_910591565.1. Lineage (NCBI taxonomy): Eukaryota > Metazoa > Arthropoda > Insecta > Lepidoptera > Tortricidae > Cydia > Cydia splendana. The sequence goes on from NC_085975.1 coordinate 1,554,345, forward strand.
AACAGGCTTACAATAGGTATTAAAATTGTACCTAAAATGTTTTATAGAATTTTGTAAAACTGGTATAGGTAAATTTTTGACTAGCTTGATATTACTGCGGAAGATATAGCCTGGTGCTTTCATAAAATAGTCAATGAACTAGAATGAATATAGAAGTCTGACTAAAGAATTTTATTTTAGCCAATTAAAACTTTTATACATTCCACGCCTCTTCTCTTTCCGCACAGACTCTATTTATATTACAAATTCAACTGCGCATACAATTGTGACTGTTTTATTATTTTCCACGGCTGTACTTTTCCCACATAAATCCTTTATATATGTTCAGCTTTTATTGAACAAATGTATGTTAATCCGTTGTTTTTCTGCAGCTTGTAAACAAGCCTATGGACGTTTACGAGGCATCGGCATCAAAACAGCTGCGACTTACGCCAAGTGCATAAAAAGTGCATTAAATTGTGCATTTTATAACAGTGCAAATTAAAGAACGGACAGTTTTTAGTATTCCGTGCCGTGCATAAAACTAAATAAATAATAAATTAATATTATAGAATAATCTTCAACTTATCGTGCGTAAGCCACACCAATCACCAAGACGACCGTCAAGATCGTATCAAAACCATCATAAGTTGTTTAATTCGAATTGGGCGCAAGGAATACAAATTTTAAAACACGATTCCGGTTCGGTTTTGGCCAGTGATGAGTGTAGTGACGTCATTTTATCATCGATCGTAAAAAATGTGCAAAAGTTAAATGATTCTGAGATGTCGCATGGAATTAGTTACACTTGTGCACAGCAAAAATAAAATAATTTATGGCAATTTTTTTTAATGGTAAATAACCGGCCGTATTTCTTATTATTCCTTTTTTTGTACAGAAATTAACTCAGCATTGAAAACCCTGTAATGTACTTATGCATAGGTACATAGGTACATATCTGAATGTTATTTGAAAGTAAATTTTCTTTTGAGAATGTCATTAAAATCGAAACATGTCAAGCAGTTGTTATCTTATAAAACGTGAGTGACCCATGTTAATTTAGTATGTTTCATAAAATAGGTAACGGAAGTTATGTGTTTAGTTTATTTATTTCCGTAAAATAACTTAAATAACATAAATACCTATAAAATTAATAAAAATAGAGCACTATACATTAATTAGTCAACATCTACATAATTATACATTTTCAATCATTTTCATTATTTTACAAACAACATTGTGATCATAAAGATTCTTATAAGAAATAAAGAACTTGAGTTATATACGTCCTTTATAATCCATTTCACAAATAAACCCTTTAATCGTTAATGTAAATTAGTGAAACATACTTGATAGCATAATTAAAGCTTAACAAAGGTACTTTTATAATTTTAATGCTAAATAAATCCCCTGAGCGCGCATCGCATCACGTTCAACTAATTTACGATACAGTTCTGAGTAAGAAATTTTACAACTTTGTCACTATAAAGGTAATTTTGAAATCCTAAGAAAATTTCTTAGGAAAAGCTAAAAGTGTTTTGCGACAAGGTATCATTGTTATCAACAAATCAAATTGGTACGTACGCTTGGAAAATTAAAAAGATAATTATCATATTAGTAGTACCACTGTATATATATTGTATGTAAATAAATGTTTACTTACGATTATCATATTTCATTACGAATGAAAAGGGTCAAGCATAATCTAGAAAATTATCAATTTGTTGTTTTCATTTGTTTAATGTCTGATGTATATAAATGTGATATTTTTTATCAAATTAAGAAGCGAATTCCCATCAAAAGGTATTGTTTAAGGAAATAATGACTCGTTTTTTATTATAAGTACACTTTCACACATTAGTTTTTTTCGATTCCCTTTATTTTTTAGTACATTTTACTATTATAATATTTTAAACTTTCGCGTTTTGAACACATATTAACTCACATTTATAGACGGGTCTAGCGGGTCATTTTACTATTTCCTGTTAGATTTATAAAACATTTGGCAGTGCTCCTGATTCTTTGGAATGTCAATGGAAGAATTATTTACCTACTAGGCAGAAATATGGAATTTCTAACTCTAGATAATAATTTAATCGCTCACGTACTCTTAAAGTTTGGCTTCACAGAAAAAAATGTGGTCACTCACCAAATATCATGTAACTTTATTGCGTATTTTAAACTTAAATTGGCAGTACAAGACCTACGTCAGTTATATCAAATAAATAATCTAACCAGAGATTTAATTTAAGCGCCGGGGTTAAAAACTTTAGTCAGTTCATGGAGTCCATTCTGTAGCAAATGATTCAATTCGTATTCAACTCATATTTGGATAATCTGCTTTTAGGAAGTACAAAAATTACAAAAAAATCTAATTTATTTGGTCTGACAGCTGTCAAATGTGACATCAGAATCGCGCTTCAGAGGTCTTCTTTTAGATACACTATAATTATTCATAGGTAGATTGCATACGTGCTTGGCTGAAATATGGGATGATTTTTATACTTTGACTTCATTTGTAGGTATTTGTATTTATTTATTTGCTGAATATGGGTTTTAATTTAATTATATTGTTGTCAGAATAGAGGCTCAGATTGTACGATACTTCGCTGTTTTTGTAAAAAAAAAACTCAACCGAATTCACAATTATGCAGTTCCAGTGCATGAACAAAAATTTATTTTTTATTCTCAATTTAATTGTTTCCGGTACAAATTTTAAGTCAAAAAATGCCACTTATGCACGGGTTTGATCGTTATCATTTTTAAAATGCATTTTGAAAATAATTGACGGAGAGCGTTTTTTTATTTAAGACTGGTTTGTTTTTTTGCTTTACTTTTCGTTATTTTAATGTAATTACTGTAACATATACAGTCCAATATAAAACGTCAATTTAAAAAGGTGAAAATGTGAAAGTTAACTTCAAAAATAGAAAGACAGGTAAGTACATACATATAATTAATTTAAAAAAGCCTTATACATATAATACCTAATACTTATATAATGAAAGTAAAGTCATTAACACACCATATCACCTTTTTATTATCAATATATAACTTCCTATAATTAAATAATTATATGTTGTCGATTATTTCTTTAACGCTAATGTTAATAAAATATTTATTAAATTACCTACAATTTTTTTACTATAGAGTAGGTACTACGCCATACATTTTCTATGCAAGAAACAAATCAGCATTCCATACTATTTCCTATAGGCAGTACCTCATAGTTTAAAAATAAAAACAGATTACAACACTACTTAAATTCAACAAGACAAATAAAACACAACTTCATCCTTAACCATCAAAGCTACAAGCCGTATCAAAGCAACCCAAAAATGCATTCGAAATGCTGCAACAAAAACTGCATCCTTAAACGCCCGTCAAAAAACTTATTTGACATTAATTGCACCGGATTCGTGTCAGTCATGTCACGGCCTGTCATCCAATATGTATCATTTGCACGAAAATGATGAGTCACGGTGTAATTACATTAAAAAGGTGTGGTTCGGATCCAGACTGCGCCAGCATTACTGCAGCAGGATTTTAATTGTAAATTTTTAAATGAGGCTTATATTTAACGATAAATCATCTGGCAGCTTCCTCGCTCAGCGTATTAGTTTAACAATCCAGCGAGGAAATGCTGCCATCGTTTTTGGTACTATGCCGCAGAGCCTTTCTTAGATTTAATATAGTTTTATTTTAGATTTATTTAGTCTTATTTTAATTTTAGTTCCGTTTTCAATTATAGTTTTATTCATCATGTACCTAACTTTACTTTTCCAATAAAATGTGTTAATAAAAAAAACCGAAATTTGAGTATCGCAATGGGACATTACTGCTACAGTAATGCTACCAATTGCATTGCTGCAGGAAGCGTCAAATTTAGTATAAATATCTCGATAAATTGACCTTTTTGATGTTTGCTGCAGCAAAGCAGTCAGCTGCATTATTACAGCAGTATTACGGCGTGACTTATTGCTGACTGCTTTTCTGTCGCAATTGTCAAAGTCTATGTGTTGCTGTCCGGATTTTTTACATTTGCGACAGTAAGTAATACAGTCGGCAGTAATGTCGCGCCGCATTACTGCAGCAGTAATTCTGGTGTAGTCTAAATCCGAACGTCACCTTAAAACGAAAAGTCGTTTGCCTGTTCGCCATATTTGTACACTTATTATTGTGTGTAGGTACATGTATTTGTAAATTTTTACTGTTATTCGGGTCCTTTGACCGTATTTGTTTAGGTTATGACTTAACATGGATGTAATTATAGATTGGGTTTTATTTGCATTTTAAAGATACGTTGACGTGTGGAAATATTATTTTCTGGGTTCATTGTGATTGATACAATGTATACCTATTTTTTTGTTTAATCTGTTATACCTAAAGTCTGAAAAGATGACTTGTAAGTATATATAGATTTACTGTAAATATGACCAGTGTAATATTAACCAATTGCATTGGTTAGGTTCGCTTCGGCCTTTAGGGCCACTTGCGCCAGCCACTAACCCGGGGTTAATTGTACTGGTTACCATGGTAGCTACAGGTTTAACCGGTTAATCCGGGTTAGTGGGGTAACCCTGGATGGTGCAAGTGGTGCTTATAGAATTAGATTGATAAACTTGCTATTTTCCGAAGTAGATTAAAGTATTAAGAAATGCATTCTTAATGATTATGACAATATTCATAGTTTTGTTTTATTCATTTTGATGATTACTGTTTTTTATTCAAAAATAAGTTTGCCAAAATATAAAAACATAACTAAAAACTTACAAAGGAAATACGGGCGCCATACTGAAAGTTTCTGGATTCTGATATATGAGACGACTTATTTTTTCTAAGTGGCCACTCCAGGAATTTTTAGTATGCCCTAAGTACTTACAAAAATGTGATTTTTGTGGCAAGTAAACTGATGCTGGTACTAAGTTTTGCTAGTAGTAGTTGTAGTTAAATTTTTATTAATTTCTACAATTTCTTGTAGCACTATAAAACTCACATTGGTAAATCAGTTAGAGCGTGGAATTCATGGCGCAACAATATACTGAGGTAAACAATACAAATACAAATGCATTTATTTCATTACTTTTTACATCCTGTTCTTAGGACAATCACTGACTTTTTAAATACTGCTATGACGTGTAACAAGTAGGTACGCTGCAGTCGCTGCAAACTATATAATTTTTACGGAAGTTAACCAAAAAACTATTTTGAAGCAGCGGGTGGCCAATTTAACGTCTTTTTAAACGCATTTAAAAGCAATTAGCATTACGTTATATCAAAATTACCCTAAGCAATAAGTCTTAAAAAAAATTAACGACATGAGGAATGGAAGCATTAATTTTTATTACTTTTTTTAGTTTTTTGCCGGTAGCAAATTTTTACCGTCATAAAGCCTGCATGTCGGTTCACAGGTAACACAAAAAATGGCTACTCAACAGGGTACCTATATGAATTCTCAGCCGGAACCTGCCGGGAAAAGATTCAGCTAAGGATTCACAATGATGAACAGTCGCGGGTCCTGTTTAAAAAACTAGTGTGCAAAATCAGAAAATAATCTACTTGACACTATTTTTAAATGGTGACGCCTATATAAAGATAAGATAAAAGATAAAGAAAAAAACTTTTTTGCACATATTAAAAATAGCAGAGAAATTGCTTAAATTAAACGCACATGTAAATTGTAATGCGCATATGTAAATTGTAATATATATATATATATAAAGATGATTTTGGCCAAAATTGGAGTCCTCTATGTAGAAAGTCATTGACAATTTGGATCCGTGTCAGTGTAAAAACCTGAAGCGGGCATTGAAACGATGTCATATTTCACATAAATGGCACTTGTGGGCCTTGCAACTAAAAACAGAATTTTGTTAATACTTCACATACAGCTCGTTTTATTTCATTCCAACATGTACCCGCCCTTATTGGAAAACCCTTTACAACCAAACCTCAACCAAAGTGTCGGTTTAACCTCTTGGTTGTGTATTGTGTATAATAAAGATCCTGAGTCAGGATTCCTGACCGAATGTTTAGTTCAATTTTTGCATTTGTTTCTAGAACGATTTTTTCTTTACTATGCGAAACTACTGAGATTTGAGCTCACGATTATGGACCACCTCACACTTGAAAAGGTAATCCTTCTAATAATAATTGAAATACAAAAATCAAACCTGCACATGTCTGATCCTAACATTAAACACTTAAACCTGGATATAAAAAACGTTTAGGTAAAACGCGGGTCTTTTGAAGTTTTTATTGACCATAACAGTTGTGGTATGAGTTACTGACTTGGTTACTTTATAATCATGTTTTGGGGTCGTAAAAAATCGGGTTCTTAATTCTTAAGAAGTTCTTTTGCGCGCAATTAAGGTTAGGTTTAAGTGCCCTTAATTTTTAGAGTGCGCATTTTTATTTAAATGTTTTTGTATATAGTTTTTACCACTTGGTAATTTGGAATCGCGTAAGCACCTTAGGTAGCTAATTTGTAATTACGAGTACCTATTTGTACAAGTTGTCTGTAATTTTGCGTGCCTACCTACCTAATGTGTTTGTGTAACCTAATGCAAAAAATATGAGACGTTTCGTCTTATTATAACTAAGATTTTTTTTATCTCATAAATACTATTAATCTTCCGATGTCACTAAAACGGAAGCTCATGGACATGTACATACTCCCAGTTCTAACCTATGGTGCACAGACTTGGTCTTTGACTAAACCTCAGAAGTCCAAACTCGGGGTTTGCCAACGAGCTATGGAGCGTAGCATATTAGGTGTCAAATTGGTGGATCGAGTCCGAAACACCACGCTGCGCTCCAAAACCCAAATCGTCGATGTAGCTCGGAAGGCGGCCAAGCTAAAATGGGACTGGGCCGGTCACGTCTGCCGAATGCCGAATGAGTTGTGGGTTGTGGGGCAAAATAGCTACAGAGTGGGATCCCGAAAACTCAAATCGGGGAGTTGGCAGACCCCGCCGGCGATGGCGGGATGAACTAGACTCCTTTTTGAAGGAGTGGCCAGACACATCATCGGAAAGAGATCTGTGGAGAAATCGGGGGGAGGCCTTTGCCCAGCAGTGAGACACCTAAGGCTCCAAATAATAATAATAATAAATACTAATATGGTATCGGTGGGATAGATTTTTACAATCGATGTTTTTGAAATGTTAGATAAGATTATGATTAAAGTGTAATTTTTTGTATATATGATGAATATACTTATATTTACATACTCGTACTTCCCCAGGGTCCTTCGTGTTTCGTATATTCCGTAGCAACCAAAATTTAACTAAGACCGCAAAAAAAAACAAAATTTTTGTTAGTCTGTGTTTAGTTCCCTACAGTGTTATGAATTAGGTAATTTCGCAATTTATGCAAAACGAAACCTGCCAACACAATCTACGTTCAGGAAACAACAACATAATGAGTTCCGCATGTCATTATACAACCTTCGTTCAAAAGATTTAAGACCTTATTTTCTTCATAAAGATTATCTCAAACAGAATGCTTGCGATTTCCATGCGTACCGCTATCATGCAGGAATGCTAGCCTCGCATTTTATGACGACCCTAACATGCTCGGCTATCATAACGCCGCTTTGAATTTTAATTAATTTCAATTATCTACCTCATTGTTTTATCGTTCATAACCAAGCTGTGTTATTTACGTCAAAACGATGAATGTTAGTTGTTGAAATCAGTCATTTACATAGAAGACATTATATGAGATGGACGTTAAAAAGGATAATAGTACGGTACCTAAGTCGCAGAATCCACAACAAATTCAGATCAAATTCATAACCTTTTATTACAATCACAAATATCATAATACGCCTTCTGTCCACTTAAAATTTAATTTTCATGAAAACATGACAGAAATGGTTATCCATTTGATGCGTTTTTCAAAATTATACATTACTACGTGCAAGCAACTAACCGGACTAATCCCAATAAGGCTTAGTTTCCCCTCTGGGTTGAAAGGTCAGATGGCAGTCGCTTTCGTAAAAACTAGTGCCTTCGTCAATTCTTGGGATTAGTTGTTAAGCGGACCCCAGGCTCCCATGAGCCGTGGCAAAATGCCGGGATGACGCGAGGAAGAAGAAGGACTACGTGCAAGCAAGAGGGCCTTTATTTCTGTTTTTAGGGTTCCGTACCCAAAGGGTAAAAACGGGACCCTATTACTAAGACTCCGATGTCCGTCCGTCCGTCCGTCCGTCCGTCTGTCACCAGGCTGTATCTCATGGACCTTGATAGCTACTAGCTAGGCAGTTGAAATTTTCACAGATGATGTATTTCTGTTGCCGCTATAACAACAAATACTAAAAAGTACGGAACCCTCGGTGGGCGAGTCCGACGACGTTTTTTACATATAGCAGCTCCTATCCTAAATATAATTATTCAAAGCATTTAGAATATATTAACAAATAACTTAGAATAGGTACTTATTTAATGAATACCTATTTGGAAAACGGATAAAAACCTATACAAAATTTTCCTCCTTAGTTTCAACATTTTCAATAACTAATAAGTACCTAAGAATTTACCATTGTCAAGAAAAATCTGTCAATCCGAAACATTCTAGGAACATAGGTCACGGGCACCGACTCCATGTAAATTCGACATCAAAAACATCTACACATTCTTATCCTTAATACAATGGGTTACGGTTCAAAGTGGTATACTTAATTATGACGCTGACAGGTGAGCGACAAATAACGAGTCAAAAATATCTACACATTCTTATCCTTATTACAATGGGTTACGGTTAAAAGTGGTATACTTATTTATGATGCTGACGCGTGAGTCAGGCGTGTTTCCCAGACTTTCAGAACGATTGTAGGAGGAAAATGATACAGCGATGTTAGGAAGCAATTATACTACTACGCCTTTATGGTGGAATCTTTCTGTTTAGATTTCCTGTAAAATAACACTATAATCATTTGTGCCATTCGCGCGGGCGTCTCGCTCGCACTAGGTAATTATTACATGTGCAGACAAGTCTGAGCGAAAAAAACTAAGGGTCTCCCCAGATACATCGACGCGCAGTCGACAAAAGCCGATGGGAAAAAGCTTTATGTCTACGCAATAAGAGCGAAAAAGTCGTCGTTTGGCTCGGCTCGCATCGGCCGGCGCCTGCCCATTCTTTTCATTTTACTTAATAATGTTACCGTGTATTTCTAAAATATGCAAACAGCAGTGTCATTAACATAACAAAGCCCCACAAATACTGTACATACAAGTACATACATGACGACATCATTTCCGTTTCATAATTAACTGTCATTAAAATTTTCTGAGAAGCAATTTTCCTCATTTTCCTCTTGTGCTGAAATCTTTACAATAATCAAACCGGTAAATTGAAATACTGTACCAGAAAGTTTTAAATTCAAATTGAGATATTTTTGAAAATGGGTGATGGCTCAATCCATTTTCATCATCATCAGCGGCATTTTATTAGGGTTCCGTACGTAAAGTGTAATAACGGGACCCTATTACTAAGACTCTACTGTCCGACTGTCTGTCTGTCCGTCTGTCCGTCCGTCTGTCTGTCACGAGGCTGTATCTCATGAACCGTGATAGCTAGACAGTTGAAATTTTCACAGAAGATGTAGGTATTTCTGTTGCCGCTATACAGCAAACAGAATAAAATAAATATTTAAGTGGGGCTCCCTTACAACAAACGTGTTTTTTCCCGTTTTTGCGTAATGGTACGGAACCCTTCGTGCGCGAGTCCGACTCGCACTTGGCCGGTTTTATCTGGAACATCATTGCAGCCTCAGTAATGGCGCAACAGTAATGCTGCGGTTGCCATCCGAATGTCACCTTTAAGTAATTTCCTTAAAGTTGCGTTTTTTTTTTTCGTATGGCTTTTGTGTACTCGTTGCTGTCGTTGCTCAGGCCAATAGGGATAGGCAGCACCACTAGCACATACAGTAAACAAACCTCATTGAGATCATCAATGACACATCATGCGTCACTAGGTCAATCACATGGCCTACCGTGAAACACGACAATCGAAAGTTCGGTTTCTGCCTCTATCACTCTTGCTTATTCGATCGATAGAGAGGCAGATAAAGAAATTTCGATTTTCCCGTTTCGCCGGAGGCCACATGTAAACAAACCGCCTTGCTGCATGAATATCATAGTGAAAACTTGTCAAAAAACTGTTTAAGTTACTCAATGGTTTACATAACAAATTAGTGCTGGACTCTGGCGGCAGAACATTGCAGTAATACCAGGGGTGCGAAACTCCTGAGATCGGTCAAACTCGGCTCCGCTCGGCTCAGCATTGCTCCGAGCAATTATTTAGGGTTGGCACCACTTGACTTCCTTCTGCGTGCACGACCACAGATAAGATAATCACTTGAATTTTGACAACCCTAAATAGCCGAAAGGGATAGTGCCATATATTAGAAAGGGATAGCATGATTCGACCCTGAACCGCTGTCAAACTTCGGTTTTGTAGGAAGTTTCCTTTCTGTACGGTAGTACTATTATTTATTCTGTGGTAATACCACAGGTAATACTCCCTATTCGCGCTGCATTACTGGCATTACTGCAGTAATACTGGTGTAGTTAGAATCCGAACGGTGCCTTTACAGGGTTAGTGTATTCTTGGGAAAGTGCACTATGGTTCCCTACAAAATAATTTATTAGTTTGTAGAAAAGAATGACCAAGTAGGCCAAGTACCTACTAACCTTTTCGGATACGGTGGTGAGGTAGCCGTCCGACCGGTCGCAAGAAGCGCCTAGCTATCGACTATTTACTTGTGCAAGGAACGTCGGGGCCCGTTTTTCAAAAGCTTGTAACTTATAATACAAGTGGAAGTCCCTTTCTAACAAAAGCTGTCAAAAAGTGACATCCGCTTGTATTACAAGTTACAAGCTTTTGAGAAACGGGCCCCAGTACGGATATAATGGTCGTTTTTGTCTACGTGATAGCGTGATAAAATGGTATCCTTCACTTTCAATCCCACGGAGTTAAAAAGTGACAGTTATTTTATCACGTGGATAAAGCGATCCATAATTAAATACGCCTGCTGATGTAGATCCCGTGTCTATTATAGTTTATAGTTACTATAGTTAGGACAAGTTTACACAGATCGACCTCGTCCCACAGTACGCATAGTAAGGCTTACATAACAAACATAACACAGAAACAAACATTCGTGATAAACACACAAATAAATGCCATTACCGGGATTCGAACCGGAAGTTGGTTGCTTCGTAGGCAGAGTCACTACCAACTAGACTAGAATGCTATTAAAACTCGGTCATTCTCATCACTTGCAGTGCTGCCGATCGGACATTTGCCTAGAAACGTTAGTCATCCCTTAAAACACTGGATAAGTACTTTTAAAACACTACTAGGAACATTATTAATTCACCGTTAAGGTGAGGCAATGACTCACGAGACGTGCACTTTTATGCAACACATGTATATAATAACGTATTTTGTTTGAGGGCAATCACCTGTATGTCGTAAAATAGTACTATGATTTATTGATACTAAATGTGTAGAGTAGTAAAATTTAAGTACCTAAATTGTTAGTGAAAGTATGAGTAATACTGTTTTATAAGTTTTTTTGCAATTTCATATTTAAAATGCTTACGTGTTATGTTTGCTATGTGTTTTTGACCGAGTGAACGCAAACTGGGTGTCCTTCTGAATCCCTAACAACGTTTGTCCTAAAGTCACATGCCCTAACTGGTTTGTCCTAATGGGCACGTGCCCTAACGATCAATTTAGGTTAGTTCTGCGACCCTCGCAAAAACGAACCGCTACCAGAAAAGTAGGTTAAGTTAGGTTTAGTGTTAGGACAACTGATCATTATGACAAACAATATTAGGGCATGCAAAAATAGGAGAAAAGACTTTAGGGATTCAGATATAGATCCAGCAAAGTGCAGGTGAAACGCTTCCTTTTCAGTTTGTAGAAAGTGCATTCGGTATGTCCTGCAGCTTTTCTCTACAAGTTGAATTAGGTAGATTCTATCAATTTCATAATATTTACAACATGTGTCATAACCTCGACGGAAGTAAACAAATATTTAATTACACAAACGGGTCTACCGCGATATAATTTCATTGTTTTTACCTTTTACAGCTGGTGCAACTCAGCTGAAACGTCGGAATTAAAGGTAAAAACAATGAAATTATATCGCGGTAGACCCGTTTGTGTAATTAAATATGTGTACAAAACGCGAGAGGAAGTAAACAACTTTGTGGTTTTAAATCCAGCATTTATAAAATTAAATGATAAATTAAATAAATTAATAGTTAGAATTTTTTCTTTAACATTGTTGATACCTACTTACCCACTTTTGTTGTGCTTATTAAAATATAAATACCTACTTATAATACGTTCGTTCCGTTCCGTTCGTTCGTTCGGAACGGAACGAACGTATTATAAGTAGGTATTAGGTAGGTAGGTAGGTAGGTACGGAAGTAAACCACTTTGTGGTTTTAAATCCAGCATTTATAAAATTAAATGATAAATTAAATAAATTAATAGTTAGAATTTTTTCTTTAACATTGTTGATACCTACCCACTTTTGTTGTGCTTATTAAAATATAAAAATACCTACTTATAATATAACATTTATTCAGTAGGTACCTACACACATTTTTATAGCATTTAATCATCGGGGTATTGATTGAAGATCTAAAATTAACTAAATTAATCATAAACACTAATGAATCCTATCACTAAGTTGTTGAATGTTAATTAAAATTCAGTTCTAAGACGCGGGGTCACTGACCCGAGAATCCCTACTCAGCAATAATAGTTGCAATTAGAGCTGCAGCAGTTGCGAGTGTCATCGTGAGAGTAACGCGACACTTGTGTCTGCACTGTGGACTCTGAGGCACATTACTTGGACAAAATATATTTAAGAAGTTTTCTACAGCAATTTTTAAGCAAGCAGATATACGTCTGTGATACGTCTGATGCGTGCGTCTGTGTCTGGATTGCGGAGGTTGCGGGTTCAAGTCCTGCCGGAAGCGTAACTTTTTCCATTTTTTCCTTTATTATAAAATTTGGAGTTTTCTAAAGGTTAGGTACTCAAATAACAGAAATTACTCAAATACCTATGTAATTATAATAGGATATCATTACCCGAATTGACTAAGCCCCATAATAAGGTCAAGAAAATTTGTGTTATGGGTACTCAGACAACGATATATAATAATATATTATATAAATACATAGAAAACACCCATGACTCAACAAATATGTGAGCTCAACACACAAATAAATGCCCTTACCATGATTCGACCCCAGGACCATCAGCTTCATAGTGACAGATTAGATATAAAAGAAATAAGTACATAAAACATTACGCAATGGACTTTTAACATAAGACGTACTTAAGTATTATAAGCGTTTATCGCGATCGACATAACAGAGATAAATTGCTTGGCTGACGCTCTGTGTTAAACAGTTACTTTATGCTGATAAAATGAAATATATCGGCGTAAAACTGACATTTCCTTTTTTTTAGAAATTTGTGTCTAGTATGTTTGTTTGGTATATTCCATGAAGCAAAGAAAGGTCAAATTAACTATTACAAATATACATTACCTATCACAAACAAGAGACACGGAGATGATATTCTAGGTACACATAAAGCCTACTTTTTAAAAGTTTTAAAAGAGACCGTAGACGAAATCAAAAACATATCCAAGTAAAACTTTTTAATCCTTTTCACCTATTTTTTATTTATATTTATTTATCGTATGGCATTACATTACATTAGGTACACTGTTCATTAACAACTTCATCTTTGGTAGAACAGTGTAGTAAGAACCGTGAGATCTTATGGAAGACAGTACCGTTGCCAGTTTGTTGCACTTTTAGCACCACCCAGGGGTCACGTGTAGGGTAGCGGTGGGTAATTCCTACGGACGTGGTGCAACTCGACCCCCAAAAATAAAAAAAACCTATTTAACATTGTCCACTTCGCATACAAACTAAACCACTGTGCACACACTTGGAGCCTGTCTCACCGTAATCCGCGGCATTCAGCCTCCAGGAGGCTTATTCAGAATATGCATTTGTCGTATCCAAATTATATCGAAAATGTATTGGGGGCCTAGCCAAGCGGCAATCGTTTAAAGAAAACAGTAATTTAAACTTTAATTATGCATTGTGTTGAGGTGAGAGCTTCTGTGGCTTGTGAATGAAACCAGATTCAGGGATGTAATGAGCATTTATTTAGAAAACCGTCTTCCTTTTATACAAATTTACAGGCATGAAACGAACATAGTAAGCACATAAGAAAGAAAGAGATAGAATGTAACTGCGCTGGAAAAGGGTAGTTTAAATTATGACTTTAGGTTTACCTTACGCTAAAAATAACAAACAGTTACATGAGAGAGACAGAGACAAAATATTGGTATAACTAAATGGGTAGTTACGAACTATGCAATTTAGGTTTACCCTATACTAAGATTATGATTATTGTAGAAAGAGACAAAACATAAATAAATGCAAAAATATATGAAAAGGGTATTTGGAAACGAGCAGATTTCAGTTTATCTAAAACTCACGTCACTCGTGTGTACATGTTTATGCGGCCACACATGGAAATTATCATTTTAGCTATGGTTGGATACGCTTGCTTTTATTATAATTTATAGGAATCAAAATTGAATCGTCAACTATTATTTTCAAGTACTGGGATTATTCCACTAATATTTGTAATGAATTCGTATTAGTGATCCAAAAGACTCGAGCCTTTGGAGCTCTTTTTTTAGGGCTCGCCTCATCTCTTGACGCCTAAAAGGCTAAAAGCCTATTTAGCTCTTTAGCCCCCGAGCCTAGTTCTATTTAAGAGCCTAGAATCTTGGGGCTAATAACCTTATTAAGCCCCTAAAAAAAGCCTATTTAGCTCTTTAGCCCCCGACCGGCTGGCCGGGCTTAATAAGGTTATTAGCCCCAAGAGTCTAGGATCTTAAATAGAACTAGGCTCGGGGGCTAAAGAGCTAAATAGGCTTTTAGCCTTTTAGGCGTCAAGAAATGAGGCGAGCCCTAACAAAAGAGCTAAAAGGCTCGAGTCCTTTGGATCACTAATTCGTATTATATTAATATTTTCATTCCTTTTCTGAATTCGTCTCCAGTCCAGGTATTTTCTGACGGCTCATATAACATAGTACGCGAAGTAACTTAGGACACCGATTAAACTTCAAGGAATTTAAAGATTATATCTAACAAGACCATTTTCAATTGACAGGAATGTAGATCATGGAAGAAAAGAATACAAATGTGAACGATTTTAACTTTATTCCATTCTCAATTTTCTTTGCAGTTTTAGTAAGAGAAGTGTTCCACAAGGATCTGTTTTGGTTCCTTTACTATTAGAGTCAAGTGAGGTATACCACAGGGATCAATTTTCCATCCTCTAGTATTTATCTAATAAGCAAAATATTAATTAAACGATCCAGATTATACTTCAGTCGTGATGTTATAGAAATGAATATTGTTGCCTCAGTTCTACCCATGTTCTACTTAAGACTTCACTATGGTACGTTAGTAGGGGTTAACATGATTTTTTAATGACAAAACCTTTAAAAACTGCAAATTACTTATTTTCTAGATGTAGGTAGGTATCCAATAAAAGAGGTTATAATTGCGTCATAAAAACACAATTTTATATAACTTTCCATTTAATCAGTTCAAATGAACACAATCGGAATATAAAGCATTATCGGGCATAGTGCATTAGGTTGTAGTATCTGCGGTTCCCAGTACAGATACTGATTGAGTATTTACAACACACTGTACTGGACTATGAGCAGACTAATATAAGTAGACCCCTCGACGGGTAATTTTATTAAAACTTGTTTTCTATATGGAGAATTTTTCATAGACGGTATTCCTCACCAATGTGGAGAAGACGGTCTATCAGGTCAATATCTTATTATATGTAAGTGTGTGTAATATTATGTGTAAGTTTAATTGTGACATCCTCTCCTCGGCTTCATTTAATTCAATTTATGTGTGATGTTTGTTGATTTGACCTGACCTTATTGATTGTTTTGTTTTAATGTTTTAGTTTTTAGACAATGTTTACCGCGTAAACGTTTTGGCATCCTTAGCTGTAAGTTTATGCATGTGACCGAAACAAAAAAATAATATGTAAACAGAATAAAATTACGCTGGATCGTAGCAATGTAAAGTTGCGCTTAGTGAATACAGCGCGGTTTGATCAAAGGGCTCCGGGCGGACAGATTAATTGAATAGATGCGATAGTCTTTAAAAATGGCGCAAAATAAAATAAAATTAATTGACAGTTGAATATGTTAGAAGCTATTCAGATAATCTTTCGGTGCGGTGAGTTCTTGGGTAAACAAGTCAAAGTCAGTCCGTAGAATCAGGTTAGGTTGCCATAGAACTGCGACTTTCAAATAAATAGTCACAATCTGAACGAAGATTATTCGGGTTAATTTTGGACCATAGTTGGGAGCTTTTATACTATAGTTATTTGGTTTTATGGTTCCTTAGTTAAGACTATATACTTATGGCATGCTACTAATTTATGAAAAAAAAATGTTATTTTTAATTTTGTATTAAGAATTATATCTATGACTCCCTAAAAATCCCTAGCAGTTTTTAATCAAGATCAGCATTTCTATGATATCAGGATATGGTGAAATGAAAAGGTAGTTTTTGGCAGTCTAAGTTGACTATATCTTTTTTTAATGTATTCTTATAATGTAAAAATTGTACAGTCAAGTGTAAAAATATAATTGCATACATATAACTTCTCAAAAATAGGTCCCATCGTTCTTAATTTTCTGACATAAGAGCTACGGGACATATTTTTGAGTATGATGTGTGCACCCTTGACCGAAAAAATCTTTTGTTACTCGTACATTTGATTGTACCTAACTATGATGTGTCCTCTCTACGCCTGTTTCATCTACGAGTGACTCACACCGCAGTTGCCACAGCGTCCAGATAAAATAATTCAATTAGAACCATTTCGTATTCAATAAAACTGATGTTTCGCTGAAATGCGATAGTATTGTTTATGCCGAATGCGGTCTGTGGGCATTTAACAAGGTTTTAATGGATATGTAGGCACGCAATCATTTTTACAAGCTTTTATAGCCTATAACCAGCGAACGATTAAGACGATTCGAATGACACATCGTTTGTCAAATTATAATGAGTACTTTTGGAGTTATTAGGGAACAAATGAACATACCCACGTACATACCGGTCAAAATCATAACCCTCCTTTTGAGAATAAATGAAAAACACCGGCCAAGTGCGAGTCGAACTCGCGTTTCTAGGGTTCCGTACATAAGTCCGACTCACGCTTGACTGTACATTTCTAATAGGTTTTCCTGTCATCTATAGGTAAAGAACAATTTTGTATATTTTTTTCAAAATTTTAGACCCAGTAGTTTCGGAGATAAAGGGGGGGGGGGGATGGTCATTTTCTTAAATAACTTCGAACCTATGTATTTTAAAATTATAAGAAAAATATGTCCATCTTTGGGTCACTAATTTACATATGTCTACCAAATTTCAACTTAATTGGTCAGTAGTTTCCGAGAAAATAGGCTGTGACAGACGGACAGACATACAGACGCATGAGTGATCCTATAAGGGTTCCGTTTTTTCCTTTTGAGGTACGGAACCCTAAAAATGACAGCCTACTTAAACTCTGAGTTATATTCTACTCGAGAAACTAAAAACGGTGATAAAAAGAGATACTACTCCTAAAAATACGTGATATAACTTGATCTTATTAAGCATGTATATGAAAAGGGCTCTAGAAAGTAAAAAAAAAATATGATAGTTATTTTAATTTTTTTTTAGATTTCAATAAAGAAGGAAGTTCGAGAAAATTTTGTTAATTAACCATTGCCTAACCTATTCAAAGCACTGAGTAGGTAGGTGCATCGTAATTAAACTTAGGTACCCAACAGAATCTGAAACATATAAATGTGTGAGAAAATATTAATATTATACTTGCACGCTTTACTAATGAAGGAATTAGCTTTTTACTACGCTACTTTTTACGTGGAAAGGCATACACATACGTACATAATATATATTAACTCCCGACTTGAATTACATCTAATTAGCTCGATAGCATACCAGTGACATTTTATATTTATAACAGCATGTAAAACTAGCGGTTATATAATTTATTTCCTAATAATTACTGTGGGAAACACGTCAGACGGCGATTTTTATGAGAATTAAATATCAATTTTCTCGGAAACCGCAAGCATTCTAGAAAATATACAGGAAAATGCTATTTTATTGCTTGTCATTTTTAAAATGAGTTTGAAATATTGTGTTTTGTCTTGAAATGCGGGTATCTACGGGTCTTCTTCAATTTTATTATTTGTTATAATATAAGTATTAGGTAGTCTATTGTTCTACATATAGAGACTTGTCTCGTTGTGTTTAGCTATTATTTATTTTATTTATTAAAACATTATGGTATATAACAAATAAAGTACAAATGGCGGACTTAATGCCTAAAAGTATTCTCTACCAGTCAACCATTTCTGCGCTATTAGAGAATATTAGATACATTTAACGCGTAGTTTGATACATTATATTAGATGCTGACCGTACACATTGATTACAAATACCCTACGATATATATTATATCAAAGTGCTGTCATTAAGTCGTATTTCTGCCTACATACTTTGTCGTATTCTCATTACTTTCGACTTATTATATCGAGGACGGCATAAATCTTTCTCGTTATTTTCTACGCAGTTATTACCTATTTTATGACTTTGTCTAGAAATGAATATAAAATTATTTATTACACACACAATAATTACAATTACAAATGAGTTCAGTACTAAATAATTTATTTGACAAGAAACATATTAACCAATAATATAATACTAAGTTGACCTCGATTTAAGGAAAACAATTAGCGAAGCAGAATTATTATTGAGCAATTACATATTCGGATCACTGTTTAAATAATCCTTGAAAACGAACATTAAACGGGTTTAACCTTATGACAGTGACCAACAAATCCAAGGAAACGTCCAAATCTGGCTTACAACATGCGCCAGAGTCGACCAACTCACAAATGCGGTTAAGCGCGGCGCCACTGCTGCGCGTTTCAACAAATATAGTATGGAGAATTTTAGTTCCGAATTTTACCACCAGTAAATTGTAAGTCTGTAGCGCGCGAATTTATTCTACATATTAATTCTTATTTATGTGTGCGTATGTGTATTTGTTATCTTAAACGCAACACGTGCATGCTATAAATGTAATATTTGAATAAATGTGATCATTTTGACTGCATGTTTTATTGATTTCCCTGTGGGTTTACGTGGTTTACGCTTATTTTAGTGTTCTAGTAAACTCTAATCGTAATGGTGATGTATTTTTTATGCGTATATTTTTTCAATAAAATGGTTCATTTGAAGTATGTTTGTATAAGTAGGTAGTGCTTGTGATTAAATTGAAAAATAATTACTGTGTCCCATTGAAATGGGAGCATAAAAATACAATAAATAGGTAGGTAAGTGTAATTATTAATACATTTCATATCTTTAAAAAAATAATTTTTGTGATTTCGTTTTCAAAACAGGTAAAAAAAAATTTAAAATACCTGTGTTCAAAATATTTCTTATAATACTCAAATTTACTACTTATTACATATTTGTAACCATAAAAGCACCTAGTTTAAAGTATTTCTACCTCTAGGGTAGGTATACTAAATAGGTATGTAGGTATATTTTGGTCATATATATTATAACAGGTCACTCACGTAATTTAGGATTCGACTAAATTAGTTATTTAGGATACAAGTGCGGAAAAGAGGAAATGCGCAACGAGTGGAGATAAATTAAAACTCGACCGAAGGGAGTGTTTTAAATTGACCCCAGTTGCGAATTACCTTTTCGCACGTGTATCGTACAACGTTTTACAGTACATATGGCCCTTTAAACTTTTGACATACACACGGAAAGTGCTTTTTCCTGCGCTAGTGCGGGAAAGTAGGACCATAATAATATGTACTGTAAACGTAGGTATATTTAGTAGACATTCATCAAATATGTGTAGTCAAGCTAACTACATGGCATTTGCAATAATGAAGATTTTATGAAAATAACGTTTATAATGACAATCCCTTACTTTGTCATGTTGAGATCAGTGCAAAGTTATCTTAAACGGACTCTTATCATCTAGTATATTACTTAGTCACTTGGGACTTTCATAGTTAAAGACATTTCCAAGGTTTAAATAAAGTTAAAAGTATCAATATCTGGAAATCGCGCCACATTTGCATTTCTGTTGATGTAAACAAACCATTCACGCACACTAGCGCAGCTGTCTGTATGCATATCGTGATGATAGTTGGTGTACACTGCTGCCGTGTCAACAAATTAATACGTGAGCGGCATTTTTTGAGTCAAATTGCAGCCGTAACAGGCAGTGCAAAACTCATTTAAATATTTATTTTATACTCTAGCTAAAATATCCAACTTCTAACTGGTATTCTGATTGCGGTTAATAAATGATTTCCGTTGTGGGACAGTGTTTTTCACTAGATATGTATAATTAATATAATTATACTAATAGTTTTAAAATGTAACATACGATACCTAAGATCTTCATCTTATAAGATTGAAAGATTTTATGCAGTCTAAAGAATAGAACTTATTTCAATATGTTGTTACACAATATACCTATATGCTCAATAAAAAAAAAGTGTATATAAGTAATCGCGTTTAGTAAAAATGTTAAAGGGTCGGCAACGCGCATATAACAACCCTGGAGTTTCAAGCGTCCATAGGCTACGGTGCTTGCTTGTTTGCCACCGAAGTCATATAAAATATGCATAAAATACTTTTTAAAATAGGTATGTATTTTTTTTACAACAGACCATAGTTAGCATTTGTAAATCAATCTTAATATCTACAATAAATATGTACTTACTTAATTCAACCTTAAATATGTATTTATATTTACCACGTACGCACTGTGCGCCTCACGCACACACGCTCACATGCGCGTGGGCATCGCATTGAGTCAGGTCATGGCACTCGGCGCGTGCTAGCGCTGCGCCGCGGTTATACTCGCTTTTTACTTTGTTTTTAGCTGGAATAAAGTAGGTAGGTACACTGTACTTAGTACAGTCAGTTGGGGGAAAAAACAGGGACACAGTGAAAAGTTATTTATGACCTAGTAGAATAGAATAGAATTAATTTTGATGTAATTTTGACATCATTCGCGCCAGTACATGTAGGTACCTACACTAACAAGTACACGTATGTACCTACACGAACTGTACGAGCGTAAGTAATGATTGAGCGAATGATATTAGAATTCTAGTCGCCACCATACAATCCAAGTAAAGCATGACTGACGCTAGACCGGGCCGCGGCCGGGCCGATGCGTCCGACATGTCATTTTCTATGACCACGTGGCCCTTTCCGTAGAAAACGACGCGCCGGAAGCCCCGGCCCGGCCCCGGCTCGGTCTAATGTGAGTCAACCTTTACGCTCTCGTTTTAAAACGACATTCTAAAATACCTAGCATGAAATTTTTGATAGACATTCAAGTGACATATATTTTTAGGTATTTCAATTTCCGAAGACAGCTTGTGTTTGCCCGGATTCGAACCCGCACTGCAAATACTGCAATCACGTCTCATTGTTTTCCTTATGTGTTGCAAGGCTTCCGCATGTCTACTACGTCAGCTTATAGTGCGTCAGACATGCTACATGCGATACAAACTAGAGATGAAACGGATAGTTGTTTGGCCGGATACCGGATGTTCGGCCTGACCATCGGTATCCGGCCGCCGAATATTATATACCTACATTTCGGATTTTCAAATTATTTTTGGTTTTTTTTTTATTGGAAAAAGGTAAATATTTGACCGCAATCTCACCTGATGGTAAGTGCCAATGCAGTCTAGGGATGGAACATGCTTACCTAAAAGATGTCTATTCACTCTCGATTTAAAGAGATCCAAATAGATTAGATAGAGTGGACTGGGAATAGATTTGCAGGAAGTGAATTCCGAAATTATGTACTTCGAAATCAAGCAAAGTTACTAACCGGTATGTGACCGGAAATTAAAATAAAGGTCGGATAGGCCGGATACCGGATAGTAACCGAATATCCGGTGCATCTCTAATACAAACATACATGAAACAAAATTAGCGCCACGCAAAATGTTTATCTAAACTGTAAGTAGGTAAACCCCTAACAAACATACTTCATAATAACTATTGTAGAGTAAAAATAATAGCAGTTCTTAGACTTCAATTTCATAACCTGATTAATAATCTCACATAACGTAATAGTGGTCCAACCACTTATCTGCGTGGAAAAAAATATATTTCTGAAAAATTCTCCACTATTAAAACCATTTATTTCTATTACAAGGCTAATTAGTACTTCCCGTGTTTTCTCCATAATAATGTAGACTGAAAACCCCATCGATTGTTTATACTGAAGGATATATTGAACATAGTATATGTTGAGAAACCAGATTAATCGTTTTAATAAAGATTTTTGCGACCTAGATAAAAATAATATTATCGAGCTTCAATCATGTTTTAGCAGTGTTAGCCGTTACTTACATATATTGTATTTTATATTATTAGATAGGTATATTATATCAGTGAAAGAATTACGGATCAAAGTCAGATGGCGTTCTAAAAGCTTCAATTATTTGTGTCGAAAGATTGCAGTTAATGTACTGACTAAATAATATACTTTGACAATATACCTCTAGTCTAGTTGTAATGTACCTGATTATGCAAATAAATGAAATAAAATAAAATAATTCTCTTTGCTACCGGCTAGGCTAGGAGGCAGTTATGTTAATTATGACTCAAAAATAGTTATTTTGAACGCTAACTATTCTGCTACGGGTAGATAATACACCCTGTTAAATAAATATTGTGCTATTTTAAAGTGTACAGTAGTAGTACTGGTAATATACTCGTGGAAGCAATTACCTATTGTTAGTCGGAAAAAATCTAGTTTTTCCGGTTCAGACCTAACTGGTATTTGTTTCCTTTTTAGCGTTAAACTAGATATTTTATAGCCCTTACTTTGTTGTGCTGGTTTTCTATACAGTAAATATTTACAGTTTAATTACATAGTATTAAACTTTTTTTAAATTGTGCCAAGCAATTAGCTATTTTGTTCGTAAGCTTTAAATTTAAGTTAATTTTTTTTAATTAGTCAAATATTAAGCATCAGTTAACTTTCATTTGAAATATAAAACACAAAATAAAACCTTTATAAAGTTGTTTTTTTTAGTGTGTAATTTAACCAATGCTATTTATTAATAAACATAAACAAGTGTCAAACGATTTTACTGCAAAAATTTTACGCAAGTATAGGTACCTATATTTTCTATGATTTTCATAAATCTTTTAAGAAATCTGCGCATTTCATGCTTTGCTAGCACTAAAATATTCACTCAACATTTATACGTCCATATAAATCAGCAATTATTTTAAACATGTCAGTCAATAAAATTATTATATATCTAAATAAAGACGAGAATTTTTCAATAAAATTCTCCTTTTTATAGTCAACGCCATAAAATCTTAAAAGGATATACGAGTCACTGAACTTCTCATAAACAACCACAGACTGTAGAAATCCTAACAAAACACATGCACATTATCGCAGTTTGGAAAAGTTATCTTCTTATTTCTTTTAGTCTGTGGTCGAAAAAGTGCATCGGCATAGGTGGTTGCACCCAAACCGCTGTTTAAATATTGATTTTGTGATTTAAGGAGTAGGTAAGATTAATTACCTGTCAAAGGGTATTGTCTTTCGTCTGTTTGTTTCGGCATTTGTTTGGAAATACCTCTGAGTTCTCGTTCTGATTTTAATGAGGTCGGGTTCCGGCAGAAATATGGTTTTTACATAAAAGTGAAGGTAGCTTTAGTGTGGAATTAAAAGAAGGAGAAAAGTGTCCTAACCATTGACGTCTATATCTCAGGACTGGCCTTACAGGCAATAAGAATGGGGCATGAATGGGGCCAGTACAGCGGTGTGACACCGCTATAACGCGATTGGTTGATGACTTGATGAGTTCGCATCATGCGCGCGATTGGTCGCTACTAGTTGCGTTAGACTGCACGATTGGCTCAAATTCGTGAGTGACACCGCTGAACTAGTACCAATTTTAGTGCCCGTAAGGCCAGTCCTTAGATATAATACGTCAATGGTCCCAACCCCAACATTTTCATACATTTTTCGTTCCTTCCATTCCGTTACCGTCATACAAAGTTTATGAAATATGGTAACAGAGGCAAATAAAAATAATACGACACTTTTTTTCGAAATAGTTTATGATTTCGAGTAGAAATAAAATAACCAAATTTTAAAAAATGTACTTGAAGTGACCCGACTACAATATGAAATTTACAATATACAGCAATAATAATGTACTGTATTACAGAACCCTGCTTCCAAATATTTGTGGTAATAATTTAAAGTGTTACTTCGTGCACACACCCCGTTATGAGTAAGTTAATTTGCAGAGGCATCGCAAATCAACAGATTTCGAAATTCTCTGCATGAGGTTACTGACTTTTTGTAGGTCGATCTTTACGCTACCGGTTAAAAAGCTTTTATTCAGCATATTTGGAGGGAAATGAAGATGCTGGTGTTTGACACGCTCATTCCGATAATAGGGTATTTGACTGTATTTGAAATAAATTATTTTACACCATGTATGAAATAAAGCACCAGAAGATTAATAGAGAAACGTAGAGAGCAGTCATTTTTAGACACAATTTCTATTTCAAAACCCGTATAAAACTATAAAGAGTATAGTATAGTTTCATATAAATTTCCTAAGTAGCAAAATCGTTTTGACAGTTCGAAAGAAGAAACTGATTTCACTAGTAGTCAAATACCCTATTGGCATACTTATTATTTTTCACGTCTATTGTTCTCTCTATCTTTGCTTACTGGTAAGAAGTTTTACATACAAAACATCTA
Organism: Cydia splendana; assembly: GCF_910591565.1. Classification (NCBI taxonomy): domain Eukaryota; kingdom Metazoa; phylum Arthropoda; class Insecta; order Lepidoptera; family Tortricidae; genus Cydia; species Cydia splendana. Next base: position 1,579,306 of record NC_085975.1, read on the forward strand.
CTCGCTTTATTTTCTTTTTATAACAATTTTCCATAACGACAACTATTATTTTTAGTACCAGACATTATCGGCCCAATTCAAACTTTAACATACGTCAATTAATAGATCTAGAAACGATATGGATTAGATATATTATTTCAGTGTCAAATGTGACGTATCTGCAAACAAAAACGTCCCTTTTGACACTGACACATCTAATCCATTTCGTTTCTTCATCTATTAATTGACGTATCTTAAAGTTCGAATAGGGCAGTATGTTGCGTCAATAATGTTCATGCCAAGTTTATTTATTTTATTTTAGTTTCATGTACTTACCTAATTAAAGTCTGGCGTTTTAAAATGAGTGTTTAACTTCGATTGTATGGAAGCGCCGGTTCGTGTAACTCTTAACTCGGGTGGTTGGTAAAGAACCTTTGCGGTGATTTTCCAAATGAAGGCCATTGCGTTTTGGAACTAAAACTATATTATATACGTTCTTACTTTCTTAAAGCACTACAAATCAGAGGGTCTACCGCGGACCACGTTCAACGTGTTGCCTCCCTGTCACACTTATGTACGAATTTACAAGTGCGACAGACAGGCAACACGTCGAACGTGGTTTCGCGGTAGGCCCTTCGAGCAACCAAGCCTTCAACCAGTCCTGAGTCGACAATATTAACTTCTTAACAACAGCCATAGTTAAACAGTACCGCCTACTTATAAGGCTTCCTTTCGGCACCTATTCAGCAATTTGTAGTGATATAACATTTTAAGCGACCGTGTCAAGTAGGAAATTTCCGTACATACGTGCTTGTGCCAATTCGGTCAAGCGTGAGTCGCTGTTTTTAAAGGTTCTTCCAAAAACTATATATTGTGCATGTTACGATATTATGTATGGTCACTTTACATGCTACATTTTTTACATTATTTATTACAACATATTGTAATTTTTTAGTACAATGTTTGATATATTTTTGGAAGAACTACATAATAAGACATTTGGATTTTTTCAATTCACCCCGCCGAGTTTTTTTGCGCCCGATACTTCTTGGGACTGTGGTATGGTGTAAAGGTTAGAACCGGTGGTAGTTTTTGACACTTATAAATCCATTTTACTTATGCCTAAATAGCGGAATAAAGACTTTCACTATCACTTAAAGGTTATCTGATAAATTAATGAAAATATCTGAAATATTTCCCATACTTTTCTAAGACGTGTAAGTAAGAAAAATCTTCCCAAAAATTATTTATCAAAGTGGTTTTGGACCACCCTAATAAAGGTCACTGCTTAACCTGCTTAATATGCATATAGGTACCAAAATATAATTAATAATGACCCCTATACCTACATAGACGTGCCCCCACAAAACCCAAAAACTTAAACAATCAACATTGTCCTTCACAAAGCACATTGTTAAAACTTTGTCGCACCTTACTTAACCCTAAAGCAGAGTAATTAAATTAATAAATATTAATTAGACGTAGTACTGTGAACACGCGAGGGTTGCACGCAAGCAGGCGAAGGGTTACTATGTGTTTAAAGGTACTGTTTGTCCTTTTTAAATGACCAATTTGCGCTAAATACATATGGGCTATACAAAGTACGATGGAACTGATAAAAGTCGCTTGATTAAGCCCTCCTAAGACCCAGAGTAATTTTTGCAGTTTTGAATTTGGAACCTTTTTTTTATTCCATTATAGTTCAAAATTCGATTTCAATTTGTTCTTTTTAAAGGAACTCAGGACTTAGGTCATTTTGAAGTTTGTTTTTGATGATCGTTATGATTTTGAGAGATTTTAAAGCCATTTGCTAATTTTAAGGTCGACATTCGGATGGCGACAGGAGCGGAACGGCATTTAGGTACTTACAGTACATTTGAAACGTGACGTGACACGTGACTGACGTTTTAACTTGGTAGGCATTTTGTCTTGTTTCAGTACCATTGATACTTCATGTAGGGTCTGTGCGGAAAGAGAAGAGTCGTAGAATGTATCGGCTCCTCTACATTTCATGACTCTTCTCTTTCCGCACAGACTCTATCTTAAAGTTAAGAGGAAGTATTAGTGTTTCATTTTTTATACAAACTTTCTCGACATTTTCCGCTCTGTATTTTGGCCCTAGGTGAATAATATTTTTTATATGAGTTCAATATATTGCCAGTATTTGTGTCTGGATGCTTAGCTTTTTTGATATTCTTGTTTTTATAAGAACTAGACAACTTTACCTTTAAAACAACGCTAAAAACGGGCTAATAAATGCACACGCCACTAACAGACGCCTAGTATACAAAATCAGCAACAATAAACGCAAAAGTCAAAACGGTCAGATACAGATAATTCTTTCTCATTCTGTTTTCAAAATTTCATTACGTTTAGTTAAGTTTTGGAGGAGGAATATTTCGAGAACGAAACCTTGATTTCTGAAATTTATACGCAGGATTTTTCGCCTAAGCTGCAGTTGTCCTTATCGCACTAATGAAGCTGTCCTTAAAGCCCCCGTCAGTCAGCGCGATGGAGATATTCATCTAAAATTTTCAAATGTGAGAATGGGCTGATCTGTTATTTCCTCTTAAGAGTTGTTTTCTTCTGGACAACTAACCGTAACTATAGAACAAATTAAATTATTTTCAGAAAATATTTTAATTTGTTTTTATTTCAAGTAGAAACGGCACCGTTCTTCAACCTAGCGTTTTCCCGGCCTAGCGCCAGGGTCCGCTTTCCTGCCCAATCTTCTCCACATTGCCCGGTCTTCGGCATCCTCACGTGTGAGATTGTTCTCTGCCATGTCCGGTGTCACGACGTTCAGCCGGCGCTTCTTAGGCCTACCACGGCCGCGTGATCTAGGGAAGTAGAAATACATAAAAATTATAAACCGAAAGAAAAAGTGACCAAGGCCTCCAGTGCACCAGGCTAGAATCGAACCCTAAGCCTGTCTTCAGTAAGAAGTACATATACATACTTGGAAAAATTCGACCCATCCCGCTGTGGTCCGGTGGCCGAATGGCCAGAGATGTGACTTATTTGAAATACTTGTATTTAAAATGCAAATACAAAATGGAAAATACCTATTTTGTATTTTGTATTTAAATACCTTTTGAGGAAAACTATTTAATATTTTATTTCAAATTGTTTTTGGGACCTATTTTCTATTTTAAAAATACAAAATACTTTATAGTAGGTAATGTAGGTAGGAGTTACAATCTCTTCTGATGTTACAATCCTGGCAACTCTCTCATTCTTTTAACATGGAACTGTTGAATCTGTTTTGTAACGTCGCACATGAACACAAGCGTAGCGAGTGGTTAAAAATGTGGAATCTTGAGTGTTGCGAGGGTTTCAAGGCACGAGAGGAGAACAAACTTTTCTGCCCTGGTGAAACACAAACGAGACGTTTTCATCACACTAACGAGAGGCATTATAGGTACTAGCTGTAAAACATTACAAATCTAAATTAATGCTTTTAAAAATTGGCCGTTAAAACATCATCCATCCATCCTACCGGTTAATATGAGCAAACAACTAGAAATTTGCACTTTAGATAGAGGACTGATTGACACACTGTTTTCAAAGAATAAAGAGAGTATTTTCAACTCGGAAATTCCGAGAAATACTTTTTAATTCAGACTAGGTATTCGCTATTCAGAGTACATTTTATCGCAAAGTATTTGTATTTTAAAAAAGTATTTTGAAAATACCTATTTCGTATTTTGTATTTTAAATAAAAATTCAAAAACTATTTTGTATTTTGCATTTAAAATAGTATATCTAGGAAGTATTTGTATTTTGTATTTAAATACTTTTTATAAAGTATTTTTCACATCACTGCGAATGGCACAGGCACCTGCCGCGATATCAGAGGACGCTGGTTCGATTCCAGCCTAGGGCACTGGAGGCCTTGGTCACTTTTTCTTGGTATATGACATTTTATTTCAGTTTATAACTAACCGTAAGACTATGGCAATGAATGACGCTTACAAGCTGATTAATCATAAAGGAAATACACTATACATGTAAATATTAATAGTCTTGATGAAACAACGTTTAACATCTACGGTTTATCGCAATACTACCATGTTTAGTATTAATGCCATCATTAATATCTAATTACCATAATTAGCTGCATAACAACCAGATCAGCTGGATGGAGACATGTTCTATTGTTTTTTTGTGTTTTTTGCTGTTATTTTCCTGATTACAGGTAGATTTATGTGATAATTGATGTTATGTAAGACATTGGATAATAATTATTAATTAGCATATCAGTAGAAACAAGGTCAAGGAGTCTAGCCAACATGACAATCTTTGATAGAAAACGCCAATCGAAACTTAAAGAATGTATGGAAATAGTCACGTGAGTTTTCTTAACATCTATCATAATTTTTAGGGTTCCGTACCCAAAGGGTAAAAACGGGACCCTATTACTGAGACTCCGCTGTCCGTCCGTCTGTCACCAGGCTGTATCTCATGAACAGTGATAGCTAGGCAGTTGAAATTTTCACAGATGATGTATTTCTGTTGCCGCTGTAACAACAAATACTAAAAAGTACGGAACCCTCGGTGGGCGAGTCCGACTCGCACTTGTCCGGTTTTTTTCTTTTCGTTTTGCGTTTTTGATGTACGATTGTCATCTTGGGTAGGCCCCAAGTGGTCACTGTATTGACTTAAAATTGTAGTAACCATTGAACGTAGGTACAGTCACCTGCAATAATATGTTACACAACGAAGGCCGCAAAAATATTTGACACGATCTTATTTGTAGAGCCATAAGTGCATGTCACATATTTTTGCGGCCTTCGAAGAGTAACATATTATTGCAGGCACTGTACTACTACAATTAATCTTATCTCATAGCCAAGACGACTATCGCTAGATTGACGTCATATTATTTTGTCCTTAAACACTTTATCTACTCAACGAGGTTCCTTTACTTTCGAACAATAATACATCAACTCGAAAAAATACTAGAATTAATTAACATTAAAGTGTCGTATCTCATTCGATTTTCACAGTGATATATGACCATTTGGTTTTCAACTGTAACCTGATGAATTGGCATTAAAGTAAAACGTCGTATGTCATTAGATTTTCAGAGTAGCATACGACCTTTTGTTTTCCAACGGTGTTGACGTGATGATAGACAGCTAGACGCCTGCGCATTGCGCACACGATCCTGTGTATACGACTGCACGTGTGTGTGTTTTATGTACGTGTGTGTGGGGTTTATCTAGATACACGTTTTGTGAGGAAATATGTACTGATATACGTATTTGCTGTATAAAAAATATGGAGTTTAAATCAAGTTGTTCAAAGATTTTAGTCCCTTCGTAATACTTAGGTATATGTATAATTATAAATACAAAAATAACTCTGTAGGGAAATATAAGAGAATGCAAAAGTAACTCTGTCAATCTGTTACCTCTTCACGCTTAAACCACAGAACCGATTGGAATGCAATTTGGTATAGAAATAGTAAGTATGGAGATAGTTTGAGATCCGGGAAAGAATGTATCTAGTTTTTGATTCTACACAAAATCTAAATTGGTATAGGTAAGTCTGGTAAGTGCCTATTTTATCTTTAGGACTCAATGTATACAGAGAAATCATGGAATATTTATTTGTAAATTATGCATGCTTAATTAATTTCTAAATTAATTAATAATTAATTCTGGAATTTATTTGCTATGAGTATAAAAGCAAATAACAACAAGATTAAGTACAACTAGCGACATCTATTACCAAATGATGGAATCAATCGATTTTATGAAGAACGTTTGCACAACATTACGTAGTATCGATGTAGGTCATATGTACGTATCTATACAATCATGTAATTGATGTACTTACCTACTATTTTATGCAAAATCATTAATATAACATGAGTTCCTGAAATAAAACACAGTTATTTTACTGAGAAAACTTAGCTCACTGCAATTATTATTTAATATGACTGTTATGCGGTATTTTTCAATCAATCATGCAAGTCTCATAGTTTAATTTTTTCAGTTTATTTAATATATCTGTACAGTCGTGTTCATAATTCTTATGAATATTCCTTTTTATTATTGTTATTTTTTATAATAAAAAAAATATTAGTTCCCATTTTATTAGTTCTACGAAAACATGTTGTTTTCCTTTACATTTAGGAACCTTTGAGAACTATAGTGTAATACTTTAAATAATAGGTTTTTAATAATATAGCCACGATTTTCCAGTACAAAAAGGCTCAAAATTTGTATGGGATATTGACTCTTTGCGCCTTCATTTCCCAAATTTTCCGCATTTCTGTAATGGCTAAGTTTGCCAGACTATATTATGTACCTATACAGGGTCATTTTTGACCGTTAGCCATATTGTGCGAGGTGATTAAGTAGGTCATACTGAACAAAAACACAAAAATTTTTTTGGCAATTTCATACATTTTGGTCGAGTGGATGTCGACGTTTCCTATGGGAAGGCCTAATTTTTTTTGGGATTTCGGGGTTGGTTGGTTGGTTGGTTGTTCAGTATGGCCTACCTAATCACCTCGCACAATATGGCTAACGGTCCAAAAATGACCCTGTATAATTTTTTGTGACCATAATATGGTCCATATTATGGGTCTGACTTAGGCATACCTGCCAAGAAAAGCTTTTTTTGTTCAAAGAAGCCTACCTACGCTTTTGTTTCTCGGTTTTGAACCGTAAAAGGTAGTCACCGTAATAGTAACGTTTAGCGGTCCTATCGTAAAATACAGTGTAAATGGTTATTATTCACAAGAAATGTAAGAAAGAGGTTATATTTAGCATATAATAATAATACAAGACTTTATGTGGATCACATTGAACAAGTTTTACTATGGCGCCAAATGTTACCGTAAAAGTTATTAATGTTACCTATAAATATATATACATATATATATATATATATATATATGTACCTACATATATAGGTAAGTATGTACAGGGTGGCTAAAAAATAACTGCATCCCGTTTTGGGGTTATACTGAGCAACTTTTACTATAAGACCAACCCCGAAATCGCGAAAAAAAAATTTGGCTGTTTCATACATTTTGGCTGGTCCATTTTCTATGGGAGGGTAATTTTTTTTCGCGAATTCGGGGTTTGTCCCATAGTAAAACTTGCTCAGTATAATCCCAAAACCTCCCTGGCAACGGCAATTCAGTTATTTTTTAGCCACCGTGTATATCGTCGCCTAGCACTAGCACCCATATTTACAAGCTTTGCTTAGTTTGGGCAAAGAGAATAGATAGTATAGAGGGGTCCTGTCATAGTAAATTTTGTAGTCGCAGTAAATTTACTGCCATCTATCGACACACGACTAAAACTCAAAATGAAAACGTATAAAATTAAAAAAAAAATTATATATAAGTATGGATAAATGATTTTATTATTTTTATATCATTTTGACCCATGTTCTTTCACTGATATGTGTTAAAATTGTTAAATATCAAACGGTGTCGTCAACGCCATCTAGCCGAGAATAGGCCAAAGGTATGGCGCCATCTATTCGGGAATGACTTTTTCTTGATTTCCGAGGCATGTTTTTTTCTTAGACTTTATTTATCTTATACGAAGTTATATATATCTCTGTCTTATACGAAGTTACATATGTCTTTGGTTTGGGGCTACGGGCGACGGTAATTGTTTTCCATCAGCCGATTCAGCTCATTTGCTTCCGATATCATAAATAAGACATGATCTATCATTCAGTCAATTAATAATTAAATATGCGCATTATATTAATTACGAAACAATACCATATGTGTACGTACAGTATATGACCCATAATAATTTTTCTTTAGCTAACACTCATGTAATTAAAATGATGCAACTGCAACTGCACATTGGACGTACTAATATATCTAATTAATTATCTTACTATATCACATTATCGTATGACCTTCTTATCGGACCGATTATATTAAATCATTCCATAAAGAGCATAACTCCATTTGCAATTTACTAACAACAACATAAAACACTGACCGTTTTTAGACTTTATTCCCTTCCAACAAGGTTTACGATAAGTTAGTTGATTCGGTAACCGACGGTTGTATATAGGATGTTTTAGAAATAAGATATATTTACACGTGGTTTGGATAAGGATAGGCGTCATACTGTCTGCGTGTTGTAAGTACATTATGTACCTATTTATATAGAAACGTTTAGGTTTTTTCCATGACTTCGCTTTAATCGTGACTGACTTTTTTGCCGATTTGGACTGATTTGACATCGTAATAGTGTTACTCAGTATCAGTACTTACCTATTCATGTCTTTGAATGTGGTTTGTACTTATAAGTAAAATAGCACGGTGGTTTTTTAAATCAATTTTGTACATTTTTTGTAGTAACTAGGTGTTTTTGCGTCGTCGCTTCACCTTGGGAAAGATGATTTCACTTAAACTTTATCAACCTAGGGAGATATTCAAAGAGACCACCGATATTAATTTTATTAATGAGCAGAAACGATAATATTATGGAATTTTAGTTAATCCCTCTTTGTCATTATTGTTGTATTAAAATAAACTCTTTAAATACCAATTTAACTAAATATACCTCTAAAGCGATATTGTGTTGTTCAGAATATGATAATTGACTATCCAAGTCAATATTTTTGAGTATTTCGTTATAAAATACAAAATACGAGTATATCTCTTTTCACGACATTCTAGTTTCTGAACGAAGCAGCTCAGTCACAGACTATTTATTTGTACAGCCAGTCCACTTTAATCACTACTGACTTTCTCCGTTGGTTCAGCAGCCAAAAATGAGACTTGGCCTCTGACATAATACGACGCCACTTTTCTCGGTCCTGTGCGACCTCTCGCCAATTGTTGACTCGAAGTTCGCGCAGGTCCGGCTCCACCATGTCGCCCCAGCGATATCTGGGGCGTCCAATAGGACGTCTTCCTGCTGGGCGGCCCAGGTATGCTCTTTTCACGTTCAGGCGGCTTAGCACGGTCGCGTTTTTATCCCTTGTCACCATGCCTGTCACGTTCTAACAAGTATGTAAGTGCGAAAGGGACGCGCATAGTGATAGTCGATAAAAATGGAACCGTGCTGAGCCCGCAGATCTTCATCCATTCTCTCAAGATTAAATAAATAAAAAAAATCTACTTTAATTAAGTACTTACATTATTTTGTAGCAGTTTTAGATGTAGGTAAGTAGTTTAAATCATCAGGAATGTGGTTTATGCGAATACTTTGTATTAAGTGTCGGTAGTTCTAGTAACTAGTGGCTCTGTGAGCTGTAGACCTCGCGAGCAGAGCTTGAAATAACATGGTGCTAAGAGCTTTAAATACACCGTGTTTTTTTTGATTTCCGTTAATTTCAAGGGTGCATTCCTGAGCTTAAATCAAGTAACTTTCTCAAAGACACCGATGTTCTAATTAAGTCCATTTCGGAGATAATCCATAATTTATTTTTTTACTATAAGGCCTCTACAAGCGTGTACACTTGCCTTAGGGCCGGCTTACATATTGATTAGTGTTTAGAATGAGTTCATACATTTGCTACTAAACTTAAGTACAATCTCGGTCGATTGATGTACGAAATGACATTGATATGTCACAGATTTCAATTGTTTGGTTGAGTTAAATGTAATGCCCGTGTTACAACAACGCTATATGCTACATTTAATTACTTTTTAAACAAAAAAAAAACAAAAAAGAAAACAAAAAAAAAATTTTTTTTTTTAAATTAACTATGCCATTTAGTTCTTATAAACGTACTTAACTATACCCCGAAGTTAACGGAATTCAATAAAAACACGGTGTATAGTAAATTAAAGAAAAACAATACGAAATTTATGTGTAAAAAAATACAAAAAGTTATAATATCCCAGCATAAAATTACTGGGGATCGAACCCAGACCCTCTGTGCAAACAGAAAAAGCGAACGTTTACAAACTGAGCCAAATAGTTCTTAGATGGGTTGACGAAATTTAGCTACTCCTTCTCAAATTAAAATTAGTTAAAATTAAATATCTAAATACCGCCTAAACCAGCGATATGTTTTTTCTGCATTTTTTGCTATTAACTCTGTAAACATGTTTCAAAAAGAAAAAAGTCTTATGATATCGATACGACTATTTGTTTAGGCGCCAGGTATCACGACTCCGCCATTTTTAAAAAATTCTAAAAACCGGATTGACAAAAAAATTTTATTTAGTCATAAAATTCGGTCACAAAATTTCACGAGAATCGGTTAAGAATTGCGACCTGTAGAGGAGAACATCCGGACATACGAAAGCAAAATGCCCGAGTCAAAACGTAGACCTTCGCTTCGCTTCGGTCAACTAAACATTCTTAAACTAAATTAACTAATGATGGTGAAATAGGTACCTATAAACATAAAATACAAAATAGGTACATTTAGGTACATTTTTAAATAATTGACATGCACCGAGAAAAAGTCCACGACGCAATGGGTAGATTTATCATTTTGGTTAGATAGTCGATACTAAAGTCATAGTAATTAATAGAAACAAATAATTAAAGTATTACTTAATTTTGCTTAACTTTTGCCACACGTACCTAATTTTCTCAATATCGGAACCCGATCCATAATAGCGGCGTTGAAGGGCAAGTTTATATCGTGATTGTATAAAGTATCAACACCAATAAAGACTGATGACTCCATGGCCACAAAAGAAAATATTATAAAAGATTTAAAAAATAGCTTCCTTGTAAGTTCCGTGTAAGTTAGTTATTTTAGTCTCACAAACTCGACCGCAGTATAGCATAAAACATACAACTTACAACTTAAATGATTGACAGTCCTCAACTGCTGTGCTTTTCTCCAGAAACTTCCTGCCTCGCACAGCTCAACTGTGGAATGAACTGTCGCCCGCAGTTTTCCGGACCACTACTACTTTCAAACCATAAAGAAAAGAGTGTACCTACTCCATCCATCCATCCATCCATCCGTCCATCCATCCATCAGTCCACCCATCCATCCATCCATTCATCCATCCGTCCATCCATCCATCCATTCATCCATCTTTGATGTGACAGATGTCCATGGGCGTCGGTAATTGCTTGCCATCAGGCGATGCGTCTGCTTGCTTGCCTCGTATATCATAAAAAAGTAATACTACTGGTGGATGGTACTAGATTATGTCCCGCCAGTGCCAGCGCAGCACGAGCGCAGCGATGACACTAATTTGACGTGCGACGGCCATGCTGGATTCACTAGCATGCACGGAGAGAATCGATAGACGTGGAACAATTTGAGTTCGAATTGGTTTTAAAAGTGGTAAATTTAAATAGAAAACGTGATTGATTGGGGTATCGAATAGGGATGATGACACATGTTGAATTTTATAATAATCTAGTAAAATAGATAGCAAATGAGCAATTTATCGCAATAATGTGGATATTAAAATAATATAAGGAAATAATAAAAAAAATACAGGTCCTGAAAGTTTCAAAATTTAAGTTTTTGTTTTAAACTTCCAGAAAGGAAATAAGTAAGGATACCATTCGATTCCTTACATTCTATCCAAAAAAAGATTGTAAAGCAACTATAAAATACATAAACACATTTACCGACTGAAACGCAATTTTCTTGTTTTGTCCATACTTCAAGATGGACTCTCTGCTGACACTGACAGCTTGCTAGGAATTCATTCCTCAATACGCTTTTTTTTGGATCAAATTTGATGTATACATAATATATAAGTTGTAAGTACATAATATATACACACCGCGTCACATGAATAAGACCAGCATATTTTCCTTTGCTATTGAAGATATAAGACAAAATATATATATAATAATGGTACGTATAAACATCTTTAGGCATGTGAAGTTTAACTATAAACAATCGAACTTCTTAATACTCAGCGAGTCATTGTGACAATGCTGGTAGGTAATTATGACGCGTCACTTGAATACGACCATTAAATAAAACACAAAAAAAATTGTTATTAAATAATATTTATTTTAAAAAATGTGACTAATAATTAATACTGTGTCCGTTCTTTTGGATTAAATCAAAAATCCGAGATGGCATAGAATGATATAAACTTCTTATATATTTAATCGGTAGTTTGCTCCAACACTTTTTTATACCCTTCTCGAGTTCTTGCTTGTTGCTATATTGTTTACCATTCTTATAAACTTCACGTGACAACCACCCCCATACATTTTCTAGTATATTTAGGTCGGGGGAGAGTGATGGCCAGTCGAGAACGTCGACATTTTTTTGTTGAAACCATTGACGGACATCATGCGCTCTATGAATGCTGGCATTATCATGTTGGAAAATGAAACTTTCATCGTCTGTCATACTGCTAAACTTACATATTTAATTTTTTAGAAGATTAATGTAGCTTTTAGAATTTTGTCTACCTTGTAACACTACTAAATCGATCGGTCCGTTGTATGATATCGCACCCCAGACCATAACTGAGCCTGCGTCATTTCGCCGACGCGATAAAATTATTTCATTTTTTCGTAAATCATGAAAATAGTAAGAATACCCGTCGGGGCCATCCAAATTAATTTTTTTTTCATCACTAAATATAACTTTATGCCACTCTTTGGTCCAGTGCATTTTGTTTCGTGCAAACCGAAGACGTTCCGTACAGTGATGCTCTTTTAAACATGGCTTTCTCTTAATTTTCAAACGTTTTAAATGGGAACAATTGCGTATAACCCTTTGAACAGTCCTCACAGATGCTTCAGTTCCAACATTATGGGCTATTTGTCCGGCTGTTAGCGTAGAATTCGACGCTTCGCGTGATATTGCTCGGCGCTCTCTTTCAGTTGTAGCGAATTTGGTACGGCCTTTGAATTTCTTACCATAATTTTCAGGATCGTCAAGAAAACGACTTACCACCTGGTGTGAACGCCCTATTTTTTCGGGATTTTTCTTAAGGAATAGCCCTCTTCGCAAAGAATTTTTATTTTTCCTATTTCCTCTAGATTCAAACACTTTTTCCGACCCATATTAAATAAAAAAAATATTATATCGTGACTACTCGATGTTGTTCACTTCAAATACGCGTAATACGTGCACTCTGTGTCGTTTTTGTTTTGCAACTGAGGCCGCGCGGGGGGACGGAAGTCATTGGTCGTATTCAAGTGACGCGTCACAATATTACCAACGTAAGCGTTGCTCGCGGTCACGCTGGGCGGTTAAGTTCAAATGTTTATAGTTACACTTCACGTGCCTAAAGATGTTTATACGTACTATTCTTACATATTTATTTTAATTCATATCTTAAATAACATAGAAAAATATGCTGGTCCTATTCATGTGACGCGGTGTGTATATACATAATATGTAAGTTGAACTGGTGGACAATAGTTGCTGAACTTTGGAAGTTGGGTGGTTTTACCACGGTACGTATACTACCTACAGTTTGTATTGTACGTACAGTTACATAGGCGATAGCAAAAACGATTTACCCACGCTTAAAAAACACATCGATTATACAATCGGCACACCCTGTACGTAACGAGACTCCATTTTAGGGCTTACGGAACCCTAATACTGAACCGTGTGTAGATTAGAACAGCTTTGCCACTAAAATAAATCTAAAATGTAGCCGGATTGTATCGCGTATAATGTACCTATTTTAAATACATCCCGACGTTTCAAAACTTTTAATTGCTTTTTTAAAGGAATGGCCAGAGACTGCACAGGATCGGGAAGACTGGAAAAAGTGGGGGAGGCCTTTGCCCAGCAGTGGGACATTATAGACTCCCAATAATAATACTAATACCCCCGCGGGGGCAGCTTGTGGCGAGCTGACGGTGAGTGGCGACACCGCGGACCCCTATTCCAGAGGGCACTTTCATCTGGCCCTCGCCTCTGTGCTTGCCTTGATTGGCCGGCCAGAGTGGAGTCGCATGAGCGGGACCTATGCTCCAGGTTGAAAGTGTAAAATGTCATAACGCCGGCGGCCTGCTGAACGGATTACCGGGATCTGGCTACCGCAGACTCACCTCTCGACAACCTCACAGCCACTCCAAAGTGTTGCCCTGTTGTCGCACTGTGCGTGCGGCCATTGCGGGGCCCACTCAATGAGTTGGCGAGTCACCACCTGTCTTATACAATTTTGAGACTGATTGTCACGGCAGGTGTCCGCTAGTCTCCTCCCATAGCCCTATATCCAGTCCATCCAACATTCAAATCAAATAGCCTATGACCTTAGTTTCCATCGCAGCACAAAAGTGCTGCACTGCAATAGTCTTTGCACCTGGCGGGGACCATCTCCGGATGTATCACATTGTGCGTTCGGGGATGGTATCCGCCACGTGTATCCCTTGCTTTTAGATTAAAGTGTCTTAAAGGGCCTCTGCGCTGTTGGCTTCGGCCCCACGTACGCCTCCCAAAGGTCCGGGACCCCATGGTCCCGAGATATGGAACAGACATACTAATACTAATAACGTGATATAACCGCAAATTTAAACGAGACGTAGAATTTAGTGCTATGAATTAATCCTGAAAGGAATTTTTACAAGTTTATTTAAATTTGCCCTTTTACTATGTATGTATGTTAGTTAGTGTGGGTCAAATCTTGGAAGCTACATTTGATCCACTTCCTGATTTCAGATTGAGCTGCAATTTTGCATAGGTACGGTACATATGAAAATCGGATGACAATGCAATATTATGATGACATGAAGCTGATAGACAGGATGTGGCCATGGGAACTCAGGGATAAAACAACGTAATCTAATTGTGTTTGGGGTTGTTAGAATTGCCTCGATGTGTATTAGTTCTGTTGTCTGTGGAAGGAAAAATACAGTCAGCGATAAAAGCTTCTACCAAAAATGAAATTCACTTTATGCCCTTGTTGTACAGTCTACTATTTTAATACAACTATCCTTAGATCAGTGGACTCTCTGTAACATAGCGCTATGTCTTCATAGTATAGAACGAACCAGTTACCATAAAAGACTATACTGCGACCATGGCTTTGCTCTGATTTAATTTAAATATAATTTGCTTTGGACTAACGGATAGCGGTATTGAAGATGGCTTTTATTTTTATCTTGTGATAATTAGGTACCTACCTAGAGGCATTAAAACGGATCCCTTTGTTTGACATAATTATTGAAAGTCATAATGTAATGATTGTCAGATTATCATTAGTCATAATTCTGAAACCGTTAACTTTTCAGGATACTCGTAAGGTTACCCTATAGATAGGTTAGGTTTGTTTTATGGCAATCCTGAAACGTTACGCGTTTCTGAGAAAAATCAAATTATGACTAACGAAAATGCGGACAAACAATACATTATGACTTAAAACTTCATGGGAAACAATAGAGACCCGGCATTAAAATTATACAATAAAATTGGCCGTGCAGTAAATAAATAATAAATATTTGGGGACAATCTCACAGAGATAAACCTAGATCCAAACTAAGCAAAGCTTGTACTATGGGTACTAGGCGACGATATACATACTTATATTGATAAATACATACTTAGATACATAGATATCATCCATAACTCACGAACAAATATTGGTGACGAGCACACAAATAAAGGCCCTCACCCGTTTCTTCAACCAAAACGTCACTTTTGACACTGACAGATCACTATCATACCGGAATCAGGTCTAATAAGTAAAACTCGAATTGTTCCACTAGATCCTAAATGTATTGAACAGCCAGTTTTCTTCACCGACAAATGTTTCACTAGGTATGTGAATACCTAATTCATTCATTTCATTATTTAGCATTAATTCAGCATTCATTCACTATTCAGCATAAATAGCCTATGAGTATATTCACCTCGTAGTACATATATGGCTAAAGCCAAAGAGAATTTGAAATAGAGGAATATTGTCAAAGTGAATTATGTAGTCAGTACATTTACTGCCATCTTTCGACACAAATGATTAACACTTTTAGAACGCCATTTAACTTTGAACGTTATTTTTTCACTGATATGTGTTAAATTTGTTAAATTTCAAAAAGTATCGCCATCTACTCGAGGATAGGCCAAAGGTCGCGGCCATCGCTCGAAAATATTTAGGTATACATACATAATTTAATTTGACAATATTCCTCTAGTCTAAATTCTCTTTGCTGAAGCTAAAAAACATCCTATGTAGGTCTTACTTATACTGAACACTATTAATCAATATAAAATCTAAAAGAGCCGTGAGACGAAACGAAACGCTATCTTTGAAAAAAGTTTTAAGCGACCAGAGCCTCTACCATCAGTTTTAACATTGACATAACGCTCACGTCTACGTAATTTACTTTCTGTACATCTCGCTTCCACTATTGCTCGCATATGCGAGTACGAGCGAGATGCATAGAAAGTAAGTTACGTAAACGTGAGCGTTATGTCAATGTCAAAACTGGTGGTAGCCGTACAAGTGAGTAATATACTTAATGCCTTTTTAAAAACTAGAATTAGCAGAGAAGGCGTTAAAAGCGTTTACGACGGATTGTGCATTGTCTGTGGTCGTTAAAAGAAAGCAAAGTAATTGTCTATGGGCTAAAGTGTTGCTGAACAGTGAACAATAAGTGTTAAAAACGGTAGGTAATAATTTAAAAAAAAATGGTAATCTATTTCCATCCGCTTGAATATAATGGAAAAACATTTATTGCATTTTATGATTTTAGTAATATTTTTAAATTAAGTAAGTTTTGTATTTTTTTTTATGTTTCACTGCTTTATGAGCCATGTTGGTTAATAAATATGTAAATATATAATAATTAACAGTAGCGCATCAATTAAAAATACAACTTTTGTCACTAAACACAGAGTTTTCGGAGAAAACAAAAATATCGCACCAACACAGCAATTGAATAAGGGTCTCCCCTGATATATCGACGCGCATTCGGCAAAAGCCGATAGGAAAAAGCTTTATGTCCACGCAATAAGAGCGAAAAAGCCGTCGACGCGTCGGCAGGCGCCGGCCGATGCGAGCCGAGCCGAACGACGACTTTTTCGCTCTTATTGCGTGGACATAAAGCTTTTTCCTATCGGCTTTTGCCGAATGCGCGTCGATATATCAGGGGAGCCCTAAGTCGCACTAAAATTTTATGTGTTTTATTCAAGGATATTGTTTAAGTGACATATAATACGCAGGACACAATTGGGTATAATTTCAATGCTTGATTGGCCTTGAATTCTAATTTCCTATCTGTTTATTTTTCTCTATTATGGCTTTTGGAACGTTAGCCAATGTCAAGTTGTGAAGGTATTAAAAGTAAGGGAAACAAGGAATTAGTAAATATGGATAAGACGAAAATTTGGACAGGAAAAGATTGGATTTACTGTAATATATATAATTATAATGTTATATTTAAATCATATTCGGTTTCCTTCCTAAAGGGGCCCACACCCATATAACCATTCCAGTCGCAGAATCACAAAGTGGTAACTAAATGTCAGATGTGTCGTAACAGAGTCCACACAATGTGTCTAGAATTGTTTCGAAACAAAGTGTCGTCGCCGTGTCTACACTTTTCCGTAACAAGGTGTCGACACATTTGTGTGCACTTTGCGTGCGGTTTGCGACTAAATCTGACAGCAAATTTGTGACAGCAAATGTCAATATAAAATACCTCTTGAAAACCAAGGTTTGTCAAACTACTATTAGTGTCTCGTGTGCTCGTAATTCTAGTAAGTCATCATGGGCAATGCAAATGATAATAATCGACCGAAACCATATAAACACCCAACACCCGTCAACCTTTTACAGAAAAGTTTTTAAAGAAATTCAATAAGCTACTTAGGTCAGGCAACGAATGCTCTAAAAGTTGTAGAGGGAAATGCTCGGAACACAATTTTTGACTCCGTAACTCGGTTTGACAAGTTAGGAGGTGAACATATCAAAAGTCCCCGGCCGTAGCCCTTGAGCGGGGGGGAGAGAGGGGGCTTTGAAGGTCCCATTTTCCCGTTTTTCGATTATATCTCGGAAACTATGCATCTCAGCGACATGGCCACTTATACAAAATGAAAGTTAATTTAATTTGTTACAAGTTTATTCGGTCAATTTTTTCGATATGTTGAATAGTTTTTGAGATATCCGCTCTTGAAAGTTTATTTAGGGCTCTCAATTTTATCTTGATATATCTATATCAGTGAAGGTGCTAGGCCGTGTTTGGTATCGTTTTCGTATAAATCTGGGGTGCTGAATCCATTTAAGATATCACATTGACACCATTCCACAAAATAAAAATAAATCTTTTTAGGGTTCCGTACCTCAAAAGGAAAAAAACGGAACCCTTATAGGATCACTCGTGCGTCTGTATGTATGTCCGTCTGAATACACAAAATAGTTCTTTACCTATAGACGACAGGAAAACCTATTAGAAATGTGCAGTCAAGCGCGAGTCGGACTTAATGTACGGAACCCTTAATACGCGAGTCCGACTCGCACTTGGCCGGATTTTTGAAACTCTTCTTGACGCTTAACCGCTGAACCGATTTCAGATGAGATGACGACCGAAGGTCAGATGGCAGTCGCTTTCGTAAAAACTAGTGCCTACGTCAAATCATGGGATTAGTTGTCAAGCGGACCCCAGGCTCCCATGAGCCGTGGCAAAAATGCCGGGATAACGCGAGGAAGAAGAAGAAGTATTCTGTAGCAATTTGTTAGATCTGAAAATAAAGATAACTTGCGTCGTCACGGATGTCGATTTATAGGTTTTAGGGAGTGCAGAATTCGAAAACGATGATCATTTTATAATCCAAGATGGCGGCTACGTATTTTGTCATAAAAGTGGAATCCAAAATGGTTATCATTTTCTAAATCTGCGCCCCCCAAAACCTATAAAACGACACCCATGACGACTTTTATGACATAGTGCATGGCCGCCATTTTGGATTTCAAAATGGTCATCATTTTCGAAATCTGCGCCCCCTAAAACCTATAAAACGACATCCATGACGACTTTTATGACATAGTGCATGGCCGCCATCTTGGAATCCAAAATGGTCATCATTTTCGAAATCTGCGCCCCCTAAAACCTATAAAACGACACCCATGACGACTTTTATGGCATAGTGCATGGCCGCCATTTTGGATTTCAAAATGGTCATCATTTTCTAAATCGGGGCCCCCTAAAACCTATAAAACGACACCCATGACGACTTTTATGACATAGTGCATGGCCGCCATCTTGGAATCCAAAATGGTCATCATTTTCGAAATCTGCGCCCCCTAAAACCTATAAAACGACACCCATGACGACTTTTATGGCATAGTGCATGGCCGCCATTTTGGATTCCAAAATGGTCATCATTTTCAAAATTGGGGCCCCCTAAAACGTATAAAACGACATCCATGACGACTTTTATGACACAGTGCATGGCCGCCATTTCGGATTCCAAAATGGTCATTATTTTCGAAATCGGCACTCCCTAAAACCTATATATCGACACCCATCTCGACTTTTATGACAAAGTGTTTTGCTACCATCTGCATGCAAGACATTTCTATTATTTTTACGTACAAAAATGGCCCCCTGTCAACTTTCAATCGAGATTTAATCGATAATTTATTCGATTAATATTCAGATTAATTCAATTTCAATCTATGTTAGGTCGAGTAAACTAATCGCGATTAAAATTTGAGAATTAACTTTTTTTATTCCATTAATTAGTCGAATAAACAGTTAATCGATTAATGCCCATCTCTGACCACGGAATTTTTACACTTTGAGAATATCTGAAAACAAATCAACACAAGGAGCCATTGTGCAAATCCAGTAACATACCAGTAACTTTGTTATTACTTTTGACAGCGCGTGTCATGTGTCAACACAGAGTCGACACAAAGTCGAAACATTGCAACTACTTTGTGACTGCAATATTTCTCAGCCTTAAACCATATTTATACATCATAATTAACAAGTTTCGTAGTATGTAAAGCGTTATTTCTGTTATTTAAGTATAGTATACGCATCGAAGTACTAAAAATGCTTCAAATAATATAGTTATGAACACAGGCACTGAGAAGTAAACAATTTCATTTCCGGCTAAACTAAAACAATGTGGTGGCGCGTTGATTATATTACACTTAGTTTATCAAATCACTCGAGCAGTTTAATTCCCCATAATAATTTAAGTCCTATTGTAATATAAATGCAAACAATATATAATTACGTCTTGTAATCCGTTTTAGAGATGGCGTATTAATGTCACTTATTTTTATTTAAGTATTTTTCCATCTGACAGTTTCCATTTGACAGGAACAAAATGAACGAATGAACGAATGATTTTGGCATAAAGTAGTCGCAAACTCGAAACAATGTGTGCACACGGCGACCACACTTTATGTCACTTTGTGTCATGTGTCGACCCTTCCCCATTTCTGGTAACTGTGTCGACACGGCGACGACTCTGCGACTGGAATTGTGACCGAAACAGACGGTGTCGACACAAGATGTGTCAACACCGCGTCGTAACGGCGACTGGAAATGGTTGTATGGGCAGATTACCAGTTCGCCGGACGATACCAGCCTGCCAGTTGTTCGGAACTGTCACCTTTTGCGTTTAACTGACAGGCTGATATCGTCTGGCGAACTGTCGGCCACTTAACTAATTATGCCTTATGCGTTCATGAAACGGGACCCTTATTGTAGTGCCATAATGTACAAGGCCTGCCACTGCATTTTGGGTGGTCACCACACAAAAACCTGTGCTGAAACGGTCATTGATTTTAAGTCTTTTTAGGGTTCCGTACCCAAAGGGTAAAACGGGATCCTATTACTAAGACTCCGCTGTCCGTCCGTCCGTCCATCCGTCCGTCCATCTGTCACCAGGCTGTACGTATCTCACGAACCGTGATAGCTAGACAGTTGAAATTTTCACAGAAGATGTATTTCTATTGCCGCTATAACAACAAATACTAAAAAGTACGGAACCCTCGGTGGGCGAGTCCGACTCGCACTTGTCCGGTTTTTTTAGTGCTGCCACTTCATTCTGGCAAACCCTTAATCCTTATCTTTACTGCAGATACGTGAGTTAAAAGTCAAATTGGGAGCACCTCACATAAATTAGTGTATGCCATCTTTGTTAGGAAACAATCGTACGTGGCCGGTTTCCGGCGGTTAATTAAAAACTACTTGTAATGGACAGAAAGCACAGCCTTTATGTGAAGGCGAAAACGAACTGTTTCTTCGTACAAGAACCTTGTGTTGAAGGGTGAGGCAAAGTATCAGTAACAGCCTTTTAAGATTGATTTAAAATCAATCAATATTATTATAAACAAATATTTCAGTTTTTGGAAATATAGCTGAAATATACCTATAGCTGAATATTTCTGGAAAATCAACAATGAAAAAAAAAACATGTACAAAACATGCCTTCAATTAGTAAATATGTTTTTACTCATAATAACGTACATTAAGATATACAGTTTTATTTTTTTCTGTATAAAGGCTGGCCTAATTCAGATAGGTGTGACCTATTGATGTAGTTTTGCATGCATGAAGTAGAAATGTGAATATATTAGAAATAAAATAATGTATTGGTAACTAAAACTAAATACTATTACGCCATTGTGGATGCGCTATTACCTTTATGTAAGGTAGGCAGATAGGTACGCATATTGTTATAAATATGTGATAAACTTTCATTAAAAAGAAAATCCGCTAGTTTTTCCGCCAAGTGCATGTGTTATTCTGTCTGGCTCTCAACACGTTTTTAAGTTAACAAAAGCTCATTAATAATACTTGATTGCTACAAGCGCGCTAATGCGTCTGAGACTGTTAAATCGAACACAAAGGATACCATACCTAAAGTGCATTTAATGGCTTGTAGGTTTATGATAAAATACAAATTAGCTTGCCTGTGATGAGGATTTAATAAACGAGGTTTGCAAGGAACATTTATTAAGTGTTTTTTGTTAGGATTGAGCGTTTTTAAATTGTGGTGCAAACATGGGTAAGGCGTTCGTGTAGGGCTAAGATGGTTGGCTCTCTATCATTTGTCACCATGTTTGTCACGTTCTAACAAATATGTTAGTGCGAAAGTGATGCATGGCATGACAGGTGATAAAAATGCGACCATGATACCGCTGCTCACGGTGGTGCGAGTAAGCTTCATATTGAG
This sequence comes from Cydia splendana, assembly GCF_910591565.1. Classification (NCBI taxonomy): domain Eukaryota; kingdom Metazoa; phylum Arthropoda; class Insecta; order Lepidoptera; family Tortricidae; genus Cydia; species Cydia splendana. The sequence goes on from NC_085975.1 coordinate 1,601,326, forward strand.
GTGTGACATTGTTTGTTAGTCATATATTAATTGGTCAACAGTGATATTTCTGGTCAAAAAAAAAACATGCTGGTGTAGTCTGAATCCGGAGTTATATAATCTAATACCTTTAAACGAGCAATTCTTATTTATAATATATACCGATTTCGATGAAATTTGCTATATAGGGGTCGAAAAATCAATCTAGCTAGGTCTTATCTCTGGGAAAACTCGCATTTTTGAGTTTTTATATGTTTTCCGAGCAAAGCTCAGTCTCCCAGATATTAAGAAATTAAAATCTGTACTCGAACCAATTGTTAGTGAGTAAAGTTGACACTAGTCAACATTGACATATACGCTAACGTTGAATACTCTCGCACTAATATGTCAGTACGAGCGAGATGCATAGAAAGTAAGGGCACGTATTTAACCGGTCAACTAATTAATCGAATTTGACTAGTTTAAAAAAATTGAAATGGGTACTAAAATTAATAGTTTGGCAACAAAAACGGAGCCTTAAAATTTATCAATATGAGTTGTATTTTAATGCCGTTACAGCTTTTGATTATTTTTAGGCAGGTACCAAGTATTTATTTGGCAACTGATTATTATATTGGAGACCAAATATGAAGCACATTTTAAAAAGAAAACGGCGTTTCATGATTAGAAATTTCGACCATAAGTATACTGACCATTACGTATTGGTAAATTAATTAGAGGTGTTTTGTGTAAAGAGTGACCAATATTCATTAAATTTAACTGCTTTCGTGTTAAAATACTACCTAGCTGAAACGACATGTTCAGTTATGACTATAGTTGATTACTTAGGTGTGAACAACTAGATGACAACTAAATTTTATGATTGCTTTACAATATTAGTTGCCAATTTATTATTTTAGTCGCCAACCTATCACTTTAAGTTCCCTATAATTTTTTTGGGTGGCTTGATTTTGCTGCCAGTTTTTTTAATAATATGATGCTTATATTTGAGGCTAATATATATTTTTTTGCGCTAAAATATTAATGACAGCCAAATTATATTATTATATGCCCAATGAAAGTTCTTATTTAATATTTTAGTTGCCCGGTTAATAATAAGCCGAAAGTAAGTTACGTTCACGGTAGCGTTGATGTCAGTGCCAAACTAGTGGTAGCTGCACAGAATCACAGAATAAATAATAGTACTAGGTGCAGAAGACTCACTCTCTAAGAAAACGCGTCTGTTACGATCAGCACAGATATGGCCGGTAGGTGGCGACAGCGCCACGCGCGGCTTATGGCGAACCCCAAAATTGGTGTGGAACGGATGTACTTTTAGCTACCTGTAGCAAAGCGACGAAATCGCGGAGTGAGCCACGCCTGACAGAATAGGGCTTCAAGAGTGTATATTAGGTAAGTACACAATACAATACAGTACAATACAATACAATACTCTTTACTGCACACCTCAATAAAAGAAGACAAAACAAAAGAAAACAGAAATACAAGCAGAGGTAAACAACAGGCGGTCTTATCGCTAAAAAGCGATCCCTTCCAGACAACCTTTCGGTACACGAGAGGTATTGGGACTATAATATCCACGTTATCGCTCTACAGGTTGAGACCTTTACCTACTTTACACGCATGAGCAATGAGCATTCCAGTTATCACTAGCTACGGAACCCTAAAAACAGCCATCGAAATTATCGAATGCTCTTCCCAACGTAAAATCTCAAAAGCTCAAGCAAACCGAGAAAATTCCAATCAATATTCCAAATTCTTATAATTAACCGCACCCTTTTTAACTTACCAACTCGGAGCGAAGTCAAATGCACTTTGTTTTACTTAAGCGGGGTTAAGATGGAGCTCCACTCCATGCAAAAAGGGCGTAAGTAACACTAATTTTATAGTTCTATACGCCCTTTTTCTATTAAGACTTAGCTTCTCCATTATTACTAAAGAAGGACGTATGTGATAATACTTAACTAGTATTATAAGTCCTTTTTCTAAGTCCTGACTAAAGTTATTAGCATGAACTGGCGCGTCCGAGCAAACTTTCCTTGAAATTGATAACATACTACCAGATTTTCCGTTGTTCGACTTTGTAATTTGATGGATTTTTTTAACATAACTTAAGGATGATGTTTCACAGTAGTTTGGAAAGTCGGTAGAAGTTGTGAGGTGAAACTCTTTGAGAAAACTTCTTTTTGTTTAAATTTTGTAGCAAGGTACTTAAAAGTCTAGCGATAGCTTGATCTTACGAAAAAATTTTAGGAAAAAAAAAAAGAACAGATTTTATTTTATATTGGCAATGGAAAGTTGCGATTGAAAAAAAAATACATATGAGAAGTATTTCCAAAATTTTACCTCATTTATCCCACATTCTGGGAAGAAACGAGCGACATGCTCGCTTGTTCTTGGTTTTTCATTTATCTAAGAAATGGGACTAAGCTTTGCTCCATTAAGATTATAAAACAGAGACGACGGCACTAATTCAAAAAGTATAGCTGAAACGGATACGTTTGCGGTCGAAAATACCTACTACCTTTACGGCAGATTTCTAAAATTCTAAAATTTCACACCGACATTTTCCAGTTGATAATAAAGTAAACTAGAAGTTTTCGCCACCGGCGTGGTCAAACTTTAAATTATCCGAACAATGCCGGCAATAAAAACGAATGTTTCGCACAGAATGTTTGCGCGGTGTGGACGGCACGGTGGACAGGAACTGGCTCGTATATTGCCAATTCTGTTCTGCCAAATGCTCGTCCAAAGCGGCCAAAATCGGTGTATTTTTAAAGACGAACTTCGATGCTGAAAATTGGAAAATAGGAGTAAAAAACACTAAGTTTTCTTTTTTTTTAATGTACCTATGTATATTTCTAATATTCTTAACACTGTTTTATTTTTAAATTCAAAATGTTTAACACGGATGGATAGCAACTTGTTCATTGTTAATTTTAAATCTCGCGCAAGCCGGATATATTCGATTTTGGGCGATTATTTTTGATTTGGGGTATGTACCTCAAATAACTATGTTTCGCTATCTTGGAATGGACACATGACAACGCTAATCGAAAAGTTACAAATAAATTGAAAATGTTCATATCAATTATAAGTGTCCTTTTGAAATGGAACCGTAAAGGTTGACTCACGCTAAACGAGGACTTGCCCGGACTCGGGCGTCCATCATGTCTTCTTCTATGACGGCTGATCGGTGGTCACGTAGTGCTTTCCATAGAAAACGAAGCTCCGAAAGCTCCGGCCCGGCCACGGCCCGATCTAACGTAAGTCATCCTTAACATCAATTTTATGGGATATGTATATGGGTTTTGGTGGCGATTTCCTGTGCCTTTAATTCTTTCGGCTAAATCACACTGCGAAATATTTCGTCGACCAAACTGTCACATCACTAGCCACTAGTGTTGTAGCTTCTTCTGTGTTTTACCATTTATTGTCATTATTTTTTTCGGATTACTAAGCGTTGGTGGCCTAGCGGTATTAAGAGCGTGCGACTTTCAATCCGGAGGTCGCGGGTTCTAACCCCGGCTCGTACGAATGAGTTTTTCGGAACTTATGTACGAAATATCATACCAGTTGCTTTTCGGTGAGGAAAACATCGTAAGGAAACCAAACTAATCCCAATTAGGTCTACCTCTGGGTTGGAAGGTCAGATGGCACTCGCTTTCGTAAAAACTAGTGCCTACGTCAATTCTTGGCATTCGTTGCCAAGCGGACGCCAGGCTCCCATGAGCCGAGGCAAAATGCCGGGATAACGCGAGGAAGATGTTTTTCGGCTTACTGACACTGCGAATTATTTCGTCGGCCAAACCGGCACATCACTAGCCACTAGTGGTGTAGCTTCCGCTGTTTTTACCGTTTATTGTCATGGTAAGTCTCGTGTCATGTAAGTGCCCGTTTGAACAACTTGAAGGCAGTTCGCTGAACAAATATGGATGTTTCAAAGAATTGTCGAGTTGCCTTTGATGTGAATATCGTTTGATAAAGTTGAATAATTTTATTTCGACGTAAGCAATTGGACATGGAGTCGGAGACAGTAAAAGTTATAAAAAATAAATGATCGTTTGATAAATGATTTGAATTTTATTATACTGCATTGTTATACAATAATGTTTATATTTTAGCGAGTTTTCGTTTAGTTGAGTTTATTATCGTCTGATTTTTTATTATTATAATTAAGTTTGAGCTGTGGCAACATACCAGCACAATAGGTACTAGGAAGATATAGACAAAATATTTACCTACTGTACCTTCTGGCCCCATTCTTATTACCTGCAAGTCCCGTCCTTAAATATATGTCAATGCTGGCAACTTAGGTTTCTGGAGTGCGGTTTGATTTGAAAACTCGGCTCCGTTCGGCTCAGCATTGCTCCGAGCAATTATTAGAGTTGGCACCACTTGACGTCCTTTTGCGTGCACGACCACAGATAAGATAATCACTAAAATTTTGACAAACCTAAATAGCCGAAAGGGATAGTGCCATTCATTAGAAAGGGATAGCATGATTCGTCCCTAAATCGCTGTCAAACTTCGGTTTTACTATTATTTATTCTGTGCCCAAGCTGAAACGGAGAACGGAGACGTTTGCTCGCGCTTCCTTCTCGGCCAATATAACGCATTGTACGAACAATTAAGCTTCATTTTCATATCAGGTGAAGTATACTCGTGTAGTGCGACAGAGACAGCGCGGATTATGTCACGTGTCCGCTGATATGCGCATATCATGTGAGGCTGCACATTCCAACACAGTGCCCACAAACAACAGTAGAGACATACGTTTTATTATATCTAAATAAACATGAGACGACCATAGAGAGAGAGAAATAGAAAAGAAGCAAGCAGGGGGCCTAGCCTAGCCAAGATGACAGTCGTTTGCGCTACGTCAACGAAACGCTATCTGTATCTCTATCGCTCTTCCATATTAGTGCGAACAGTAGAGACACAAATTTTACCACACCAGCTCTAGGGCTCGATCTATTTATTGTTCAAACATAAAAAAACATACGCGTCGACTTCAGAACCTCCTCCGTTTCTTCGTCGGTTAAAAACTGATGTGAGCGCTTAATTTTATCCACAAGAGTGCCAAAGTAATTAAAGTTAGACCAAGATAAGTCTGCAACGATTTCGATAATAGGTACATGCAGTGCAAGTGTTATTTTAAACGTCAGACTTCTATGAAATTATGATATATAAATAACACTTGCACTGCGAATGCTATCAAAATCGTTGCATAGGTACTTTTCTTGGGCTAACTCTAGATGCAATTTTCGAGTTGTTTTCTCCATGTTGCTGGTGGAATTGACTTTTAAGTATGTATATATTATATTATATTACATTATTTATATTATATTAACTAGCATTCATTTGAATTTGATTTTGTAATGATTGTACTGTCTGGATCTAATATGAACGTTAAAAGGAATCAAAATTATTTTATGATATTAAAATGAAAGTATGATTTATTCGATCAATAAATAAATGTACTCTTAATAACCTATTTAATAAGGTTGATACCGAAAATAATAGATCTGTAATTAAAATCAAGTCAGTAAACCGATTACCTAAGTCTACTAAATGATGGATGTGTTAGCTAAAAAAAGTGTTTCTAATTTTGATCAGCATCAATAGATAAAGTTAGTAGAGTCTGTGCGGAGAGAAGAGTCGTGGATTGTATGGGGCCCAATACATTTCACGACTCTTCTCTCCGCACAGACTCTAGGCACATTTCCAACGACTCCGGTGCTGTATAATGAGCATCGAAGCGTTTTCATACGCAAAATATTTTCGGCTCGATTCGGGAAATTAATTAGAGATTAACTAGATACGATATAGTAAAGATATGTGACGTTCCACGGCAAAACGTACCTTATGACGGCTGGCGCCGCGATTCGGGAAATGTATTAGATTCACTAGATATGAAATAGTAAAGATATGTGACGTTCCAAGAAAAAGTTACCTTGTGGCGTCTGGCGCTTACGTCGCATAGCGCCGCAATAATATTGGAGCGGCGTTAATAAGCTGCCTGCTGCCTGTGGGTGAACTATACTCAGCGGGCAGTCAGCGCCTTAAGGGTGCAATATAATAACACGCTCAGGATGCTGTTGGGACTGCCCAGGTACTGCAGGCACTGCAGCGCATCGGGCATGTTTGCGGAGGCGCGAGTAGACGGCTTCCATGCCATTGTTCGGAAGCGGGTCGCCTGGCCATCATGCGCCGTATGCGCGAGAGTAACAACGGCATTCTGAGTGTGATCGCTAGCAGTTTGGACTCCCCCATAGCGAGACACTGGAATAGTTTGCATGTAAATAATTGACTGAATTTTAACTATTATTATTATTTATTTTGTGTTTGTAATTCTAAAATGTACCTTTTTTTATTTTGTGTAAGCCTGATAATTTTAATTTTATTATTTTAATAATTTTTAAGTGTACCTATTTATCGTTTTTTTTTTGTGTACGATAATTTAATTTAATATGGATCATTTGTTATCTGCAAAAAAGAATTGAATTGAATAATAGCGTAAGCGCCAACCGCCATAAAGTACCTTTACCCGAGGGACGTCACATATCTTTACTCTATCGTATCTAGTTAATCTCTAATTCATTTCCCGAATCGCGCCGTTTGAAATGAATGGTCTAAAAAGTCTAAAAACATTTTCCTACTGTTACTTATAGCAACTATGTGCAGGTGCACGAAACAATTTGCGTATGCTAATGCGGCGATGACCCGGCTGCTCCGTATTGATTTACGAGACGTATCGTACGTATACGTACGTTACGTGTACGTATGGACTGTGTTTAATGGCCGGTATGTAATGTCGCCGGTATGTATGTAAATAGATGCTCTCAACTATGCCAAAAAACTAAAACGGAGGTGGGCAGGCCATGTAGCACGTACTCAAGACAGGCGCTGGACAGTAAGGGTAACGTCATGGAAGGGACCTCTAGGAAACAGAGGGAAAGGAAAGACCCACTATGAGATGGCGAGATGATGTTACCAAAATTGCCGGGCCAAATTGGATACAAGTGGCCAAGTATCGAGATACAAGGGGGGCTTAATTGGAGGAGGCCTTCACCTGTGAATACGGGGATCTTGAATAATTATTTCAAAATTTAATCAAATATGAAAAAAAATATAATGTTCAAGAATTAAAAGGCTTTTTATTTTAATCTTATTTAAGTATTATGTAATGTCTGGTCCAAATATTACATGAAAGTTAATTTGTTGTAACTAGAGTGTGAAGTGTCAAATAATTGTTAGAAATATCAAGGAAACGTTGTTGAGTCAAAATCATCGTCGTCAACATAAACATGCTGTATTTGCGCCCAACTGCTGACTGCTCACAATATAAGTATTTGACAACTAATTCCTCCTAAACTTATAATGCGAATGTAACTGTCTGTCTGTTTGTTACCTCTTCGTGCTTAAACCGCTAAACCGATTTAGATTTAATATGTTACGGTGATAGTATGAGGCCCGGGGATACAGGATAGGTACTTACATCAGTACAGAAAGGATAGGGGACTTAGGTTAGATTTTATCAATAATCATCATTCTTCGCAGATCAAGTCGCGGGCATAAGCTAGTATTTATATATATATTACATCCAGATTAGCTCTCTCAGCCTTTATCACTGTACCTTATAAAACAAAGTCCCCCGCCGCGTCTGTCTGTTTGTGTGTTTGTATGTTTGTTTGCGAAAAAATTCAAAAACTACTGAACGGATTTCCATGCGGTTTCACCTATCAATAGAGTGATTCTTGAGGAGGTTTAGCTGTAAAATTTGTTAACCCGTGCGAAGCCGGGGCAGGTCGCTAAAGAGTGTTTAATTTAAACATTAACCTGCTCGGGTATTCAAATTGACTCACTAACCGTTATTCTGCAGCGAATAACATCACCTAGACTTGGGCTATCGTAAGCTAACTACAGACTAACTACACATTTTCCAAGATGGCTGCGATTCCTCGAGGTATCCAAATGTCAAATAGTGTGGACATGAAAAAGAGACCTTTAAATAACATACATACCTACCAAATTTCAGGACTCTTCTAGAGATTTCGAGGTTAGTCCTAATCCGATTATGCTATGCTGAGATGAAAATACTGTAGTTCCCGCTTAGTACGATCATGTTAAATAAAACTCACGAAAAGGATTGCGCTACAACGGTCCGGACCGGACCGAGGTGTCCAACACCTCGTTTTCTATAGAAAGCACCGTGGTTCACGTGGTCACAGTCATAAAAATATCAAATATTTATTTATTGCCAGACATAAAAATCGGCGCGGGATTGTAATTTTATATTAATTTATAATTATGAAAAGCGAGAAACATATTTAGTATTACCTATTGTTTCTGTTTTATCAATTTTCGTAAATATTTCGTGACCTTATTTATTAAACCATTTATTTAAACAATCGTTTCCTCGCAAATTTGCACAACATTTTTTCTGCTTGCAACTTATTCACAAGAGCTTCAGTAGGGCTAAGGTGGTCGACTTTTTATAAATTGTCACCGTGCCTGTCACGTTCTAACAAATATGTATGTGCGAAAGTGACGCATGGCATGACATGTGCATAATAAAAATACAGGCATAAAGAGGTACAGTCATCACAATAAAAAGCCAAGGCCGCTTCATTAGCATTTTCAGTGTAACCAGCGGAGCATCGATCGCCCTTCACTCAGCCGATAAACTTAAGGTGATGTTCGGTTTCAGACTGCATCATCATTAGTGCTGCAGTTTTGCAGCGCGACTACTTAACTGTCGACTGCATTGCTGTCGTAATAGTACATTATGATACAAGTGCGAAAAATAGGAAGCAACGAATAGCGATAAAGTGAAACAAGACCGAAGGGAGTATTTGAAATCGACACGAGTTGCGAATCACCTTTTCGCACGTGTATTGTACAACGTTTTACAGTACATATGGCCCTTTAAAGTTTTGACATAGGTACGTATTGTCCTTAATCCCGCCCTAGGGCGGTAAGGTAGCACCATATGTACTGTAAATGTCATTCCGAGCAGCAACATAAAATTTGACATTTGCGGCAGTAATGCAGCCGGCAGTAATGTCGCGCCTTAAGGGGCCAGTTAGCACAAAATTTTGACAGTTCCGAACAACTGACAGGCCGATACCGTCCGGCGGACTGTTAATCAGTGGGCCCCTTTACGAAGCAGGAGGTCAGGCTACCGCCTAGGCTAGACAGGTCGACCTAACTAAAAAAAAACCGGACAAGTGCGAGTCGGACTCGCCCAGCGAGGGTTCCGCACTTTTTAGTATTTGTTATTATAACGGCAACAGAAATATGTACATCATCTTGGATAATTTCAACTGTCTAGCTCACGGTTCATGAGATACAGCCCGGTGACAGACGGACAGTGGAGTCTTAGTAATACGGTCCGTTTTTACCCTTTGGTACGGAACCCTAAAAAACAAATAAACAAATCTAAAAAGAGAATGATATATAGGTATATTTATATAAGTGAACGGTCATGAATGAAATGCCACTTGAATGCATTCATATGGAATTTTCTCTACAATATCCGACTGAGATTATGTAGATGAGGAAACAGGCGATCCCACTTAGCATAGAACACTCACTCTTAAAGCATCGGTCACACCGCCACCTACTCAAAAGCATGTAGAACTAAAACAAGTTACCGTCAAAAATATTTTTGGTACACTTTTATTGCCGACTGTATTTTCTCCATTTTGCATAATATATTATCTATCAAGTAAGGTAAGGTGGGATAAGACGAATAGGTATAGGTTATTTTTCTCAAACATACTCCAAAATGTATGCGTTAATGTCACGAAATGAAGACATGAAGTTGCTCATTTATGGCTCCTTACATTACTTCTTGACCTAGGCCAAGAAGTAATGTAGAGACTTCGGGAGTTAGGATGAAACGTACTTATTGTCCGCTGCTCTAACTTTTTAAATTTGCTCACTAAGATTAGACTGACAAAGGAAATATTACATACAGCCAACGACCACTCTCTGTAAGTATACTTGCAACATTTTTGTTTATTATGTATTATTTGGGGAGTCAATCGGTCCTCGCTAGAAATACGGGCGGCCGGTTGCTCTTTGTCGGATAGAATATAATAATATGTGATGTATGTAGTAGCACCTACTACACAAACATTACAGATTTGTTGGGGCATACTTGCGACATTAAAATTAAAAAAAAACTATGGTACTATATTTATAAGCGGTTAAACATTGTGCTCGAATAGCTTTTTCAAATGTCAAGTTTAAAAAATAAAAAAGCGGCAATTTACATGTTTCTTACATTGTTTGAGAAAAGCGGCAATTTACATTTTTCTTACATTGTTTGAGAAAAGCACTATACTTACAATCCTTGGCCGGAACAGGAATTGCAAGACTCGCTTTATCCTCTCGTCCTGCAATCCCTTACTTCACGGCCTCTGCAGTAATGTACGAGGCAAGACAAACAGTATGAGGATTCCATACAAGTGTTTGTCTAGAGAAGATCTTCTTACCCCGCCTTACTTCTAGAGATCTTTCTAATGAGCCTAAACTCAATGTGATTATGTTTTTCCATCGAGGAGTTTCTTTGTCTACCTTCCGACTGCATCATCAGATCAGCTCCATGTTAGTATATTATTGCATTGTCATCTGATATACGGAAGTAAATATCGTCGGGTGACATAACAAGCAAAAGTCACTTATTAGTACCACCACAAGTTCATAGCCATAGTGAACCATATTAGTACTAAAAGAAGGTCGATTTTTGTTTATTTTTTTTAGTAATTAGTGACTTTTGCTTTTCACCTGACGATATGCGAAATTATAGCTTATTCAGACACCGGGAAGTGGTTCAAATTTAAGTTACGTGATATACCTGCACATATACCTACCTACCTACCTACCTACATATATAAATAATATCATACCTAACTACGTGGTAGAGCTAAATAGTCTGCCCGATTCGAACTTTAAGATACGTCAATTAATAGATCTAGAAACGATGTGGATTAGATGTGTCAGTGTCAAAAGTGACGTTTGTGTTTGAAGAAACGTCACATTTGACACTGACATCTAATCTGATATCGTTTCTAGATCTTTTAACTGACGTATCTTAAAGTTCGAATCGGGCCGTAAATGTGTGTAAAAAAAGTCGGACTAACGCCCTGAGGGTTCCGTGTCATTGCAGTTTTTTACAATGTTAAAATTTTTTCTAATTATATTTATTTATTGATTTATTTATGTTGCACAAAAGAAAACTTATCGTACAAAAGGCAGATTTAATGCTAAAATACACAGACAAAATAGATAAGTGATTTTTATATTAATTATTATTTTTTCAATATTATCATATTTATTTATAGGTACTTCTATTGCTTATTAATTATAGATTAAGCAAGTTCTAATTAAAAGTACATAAAAAACTACTCGTTAATCATGGTTATTAGATTAAAAAAACTAGAACATAATGAGTTATGTCTCGTAAATAATATTTCCCGTCTGTTGGAGGCCTTAGGCGAGCGTCCGCAGAGTCAGGGCCGTGCACGCAGTGTGTTGCACTCCCAATACGGCCTAGGACACAAGCGGGGGCGGTGGCGGGTACTATAGCGGTAGCGGAGGAAGCGCGTGTACATGGAGTCAAGGCCGAGCACGCAGTGTGTTGCACTCCCAACGCGGCTTAGGACACAAGCGGGGGCGGCGACGGGTACTATAGCGGTAACGAAGGTAGAGGCGCGTGTACAGGGAGTCAAGGCCGAGCACGCAGTGTGTTGCACTCCCAACGCGGCTTAGAACATAAGCGGGGGCGGTGGCGGGTACAATGGCGGTAGCGGGAGCAGAAGCGAGTGTACGTGGAGTCAAGGCCGAGCACGCAGTGTGTTGCACTCCTAACGCGGCTTAGAACACAAGCGGGAGCGGTGGCGGGTACAATGGCGGTAGCGGCAGCAGAAGCGAGTGTACGTGGAGTCAAGGTCGAGCACGCAATGTATTGCACATCTAACGCGGCTTAGAACACAAGCGGGAGCGGTGGCGGGTACAATGGCGGTAGCGGCAGCAGAAGCGAGTGTACGTGGAGTCAAGGTCGAGCACGCAGTGTATTGCACATCTAACGCGGCTTAGATTACAAGCGGGGACGGAAACGGGTTCGAGGAGAATATACTTATGTCCGCGGCACAGCAGTGTGTTGCATTTCGAGCGAGGCTGAAGTTGCAAGAAAAAGCGAGTGAAGCGGTAGCGGCAGAAGTACAACAAGGTCTTTGGCGAATGTTCACTGAGTAAGGTCAGTGCACGTGTGCACGTGCAGTGTACGCAGCTTAGAATACAAGCAGGAGCGGAAACAAGTTTGCGAAATATAATGCAATATTATGGTACCTACCATCGAGCAGATCTGATGATGGATACAGGTGGTAGCCATATAAACTCTGTGACAAAACTATGCAACCTACCTAAATGTGTTTGGATAGTAAGTAGTATTCGTTGAAAAGTACGGTCAGCCACTAAAAGCTTGCATCAAAACATTTTTTTTGACAAAAGCTTATTTAAATAACCTTGCCTGTCCGCTACCAGCCTGTGACTTACGCCACACGCGGAGACGTTATAATTTTGGACAACAACTGAAGGTGAGAGTGCTGTTCGTATTTATAAACACTGTGACTGACTTCTGTACAGCGTAATTAGACAGCGGGGACACTGTTATAAAAAACCGGACTAGTGCGAGTCGGACTCGCCCACCGAGGGTTCCGTACTTTTTAGTATTTGTTGTTATAGCGGCAACAGAAATAAATCATCTGTGAAAATTTCAACAGTCTAGCTATCACGGTTCGTGAGATACAGCCTGGTGACAGACGGACGGACGGACAGCCGGAGTCTTAGTAATAGGGTCCCGTTTTTACCCTTTGGGTACGGAACCCTAAAAAGGACCGTGTAACACGATTACATCCAGTGTTACCGAAAGAAAACATGATATCGTCGCAATTACAGGCGGCCTTAGTTAGCTATACTCACTATTTTTTATCCTTGGTTCTGGCGCCTGGCATCTGTTGATCGGTGGAGGCACGTGTAGGCCAGCAATGGGGTTTCAAACTGGTGGGAAAATTCTTTTTTGTTTATTTGCCAGCGTTGTTTTTCAATTGAACCATCTTGATATTAATATCTTGTAGTTACTACGTAGGTTTGGTTTGCTTCCTGGAAATGCATTCGAATATTTAAAGTCGTAAATTGACTCAATATTCTTCTGAGATTATTAGCACATATTCAATTTTAATTCGCAATTACCTATAATACGAGAGACAAGTGTCTCTTAACTTCAAACTCCGATAAATCCATTCAACCCTTTTAGGAAGTATGTACCCCATTAAGTAAGTACCTATTCTTAATACCAAAATCGCAAAAACTGACAGTTGGATTTATTCAAGTTTGAAGCCCGTGGAGCGCCCTACACAGACACGTGTGCTGGTAACTAGTATAGGAGTTCCATACTACGGTAATTCTGGGGCGCTCCATGGGTTAAGGTGACTCAATTGCCAGGGTTATTTATTACAAGTGTTTATGGTAAAACGAACATAAAAATATAAAAACAGGAAATAATACGAAATTAAATTAACTAAAAATATATAGGTATCTAGATACCTACACTTTATCTACAAGTAAAAAACCGGACAAGTGCGAGTCGGACTCGCCCACCGAGGGTTCCGTACTTTTTAGTATTTGTTGTTATAGCGGCAACAGAAATACATCATCTGTGAAAATTTCAACTGTCTAGCTATCACGGTTCGTGAGATACAGCCTTGTGACAGACGGACGGACGGACGGACGGACGGACAGCGGAGTCTTAGTAATAGGGTCCCGTTTTACCCTTTGGGTACGGAACCCTAAAAAATGGGAGCTAGCTCGGCGCCGGATGGTAGGGTGCCCAGGGTGCCCAGAAGGCTAGGGGCATTGCCGCGCTGTATTGCGATGCCAATTCGCTGGGCAAGGAAGTAACCAGCCCTCTGGTCACCCGTAGCATCAGTGAGACGCTTCGCTAGCTCCCTAAATATACAGTGTTCTCCGGGTCCCCAAAGCCCGGGGGTCTCCACCCCAAACGGCTCATAACAAGGCAATATCAAATCAAAAAATGATTACAAAAGTTCGAACCCGTCTCCTGTAGTATGTTTCTCTTTGGTTGACTTAAATGACATTTATTATTTACGTCAGTATGATGTTCTGTGGACATTCATTGAGTGTATTTGTGAACGAGATGCATGTCCTCGAGGGGTGGATCACCTTTGGACACTTATAAACAAATATGTTTGTCTGTTTCACGATTGGTAACTATAATTATAGGTAACAAATACATAAACACTTACACTACACTTTTTACACTAGTTCCTACAACTTATGTTTATATTTTTTTTCACGATTAATAGGGTAATTCGCCAGTAAATAGCCACAGGCCAATAATTGGCCACCCTAAACTAAAAATTGATTCTTTTCACTTATAAACAGAATTCATTTTCGTATAAGTTTCATTTTATTTTGTCAAGCGGACCCCAGGCTCCTATGAGTCGTGGCAAAAACTACCGGGATAACGCGAGGAAGAAGGTTTCAATAACTAGCCATCTTATACTAAAATGAATTCTGTTTACCTATAGGTGAATAGAATTTATTTTTAGTTCAGGGTGGCCAGTTACTAACAGGTGGCCAGTTACTCTATACGATTTCCCACTTTGCGGGTTTTACTATTTATACCTACTATAAATGTTTTAAACAGCACATAGTAACGGAAGAGAAGAAAACATTTTATTTAGCACAGGTAAATATTAGGAATTAGGTATGTCTAGAGATAACTCGGTTTTGGAAATTCAGCTCCTATGGGGTGAAAATTTAGCTAAAAATCTTCACTTCGGTTTGATTCAATCCCGGCTCCGTCGTGGGCTTGGTCACTTTTTACAAGCGTTTATTTAACTTGCAATGTACAGTCGCCATCAGATATATCGGAGCGGCCAAGGTGCTCAAAAATATCTGAACACGCACTCTAACGCCCTGAAAATAGAGGCGTGTTCAGATATTTATGAGCACCTTGGCCGCTCCGATATATCTGATGGCGACTGTACCTATGTAAATAAATATGTAGTTAACTATGTTCATACGAGTCAAATCTTGTAAGCTAAATTTGACCCACTTTCCGACTTCCAATGAAGCTGAATAGTTGTGTATGCTCAGAGCATAAAAAGGTCAACCAAGGCGTTGCATGAACAAGAGATTTCCTTTGGCAGGATTGATATGATATGATATGATATTTATTTATTTCATAATATTACATTGCATTATAAATTATGTTAATCTATAAGAATTAATATTATGATCGTCAAAAGTACATTATTAAATACGGGATATTCTAACAAACAATACATAGTTTAAGGTCTCATGAATTCGTCCATACAATATATTGTATTTCCTAGCAGTATTTGCTTTAGTTAGGACTGAAATTCCGACACACTGGCTATGTCTTTCACACGTTTAGGTAACTTTTCATAAACTTTTCCTTTGGACCCAAGGATGGATTTAAGAAGTGGAGCCACCCAGATTTTTGATGCAGGTGAGGGGTGGGGGGTTTTTAAGCGTCTGCGACTTCTGAGGTTAATAATTCTTTAAGTCAAGTTTAGTATCATTTTCAACTAAAAAAAAAAAAAAAAATCAAAGCGTTTATTAATTTCCCATACAATCCTACACCTTACCTTTAAATTTTAAGCGATTTTTATGGAATAAAAACTATCCTATGTTCTTCCCCGGGACTCAAACTATCTCTGTACCAAATTTTATCTAAATCGGTTCAGCGGTTATTGAATCCCCATACAAATTTCCACCTCCCTTTTTACACCCTTTAGGGATTATTTTTGACATTAACAGTATCCTATGTTCTTCCCTGGGACTCAAACCAAACCAAACCAAACTTCAACTAAATTGGTTCAGCAGTTTAAGCGTGAAGAGGAATAAAAAAAAAGTATTTTTTTCATATTTTATGTTATTTTACTTCGGAATGGTGCCGGAATGATATCATAAATGAATTCGGCATCCCCGATATATACGAAAACGATACCAAACTTGGCCTAGTAACTAAAATGATATAGATATAAAGTTGAGAGCCCCCCCCCCCCCCCCCCCCCCCCTAAAAATTTACATCAAAAATCTCGGTGGCTCCACTTCTTTAATCCATCCTTGGGTCTTAAGGACCAATCCTGCCAAAGGAAATCTTTTGTTCATGCAACGCCGTCGTTTCGGGCTTCCACCCTCGACTAGAAATTTTGCAGACATATGTAAGTCGGATAACATTACAATATTATGGTACCACGGAGCTGATCTGATGATGGAGACAGGAGGTGGCCATAGCAACTCTGTGATAAAACAACGCAAACGAATTGTGTTTGGGGTTTTTAGAATTGTCTCGATGAGTATTAGTTATCTGTGGAAAGAAACGTACAGTCAGCAATAAAAGATTGTACCAAAAATTAAATTTTTGCCAAAAACTTATTCTTTAGCCTACCTATGACACATCTATTTCAGATTATAAATCAAATTTACTATTAAATTTCATACTTAGTAATAAACACTAAAATGCACCTCGTGCATTCAAAATTACGAGTAAATTTGAATACAACTATATTCGCTCCATAACTCCGAGCCATAACTTGAGGTGTTGCCAGCTATCGATTTTCCGCGTCGCTCAAATTCAAAGCGCTATAATTTTTACGACGGCAACACTTGCGGCCCGCCTACAAAGATGTGGGCAATAGGATTGCTGGCTATATTCAATTTAACATTATTTTTTATAGGTAACGATTTTCGTACTTATATGAATTCGGATAAATCATCATCATCATCTTCATATCAGCCAGAAGACGTCCACTGCTGGACATAGGCCTCCCCGAAGAGTGCCACAATGACCGGTCTTGCGCCACCCGCATCCAGCGGACTCCCCCGACCTTTACCAGGTCGTCAGTCCACCTTGTGGGGGAATTGGTAAAAACAATTAGTTTTTAACTTAGGAACTTAGAGTAGTCGGACCAAGATAAGTCTGCAGCGAGTTTGATAGCACAGAGCGTGGAAGTGTTATTTTAATTTAATTTAATTGTATGTAAAATGGTCTAACTAATTATAATTTAATTAATGCAAGTATTCTGTAGGACAACCGTTAATATAATTTTGGTAATGAACTATTTATAAATATTGATATTGTTATTAAGTAATAATTAATCTGTGAAATGTTAATATAGAGTATGGTAAAATTTGCACGCCGTGAGTCGGCAGAATTGTGCTGGACTTATATTTCTATGTAACATCTGTGTTAACCATGATTCTAGCAAATAAATAAATTACAATTTCAATTTAAATGTCTTTCTGTCTGTCTGTCTGTCTGTCTGTCTCTCTATCTATCTATCAGAATATGTCTGTCTGTCTGTCTGTCTGTCTGTTACCTCTTCACGCTTAAACCGCGGAATCGATTTAGATGAAATTTGTATGGAGATAATAGCCCAGGGACATGTAGGATAGTTTTTATCAATCATCATCATCATTTCACACGGACAAAGTTGCTGCCAGAAGCTAATTTAATATAAAATCTAAAATTTTGGCTTAGACCTCTCGTAAGACGGCAAATAGCTTAATATAGCTATCCTGGCACCCGTCCGTCGTTGTGTCATCGTCGGCATTGATGGAACATAAACCGGACGCAGCTTCCCTTCGTAAGCACTTCTTACTGTATTGTCTCCATGGGCAACGGTAATAGCTGACCATCTGGCGATTCATCTGCTCGTTTGTCTCCGACATCATAAAGACGGAAAATAGCTTAAATATAGCTATCCTCCGCCGTCCGTCGTTGTGTGATCGTCGGCATTGATGGAACATAAACCGGACGCAGCTGCCGTCCGACCCTTCGCGAACTGCACTTCTTACTGTATTGTCCTCTTAGACGACGTGCCACGAAAATATGGGTTTTCGCACATACGTGTTTCGTATATAAACTTAACTTCGACAAATGTGAATTGTACATTTCCGAAAACTTAGAACCTTCTTTAGCACCCCCCGGGTACTTCAAAGTTTTTCAAGTTTAGCCCCAAACATTAAAATCTTATCAAAAGATAATCTCCACCTTCTCGGTTCCCCCATTTTCGATGAAGCTATTCCGTCTGTTTTGGCGAAATCTATTTCTAAATTTCGTGTTAATTCAGACCGCTTAATCAAAATTAGTAGCCATTCAGCCTTATTTATTTTAAAGTTTTGTTTGTTGGTTCCCAAATTTACGTACTTGCTCCGTTGCTGCCCTATCTGGAGAGTCGCTAGTTTAGTCCAACCTATCGATAGTCTCCTAAAGTCACAACTGGAATCGATTTTGAATGTCCGTTTTAACGAACCAGCTTGGACCCAGGCTTCTTTGCCCATTAGGTTTGGCGGTTTGGGAACACGCAAAATATCGAGTGTTGCTCTGCCGGCATTCTTGTCCTCAATCCATAGCACGTCTGATCTCGCAGGTAAAATCCTTAAAACAACAAACTGCGAGATCGCGTGCTTGGATGAGGCCAGGAATGCCTGGCTAGCCAAACTGCGAGATGTGCCACCTAATATTAGACCCGAGAGGCAAAGGGCCTGGGACAACTTGGCCTGCACCGCCGTCATGAAATCCCTAGTTGACAGTTCGTCGGGAAGGGACCGCGCAAGGCTCTTAGCTGTGTCCAGACCAGAGTCTGGACAATGGCTACACGCCTACCCATCACCCCACACCGGCACATTCATCGAGCCAAACACACTAAGAATTGCCATCGGACTCCGGGACGGGGCCGATGTATGTGTAGACCATAGCTGCGCCTCTTGTGGGGCCCCTGTTAATCGCCTTGGCCACCACGGATTCGCCTGCGCCTGCGCCGGCCGCCTATCCCGTCATGCCGCGCTCAACGACATCCTGAGGAGAGCGCTCGTCAGCGCCGACGTCCCTGCGGCTCTGGAGCCCCAGATCGCAAGGGATGACGGCAAGCGCCCCGACGGGATGTCGTTGATCCCCTGGCGGTTGGGCCGCGCGCTGGTGTGGGACGCCACCTGCGCAGATACGCTGGCGGCGTCCTACATTTCAGCCACCAGTAAACAGGCCGGGGCGGCAGCTGACGTCCGAGAACGTTCCAAGGTTAATAAATATAGTTGTCTCGGCGCACACTACGAATTTGTAGCCTTCGGCATCGAGACACTAGGTCCGTGGGGTAGGGGGGCTCGGGGGCTCCACAAGGAGCTCAGCAAACGCCTAAGGCAGGCCACAGGTGACCCTCGCGCGGGCAGCTTTCTCGCGCAAAGATTGGCCATAGCAATCCAGCGCGGGAACGCTGCCTGCGTGATGGGCACCTTACCAAGGGCGCAAAGTTTTGATAAATATCTTTAATTTTTAGCTTTAGTTTTTAGTTGTACTTAATTTTAGTTTTGTATTCATTTTATAACACTTATTTTACAATAAATGAGTTTTCATCCTATGTAACTGTATATTAAATTTGATACCAGATACATGAAGCAAATAACATTGTTTTAATAAATAGGTACTTTAAAACCACCTAACTATAATCCAACAAAAAAGCTCCCAACATTTATGGTTCCAATTTTTAGGTACTCAAATAATTATTATGATGTCGTAGTTCTATGGAGTAGGTAAACTATGTTTATAAATGAAAGAAAAAACTATATTGGTATTTAGACTTCTTTACGTAGCTTTTGGAGTATAGTTTAATGACTGGACTATTAGTTGGGTGGTTTTACGGTTCACAATATTTTTACATGCTTAATGCTTTGTTTTGCTTTTTTATTTTTATTATTGATATTTTACGCTCAAATCAAATCGACTGCGAAAACAACACTTTGCTGGCAAAGAAATTACAAACAACGTAGCCATTTCGGCTCTGTAACTACTACGCCGGTAATGCCTTATTTACCGGTCTCTGCAGTACCTAATGTACAATTATTATTACAACACGATCACTTTAAAAACTCACCAATAAGTATCTTTTACTTACATTTATTCAAACGCATCTACCAACTGAAATATCACAGCAAATATCGTAGATACTTATAAATAAAATTTTCAAACCATTCTTTCTTCGACACAGAAATATCCTTTGTTTCATATCTAGGCCCCCGGGAGGTCTGTGAGTCCTCTCAAAGACTAGCTATCTCTAGGGCACGTAAGTTAGCTAGCACAAGTCACCGAGTTATAAGTTAGCCTGGCTGTGCTCGTCGAATTGTCGATGGATTTGAAGATTGTTGCTGCAATTTTACTTCCATTTTCTTGACAATATAGTTTAGATATGGATATAAGTATTAAATACAAAACGATGGTGTCTTTTTAGGGTTCCGTACCCAAAGGGTAAAAACGGGACCTTATTACTAAGACTCCGCTGTCCGTCTGTCCGTCCGTCCGTCTGTCTGTCTGTCACCAGGCTGTATCTCATGAACAGTGATAGCTTGGCAGTTGAAATTTTCACAGATGATGTATTTCTGTTGCCGCTATAACAAGAAATACTAAAAACAGAATATAATAATTAAGTGGGGCTCCCATACAACAAACGTGATTTCGTTGCCGTTTTTTGCGTAATGGTACGGAGCCCTTCTTGCGCGAGTCCGAGTCGCACTTGGCCGGTCATCATTTCAGCGACATATCTCATTTTTATTTCCCCACGAAAACGGAACTTAATCGAGTAGGTATAATCAAGCACTACGTATATGTCACTTTATTGCACATATAAACAGGTTTACATAAAACGGGATAAAAGTCTTCCAGTGCTCGAAGCTGGACTCGAACCTGTGTCTTCAGCTTTCGGGGCTAACGCCAAAACCTTCAGTCTACCCGATCATGGTGGAACCCGTTCCAATTTCTCAAGTTAAATTTTTAAAGGCCAGGCGCCATTGACTATTACACTCTATGGGCGAGCATTAGTACGTGCTTGCATCTTCGATCCGAATTCCTTAAGTGTTTTTGGTATAGCGAGAGAAATTAAAAAAAAGAAGGTAAGTAAAAAAAAATGATTTCCTAGACTTATATCGACCGGGATATAAACCGTGATTACATTTTGTATTGTTTTCGAGCTCCCGATATTTCGACGCAGTTACACAACTTTGACACCCACCCGCTATCATTAGTTACCCGTGAAGAAGATGCATTGTAACTGCGTCGAAATATCGGGAGCTCGAAAACAATGCAAAAGGTAATCACGGTTCATATCCCGGTCGATATAAGTCTAGTGAAACTGACCGTGAATCATTCAAAACTGTTTTGATTTCCTAGTTAACATTAACCATTTAGATGCCGACCATTTCCTATTAGGTCCGTATAAAAACCCATAGTCGTCTAATAAAAATGCATAAGGCCATTAGTTTGTTTTGCACGTTTGGTTCTGTCTCGCATACAAAATGCTAATAAAATGGCAAATGTATTGGCAGCCGGCCAAACTATTGATGGTTGATGATATTGACAACACTTCATAACTTCGAGTAAGATATTGGATGTGGTACGTATTTTTGTCTTGGAATGTTTTGGTTGGTTGATTTTCTTTTTAGGTTAGTCGCAGTGTATTTTTACCCAACTTGTTTAATATTTTCTGTCAACATTTGTCATTTTGACTATGCCCCCGGAACTGTTAGTACACTCGGCGTCACGGAAATCGCACACCTTCATATGGTGCGAGCGATAGCGAGCGATTCTAGCTCTTACTGAAATGGTTTTGCCTTAATCAATTTGACATCATTTTAAAAGCTAATTTAATAACCTTTAATGGTTTAACGTGTTTTATTTATTGTTATGATTGTCGGCCTTTGAAAAAATCGCTTGCGCCCGAAGATGTGCGATTTCCGTGACGTTATTTTGCATGGTTTCAATCTCTTTCCAATAAGTCGGTTGAGACTATGGCTTTAAAAAATCCTTATGATTTACACCATCCTCCTCCATCCACCTACCTTCCTTCTTCTCCTTCCTTCTTCATCCTTATGATTAATGATTTTTTGGTTTACACCACCAAAACCGTCGTCTGCGTTCATATTCAATCGTTATGTTCTTATCCTAATGGCACGTCCATATTTATTACATGCGTGACATGCGCAGACGCATGCAAAACCACAGGCTTCCCTCATCGTCCCCAAGGTTGACGGCGTGACTGCCCAGTCCGGATCAGTGACACCCGCCGCTTTGAACTTTGCCCAAGTCCCAGGGTAATCTAGTACTAATTGTAAGTTACAAATGAATATAATACGAACATGCAATTGAATATAATAAATAAATAATATTAGATATTATTTATTTGTATATTGTACCCACAAAGGGCACAAAATAGAACAGAATGGTAAAAATTGGAGGCCTACATCTCAAAGATTGAAAAGGGCTAAAAAGAAGAAGAAGATATAAATAAATAAGCAAGTAAATAAATGGAACAATCTTGAGTATTTACAAGAAAAGGTATCACTTTTTTTTTTTTTAAATATGTCAATTTAGGTTATTTAAACTGATAATCTCTCTTACACAAAGCAAAACATATTGGCGTTTATCACAGGAATACGAGTAAAAAGCCCTTACCGGGATTCGGATGCACAGAGAAGGACCACTGAATCCAAAGGCCAGTTGCTAGTAAATATACACATTTACTAACAAAAACCACAACATATTTAATGTCCACCTTAAGACCCAAAATGATTCCCCCGATTAGTGCAAAGCGCATCACAGGTCAATAAATCTAAATTGCACCTTACAACTAAAATTACACAAACCCCTCATCAACTTTGATTCTCAAAATTTCAATATATATGGAAGAAGGGTGTAAGCGCCGAACGAAGGATATGGAAGATAGACCTTTATTGTTGTGGAGAGCGACTTGATGCATGTTATCAGAGATCTGCGGTGTCGTCAATTATGTGAAGTGTTGTTTCAATCGTCTGTTTTTTAAATGCGAGTTGAGGACTCTGGAGGCCAATCCAAACTTACATTTTGACATCGATATGATATCTAAATTATGTAAAAAGTGTATGCTTAAAAAGCTTACACTTTTTATATAATTTTTTCCCATAAAGTTTCAAGTCACAATGTACTGTTTGTCCGAATTTTCGTTAGACATAATTTGGTTTTTCTCAGAAACGCGTAAGTTTTCAGGATTGCCATAAAACAAACCTAACCTAACCTAATCTATCTACAGGATAACCTTACGAAAATCCTGTAAAGTTAACGGTTTCAAATTATGACTTATGATAATCTGACATTACGACTTTCATTAATTATGTCAAACAAAGTGATCCGTAAAAAGCGATTATTCCTCACCACGTGGTTCGCAATGCCAATTTGAGTGTTTTTTGACTAAGCGTGGTTTTGACGAATCTCAAGCCCGATTCAGATTAAAAAGTGATATGGTATTGAACTGGTTTCGACACGACCTTGAAACCCGCTCACGCTGAATAGTGCATGCAATATGAAGTGAAAATCGTGAAAATCCACGCTAAATTACTACGATCGTCAATCTCTTATCAAAACTAGTTTCAAACCATAACAATTGTTAAATGTGAATCGTGTTGTAGGTTACTGTAAAGTAAAAAGTTTGACTTAGTTACAATAACTTGAATGCATTGGTCCTATTATTCTGGTCTCATATAAAGTGTAACAAAAATAGGCGGGGTCCTTTTTATGACATGTTCGGTATCGTGTTCTGATCAAAAAAAAGTAGAAGAGAACATTTTTTGACGCGAAAATATATTTTTTTTTGTATAGGGTAGGTCGTCCAATTTGACAAACCCTCCATACAAAGGCCAAAAATTATTAGCGTCAAAAAAATATTTTTTTACTATTTCCTAATCACTGCATGATACCAAATATGCCCTTAAACGAATCCCCACTATTTTTGTAACACACTGTATAGAGATTTTACATGAAAATGACATTGACATGCGCTCGCGCACCGAAGTGAACGCGTGGCCTGGACTGTGTAATTTACATGGGCCCGTCGGGTCACGGTTGGTATCCCTTTTTGTTCAAATGTGCCTTTTTCACTTTTTATTGCATCGCCTGCATTGTTCGTGAGAGTTAAGGTGTGTTTACTTTGAATGTGTTTATGTTTATTGTAAGTTATGGGCGTTATGGCAATTAGTTAAAACATATAGTACAGTGAAACCTGGATAAGTGGGATCTCAAGGGACGAGCAAATTTGTCTCACTTAAAGAGGTTTTCCACTTACCCAGGCTCCCAGTTAGCCAGGTACAAATAAATTTCTGTCTCATTTACAGAGGGTCCCATTAATAGAGGTGAGAATAGAGGATATATCTCAGTTATAGAGGTGATTAATTAGGTATTTTGTAATATCTCTAAATATTTTTTAAGTCTATTTAAATATTTCTTTGAATTTATTTTGAATGATTTTCCGGAGGATAGATTTTTTCAATTAAATTTGATACGGACGGAAGACGCAATGAGTCTTAGAAATTAATTAAATGAAATTTTGTTTATTTTTGTTACTTATCAAGATTTCAGCTTTCGTTTCGATAGTATTAACTACATAAAGTAACTAAATGAAACTTAAAGTCGTTTAGACACAATTAAGCAAATGCGAGATTTGTGGATAGACTAAAAGTTAGGAAGAATACGGAAACAGATCAATAAAGTCCAAGTTAGAGAGGTCACAGATTGACGTTATCTCAGATACAGAGGTAATTCGTATAAAATTCTAAAAAAACAATTAGGAAAATGTAATCTTAATAAATATAGTCTCAGTAACAGAGGTAAAATACACTCTCTGTCTCAATTATAGAGGTAAATGTGACTATAAAATCACAACAACTAATCTCAGTTATAGAGGTTCGTTTTATCTCACTAACAGAGGTAATTCAGTGCTAAAGTGTCGGGACCGCACCATGAGTCTCAGCTATAGAGGTTTCTCACTTATCCAGGTCCCACTTAACCAGGTTTCACTGTATATCAAAAAGAAATAAACATTAGTAGGAAAAACAGCACAATATTTTAAACTTTGACCTGTAGATTAGACTAACTAGTAGTTAATTTCTTCTCTCTGCTATTACAAAACACATAGGGTAAAAGTGGGATTCATGCCCCGGAGGTATAGTTGCCTTGATTGCAATTACTCTAGTTTCGCGAATTAAATAAGGTAAGGTGGGGGAAGGTGAAAAAAGGGGAAAGATAAAAAGTCTCACATAACTCCCTATTTGGTTTCAATTTTTTAGTGCTGGTATCATTCTTTAAGCCGCCATTTTGTCACGATTCGCCGCTCAGTCGTCAGTGACCGCTCGGAGTGAGTAGACGCGTGTCATGTGCTCTTTTGTGAAGGTCAGCATTTCCTGGTGAACTCGTCGATTTTCAATCTTACCCCATGTTCCATAAGTTGATTAATAAGGTGAGTATAAACGTTCTGACTGACTATTTATGTGTTATTTGAGATTTCATATTTATTTACTAGTGCTAGGTGTAGCTATTAATCATATATTCAGAATTACGAGAGTTTCCATCTTTACCCAGCCAATTTCGATGGGTTAAGATTGAAATAGTAATGTTTCAATCTTCACCCGTTTTTGCAAGTCATAGAGAAACAGGCAGATTCTCAAACTTTGCAAATAATTAACGTAACGTAAAAAAATATTACCTCAAACCATAACCAAACGTAGATAGAGTACATAACCAACACGATCAAGTTTCAAGGTTATAACAAACCTATTATATATTGAGTAGTATAATTAGTGTATAAGTATTAGTATTTGTATACGTTATTAAAAATATTTCGTTATCAAAGACCAAAAAGTATAAAATAAGTTATAGTTTATTAAAACACTAGAAAAACACGCTTTTATAAATGCACGTAAAATCAAAAAAATAATTATGGATCGTTCAAGTTGTCTAATATATATATTTTTTTGTTATAATAATTAATAAATAAATATTACAGGGCAACCTTACACAAATTGACTGAGCCCCACGGTAAGCTCAAGAAGGCTTGTATTGTAGATACTCAGCCAACAATATATCGATATTATATATATATATAATATACAAATACTTAAATACATAGAAAACACCCATGACTCAGGAACAAATATCTGTGCTCATCACACACATAAATGCCCTTACTGGGATTCGAACCCAGGATCATCGGCTTAGCAGGCAGGGTCACTACCCACCCACTAGGCCAGACCGGTCGTCAAAATATTATAATTAAAAGCACATAGTTTACACTTCAGCCCAGAAATAGAGACAACTTGAACGATCCATAATTTATTTTTTGTTTTTACATCCATTTATAAAAGCGTGTTTTTCTAGTATTTCTTAAACTATTAATATATTTATTTTTTTCGAGCAGTAATGTATTGCGTACACTTATTTGACACATGGAAGAAAAGAGTCTAGTGAAGTGACAGTTGTGACGTCACGCCATCGCCGTAAGACAAAGTAGTGCTACATTGCGTGCTGAATTATTTTATAGGAAAAAAAAAGGAATGGGCTGAGTTTTTTCGGTTCATAGCACTAATGCCTACGACTGGTTAGAATTTGAGGTAATATTAAAAATACACGCTGTATATACGTTTGTTTAGGTACTCATATAAGTCCAAACTTGTACAATTTATGAGTAGGCACGTAAATATAAAGTATATATCTGTTTATTTAGGTACTCATATAATTCGTAAAACTCGTAAACTTGTATTTTTTTAATAGGGACGTAGTTATATAAGTATGTATTTGTTTATTTAGGTACTCGTATAAGTCTTAAACTTATACTCATAAAACAAGCTTTTCTTAGTTTGGGACTAAGTCGATTTGAGTGAAATCGTCCCCAAATATTAAAAAAAACGTGGTCAGATGTACAGTCGACTACACAGAGATATACCCACTCAATGTTCAAAAATTATGTATCCACGACTCTATTGTCTTTGGATTAAGGTTGTGGATACATATTTTTGAATATTCGTTGGGTATATCTCTTTGTGGTCAACTGTACACCACGATGAGGTATAACTTTTTATTTTAATTAATGTGCTATAAAATATAAACTAAGGAATGTTGTTCTTTTTCAGCCATAAAAACCAATACTAATTATACCAGTATCCGCTGCAAAAATATAGGATAGACGATTATGTTTAAAGGTAAGCGTATAAATGTTTAATTTTTACTGAAAAATATTTCAGTATATTATCTTTTAAATTATTTAAAATAGATGTGGCACTTAATACGTACTATCAATAACTTTCACCTACCGGCTTTGAGAATAGACGAGATTATCATGTGTCTATGGATATTACACTGTCTATAGATTTTTAATCATTTAGAGTTTTAGTAGTAATGGGAACATATAATAATCATTGTTATTTGTTAATGCAGATCCAAAATGCCCCGAAATTATGTTAGAAAATCTCTACGTGCAACCTGTTACACTGCTGATGATGTGCTTCGAGCTATTGAGAAAATTGAAAGGAAGGAGTTAACTCTATTTGGAGCAGCTAAGACATATAATATACCGCTTTCAACTCTACACAATAAGTTGTATAAGAAAACGGGCAATAAAAGCAAAACGTTGGGTCGGGCTCCTATCCTTTCCTATGAAATTGAAGAGCAATTAGCAAACGGCCTAAAGACTTTGGAAAAATGGGGGTTTGGCCTATCCAGAAACGAAGTTATTACACTTGTGTCAAAGTATATTCGCCTTAATAATATATCAACCCCATTTAAAGACGGTGTTCCTGGACCAGATTGGTTTACAAGTTTTCGTAACCGCCATGGCCTTTCTCTCAAGAAAGCTCAACCTGTTGAACACGCCAGAAAAGTGAACACTGATCCATTTAGCATAAATGAGTACTTTGAACTTTTACAGGCAACTTTAAAAAAATTAAATTTGGAGCAAATGCCTTCACAAATCTGGAATTTGGATGAAACATCAGTAAGCTTTGACCCCTCGAAGACAAAAGTAGTAGGAAAGAAGGGAGTTCCGTCCTCCAGAACCACACATGGGACTGGTAAAGACAACACAACCGTGTTAACGGCCGTTAATGCGGATGGAGTGAAAATTAGTCCTTTAATTATATTTAAAGGGAAATTTGTGTGGGATTCATGGATGGCTAATACTGACAAAAAATATAATTTTGAATTGTCCTATGCTGCAAGTCCAAACGGATGGATAGACTCGAATATATTTCTGAATTATTTAGAAAAAGTATTTATTCCAGCACTTGGGAAAGACCGACCTGTCTTGCTTATATATGACGGACACAATTCCCACGTCAACTTAAATGTTGTGGAATTGGCCCTTAAAAACAATATCACAATATTGAAACTACCACCACACACGTCCCATCTTCTGCAACCGTTGGATGTTGCTGTGTTTAAATCTTTTAAAAGTAGATGGGATGCTAAATTGGTAGAATGGCAAAGAAAAAACACGGGAGTGAAACTGCCAAAAAAGATATTTTCCGAACTAGTTGCTGAAATTTGGAACGATACCGAACCCCGAGTAATAATGAACGGATTTAGAAAAGCGGGTATATATCCCTTTAACTCTAACGTGATCCCTACTGATAAGTATGATCCAGGAGCATACAAACGCTGGCAAGAAGTTAAAAAAAATAAACCTTGTCCTCTAGAGGAACAGTCTTCGTGTCCTCTACCAGACGATCGACCACAACATTCACCGCCACTCCACGAAAATGCCCATCTTTCGCAGCAAGATCGCAAAGTAGAGGTTCAGTTTACTAAATATACTAAAACGCCAGTATCTTTAAACCAACTTTGCATAGACATAATTACGTCCCAAATGTTGAGAGACGATAATTCAACTAAAGAACCAGAAAATGTGCATATGTTGACAGATGCACTAAAATGTCAAGAACAAGCACAAACATTCATAACAAACAAAAAAGAAAATTTACCGATATGCCTGCAACCAAAAAGAATAACTAAAGATTCAACAACGAAACCTAACTCAAATGTCAATATAATTAATAATACGTTAATAAGTTTTGAAGACCTTCTGCTTAATACAGTAAAACAAAGCCCTCGACATGATCATAACATGAAAAAAAAACGAGTGTCGAAAGGAGCTGAAGTGATCACAGAGACTATGAAAAACCAACTAGAAGAAAAGAAAACACAAAGTATACTTCAAACCAAAATAATAATACCAAAGAAGAAAACGAATGCCACGAAGAAAAATAAGGCTTTGAAAGAAAATGTTATTCAAAGAAAACGAAAACTTTCATTACATAGTGACGAAGATTCCACAGAAAATGAAGAAAAATATCAAATGATTGGTAAAACTAGTCAAGTAAAAAATAAATACGTTAGTAAATGTAAGATAAAACAAGAAGGTCACCATAAAGAGGAAAAAAATAAAAATATACAAAAGAAAAGAAAAACGGAAAGCTTTGGGAATGATACAAAATTTCAAGAGATTGGTGAAAGTAGTCAAACAATTGAAAATAAATACAAAACTAAATGTGAAATAAAAAAAGAGGGCTGCAGAAAAATGAAACTTAGAAAATACAAATCGTCTAGTGATACAGACAGCTCTGAAAAAGAAACGGAAATCATTACTATGGACACTGATGTCTCTGATTACGAAAATATGGGTGAGTTTATAGATAAATGTTTGAAGGAGCAAGATGAAGACCAAGAAAACATAGATCCGTATGCAATCATACCACTGGGTTTGAGTGACATAACATTTTATAGTGACGACAACGATTTAAAACAAGGTGATTGGCTCATAGTAGTTTACAACAAAAAAGAGTGTCAAACATTTTGTTGGAACTATAGTGTCATTTGCACACAAACTGCCTGTTGTCAAATATGTCAGAAAAGTTAAGCAATCAAAATCTGACA
The DNA here is from genome assembly GCF_910591565.1 of Cydia splendana. Lineage (NCBI taxonomy): Eukaryota > Metazoa > Arthropoda > Insecta > Lepidoptera > Tortricidae > Cydia > Cydia splendana. The sequence continues at coordinate 1,631,147 of NC_085975.1, forward strand.
CGGTGACATCATTTACCTACCCAATAGTAGAAGATATAGGTGCCCTAAAAAGCAAAGAAGATATTCTTTGTGTATTACCTCAGCCTACTATATCTCGTCGTGGTCAAATTAAATTCGAAGTTGATTTCCATAAATATAATATTCAGTGAGGCATTAATTTTTTTAGCACGCCTGCACTAATATTGATCTCAGCTGCCTAATATAAGTAATATTGATCTCAAGATTGACTGATTTTAGCACATACATATTGTTAAGATTGTAAGAAAACGTAATGGTCCTAAACCTATGCCAAAAATAGGTACTTACTTAATTTATAATTGTTTTGTTGATTTTACTATATTTGAAATACTTACTATCGTAATTTGTAATGTAAGTAAAGTAAGTGAAATATTATTGTGATAATAACTATATTACTAAAATTTTAGAAAACTTTATGTTCCTAAATGCCTAAATAGAACGTAATTTATAATTTGTTGTTTATTATCATATTTTAAAGATTGATATAATTTTATGAAGCTCCCGTTTGGGAACACTACTTTTCCTTTGAGAAATTATTTTTAGCTATCTGTTGATTTATTTAGTTAAATTGGCCTACCCACCTACTTGTTCTGTGTGTTAAGTTTAACTTTCAACAATTAAAGCTTGCTCATACAAATACTTTTGTTGAGTCGTGATCCTGGATAATCAATAACTTATTCGGAATTACTTTGTTCGGAGGGAAAAAAACATCTCTTACACACAGTACACTACAGTACTTATTTGTGTTTCTAATATTTTAAATCTTAGTAAGCCTGTCACTTAATTTGCTACACAAATTACTAAGTATTTGGTATTTTTTTGGATTTTAAATGTATGTGACTTAATTTGTTACACAGATTCATATTTGATTTTCTAATATTTTACATATCTGACTTAATTTGTAACAACATTAATCATGCTGCAAGAAAACCCTTACTTTTTGTATTCATTAATTTTATAAAATAAATAATTGTTATCATGCAACTGTTATTTTAATTCCAAGCTGATCTTCCTAACATAACAAAAATGTGTAGTTTTTTTATACAAAGAATTATACAATACAAAAGTTTGAGTATCACTGTCCTTTTCCCTGTAAAATGGGGTAAGAGTAAAATACTTTTTTTTTCAACTGCAGTTTTCTTGCTACCTAATAGGAATATTTACGCAAAAATCATCTCTATCTGGTAAGTATAAGGAGTTCTATAGGATAACGAGCAACAGTAACCGTTTACATTCATTTAAAAGAATTTAGACACTATGTCAATCTTACCCCTCGACCAATCCATCTTAACCCGTGTATATTTTAGACAAAAATGTATTTTATTTTATTATTTTTATATATTAGAATAGGCGTAGCCGAGTTTTATCGATAGATTACAAAAATATAGTCCTTGGCCAAACCTTCCAATTTATACAATTGAAATTAAGTAAATAGTTTTTATTTAACAAGGGTTTTAACAGAACACTGTCTATCTTCCCCCACCTTACCTTAAATGTTATTTTATTTATCTATCGACAGACTCTGCAACTACAACTAAGTTGACCGTGTTGCATATATATCTGTGCAATTGCATGGGACTCGCTCAATGTTTGCGGGTAAATATCCTCTTTCTCGACGGGGCATCTATCCTAAACGTAATTTACATGAATTAGGCAACTATCCCATATAGGGGATAGTTGTCCCAAAATTTAGAGGTCCGCAATAATCGCTAATACTCTGGAAGTGTCAAAAATAATGTTTATTCCTTTCACAAAATTGAAGAAAATAAACCTAAGTACCTACCCGTTTTACAAATAAGGCAACTTGCTTTTTGTACTAAGAGATAACAAGTAATTTCAAAAAGTAGGGCATCTATCCCACTTTTACCCTAATAAGATTGATAAGTGACGTAAATATTAATGACGTTAAATAATATCGATGAAGTAACGCAAACAGTATTCTGTGTTAGTGTAGAGCTCTATACAATATGTCAAAAAAAACTATGTAAGTTTTAAAAGCCTTACTTTTGAAGCAGAAAACAATCGATAGCGAGACAGAAACCGCCTATTATAATCTTCTTAAAGTTCCACTTTGAAGAACATATTGCAAAATATTATTTAAGTACATTTACAAACATGCACACAGCCTAACAATTCGAAGATTCCCAAAAATCTGCACGCGTGGCCGCGCATTCAGAGTGCATAACGGGCGATGTTTCACCGATAGAGGGCGCCATTGCAACACAACAAGGGTACTAGGGTCACTGGATTTTGAAGGTGGCCAAAAAAAACAAGTCTATAGGTAAGTAGCTGGTTGTGGAGGCCCATTTGGTCAAAATGTCTTGCAGTATGTGTCCAATTATAATATTGAATACCTTTATTTTTTTAGTCAAATGTTAAGCGATCTTAAGCTGATCTTCGTTACCTTTCTTATTTTTATTATCTCGCGCATGAGAGGAGGCCTGTGCCCAGTAGTGGGACGTATATAGGGTGAAATTATTACACAGCTGTTTAGCCGAATTAGCCGTATTTTTTGTCATATAATTGTGATTACATAAGTTTTCTTGTTGTATAGGCGTATGAATACAAGCTGGGCCCAGTACGGATATTATGGTTGTTCTTGTCTACGTGATAGCGTGATAAAACGGTGTCTGTCACTTTCTATCCCGCGGTGTTAAAAAGTGACAGTTATTTTGTCACGTGGATGAAGCCATCTATAATACGCCTGCTGGAGCACGAGCAAACATTCAAATGATAGATAATTAAGTCAGTTTCTTAATATTTACAAGTGAATTAAAAAAACTTAGGAAGCAATTAAAATATGAAGATTACCATTAGGTTTACAGCTCAAAACGTCTAACTTTCATCATCTTCCTAGCGTTATCCCAGCATTTTGCCACGGCTCATGGGATCCTGGGGTCCGTTTGGCAACTAATCCGAAGAATTGGCGTAGGCACTACTTTTTACAAAAGCGACTGCCATCTGAGCTTCCAACCCAGAGGGTAAACTAGGCCTTATTGGGATTATTCCGGTTTCCTCACGATATTTTCCTTCACCGAAAAGCGACTGGTAAATATCAAATGATATTTCGTACATAAGTTCCGAAAAACTCATTGGTACGAGCCGGGGTTATAACCCGCGACCTCCGGATTGCAAGACGCACTCTTTTACCACTAGGCCACCAGCGCTTCAGCGTCTAACTTTAATGATACAAAAAACGACTTAGTCTAATCTACATACAGCTATGATTACTTCAGTTGTTTTGCACTTACAATGTACCTAAAATGTAACATTCACATACAAAGGATTCTCGATAGCAATTTAATTTGCCATTTAATGAACAATTAGGTTTTTACAACCGCGTTTGTGTCTGGAGAAAATTAAAACCAGTGTTCATTACAAGTGATAACGTGTGAAGAACCGAGCAGTGACTTAGTCCAGTCAAAGAGGACGTCAACGTCATCATTAACCTATACTTCACGCATCGAATGATGAGCTATGTAATCTATGAGAGCTCCTCCAAATCGCTTTTGGATAGGCTTAACCCATTAGCGCCCATTGTACCTACTTAGGTACACCTAGGTTACGCGTATGATTCGATTTTTCTACTGTAACTATACCTGACAGCATTAAAATGGTGGGTTCCCAAAAGTGGATGCTAATGGGTTTATATAACTTCTTTTTAGGGTTCCGTACCTCAAAAGGAAAAAACGGAACCCTTATAGGATCACTCGTGCGTCTGTCTGTCTGTCTGTCTGTCTGTCTGTCTGTCTGTCCGTCTGTCACAGCCGATTTTCTCCGGAACTACTGGACCAATCAAGTTGAAATTTGGTACACATATGTAAGTTTGTGACCCAAATACGGACATGTAACGTAAACAAATGAATTTTAAACATGGGGGCCACTTTTGGGGGGTAAATGAAAAAATGAAAAAATTTAAGATTTCAAACTATATCATGTTACATATCAAATGAAAGAGCTTATTGTAAGGATCTCAAATATATTTTTTTTATAATTTTCGAATAAACAGTTTAGAAGTTATTCAAGAAAATAGGCAAAAAATGACCATTCCCCCCCCCTTATCTCCGAAACTACTAGGTCTTAAATTTAAAAAAAAATACATAAAATTGGTCTATACCTATAGATGACAGGAAAACCTATTAGAAATGTACAGTCAAGCGTGAGTCGGACTTAATTACAGTTTTTGATCCGACCCCTACGGATTTTTTAAAGAGATTTCACTCACGTTTCACATAAAAAATACATTGTTAACAGTGCCGGATTACTTAGAGTAGTAGTTTTCTTAGAGTAATTGGTGATAATTTTCTGATAAGATAATCATTTTAAATATTTAACGGTCTTACCTACTTACGAGTAATTGTAAGGTCAAATTAAAAATAATGTTTAAAAAAAATGTTAAATTGAGAGCTAGCTCAAAATTTTTTGTACTCGTCGACTTTAATGGTAGAATTAATAAAGACTTTGTAACCAATAAGCAAAACAAGCACGTGCTTACGGCACGACGTTCAGGGGGGGCACCAAAATGCCAGGTTGAAAAAGGTGAACAAATTTTAAAATTAGGGACAGACACATCGTTTTTACCACACGATTTTTTTAGCTGTCCAAAAGCTAATTTGCAAAAATAATGGCGCGTAATTCTTTGGGAAACAATCGGTCGCAGTAGAAGAGTCGTGATTACATGCATAGATTCGATTTCAACCCACTCTTTTGCGGTTCGGCGTTAGGTCTTATGCGAGGCCTTCTGCCTTACGGCAAAGTTGATCTTCTGCCTTAATTACACTTGGGCGTGGATCCAAATCCAAGCTTTGCTCTTTCGCAGCTGGGCCTACTGCCTTTCTCACACTTCGCCAATTCAATTCCAAGCTCTGCTTTCTTGCATATTTTATGCATGAAAACAACCTCGCTGAGACCCTTAAATATCGAGCCCTATGCGAAGCTAGGCTGATAGAAAACTGTCCCATCCCTTCTCTGTATGAAATCCTGGATTCGCGCCTGGTTGGGACTAAAACTAAAATTGCGTTTTTATATCGAAAAATTTTCGCGCTCGCTTCGCTCGCGTTTTCAATAACTTTATAAGGTATGATAAAAGTGACATTCGGGTGGCGACTGCAGCAACATTACTCTGTTGCAACGTTACTGCTGCAGTACTGTCAACTTCCGTGATAAAATGATGTGACTGATTTCCATACTAAAAGTAAAAATGTACAACTGTCTATCATATTGCGTTTTTATATCGAAAAATTTCCGCGCTCGCTTCGCTCGCGTTTCTATTACTTTCTAAGCTATGATAAAGGTGACATTCGGGTGGCGACTGCAACAGCATTAGGTACTCTGTTGCAACATTACTGCTGCGGCACTGTCAATTTTCGTGATAAAATGATGTGACTGATTTCCATTCTCAGCTGTAATGCGGCAATGAACTTCTCTCAATTTACCAAAAAATCAATGTAATCTTGATGACCCTAGGGAGAGGGGGCACCTAGAAATGCTTAGGGCATCAAAATATCTTAATCCGGCACTGATTGTTAAAAATTGTGTAATATACGGAACCCTTAGAACGCGAGTCCGACTCGCACTTGGCCGTTTTTTTTTATTTATATATAGTATAAGTTAACTACAAAACGGAAATAACAATTAACGTAATCTAAACATAATATTAATTAAAACTAATCTTAATCACTAAACCTAAATGTATCTAATATTTAATATAGCTAAAAATTAACTAAATATGTAAAATAATTGAATAAATATGTTTTAACGGTATTTTTATTACTTGTGACATTTCTAAATAAATTAATGTTTATACTTCCAAAAAATATCTTCAAATATTTTATGTGACAGCAGCTAGTTTATGTGACATTTAAAATTAATTTTCATAGGGGTCATTATTGGATGCACAAAGTATAATGTGCCACTCACTGGTTAACTTTCCATCTCACGTTGAAGAACATCACATGTATAAGTCTGCCATAATGGATTTATGCCAATACCTACATTATATTACATATATCTTCGGATATATGTTACATATAGTAGGTAGATTAGACATAGCCATGAATTATTTACTGTAACCTGACATTTTTTTATTAGTAAAAATAAATATGTACAGTCACCACACGGGATTGTTATGCCATTTAAGGTTCTTGCTAAATTGGAAATTCTATAGCGTATGTATTTGAACAACCAATTTAGCTAGGACCCTGAATGGCGCAACAATCTTGGAGCGTGATGGTACTTATCTTAACAAATCAAGCGTTGAGAAAAGTCTTTCAGGCCTATTCGGATTTCGAGATAATCACAGGATCTTGAGACGATTTAGAGATCAACTAGATCTACATTAGATATCGACTAGATGTGACTTGGATATCTAAGTCATAACTTGTCGAAATCGTCCAAGAGAACCTTCAGAATCTTGGAAACGTCAAATTTGACATATCTATCTTACAAATATCTTTAAATTATCCGTATCGTAACTTGTTGAAGTCTAGTAGAAATCTAATTCATTTTCCGAATCGAGCCGTTTGTGTTATGCAGCAATGGGCGTCTTTCAGTTTATGTCATAGTCCTCGTTGACCGGACTACCTCGTGTTAAATGCAAAACGATGGCTTTATTGACTGGAAAGTTGTTAATTTGGTGCTGAGATTTGATCAGATAAGATAGGATGTAATGAGTAAAAAAACACTTTACGGTAACACAAATGAATTCAAGTCGAAATATACTTACTTCAATAGAATTAATAGTAGGTACTAAAGTGTACTTTTTATGTTAAAAAAAAATAACAAAATTTTCATAATTCATAATTCATAATATTTTATTTGCAAAAAAAGCAGTTACAAAAGTTAGTACATTATATTTATAAGAAAGTCCGTCCTTTTAGCCGTACAGCACAGCATGCAAATCTTACAAACTAGCATATATCTATATTATTTTATTAAATAACAATTTTATGCACTAACACACAGTAGTGACTCGTGACTTATGAAACTTCCCATAGTTATAAGTAATAAAGTCTTGCGTGCTACGTAAAATACTTAAAATAAACTTTTGAACGGTGACGGACGGTTAAGAGTAACAAAACCTTAAGATGTACTTAAAACAAACATTTAACTTTATTTGCGAATTTGGAGTTAGTCTCAAAGAAAAAGTAGTTCATTATGACACACCTAATCGCTCAGCAAAATATAGTACCTAAAGATGTTGATTTTTATAAACACCTAAACACCCAAAAACACCTTGTATATGGATCACTATATACACCATATAACATATATCATCATCAGACGATGATGATGACTTCCCACTGATTTACTCAGAAATCAAGTTTAATTATAGAATATTTCGAAAATATTTTTTCTATTATTTATTATTTATTTTGTTAGATAATGCCTAAGCGAGCATAAAATGATACGCTTATATAAAATACAAGTTCATTATTTAATTATCATGTTCAAAGAAAACCATACTTAATAAACCTAGGTCGAGTAAAAGCAAAATGTACAAGGGATTTAATTCGTACTGCTTGACTACCATTCTCGTCCGTCAAGATTTGTGTAATAGTGAGATATACAATATACAGGACGGTTGCACTGAAATTTTTTGGAATGGGCCACTTAGTGATGAGACTGAAAAAACACTTAACAAAATATAACCTCGTAGGAGTAGGTACATCTATACTATACGACTCACATTAAAATATCCTGCATGAATCTCCGTAAGAAAACATTTATCGGTAATACACAACAATTTGGATCAAATCTGATCCGCAAATTAAGGACTATAATACTATAAGTATTTAGATTTATTTTCTAATTGAATTCTTATCTTCATAAAATTGTACTCATTTTATACTATCACTTTAAAAGTTGTATAAGTTGAAACTATCGCGTCAGTAAGTGCTATCGTTTGAATAAATCAAAGTATAATATTGTAAGTAAACATATTTTACATACTTTTTTTTACAAAATACACGATGTATTGTCCATAATAATAATAATAATAATAAATCCGTTTATTTAAGACAACATAGGTCCAACACATCGCATTACAATTTACATAGGATTAACAATAAAATAATAAACACTAGAAATTTTGAAATATTTGAACATTCCTGACATTTATAAAAAGAAAACAACCAAATCACATTTAAAACATAGGAGGGACAATCCCGATCAACAAAACTGTAGTGACTATTTAAAATTTAGTAAGCCGCACCCGAGTCCAACTGGCTATTATAGTTAGGAATTTTATTGTAACTAGGAAATTCGAAGCAAGTTATCTGTAAGTTATGACAATACCAACCGTTGTAAGTAAAGAAATAGAATTTCCGTGACAAAAGAAATTTAATTACTTGTACCTCCCAGACCTTTATTAAATTGTGGAAAGAGTTTTCATAAAGCTTTGTCGAGAAAATAAAGGCAATTTACGCGAGTGACGGGGTTGGGAACTAGTTTAAATTGACAGTTATTTGGATTGTTTTAGCATTAGGCTCAGATCTTCTGCTTGTGTAATTTTAACACAAAACAATAATTATTAAACCTGTATAATTTATTAAATTAAAGGAAATATTGAAAAATTCACCGCTTTGATCGAATTGAAAAAGGAATTCGGATCTTGCCCAAAGCAGTAGTTATAAATTTTTCGTTTCATTTCAAAATTTGTAGTTAAAATACTTACAGCATCACACATAGGGAGCATTCCATTGTCTACCGTTTGTCCCGTACTAACGCGAATTTTATAAAGATTTGCAGGTATAAGAGTTTCCTTTTCTATCACAAACGGTCAAAAATATGCACAGAAAAATAATCGCCTGCTTTAAATGTCGAAAAAAAAAGACGCAACACAGGAAATAATATGCGTTTGTACGGGACAGCCCGTGGAATGCTCCGTAGGTGAGCGTTTTCCAAAAAAAGTGTACATTTCATTCATGTCTTCAAAATATTGACTTCTTGGGCTCATTTTACTCATAATCATTTGTACATTCACGCCTCATACATGAAAAAATGTGTCCAAAGATTTCCTTTCCAGATCGTCACATTCTTGTATGAATTTTTTTTATTTGTATGAACGTGACGAATGAACCCTGGAAAAAAATTCATAAAATTTTTGGGACACATTTTTTCATGTATGAGGCATTAATGTACAAATGATTCTGAATAAAATGAGCCCAAGAAGTCAATATTTTGAAGACATGAATGAAATGAAAAATTTTTTTGGAAAACGCTCAGGTACTAAGTTGACAATCATTCTCAGAGAACCAAACGAAACGCTATCTCTCTCCATCGCACTTAAATGGAAGAGTGATAGACAGACAGACGTTTCGTTTCGTTTTGTGCAAACGATTGCGGACAGCCGGCCGGTGTGAAGTGGCCTTAAAAAGGAAAGTGACGCTGGACATATAATATTTTATATCCCGAAATTTAATCCCTAAGGGGGTAAAATGGGGGTTGAAAATGGGGAGTAAAGTAGTACAAAAGGGTAGATTAGCAATTTCAACGCAGACGAAATCGCGGGCATTATATTGTCATGTTAAATATTGCAGTGCCAATATTCCATTACCTGCATTAGGTTAATTTATGAACCATATTTGCGAGCATTCTGGTGACATGTTTATTCATTGTTGTTTGTTATTTGCTATTTCATGTTCAATACTATATTTATCGAGGCCATTTTTCAGATAAATTGGGTTTTATTTGACCCTATTTTATTAAATTGATAAAACATTAAGTGTTCTTGAAAACGATAAATTACACAGTACATTTTACCATAACATTGAAAGAATAATTTGAGAAGGAGTCACACTATGCATAGAAAAACCGGCCAAGTGCGTGTCGGGCCAAGCATAATGGAGGATTCCGTACCTTCTTAGGATATTAAAAGTTTAAATGCCAGCATCTTCCCAGAAACTACGTGAGTATTTTGATAAGAGGAGAAATGAATTTGTCATCACTTTTTATGAAACAATTCGTTTATTTTCTCAAGGCTAACTTATGCATGACATTTTACTTATTTTTGACGATTTATTCTTCTTAAAGCCGACTCACACTTGACATTTTGAAGCCTTTGTCTGTTAAGATATAATCGCGGTTAACTGCACATGTAACCAAGTCCAATTTGACTGACATTTACATTACCAAAAAACAATTAAAATTATCAAATCAAATAACACAAAGGCTTATTCGCGGATCCACCTCACAGGCCAATTCGAACGTACGCTGATATTAGAATGATATTTGAATAATTACTATTCACAACAACGCGACTTAATCGCGTAAAATTAAGTTTTAAATTTACCTCCGACGTTTAGAGGACGTCGTTGTCCCCGTGGTCTCGGAGAAGACTGGCTAAAGTTGATGAACATCTTCTATGCTCTATATCTTTAGGTACCCTCAACTGGCGGAAGCCATTTGAGGGTAGATTTTATTTACTTTTATTTAAATACCTAAACATGCAGACTATAGGCGCGCGAGTTTTATCGAACTACCCGCACTTGGTCTTGTTTATTAACTTGAACGTTTTACGTTATCGTTTATTTGAATCATGTTATCGTGCATTTCGCTCGTACTAATCCGTACATGTATCGGCGCGAGCGAGACGCACGATAACTAAATAACAATATGATTCAAATATCATTCTGATATAGGTGTACGTTCGAATTGGCCTGTTGTTCGCGGAACCTCAGGTGGCCCGGAAAGCTGGCATGAACAAATTTTGAAGACATACATCAATTAGCATTTAGCATTTTTAATTATATTACAAGCACGCTTAAATCAAGAAGACTATAATCAGATGGATGCGTCAGTGTTGTTTGTAAAGTAATAAATAAGTACCTATTCCTACTCGTACAATAGTTATTTGTACAACAAGAGATCAAAGTTTGATATTTCTTCGAGTGCTTATTTTGAGTCCCGTGCAAGCGAAAGATTCTATAATAGATTCACGAGCGTAGCGAGTGAATCTAATTTAGGATCTTGAGCGTAGTAAGGGATTCAAAAGCGCACGAGATGTAAATAACTTTGATCTCGTGTAGTACACAAAATTTTTCACCCTAAGCAGTGAGAACATACCTAGAGGGACAGAGATAATAGAACCCAAGTATATCGAACTTGTATTAGACCCCGCATGTTGAAATGACTATACAGGTCACTTGAATGTCATTTTGTCTCACTCAGTGAGCAAAATCGCATTTTGCTCACTGAGTGAGACAAAATGACTCAGTGAGCAAAATCGCATTTTGCTCACTGTTTTTAAGAAGCAAAGTACCCTTGTTCGAGCTGCTGAGGTGAAAATGTAATTTTTCACCACACTAGCTCGGAAAGGATTACTTTGCACTTCAAAAACTGATAGCAAAGTTGCATTTTATTCACATGTGAGGCATAGAAATCAAATGCAAATTTTGAGTTGTTTTCTTATGTTTGCTGGTAGAATTGACTTTAAATGATGATTTTGGATGATAAATATTTAATGGATTTGATTTTGTTTGATATTTTACATTATATATTTGCTTCGGGTTAGTGTATTGAAAAATTTTGTGTTTCACTCGGGGGCAAATTTTGTTTAACCCTCGTGCTTTGAAACCCTCGCAACGCTGAATATTCAATTTTTCGAACCACGAGCTTTGTGAGTTTTGGAATTTTGGAATCTTTCGCTTGCTCGGGTATCCGTATTAGCACGAGGTTTTTATTCCGTTTCGTTTGGCGTTTATCGATGTACTATTGTCATCTATGGTCCTAATATGTAAACATACCTAAGTATAGTGGGTAGGTACACAATTTATTTTTTGCAAGTACGTACTTAATCTGACCGAGCAAGCGCGAACCACAAGCGAAGCGTCTCCGGCTTAGTTTAGGCTAGTACTTTCGTATGTCTGTCCTTCTACAATCTTATTTTCTCTACAGACCCCATTTTTAAACAACGTTTGTTATCGAATTTATTTTTGAGCAGTTTCGATATTACGACTTTTTTTTTACTTTTTCAAATCGCTGAGTCAAGGAGGCTCGTTTTAATATCTACAGTTCCGTTTCTAGCCACTTGTATAATGTTCAAGTTCTATGTCCCACTGGAGCATATATATCTACACGTTAGTGGGTTCGATATCTGTCGCCGCCGGCGATTGGTCAAAATTAATTAATAGTTGATGCGGACAGAAATGGCCGAGCGACTGTGAAATTAAACACGCTGTATACTGTAATATACAGGGTGCGTCAAACGATGTATCCTATTGGATATTCACGGAGTTTTGGTTCTTCAAAGAAGGAACCCATACAACCATTTCCAGTCGCCGTTACGACGCGGTGTTGACACATCTTGTGTCGACACCGTCTGTTTCGGTCACAATTCCAGTCGCAGAGTCGTCGCCGTGTCGACACAGTTACCAGAAATGGGGAAGGGTCGACACATGACACAAAGTGACATAAAGTGTGGTCGCCGTGTGCACACATTGTTTCGGGTTTGCGACTACTTTATGCCAAAATCATTCGTTCATTCGTTCATTTTGTTCCTGTCAAATGGAAACTGTCAGATGGAAAAATACTTAAATAAAAATAAGTGACATTAATACGCCATCTCTAAAACGGATTACAAGACGTAATTATATATTGTTTGCATTTATATTACAATATGACTTAAATTATTATGGGGAATTAAACTGCTCGAGTGATTTGATAAACTAAGTGTAATATAATCAACGCGCCACCACATTGTTTTAGTTTAGCCGGAAATGAAATTGTTTACTTCTCAGTGCCTGTGTTCATAACTATATTATTTGAAGCATTTTTAGTACTTCGATGCGTATACTATACTTAAATAACAGAAATAACGCTTTACATACTACGAAACTTGTTAATTATGATGTATAAATATGGTTTAAGGCTGAGAAATATTGCAGTCACAAAGTAGTTGCATTGTTTCGACTTTGTGTCGACTCTGTGTTGACACATGACACGCGCTGTCAAAAGTAATAACAAAGTTACTGGTATGTTACTGGATTTGCAAAATGGCTCCTTGTGTTGATTTGTTTTCAGATATTCTCAAAGTGTAAAAATGCCGTGGTCAGAGATGGGCATTCATCGATTAACTGTTTATTCGACTAATTAATGGAATAAAAAAAGTTAATTCTCAAATTTTAATCGCGATTAGTTTAGTCGACCTAACATAGATTGAAATTGAATTAATCTGAATATTAATCGAATAAATTATCGATTAAATCTCGATTGAAAGTTGACAGGGGGCCATTTTTGTACGTAAAAATAATAGAAATGTCTTGCATGCAGATGGTAGCAAATAGCAAAACACTTTGTCATAAAAGTCGAGATGGGTGTCGATATATAGGTTTTAGGGAGTGCCGATTTCGAAAATAATGACCATTTTGGAATCCGAAATGGCGGCCATGCACTGTGTCATAAAAGTCGTCATGGATGTCGTTTTATACGTTTTAGGGGGCCCCAATTTTGAAAATGATGACCATTTTGGAATCCAAAAAGGCGGCCATGCACTATGGCATAAAAGTCGTCATGGGTGTCGTTTTATAGGTTTTAGGGGGCGCAGATTTCGAAAATGATAACCATTTTGGATTCCAAGATGGCGGCCATGCACTATGTCATAAAAGTCGTCATGGATGTCGTTTTATAGGTTTTAGGGGGCCCCGATTTAGAAAATGATGACCATTTTGAAATCCAAAATGGCGGCCATGCACTATGTCATAAAAGTCGTCATGGGTGTCGTTTTATAGGTTTTGGGGGGCGCAGATTTAGAAAATGATAACCATTTTGGATTCCAAGATGGCGGCCATGCACTATGTCATAAAAGTCGTCATGGATGTCATTTTATAGGTTTTAGGGGGCGCAGATTTCGAAAATGATGACTATTTTGGATTCCACTTTTATGACAAAATACGTAGCCGCCATCTTGGATTATAAAATGATCATCGTTTTCGAATTCTGCACTCCCTAAAACCTATAAATCGACATCCGTGACGACGCAAGTTATCTTTATTTTCAGATCTAACAAATTGCTACAGAATACAAAGGACATAAAAGAAGCGAGGAGGTAATGAAACAAGCAAAAATACAGATGATTCCTCGACGCAATTGGGTGATTCTTAAATTGTGTCCAGATTTTTTTTGTCATAAAAGTTTATATTTTTCACATATTACTCTCACAAGTTCCGTGACATTTCGACCTTGTAATTTTTTAAGTAAATGTTTTTGTTTATCTATGAGGATCTCACTAGAATAGTATAATCAAGGTATGTTTATATTTGATGAATGAAATAGTAACGCAAAAAAAAAAATATTTGTGTCTTATATTCCTGCCGAAGACTTTTATTTTACCTTTTCCTTCTACACAAGTTTGGCCAAGTAATAAGAATTTAGGGCTCTCAATTTTATTTTGACTTCTACAACAGTAAAGCTACGAGGCCATGTTTGGTATAGTTTTCGTATAAATTCGCAGTACCAAATTTAGTTAAGGTATCACATTGACACCATTCCGAAGTAAAAACATATAAACTTATTAAAATACTTTCTTTTAAACTCCTCTTCACGCTTAAACTGCTGAACAGTTTTAATTTAAATTTGGTACACATATATTTTGAGGTCCGAGACAGGATATAATAAGTTATCTCAAAAATCATCCTTTAAAGGTGTGAAATGAGGTGTAGGGGGGAATTCAGAATTGACTTCTTGAAGTTAATACTGTTTAAGTTTAGGTTTGAAGTCATGTTTTTTCATCATTTTTAACTAAATCAAAGATGTAGACCATCCCAAATTTCATATAAATCGGTTCAGCGGTTATTGATTTCCCGTACAAATTTCCACGCCACTTTTCACACCTTCAAAAGATGATTTTGGTTATAAGATCTATCCTATGTCCTGTTCCGGGACGCAAACTATTTCTATACCAAATTTCAACGAAATCGGTTCAGCGGTTAAGCGTCAAGCAGAGTTTCAAAAAAACCGGCCAAGTGCGAGTCGGACTCGCGTATTAAGGGTTCCGTACATTAAGTCCGACTCGCGCTTGACTGCACATTTCTAATAGGTTTTCCTGTCATCTATAGGTAAAGAACTATTTTGTGTATTCAGACGGACATACATACAGACGCACGAGTGATCCTATAAGGGTTCCGTTTTTTCCTTTTGAGGTACGGAACCCTAAAAAGATTTATTTTTATTTTGTGGAATGGTGTCAATGTGATATCTTAAATGGATTCAGCACCCCAGATTTATACGAAAACGATACCAAACACGGCCTAGCACCTTCACTGATATAGATATATCAAGATAAAATTGAGAGCCCTAAATAAACTTTCAAGAGCGGATATCTCAAAAACTATTCAACATATGTATCGAAAAAATTGACTGAATAAACTTGTAACAAATTAAATGAACTTTCATTTTGTATAAGTGGCCACGTCGCTGAGATGCATAGTTTCCGAGATATAATCGAAAAACGGGAAAATGGGACCTTCAAAGCCCCCTCTCTCCCCCCCGCTCAAGGGCTACGGCCGGGGACTTTTGATATGTTCACCTCCTAACTTGTCAAACCGAGTTACGGAGTCAAAAATTGTGTTCCGAGCATTTCCCTCTACAACTTTTGGAGCATTCGTTGCCTGACCTAAGTAGCTTATTGAATTTCTTTAAAAACTTTTTCTGTAAAAGGTTGACGGGTGTTGGGTGTTTATATAGTTTCGGTCGATTATTATCATTTGCATTGCCCATGATGACTTACTAGAATTACGAGCACACGAGACACTAATAGTAGTTTGACAAACCTTGGTTTTCAAGAGGTATTTTATATTGACATTTGCTGTCACAAATTTGCTGTCAGATTTAGTCGCAAACCGCACGCAAAGTGCACACAAATGTGTCGACACCTTGTTACGGAAAAGTGTAGACACGGCGACGACACTTTGTTTCGAAACAATTCTAGACACATTGTGTGGACTCTGTTACGACACATCTGACATTTAGTTACCACTTTGTGATTCTGCGACTGGAATGGTTATATGGGAATATTACGCGAAACTCTGCGTAGGAGGCGCCACTACCAATATCCGTCACAATCTGGGGGTCTGCCGCGAAACAAGTAAATTTCGTTATCTAACCTCTCTATCACTCTTGCTTATTCGAGAGATAAAGAGGCAGATAACTAAATTTCGATTTTCGCGTTTCCCGGTAGGCCCTTGTTAACAAACCGCCTTGAATCTTGAGGCATCAATGTCATATTTTATTGTCTGTGAAAACTTGTCAAAAAACAGTTAAGGCACAGTGCACAGTGTGTATAAGTTACTCTATGGTTTACTAGAGGAGCTAGTGCTGCACTCTGGCGGCAGAACATTACAGTAATACCCCCTATTGTCATCGAATGACTAATACGTGACTGGCAAACGTCAAATCTGGATGTGAAAACGGGACCTCTTTCTTAACATAACATATTAAACTTCAGCGGCGCTATCATGGTCGTATTTTTATCACTTGTCATATCATGCGTCACTTTCGCACTTACATACTTGTTAGAAAGTGACAGGCATGATGACAAATGATAAAAAACCGACCATCTTAGCCCTACTGGGCCCGTAGGCAACATGCCAATCGCTAATCCTCCGTAGCAAACGACACGCAACTGTCACTAAATAAATAAATAAATAAATAAATAAATAAATATTAGGGGACATCTTACACTGATCAAACCTAGCCCCAAACTAAGCAAAGCTTGTACTATGGGTACTAGGCGACGATATACATACTTGTATAGATAATTACATACTTATATACATAGAAAACAACCATGACTCAGGAACAAATATCTGTGTCATCACACAAATAAATGCCCTTACTGGGATTCGAACCCAGGACCATCGGCTTCGTAGGCAGGGTCACTACCCACTAGGCCAGACCAGTCGTCACTGTCACACTAATATGGAAGAGTAATAGAGAGACACAAAGCGATTCGATAGCGAAGCGCAAGCGATTGTCACCTTGGCTAGGCCGCCAGGACTGTTATATTATACAACATAATTATTATGTCCTAGTTTGATTGTATTGATAAGACTTAAAATACCTAATAGAACCTAGAATATAATTTTGAAAGCTAGTCAAATAAATTTACCCTTTCTAGCGAGTTGGGTTTTAGAACCAAATTACATAAGATTATTATGTAATATTTTCTTCGGTTAGCCTGGTTAAGTGTCCCACTGCTGGGCAAAGGCCTCCCCTCGCTTCCTCCACTCAACCCTGTCTTTTGTAGTTTCCCGCCAATCCGGACAAAATACGTCCAAGTAGTCCCGCCATCTCCTTTTCGGTCTGCCTGCACTCCGGCTAGCACCATCTATGGTGTTCCGTGGGTCCCACTCCGTAACCATTTTGGCCCACCTTTCAGGGTGCATGCGGCAGACATGTCCAGCCCAGTCCCACTTAAGCTTAGCGAAAAAAATTTTTTTCTTCGGTTATCGCGATAGTTACTCATGAAATAAAACTATTGAAACGGATTATATCGCGTATATTGAATTCATACTACATCCCGACGTTTAGGAGGTGTAGGGTAAGAGCCGGCATAGCTTTATCGCGTATTTACCTTTACTTGAAAATATTTGTAATGTAGAACTAACCTTATGAACCAATTTTGCATGTATAACTGGCCTTAAAATTGACAGTTTATGATGGTTAATTATTTTGTAAGTGGGTAGTTTTTGCACAGTGTAGTTTTTCCTCAGTCACCCGTTGACCACGAACGCTGTAAAGGGTTCGAAACGTCGGGATGTAGTATGAATCAAATTTACGTCATATAATCCGTTTCAAAGTTTTATTTTATTATGTAAACTTTTTCACGATTTATACAAGTAATATACCCGTTTATATGAGCACTCCAAAAGGACTAGCAAACTAGTTAAAGTTTTATGAAGGCAAAAAGGTCACCACATCTTCTAACTAACATAATTATCAGGTTATGTTACAGCCTTCGTCTGACGTAAAATTTGAAATTTTACAGTTATTGCACTTCTACTTGCTGTTTATGAGCGCTTGAGATGTTTGTTGTTCTAAAATGACAGAATATGTCAAAAGCAAAATTATTCATCATCATCATACTCGTCTCACAAGTGGACCACTGCAGTCCCCAAGCTAACACAATTATTACTATTCTCCTACTAGTCAAAGCAGTTTCTTTTTTAGAACTGTCAAAACGATTTGCTAATATGGAATTTATATTTAAACATGACACAATGCCTCACCTACTTTTTATATTTCTATCCATTTTCTATCCGATTTATTAAATATAGCTTGTGTTTAAAAATAACTGCTATCTATGTTTTTCTAATAATTATCTGGTGCTTTATTTAATGCATGGGTGTAAAATATTTTATTTTAAATACTGTCAAATACTCTATTATTAGGGACACACATCACACACTCACGAGGGACACCAACTAACATAAAAAACCGGCCAAGTGCGAGTCAGACTCGCGCACGAAGGGTTCCGTACCATTACGCAAAAAACAGTAAAAAAAATCACGTTTGTTGTAAGGGAGCCCCACTTAAATATTTATTTTATTCTGGGTTTAGTATTTGTTGTTATAGCGGCAAGAGAAATACATCATCTGTGAAAATTTCAAGTGTCTATTTCAACAAATACTAAAAAGAGAATAAAATAAAGATTTAAGTGGGGCTCCCATACAACAAACGTGATTTTTGACCGAAGTTAAGCAACATCGGGCGGGGTCAGTACTTGGATGGGTGACCGTTTTTTTTTTGGCCGTTTTTTGCATTATGGTACGGAACCCTTCGTGCGCGAGTCCGACTCGCACTTGCCCGGTTTTTTTTAATACGTCATTAATCGTAAATCGCAATTTTATTGTTACTTGCCGCTACGGAACCCTTAATGGGCGAGTTCGACTCGCACTTGGCCGCTTTTTCTAAACTAAATTTCAACTGAAAATCAAAAGTGCTTTAGGTGATATAAAGAAAAAAAATCTCAATTTCGTACATGTATGACTAATTAGCTCTCCATATTCGTAAAGCGGTGTTTAAATTTGATTTACTTATATATTTAGATTAGAAAAACCATACGCACATAAGCCGGCGAGGATGGTATTACAGCGGAAGCACTAAAAATAGGGGAACCAACTCTTTTACCTCATATTACCAACTTCTTTAACTCTATTTTAAAATTCGGTAAATTTCCAACAACTTTTTGCCACTCCAATATAATTCTATTACACAAAAAAGGTGAGAAATCCGACATTAATAACTACAGACCCATTAGCCTCATCTCACACCTTTATAAAACTTTTATTAAGATAATAGAACGTCGCATTGCTGGAAAATTGGATAGTCACCAACCTCCCGAGCAGGCCGGGTTTCGGCCTGGTCTTTCTACCACGGACCACTTGCACGCAATAAACCAGATCATCGAAAAGTACATCGAATATAAAATTCCTCTTTATCTAGCCTTTGTAGATTTCTCCAAAGCTTTCGATAGTTTATCTCATTCATCTATATTTACAGCACTACAAGAACAAGACATAGAACCCACGTACATACATCTCATCCACAACATATATGCCTCAAGTACTGCCTGCATAAAACTACAGTCTCCCGGACCATCATTCAATATAAAGAAGGGCGTCAAGCAAGGTGACCCGCTGTCGCCCAAGCTGTTCACTAGTACCCTCGAACAAATATTCAGGAAGCTGGCGGCTGGATGGGAGAACAGAGGTATCGACGTGGGTGGACGGCGATTAACAAATCTCCGCTTCGCCGACGACATAGTCTTGTTTTCGTCTTCAGCCACGGAGCTCGGCGCCATGCTACAAGACCTAAGCAAGGCAAGCCTTGAGGTAGGATTAATGATGAACATGTCAAAGACCAAGCTCATGACTAATAGCCCAAAAAGAAAAGTGGTAGTGGATGGAGAAGAAATGTCATATGTCCAAGAATACATTTACCTAGGTCAAATAGTCTCTTTCCAGGCACGACAGGACAAGGAGATCGCAAGACGAACCGGAAGTGCCTGGAAAAGCTATTGGTCTATGAAAGAGCAAATGAAGGGAGATTTCCCTATTTCTCTAAAACGAAAGCTCATGGACATGTGCATTCTTCCCATCCTGCCATACGGAGCACAGACTTGGTCCTTGACAAAAGTTCAGAAATCCACCCTCAAGGTTTGTCAACGCGCCATGGAGCGTAGTATTCTCGGCGTGAAGTTGACCGATCGCATCAGAAACACTATACTACGCTCCAAAACCCAAATAGCTGATGTGGCTGAAACAGCCGCCAAGCTGAAGTGGGACTGGGCGGGACACGTTTGCCGTATGCCGGATGACTTGTGGGCTAAAACAGCAACCAATTGGGTCCCACATCAAACCCGGGGTCGCGGCAAACCTCGAAGGCGTTGGCGAGATGACCTCGACTCCTTTGACAGGAACTGGTGGGAGACGGGTCAAAACCGGGATACGTGGAAAGGGGGGAGGGAGGCCTTTGCCCAGCAGTGGGACACTCTAGGCTCATATAAATAAAATAAATAAATAACATAAGCTTGATGACTTTATTATATCACCCGTTATTGCCTCTAATTACATTTTTAAAACAAAGACCGACTCGTAAACTAACACCGAAAGGCAAAAGCAGGTAACCCGCAAATCATAAATTCCGAGCTACCCGTCGTTAGACCGCGATGCTTATCGCTTCACGGGTGTGTAGCGCGATAATTTCTTTAATATTACGCTTTTAGGGCAGAGTGACATAAGTATGGGTTTGAAAGTTACGACTTTAAAATGTGGGTTAACGCGTCGGACGTATTAGCGAGAATAGCGGGCAGCCGACAATTTAAAACAAACATAATACCATAGTAACATTTATAAAGTATAAACTAAACTGCATGTACATGTGCTTTATAGATTCATAAAGTACCTACAAACTAAACTGCATATGCTTCATAGCTATACAAAAATAAATATGTACCTATATGCTTTTGAAATAAATTTTGCTTAGTGCACATAAAAAAAACTGTAAATTTAAAGCTTTAAAATTACCAAAAAAATGCATGTTTTTAGCGTTTTTGATATTTTATTTTGCATTTAAAAATTAAACGTGTTTTTATTTTTAATTTATACGGATAGGTATAATTTAAAATTATTGGTATAAATTTACGAACAAGATGCACTGCTTGTGACCTCAGAATGAGATCAAATGTAAATACTCACGCGGTGCCAAAAAAATACGATTTAAAAAATATAAAATCTGACTTACAGCATTCTGCCATCTTTCCAACAAGCAGATCACATATCTAGAACCCAACACTTGTCTTGTAATGCGAAATTAATTATGGTGCTTAAAAACACCGTGACTAAACCCCTGCTTAGTCATTATTGACGCTCAAGCAATTTTCACCCTTATGAATTTATGATAAACGTGATCATTTAAAAGGTTCATTTGGTTTACAACATTAAAATCATAGAAATATTAAAATGTAGGTAATATTAAATTAGTTGCCAAAATTAAAATGTAGGTAATATTAGGTTAGTAAAGATGTTGTAGTAAAGCACTTAAATGGCAAAAAAAATGCATTTGGTCAAAATCTAGCTACATGGATAATAATAAGTAGTCAAACAATAAGTAGAATTTACAACTTCTATTTATTATTAGATTTAAGACACAAAAATAGATACCTAACTTTAAAAAAAACATTTTCACTTCTCATGCTCAAAAAAAAAAGTGCACCTTTATGTCGTGCGTAGACGACATAAAATCGCATTTTATGCTCTAGAGCATAAAAGTAAAATTTTCTTCTAAGACTAAGGTAATCGGTCTCAACAGCCAAACTTTTAAAACATATTGAGCAATAAAATTGTGTAGATGACAAAACTTGTTATATTATTTTATTTTTGCTACAATTTATTAGAAATCCGTATTTTCTGTTATTAAATTTAGTAAATCACATAAAATAGGAGTCGATTATCGTTCAAAAATGCTCCGAAATGTTTGACTTGGCAGAAAACCAAGCGTCTGAAACTCTGATCACATGTTGAAAATTAAAAAAAAATTAAAAAGTTAGTTGGCGGGAATTGGTTATGTATTATGTTCTTTCGCTTTACGACAATTTCGTGGTGTAAATTGCCGTGAAAAATATAATTTTATTTTTCTCGCAATCGAAGTGAAAAGCAGAGTACAACAAGGGCATAAATGTCCATTTTTACCCTCGTCTACTATTTTGACCAAAAAATTGCCTCGGGTAAAAATGGGTCAATTTATGCCCTTGTTGTACAATCTACTATTATCCATCTCTCCATCGTCACACAAGCCTCCTTAAGGTTTTGCCTACGAAAGGTTTTTGTAATTTTATATTGTAGCTTTCTTGTGTCACACATATTCCTTTGAGACTTCCTTTGAGCTCGTTTGCCTCCTATATCATAAAAAAATATAACGTAGTTTTACAAACTATATTAAAAAAATCCCATAAGGTGCAGCGGGGTAATTTCGACTGCGGGATAATTTCAACTAATCGATATTATCTTCCATGTTTTACATTATTAACTAGAGTGCCATATAAGTCCAGATAGCGAAAAAGATGTGTTGTGTGTGACTCTAGTTAAAAATGTAAAACATGGAATATTTCGATTAGTTGAATTTATCCCGCAGTCGAAATTGTCCCCCTGCACCTTAATAGATTCACATTATGCCAATTATTTACCTGCAATACAAATGCCTAATACACTTCAAAGTCATGCTTAAGCTATGTTCCCACATGCATTTCCTCATACACATTATACCATAAAGAAGCAGTCACGGCCGCCGCGCCGTCTGTGGAGATATGCCCTTATATGACACATGATGTATGGGAAAAAAATTTATGATTGGCACATTCCGCATAAACCGATCCAAAATAGTCGAGGAAGGGAATTAGGTGTTACGTGTGATTTAAAGTGGGATATAAAATTATAAATCTTTTATTAATGCAAAATGACACTTGAACACTTGTTAGAAATAACTGATTTAATTTTTTACGACGT
This sequence comes from Cydia splendana, assembly GCF_910591565.1. Lineage (NCBI taxonomy): Eukaryota > Metazoa > Arthropoda > Insecta > Lepidoptera > Tortricidae > Cydia > Cydia splendana. The sequence continues at coordinate 1,654,165 of NC_085975.1, forward strand.
TGACTATGTAGGGGGACGGCGGAGACGGAAATAAAATAATTTTAAACATAGCGTGTTTAAATTATTTTATCAGAATTATTTATTTATGTTTATAATGTAGTTAAAACGTTTTCTATAAGAATTATCCCTACTATTAATCACAATAATGTCATGTTGAAATTATTATCTACGGAATATCATCGAGGTGCACCGAAAACACGTATTATGTACATAATACTCGATGATACTCTATTATAAAATATATAAATTAACACAAAGACCACGCAGTACCTTGTTTTTTTTTATTTGTTTTTTTTCAGCGGTTATGCGTTTGAAATGTCAAATTAAAATAAATAGGAGATACAAGCACGTCTTAGAGTTGGTAAAATACGCCTAGTCTTTCTAAGATTGCGTAATAATCGAGGGGGAGGGCTAGCGGCGCTAGTTAGCGCCTTGACGGGGTAGCATAGGTCCAGGGCGTTAGCCAAAGACGCCGGTTCGAATCCGGGCTCTGCCACTGCAGGCAGGGGTTTCGGCCCGATTCGATTATTAAGATACATCAAATATTACGTCTAGATATGTATGGATTAGATATGTAAGTGTTCAACGTGACCTTTTATCAAATAAAAACGTCACTTTTGGCTCTGATATATCTAATCCATATCGTATCTAGACGTAATATTTGACGTATCTTAAAGTTCGAATCGGGCAGTTTGACACTTTTTCTTTAGTATATGACATCTATTTCATTTCAGTTTATAATTTGGCTTATTTATTTTATTTTATTTAAAATTTAAGTCAGGCAACAAGGCCCATATTACAAATACCTTACAGACTAACATACATATGTATTTTATAAACTTAAAAACTAAACACTATTTATGCGACATAACGGTGTGGCTCCGTTAAATCGGCTGTTCTTCGGCTGTGTGTGTGTGTGTTTCGGCGATTTTGTTGTTCGGGTGTGAGCTTAGGATCGATACAGATTAAAGTGCCGAGTAGATCATTGCTTCAGGGGGCCGATTTTTGAATTTCGGGCGCTCGATTTTGTGTATTTCGTTAAATAATATCTCCACTACTAGCAGGCCTCCGTCACACGCTCAAGGCCACGCGCTATATGCCTACCGCTCGGCGTATCGTCGACGATACAACCGACAGAGGGCCGCCGAACGCCCGCCTCAGCGCTCGCACCACATTGCACCGCGCGTTTCCCGCGCTTATGCTTCGAAATGCCGAAACCACGTAATTATTGTGCAGTAGATGGGTGAAAAAGTCAAAAAAACAAAGGAAAAAGCCTATAATAAAAATTCATTTTTTTATGGCGGGCTAAAGGTCCCACCTGAAAGTTTAATAATTATATTGAAGGGTTAGAAGAAGTATTATTAAATAACTTTGACGACGTAATAATTAATCGGCCTGGTAGCACCGTATTACAACTTTTAAAAACCGTTGATTGTCCGTTGCTTTGCTCCTGAATATTTATTAAAATTATTTACGCGATTTAGGATATTTTCAACTACTTATAAAATTGTAATAACAGAGAATTCCGAGAAGTGAAAAAATTATAAATCATTATATTAAAACTAAAACATATTTGATTCGCAACATTGGTTTTATTACAATAATCATCATAGGTAGGGTAGCTACAACCCTAGCGCATTCTTACGATGACGCGTTGGCACGTGACTCGAACGGCGGGCAACACAGTCTCGACTCTTTGTGCGCGTAATTATGGTACATTTCTTCTTGTCCTGAGCAGCAGGTATTATTATTAAGGTTCTGTAGGCTATTATAGCGTAGGTATTTTTGCTTTTGTTTGGGAATGAAGTATCTGTTACGTAGTAACTATTTATTAATCTGTGCTACTAGGCATTAAAATTCTACTAATAGAATTGAAATCGAGTGGTCAATACCACTAGATTCCAAATTTCTATCGCTCGTATTTTAAAAATGGGTATTTCCCCATTTTCCACCGATTTTCGAGTGACGAAATCGAGCGATAAAAATTCAAAAATCAGCCCCCAGTTTATACAATGTTTGTTTTGATTAGAACAGTACCCTAATAAATAAAGGCATAGGTATAAAGTTTATGCCCTGTGAGCGACGCAATTAGATTTAAGTTTTTAAATACCAGTTTTACGTTTGTCAAAGCTAGGGGACGCACGGGGAAGGCGGGGTGCGCGGGAGCGGCCCTGATAGTTTACCGCACTAGAGCAAATTTTAAACCAGTCGATATAAGCTGTTGCACTCTCCGCACGTCCCTTTATGCTAGTATTTTGTGGATGTACCGCCCTCTTAAAAATATAAGTAGTTTCCATAATTTTGGCTATTTTTTCATCGTGAAACGAACCCACAAATCTCACAAAGTGGTCCTTCGAGCCGGATCTTGATGTTCATCACGCCGCCGTCGAAAATAATGGTCAAAACTCGTGGAACTGTAAGAAGAGAACAGGAGAGAAAGGAAGCTTACGAAGCCGTTCAAAGTGAGCCGAGTACGAGTGCAGCTAAAAATGATGAAGCTAAAGTGCTACCGGACAAATTATTGGAAGTACGAAGTGTGAAATCCGAGATGTTTAAAGTTGAAGTGATGCCCGGCTCCCATAAACCCGTGTCCGAGAAATCGTTTACAACTTCTATGGAGGCTCGCAGAAAGCTAGAACTAGAGTCGGTCGAGAAGAAATCACAAATCGTGCAACCTGATAAAACAATAGTGTTAAAAGCCCGAAGTACAAAGTCCGAAATGCCCGGCTCCCATAAGTCTTTGTCCCGGAAATCGTCTACATCTACCATCGAGGCTCGTAGAAAGAAGTTAGAACTGGAGGCGGCCGAGAAAAAAGCACGAATAGAAATGCAGCTTATCGATAAACGCTTAGAAGCGGACCTTGCAGAATTAGAAGAAGAATACAGTCCCCCGTCGGAAACCGATAATCGAAGTGAAGTTGCTAAGTGGGTAGAACGCAGTAATTTAGAGTTGGAATCGCAGCACGCCGCTAATCAAGGTCAATCTTCAGGCTTGCTGCATCCGCCGGCCGTCATGGATTCCGGCACAGATGGTCCAATTCAACAGTTAGCCTGTGTACTTAAGGATATGATGTCCACTTCTGTTTGCAACCAAAACAACAATTCTAATTTGCTAAGCCGCATCAGCACACCTAAAGAGTTACCCATGTTTTCTGGAGACCCTATGGAGTGGCTTCAATTTAAATCTGCATTCGACGAGTCTACCCGAGTCTGCAAATTTAGCGATAGCGAGAACCTGTGGCGCCTAAGGAAATGCCTTCGTGGACCCGCCAAGGACGCAGTGAATGCCCTACTTATCAGTACCACATCTCCAGATATACTGATGTCAACCTTAGAGTTACAATTCGGGAACCCTGACGTCATATTATCCCGAATCGTCTACGAGATCAAACGATTAGGCACAATGACCCCTGATTACCACAAAGAAATCATTGTGTTTTCGAATAAAATAAGAAATTACGTCGCTGCCGTACGTGCCCTAAAACGTGAAGAATACCTACAAGGAATGAGTCTTGTCACTATTGTGTTGTCAAAGCTGCCTACCATATTGTTATCAAAATGGGCCGACTATAGTTATCAACGCATCACCGAAGGTACTACTTCTAGATTCGACTTATTGGCTAATTTTCTTCACGAAGAAGCGCTCAAAGTGTCTACATGCAGTGCTACGTTACTAAATACACGTCCGGACAATTTTAAACGTAATAAATATCACGATAAGAATGACTATAACGCGCAGACTGTGTTAGTGCAAAGTGGACATAACGAACTTAATAATATGTGCCGTTACTGTAAAATAGCTACACATGACTTGCCGCAGTGTAAAAAGTTTAAAAAATCTTTACGCAAAGATCGCTGGCAATACGTTAAACGCCGCGGTTTATGCTACAAGTGTTTGTTATCGCATCACGACCGAAATACTTGTCCCGCAGCCGCCTGCGATGTAAACAACTGTGGATCAGCGCATCATCGGTTATTGCATTTTATACCTAATGAGAAACAAAATGAGGACAATAATAGTACAGTGCAAGTAACCGAGATTGAAGCGGAGCCTAAAACGGAAATAGTGTCGAACGTGAACTCATCTTCTACGCCAAGGGGCTTAATAAAAGCAGTGCCTATAAAAATCCATGGACCCTGCGGTGTGATTAGTACCAGCTGTTTGCTTGACGACTGCAGCTCGGTCAGTATGATAAGCGCAAACCTTGCCAAACGGGTGGGGGCGCGCGGCCGTCGCGAGTGCATGCGTGTGCGTGGCGCGTGGAAGGACTCGGAGCTAGTGTGCGAATCTTATCTCGTAGATATAACTATATCTAATAAAAATGGACAAAAGTTTACGCTTACCGCGCAAAGTGTTAATGACCTTGACCTACCGAACTATAATAACATGAACTTAGTGAACTGTGATGAATATACTCATTTACAAGGACTCAAAAATAATTTCTGTGATGAAAACTTAAAACCAGAAATACTAATAGGCCAGGACAACTACCACTTGCAGTTACCATTGGAAATAGTTGTTGGTAGTCCTGACGAGCCCTGTGCCACTCGCACACCTCTTGGTTGGTGCATACACGGAAGAGCTCCCGCCCGTATGTCGTCAGCTGTGCAGCACTCAACTCTGTTTATCTGCAATAATGACGTCACCGATGACGCGACTGAGAACAAGCGACTGCTGCAAGACCTACATGAAGAAGTACGTCGTTCTTTCACGTATGACTCACTGGGCGTAACTAGTAAACCCCGTGAGAACTATAACGACGTATGCGCCGTAGAAAAGCTTGACAAAACTTCTAAACTTGTTGATGGGCGGTGGCATGTTGGACTCCCCTGGAAGAATGAGCAATGTGAATTACCTGACTCTTTCCCTCACGCCATGTCGCGCCTTAAGGGAGTGGAGCGCAAGATGGAAAAATGTGATGGCTATAGAGAGAGATACAGCGAGCGCGTCCAGCACCTGTTTGACAATGACTACGCACAAGAGTTAAAGGATACCACAGTAACTAGCAAAACATGGTACCTACCACATTTTGGAGTGGATAATAAAAATAAAAAGCGCCTCCGTCTTGTTTTTGACGCTGCCGCTGAAACGAATGGATTGTCGCTAAACCATTACCTACTTAAGGGCCCCGACCTACTGAGGTCACTGTTTGGAATAATGTTGCGGTTCCGAGAGCAAAGGATTGGTGTAACTGCCGACATTAAAGATATGTTCTTACGCGTCAAAATCAGAGAAGAGGACCAAAATGCACTACGGTTTTTATACCGAAGCGACCCCAAGGGACCAGTGAAAACCTATGTTATGACTTCGCTAATATTCGGTGCTAACTGTAGCCCCTTCGTAGCCCAATATATAAAAAACAAGAACGCTCAGCGTTTCGAGCCGACGATGTTACCTGCCTGCGAGGCTATATACAACCAACACTATGTGGACGATTATATAGACAGCCTACCAGATGAAAAAACCGCTATTGAGTTGATAAGAGATATAAAATCAATTCATCAGCAAGGTGGCTTCGAATTACGTAACTGGACTTCTAATAGTAAACAAGTTCTCGAGTCCATGCCAAAATCAACTCTCGGTGAAGCGGCTGTAAAGTTTAAAACCGGAGAACAATATGAAAGCGAACGAACTCTTGGCTTAATCTGGTTTCCACATGAAGATGTACTGGGTTTTGACGTTTCATTTAAAAAGATTCCTGAAAATATAATCAACGGAACACAAAGACCGACAAAACGGGACATTTTACGTGTTGTTATGTCCATATTTGACGTCTATGGATTTTTATCTCCGTTCACTGTAAATGGCAAAATGATTCTACAATTATGTTGGCAAGAAAACATAGATTGGGATACGGAAATACCTAACAAAATATATGAAAAATGGTGCAGTTGGATAAGTTGTTTGCAGTCATTACGTAACATACGGCTGCCGAGATTCTACTACAACGCAGCGCATATGGGAGTTACGGGAGTGAAGGAGACAGACTCGATCGCGGCAGCGGCCGGTACCGCTAGTGAGCGAGACAAGGATGGCGCGCCCGCGCCGGTGCAACTGCTGAACTTAGAACCATCGCCCGCTGCATGCTATACGAACCTACAATTGCATTTGTTTTGCGATGCGTCTGCCAAAGCTATGTGTGCCGTCGCGTACTGGCGCTGGGAAGGCAACGCTCATGTGTACATGGCGTTTGTGGCAAGTAAGTGTCGAGTTTCGCAAAATAAAATTACGTCAATCCCGCGACTTGAACTGAATTCTGCTGTCCTAGCTGCTAGATTGGCTGACACTATAATAAAGGAGCATAAAATAAAACCTAATCGCAAAATATTCTGGAGTGACTCATCTACGACTTTACACTGGATCAGAAACAAGTGTCGCACTTATAAGCCATACATAGCTAATCGCTTAGGCGAAATAGATGAACTTACCTGCAGTGACGAGTGGAGGTACGTCCCTACGCACCTAAATGTAGCGGACGTAGGAACAAGAGAGGCGTATGATGTATCTATTCTGCAAGATCAATGGCTACACGGACCGGTTTTCTTACACGATAATGAGCGCACTTGGCCGACGGATTGTTTACAACCTGCAATAAATGACAATGAATTAGAGTGTGTTAACATTATACAAATGGTAAATAATGATTGTAAGGACTTACCTGTACCTGTGCCTACGCGATTTTCATCTTGGCTGCGCCTGCTTCGAAGTACTCACGCTGTTTTGAAGTTTATAAAAAGATGTCGAAAACTTACCGATAATAATAATTACGAGGCAATGGAGGAAGCCGAGCGCCTGCTGATAAGACAATCACAGGCCCAATCGTTTAGTGAAGAGATTAAAATCCTGAAACAAGGAAAATACATAGAAAAAAGTAGTAAGCTACTTACCTTATCACCTTACCTTGATGAGCACGGAGTCCTGCGCGTCGGGGGCCGAATTGATGCTGCTGCCGATGTGTCACCTGAAACAAAAAGACCAATAATCCTAGATGGAAAAGATTATATAACTAGATTGATTGTGAAGTCTTACCATGTCAGCGCTGCTCATCAGAATCAAGAGACTGTGGTGAATAACCTTAAACAAAAATATTGGGTTATTAAACTTCGCCCAACGGTTAAAAATATTGCATCTAAATGTATGGTCTGCAGAATAAAGAAAAGCCGACCTGAAATTCCCAGAATGGGTAACTTACCTGAAGCACGGATGGCTCATCACCAGCGACCGTTCACCTTCTGCGGAATAGACCTGTTCGGCCCCCAAGAAGTGGCAATTGGGAGAAGACGGGAGAAGAGGTATGGCGTAATTTTTACATGCTTAACCGTTAGGGCTATTCATTTGGAAACCGTTGCTTCCTTGACGACCGACGCCTTAATTATGGCCCTCCGTCGTATGGCCGCGAGGAGGGGATGGCCTCAACAAATATTTTCCGACAACGGAACGAATCTTCGTGGTGCCGACGTCGAGCTGAAAAGGGCCCTTCAGGAACTGAAAAATAATGACGAGATTCGCAACGCTGCCATAAATAATGGAACCAAATGGACATTCATCCCCGCCGCTAGCCCACACTGGGGTGGGGCATGGGAGCGACTTATAAAAAGCGTAAAGAGCTCGCTGAAAATCGTCCTGAAAGAACGTGCACCCAGAGAAGAAACGTACAACACGTTACTCGCCGAGGTGGAAAATATGGTTAACAGTCGACCTCTTACGCACGTCTCTGTCGAAGCCGGAAGTGCAGTAACCTTGACACCAAACCATTTTCTTTTGGGCTCATCGTCAAACTTACCTCAAATGGGCATTTTCGATAACTCCGAGTTTTTCCTTAGAAAACAATGGCGAATTGCACAGAGGCTTTCCGATTTATATTGGAAACGTTGGGTCAGAGAAGTGTTACCCGATTTGTTACCGCGACCAAAATGGAATAAGGAGCAGAGGCCCTTTCAAGTGGGGGACCTAGTCCTTATTGTCGACCCTGATGGGCCCCGTAACATCTGGCCACGAGGCATCATCGAACAGACTTTACCTGGACGAGACGGACGAACCAGAATGGTTAAGATAAGGACGAAATCGGGTGTCCTAACCCGATCCGCCGCACGCGTCGCTCGAATACCTATTGGAGAAGAGTGCTGCTAGGGCAGCACTGGGGTGGGGCATGTGAGCGACGCAATTAGATTTAAGTTTTTAAATACCAGTTTTACGTTTGTCAAAGCTAGGGGACGCACGGGGAAGGCGGGGTGCGCGGGAGCGGCCCTGATAGTTTACCGCACTAGAGCAAATTTTAAACCAGTCGATATAAGCTGTTGCACTCTCCGCACGTCCCTTTATGCTAGTATTTTGTGGATGTACCGCCCTCTTAAAAATATAAGTAGTTTCCATAATTTTGGCTATTTTTTCATCGTGAAACGAACCCACAAATCTCACATGCCCTAACCTAAACCATTCCCGTTTTAAAACAGGTCAAGCTTATCGTGCTACGCAGCAGCTCGGTTATCGGCTCTGACAGGACCGCGTCATGCAACGTGTGACCGACATTTATTTTATGGATGGTGTTGTTCGGAAGTGAACCTTGAATTTTTTGTAAAATGATTTAACCACCGTTTTTGAGGGATGCAATGCCTGCGATTACAACAAATTTCGTTAAGTGAAATTAGGAACTGTATTATTTGAAAAGATTTTCCAAAATATCGCTCTTTTTCCCGTCGCGAGTTCACAAGCACTTCTTGAAATTATCTGTCTAAGTGCCACTTGCACCATTCAGTAACCCGGCGTTAACGTGTTAACCCTGGAGTTACCAAGGTTACCAGTACAATTTGACACTGGGTTAATGGCTTAAACACTTAACCCCGGGTTAGTGGGATGGTGCAAGTGGCGCTAAGACACATAATAGATATTGCCACCAGTGATTTCTATGTGGTATACCATTGCCGGATTTGAGCAAGAAACAATTTGAACTATTTCGGTTCTTTTTAATGTAGTGATGTGAAATAACGATAACTACCCTTAAATTACGAAATCGTTAATCATGTAAATTCATTATCGAAAATACCCAAGTGCTCCATATAAAATTTTGTCGCACAAAAATAAATTTGAATAATAATACCCTGCGTTTTAAATTATTACTATTACCAGTAATTACATGTTGTTGCATAACAACGACCAATGGCTAACACGCACGCCTTATCTGTTTCACTTTTAATTACTATAAAACTAATTAATTATGTAATAGTGCAATTTCGTTTATAGTAAACTGTCATTTTATTCTAAAACGTCGTAACTCTAGTATACGTGTGTCACTCTCAGAGAAAAGACACCTTACTTTGTCAAGCAGTTACGTCATTATTAACGAAGTTTCAACACAAAAATTACGCTTTTCGTTTTAAGCGGCTTATTTCAATTACAGTACATTTTCTCTGAAAATTATACAGATCACGTATTTAAGCCTTTTTAGAATAAGGAAATAGTAAACACGAACTTGTAGGGACTCGTTTTAGGGACTGTTTGATTATTCAAATTAGAACATGTTTAAGCACGAAATGGCTGAGAATTAAAAGGGAAATTTTTGAGTTATATCCTTTTGGCTTTGGATGGGTGGTGATAGTATTTTGTTTTATGTTTGCGTTTTGACAGATTGTTGAAATGTGTTCTATATTGTTTACAAACTGAACATGTAGGTACAGTGAGCATCAAAAGTGTTTACTATCCGACTGTACAGTCAGTAACAGAAATAATTATAACTTAAATATAATGAGATAGAATAACTTTTCGGTAAATAAAGGTAGATCGATATTTTTGTTTTTATGATGCTGTTTTCATCGCTTACATTTTTAATTGGATAATAAAGAGTAAGAGGCGTTTTTAAAATATGACAGAAGAAGGTTTGTAAGCGGTTCCTAACTTTCTTTTAAAAGGGGGTTTAGCTTGTAAGGCTTTGCTCAGCATGATAGAGTTAGACCAAGATAGATAGAGTGTTATTTATACGACATATTTTTTTTTAAATAAATTCATAGAAGTTTGAAGTTTGAAATAACACTTGCACTGTATGTGCTATAAAAATCGTTGCAGACTTTTCTTGGTCTAACTCTAGGCAGATTTTTACTAAAAACGGGATCATTTGCACCACGAAAAATAATTGGCATTAGGTATAAGAAGCCCTTTGTTTTTGTAAACTAATTAGTGATTACAACTATGTATTTTAATTGCCATGTTTTCATCAAATTACACCAACTGAAGACGCCGCGGGCATTGAACCTGGGACCTCAGAGTCCTCAGACACAACAACCACTAATTTCGCTCGTAAAATTGTTTTGCGCTATAATTTTATTACGGCTCGATTCGGAAAATGAATTAGATTTCTACTAGACTTCAACAAGTTACGATACGGATTATTTAAAGATATTTGTAAGATAGATATGTCAAATTTGACGTTTCCGCGATTCTGGACGTCTTGAACGATTTCGACAAGTTATGACTTAGATATCCAAGTCACATCTAGTCGATCTCTAATGTAGATCTAGTTGATCTCTATATCGTCTCAAGATCTTGTGATTATCTCGAAATCCGAATAGGCCTGTTAGTTTCACAATCGATACTATAACTTTATTATCTCATTTAACAGTCACAATAATATTTACGAGTCCCTTATCATCGAACAAGTGTTGACATGTTTTAATTTCTATACGCATCAACTATGAGCACTTTTACAAAAGTATAAACATCGTATTTGTATTCTTAATGCACTCAAAAATCAACCTTAAAACATTCTCCTTTAAGTATAACTTACAACCGCGGAGACATAATATAGGAGCTTTTTAGAATTATTACTCCATGTACTACTATACTATCTAATTTAGAAATCGAAAGAGCGTATGTGCCGTAAGTGACGTTTGGATTTCAACTGTTTTACACAGTATTAAGGTTCATTTTTGATTGACTTTGTTTCTGTTTCTTTATAGGTTTAAAAGTTTATACGCATCTAGATTATTCAGATATTTAACGCAGCTGTATAGGTCATCGCTTGTAGTGGCAATTATAATTGCATGTTGTAATAATAAATTATATGTTATCGCCATTGCAGTACTAAGTAGGTATGTGTCATGATGTGTCATGTGTGACCGTACGTATTTGTTAACTGATAATAATATAAGACATTTAATAAGATTATGTCTGCCGGGTGTTTCTGACCGAATGAGATTTAAGTCACTCGAACTTTGCCACCGCCATACAATTGGAGAGATACCATACGCTCTCATTTTAAAGCAACATTATATTTTACATGAAAATTCAAGTAAAATATGTTTATGTCTGCCATTGAACTATGATTACTACGTACAATAGAACCGGCATCGGCACAGAGAACCACAGGCCTATTCGGATTTCGAGATAATCACAAGATCTTGAGACGATTTAGAGATTAACTAGATCTACATTAGATATCGACTAGATGTGACTTGGATATCTAAGTCATAACTTGTCGAAATCGTTCAAGAGGACCTCCAGAATCGCGGAAACGTCAAATTTGACATATTTTATTATCTATCTTTAAATTATCCGTATCGTAACTTGTTGAAGTCTAGTAGCAATCTAATTCATTTTCCGAATCGAGCCGCCAGTATTTTGCGCCATGAGTTGCTGTCGTTTCGACAACAAACCATACAAGCGGAGCGTGAATCTCGCGACCTAAACGCGTAAGCGCCATGAATTTTACGACGCTTACGACGTTTTGGTCGCGTGGTACAGGTTGCGCTTGCGACAATTTCATTGTTTGGTATGGCTTCTCTATACTAATAATAACAATTTTTTTGTTGCTAGAAATTGTACCTAATAAAAAGAAATTAAGTAGAGCGAGTTAAGTAGAAGATTGACATACAAAACTTGTAAGGAAATTGACAGGTACAGGCAACAACGACGCTCCAACAACAGTAAGAACGGCCTCCTAGCCTAGTCCGTAGTGACTCTACCTACGTCCCTACCTAAGGTCCCGGGTTCGAATCCCAGTAACGGCATTTTATTTGTGTATTCATCAATCAACATCATACATCGTCAAATGTTCCTGAGTTACCTATGCATCATCATCATTTGCCACAGCATCTTTGCAGATGATATAGTTGCAGCGACTAAAGAAGGTATTTTGAGGAGGTAGTCTACAGCCTACATCGACTGCGATGACTGTATGTCTGGATGTTATCTACGTATGTATTTATCCTATATAATATAAGTATGTACTATGTATAATATACTTAATATACTCTGTGAGGTTGTCCCAAAATTTTTTTTTATTTAATGCAGCTGCAGTTGACATCCGAACGAACTTTTAGGTACTTATTCTGTGCTAATATTAAATCAATCAATCATGTGGATAACCTAATAACCTTGCACGAGTGTGATATCGACAGGGTTTCAACCGGGGTCAAGACTTGTAAGCATAGTCTGTCGTACAATAGTGTGTTCTTGTACTTATAATGGTCGTAATTATTAATTATTGTTAGATATTGTTATCATAGTTATTCTGAATTATGAGCGTCCGAATTTAGATGAATTTATAGAATATAAGTTTTCTAAGAAACATCAGAATTCTGCCTGTAGTCCTGTTTAAGGGACACTTTTGGTCCTATTTCTGAATTTCTGGACAGAAGCAGTGGATCTATAGTGAAAAATTTACAGTTATTTAAAAATTGAAATATTAGGTATAGTAAAACCCGCTGAATACGATTACTTTTAATACGACTTCCCTCATAATATATCAGTTCTCACTAGACCCTACTACTCATACTCGATATATTGACAGTAAATACGATTTCCCCCCAATTTTCCCCTTAATTCGCGCATTAGCATGGTCCTTTTAGATTTTGGAAGAAATAAGTAGGTATCAGCACCGTTAAAAGAGACACGGAGGCAGCAGGCATAGACAAAAGTATGACAGCAGACCGCATAAAATGGCGGAATGGTATAAGGAGGGCCGACCCCAACTAGAGATGGGAATAATAATGGCCAGGAAGAAGAAGAAGAAGGCTAATAACATGACAGAAAACAACAGTAATCTTTAAAACTGAAAGCCATTTTGGCGACAAAGTTTTCTGCTGAAATATGTTCTGATGTTTTCTGGTAGTCTGTACCTACCTCTGTAGCAATAGGTCTCAACTATCCCCCCAATAGCCCCCATTAGGCACTTCATCTCTGTTTTTATTCGCCTGTTGATTTAAACCATTATCATGTTTACGCTGAATTATTAGCCCAAACGGCTTGAGCCGATGCCAATGCGAATAAAAGTTAAATTGTTTGTAAAACTCAAGGCTGGGGATATGAATTGCTTCTTGAATGGCGCGATTTGAGGCTTTTGAGTTGAATAGGAAGGACATTTTATGCAAATATGGACTAATGCTCGCAGTTTCCGCTTAGCGTTTACAACGACCTACAGCCGTATTATTCGAACAATGAGATACGTCAAATTAAGACATTGAAACTTCAATTTTGACACTTGTTTGACACTGACATATCCGATCCATATTGTTTCCATATCTATTATTTCACGAATCTTAAAGTTCGAATATGGCTGTTAGGATTTACTATACAATGGTTTATTTTTTGCTAAATACTTTGCTTACCGGGCGGCTCCATCCCCTGGCCTGTATCACAAGCCTTGTGTATCTTATAATAATTATATTCGTTTTTTTTGGTAAGGCAGTTAATTGCCCATCCATAATATCATTTTTGTATATCTGCGATATATATTTATTGAAAAATATAGGGTACATCCCATCCGGTGTGCACATGATGCCTTAGAACGTAAATAATACTTATGTAAACGTATCGTATGCGAGTCCCAATTCAGTTTTATAAATTATTATCCAACTTGGTTTTACATTGCATCTTAAAACTTTTTTACAGTAGATGAAGTGCATACTTGCACATTATTATTTATTTGCATTAAATCATTTCCACGTGTTTCCAAAACACTATAAATTCGTATAAATCATATTGCAAAGCGTGAGAAATGTCATTTTTTCTCTAGACTCGTAAACAGGGGGTAAGCGTTTCGCCATATTTTAATAGCGGAATAGTTGGGCCATAAACTCGTTTGATTTATTTTATGGGTCCAATGCGCGGGGCGCCTCTGTCAGCGGTTAAAAGTTGTTAAGTATTTTACTGTCTTAGCAGGAGTGGTGACATTTCATTGGTTAGTACGAGAGGTAAGTATACATGGTGTGTCTGACCATGGGGCTCTAAATCCAGGGCTTGATTTTACTCGCTAAACTGAGCTACTTTTACTATGGGACCAACCCTAAAATCGGGGATTTTTTTTTGGTTTTTCCATAGAAAACGTCGACATCTGATCAGCCAAAATGTATGATAATGTAAAAAAATTTTTCGGGATTTCGGGGTTGGTGCCATAATAAAAAAAAGTAGCTCAGTTTAGCGAGCAGAATCGAACCCTGGATTTAAAGCCCCATGGTCAGACACACCCTGTATACCGTTCGGATTCAGATTAAACCAGCATGACCACAGAATAAATAATAGTACTACCGTACAGAAAGGACACTTCCTACAAAACCGAAGTTTGACAGCGGTTCAGGGACGAATCATGCTACGGCACTATTTCTAATGTATGCCACCATCCCCTTCGGCTATTTAGAGTTGTCAAAATTCAAGTCATTATCTTATCTGTGGTCGTGAACGCAAAAGGACGTCAAGTGGTGCCAACCCTAATAATTGCTCGGAGCAATGCTGAGCCGAGTTTGCTCGAAGTCAGGAGTGTCTCCCCACTGGCATGACTGTTGGTAATGTTACGCTGCAATACTGCAACAGTAATGCTGGTGCAGTCCGAATCTAAACGTGACCTTAAAGTTACTCGCGGTGATGGTTGAAATGTCACGTTTTCAGGTTAGCAGAGCAACTTACTTATGGAATAGGTAGACCGGTTTTTACAAACAGCACCCGATCACGAGTATGTGGATTATTTCAGCCGTTGTTCTTCGGATAAGTTCTTCTTCCAGTAGTGTACTTTTATGTAGTCTGATATGACGATACAACTGGGAGAATTTCATAATAAAAGGGGGGGTGCGTCAGGGGGAGGGTGGGGGACGGTAGTGTGCGTAAAACAAGGATCCAGCTGCTTTAAAGTCAGTGGAGAGGTCACATGGCATAATTTTAGTATTTATTCACGAATAAAACTTTCAAAACTTATCTTAATTTTTTACCAGCAGAAACGTCTGCGAACGATGCTATTAAGCTTAGAATAAATTTAAAAGTGGAAAAATTACTGTCTTGGGTGTGACTCCGGTAGCCGTTTAAGAAGTGTAACACTCTTACGGTAGATGTCGCCAGGGTCCCCTTGACCCATATGGTGGAAAGATTTGCACAGTAATTTTTCCACTTTAAAATTTATTCTAAGTTTCGAAACTTATCTTGTGCCCCGCTTGCAGAAGGCCGCACAACAGGCCAGAAGAACCGATTAACGGTTATACGACGCAGAAAGCTTTTGAATTAGTTAATGGAGAACAGCTCAAGTGGAGCTGTTTGCTTCTTTACTGACTTTGGCAAGGATTCAGGAGTAGGCTGGCATTTAGGACACCAGGGCCTTGACCTGCAGTGTCCAACAAACTTTAGTAGTGAGTAGATCTAGTAAAGTCTAAGTCAGTGTTGCCAGGTGTTCTCAAAATTTCAATTTCATTTTATTTACTTCCTTTGAATACGATTTTAATACAGCATGTTGTTCGTAAGAGTAGGAAACGATTCCTCCGTACTAGTAAAAACTGTATGACGGCAGGGAGCACCACCTCTCCCGGATCACATTTAATCTATCTAAGTCTAGACGCAGTATACATAATATTTACGTATTACTATCATTATTTAAAGATAAAGAAAAAAAACAAATGGTAAGGAAAAAGTGTTTATGTGTTAGGGTGTTTCACATTTGTATGGGGAAAAAAATATTGTGATATTTTTTCTGACTTCGCTCGGTTTCCGGGTCCAGCTTATCTTAAAAGCATATATACCAAATTTTATGTGAATCGGACATTGTTTAGAGGTTGCGCTGGATGAACAGATACAAAAAAAGTCACAAAAAAGTAATGTACCTCAATATTATTACGAAATAGAACAATACAGTAGTTGAAACTTATTTGAAAGTAAAACTAAACTTAAAATACAACAGTGTTTACATGCATCCATAACAAAATAAGTAATCATTTAGCTACATAAGCTGAAACCTCTTCTTTTGTTCGCTTAGTAACGCATTTTCTGTGATGCTCGACGACTCTCAGCAAGAACTGTTTTTGCCCTTCATCTTTGACAGAGTCATTAAACTTTTTTATTAAAGCTAATATACCCCTCTCTGCAGTATCGTTGACTACTTTCAGACTATCGACCAAGTCTATGGTGTTAGTGTTAGGGCTACAATAATGGCTTACATTTTGAACACCAAATAATTCGAAGAACGACCTTGTTTTGGTAGTAACAAAATCACCAAGAGATTTTTCTTCCAATTTCAGACACTTACCATCCAACCTTTTCATTTCGTTTTTATTTGGTGGTTTATTTAAATTCTTGAACATCTTCTGTTTTTCATCTTTTTCGTTTCATATTAGCCGTTTCTGTATTTTTGCATTTATTTTTTGCCAAATTTTGGTACTCCTTATACAGTTTTTGTATGCCGGCTCGAATATTTACCTCCGTCTTAACAGGTAAATTGGCCCTCTTCCACGCTTCTTGCAGTTTAATACTTGTACAATTAGCAGCTTCTGAAAGTGTATCTTTATTTTCTATGTGATGGTACAAAAAAACCAACAAAACTTGTTCCTTAGAAGGAAGTCGAGCGCCCAAAAAATTATCACAAGGAACCTTGTCAAGTAACCACATCTACCTATTACTCATTTTTACATTAAAAACTTGCTTCAATATAAAAACTACTTATTCAAATCACTTTTACACCACCCACTACAAAAAGTTACATAAGTTTTGTTTCTACCCTCTACTGCACCTATATTAACTTCTATAGACAAAAGTTGCCACAGAGCGCAACCTCTAAATATTGTCCGATTTCCCTGATTTTTGGTATATGGCCTCTGTATAGCTGTAGAACCAAGAAGAAAAGCGAAGTCAAAGAAAAATAAAAAATTTGGAAAAATGAAACACCCTATTATGTGTGTTTGAAATTTAAATTTCGTGATATTTGTGATCGTTTGTGACATTTGCAACAATGTGTGTGACTTATTATAGATAGAATATTCTTTTATGGCACACCTAGTAAAATGTACAGCTTAAGAAAAACAATGATTATGAATGATTATGATTTGGCTGGATTTATTTTTATATTATAATGCGAGAACAAAACATTATTAATTTTGCAATTAAAATGTGACTTTTCATTAAGCGAATGACTCAAGAGCCCTGGCAACACTGCTCCAGCTCATTTCAGTGCTATTTTGAAAATTATATTGATGACAGATTTATTGATAAGAGAAATTTATCAATAAAACCGATCTAACTAGCTCTTTGTCCGATTCCTGCAACAGCCGAGAGCCAAACATAAAATTAAATTAAACGTTGACAAATAAGGCTACAAAACGGACGATTCCTAGAAATTAACGGGCCGTTAAACTCCACGTTAAATAGGTCGTAACTCGTAAATGATTCGAAATTGAAAACGTCAGCGAGTTAACATTGGGCCGGGGGCGACGGTTAGAATTACTAAGGTTGGAGCTAGTATAACAGAATATGGGAATAACTAGGAATATTTAAATAACTCAGTCGAAGAGTGAATGTAATTCATTACCTTTCTATGTTTTAAATTACGTAGCAATCTTACAAATTAACTTAGTTCCACTGTAACAGAAACCGGCGAAGTTTGAGTTGGACTTGCTTCCTAAATAATCTAGCTAGGAGCAAATCGCATACCTAATTATTAGATTACTACATTGTCTAAAATTCCACTGCACTTTAATCTAATCTCCATTTCATCTGGAGATAATTGTAAGGTGACGCGATTATATTCCGGGTTTCCGGGCGCCCGTGACAAACTGCCGTCTGAGTAATAGGATTAGTACCTTAGACAAATGAATGTTACATAATCTATGCACTAACTTACTTGAAGTTTGAGAATCTTATCCTGACTAAGAATTGATGCTGGCTGTACAATTGTAGGTACGGTCGGTGCCCCAACTTAAGTACCTAAGTTGCCATACTAATTGTATAGAAAAGTGGATACTTATGTTAGGGAACCGACTGTACATACACCATACACCCCAGGCTAATACTTTTAATAAGCGAGCAAGAAAACAAGCTTAGGTATGACAATATTTTTTTTTTCATGCATCAATTCTTAAACGAAATACTTAGTAAAAAATATAGGTACATATAATAAAACATTTCAAAAGTAGGTAAATAACTCAAATTTTGGTTACGATTACGATAATGGCTAGTTCAATATTTCGTAAAAAGGCAATTACATTTAGATTTAGATTTAGATTTATTTATTCATATAACAATAAACATTGTGTTTGAAATTCTATTATAAATAACTTAACCTAATTAAATATTTACATTAAATTATTAAAATTAGATCTTACATAATAATCCATGCTCTCATTATTTTAATTAATTACATACATTTCATCGTCAACTTATTCATTATCATTATTATCAACATATAATTACAAGTACAAGTGCAATGCAAATATAATTATTATAATGTCAAATATAATTATTATTAATGTCTATCGTATACAGAACTAGGTACGTACATATCTAATATTTTGTATCGTCCTCCAATAAATATTCCTCTACTGAATAGAAGCATTTCTTTAGTAGAAAAGCTTTTAATTTATTTTTAAACAAGTTGGCATTTGTGAGCGACTTCAATTCAATTGGCAATTTGTTAAATAAGATAATAGCCTGGTAACCTGCTGAGTGCTTAAATACCTTGAGGTTTGATCTGACAGTCAGTGGCAAGTCCTTTCTTCTTGAAGCTAGACGAGCTTCCCGTTGCTCTTTGTTTTCAATCTCATTCAAGGACTTTACCAAATCACATAGCACTATAAGAATGTACAGACCGGGTACAGTCAGAATTCCAAACTCAGAGAAGTAATTCTTACATGACGTTAGCTGCGATATTCGTGCTATTATTCTAAGAGCCCTTTTTTGGGCCACAAAAGCCGAATGACAATTGTATTGGTAGCTATTGCCCCAGAACTTAACACTATATCTTAATCTCGATTCGACTAGCGCATAGTAAACCATAATGAGTTGGGCCAATTTTATTTCGTCTCTTAGGCTTCTGAGTGCGTAGCAGGCTGAATTTATTGAACTTACCACTGCAGATAGCTCAGCTTTCCAATTTAAGTTAGAGTCTATAAATACGCCAAGAAATTTCACAGACTGCACCTGCTGGATGTTGGACCCATTAGATAATAAGTGCAGCCTATCTTTACTATTGGCGGTTGTTGTAAATAGCAGGGCATTTGTTTTATTGCTGTTTAATTTTAATTTATTGGTACTGAACCAGGTATGAAAAAGTTCCAATGCCTTATTTACTCTATCGTTGAGTTGTGTAACGTTATCAGCAGATATTACCGCATTGGTGTCATCTGCAAAAATCACTAGCTGGCTATTCGGGAGTTGACTGTTCATATAGTCAATTATATCGTTGGTGAAAAGGATGAAAAAGATTGGACCCAAGATGGAGCCCTGTGGTACACCCCTTGTAAGTCTCGTCATTTTGGATCTATGAGTCGTTTCTTTGTTATCAAGAGTCCACTTTATTTCTACAAATTGATTCCTGTTCTGAAGGTAAGATCGGAACAAAGCTAATACCTTGCCTCTGACACCATAGAATTCCAGTTTATCCAGTAGGATATCATGGTCCACTAAATCGAATGCAGAGCTCAGGTCCAGAAACAAGCCCGCAACCCTTTTTTTAGTATTCAATTGATGAACTATGTCCTCAATCAGAGTACCAATCGCTTCCTTAGTACCCCTGCTTTTTTGATAACCGAATTGCCTTGCAGATAGTATTTTGTTTTGGTATAGGTGTTTAGTTAACCTATCCTTCATAATTCTTTCCAGCAATTTGGATAATGTTGGCAGTATAGAAATAGGCCTGTAATTTTTAGGATCCGATTTGGAACCTTTTTTATGGACCGGTATTACCTTTGCCACTTTAAACTAATCTGGGAAGGTACCAGTGTCTAGACATTGATTAAAAAAATAGGCTAACGGTTCAGCAAGAATATCAATATTATCTTTAAACATACATAACTTTTTCCAAATTTTTATTTTTTATTCTTATTACAATGTATGTAAATATTAGGATGTTTTAACCTTACGAATATACAATAATTATTATAGAAATATGAGATATTAAAGCAACCAACCATGCTTTTGGTCTGCGGTGGAGGCAGAGATAGCCACTGGCGCCTATTACCCCGTGTCACAGCAATCGTAAAACACTCAGACGCATACAATAAATGCAGTTTTAGAACAGCGTATGTGGAAATAATATGAGGTGTTTTCAGGAAAAGCATCATGGTACAGCTTTCCAATTTAGGACAAAAAATGTAAGTACATATAATTGTCCGTTTTTTTCGAAGTGAAAACTTCTTTAGCGGCGCGTGCAATTTTTGTGATAAAATGATAAACTCGCGACAGGTGTCACGTGACCGTAAGATTTGTAAGACGTAAGACGGACACGTGACCTGATCGAAAAACTGTTACAAGGTCATAGAGTTTTCACTTCTGCCGGTACTCCCGGAGTGCAACCCGTTGTTTTATTTTCTTAGATCATTTGAGTGTCCCACTGCTGGGCAAAGTCCTCTTCCCTAGTTCTCCATGGCTCCCAATTTAGCCCTTCGTCCGGCCAGTTGTTAAGTTAGATTAAATACCATGTGTTTTCGTAACCCTGAAGAAGATTTTTTGGACATACGTTGAAATTGCGCAAATTATGTACAGTACAGAATCTTCTTCGACCTAGCGTTTTCCCGGCCTGGCGCCGGGGTCCGCTTTCCTGCTCAGTCTTCTCCACTTTGCCCGGTCTTCGGCATCCTCGGGTGTGAGATTGTTCTCCCCCATGTCCGCTGTCACGAGAAAATAATGAACTCTATCTATTCACCAAAAAAAATCGACAACAGATATAGAATCGGCCCAAAACACATCAAATTGTGTAAAAATATTTCCAACAGGTAATGTTTACATGCAAAGAGGAAAATGGGGACTAAGATTGTATGGTGAAGCGGTCCTCCATTTTCCTCTTAAATCTTTCAGCGTAAAGGTGGCCATTTACGAGCCTTCCAACAGTCCAAATAGCGTGGCTGCAATCCAAAATCGGTCCGTGAATGTCAAAAACGTACAATGTTTAATATTAGGATGCCGTCCATTTGGATGAATCCATTGTAACGGCATCCATTTGGAAGGCTCGTCAGTGGCCTGCTTTATAAGTGTACGTGCTCACCCCACTATCGTCCCTTTTCTTGTAAACGACACAATGTTAATACGTCGTTTTAGTTTTAAGTTTAGTAAGAAGTTATTGACTAAAACTGTACCTTAACAGTTTCTAATACTTGAAGTTGAACGGTTCACAAATCGTTTTATGATTTCTTACGAGCATAAATATCAAAATATCATAAATAAGGTTTAAAGCCGTTGAAAGGCTTTATGGAAATGAGATTGTCAAGGCGTAAATTAATAATAGAAAAGTCTTAAACAATACTTGTTGTAATTATAAGGTTGTCTGGAAGAGATTGCTCATAAGCGAATAGACCGCTTGTTGTTACCTCTATCCAATTGTCTTTGTTTATGTTTCTGTACACGTGTTTAATTACAATTAAATATGTGTACAAAACGCGAGAGTTTAAAGTGTTATTCTGTAGACGTACCTATTGTAAACAGTGTGAGGTGTGTAAAAAAGACTAAGGTAAGTGTCCCTGCGAATGACACTATTAGGAGGAAATTAAGACAATTACTCGGAAAACGACTTAACTATGACCCATACAGACTATTGGTGTATGCAGATTTATGAACCAGTCCTTCCTTTATATCAGCGTAACAATACATTGTATAATAGTAATAACATTTATTAATTATTTCAGTTTTTCTCGACATCTGAAATTGTACCAGTGGATAACTGGCGAAATTTCCAATGTCCCATTGTATGACTATGAAAAAAAAATCTCGTTGACCCAGTGTTTGACATGGAGATGCATCAAGTTTACATGATAGCTGTAACCAATGTATGACACTAGTTATGACCCAATGAATGACACCTCAATATGCAAGTGTCATTCACTCCACCTCCATAGTAAAACAGTGTATGACACTCATGTCAGATACTACTCACATGATCGAAAAATAATTGATTTTTACAGAGTATATTAAATGTATGTCTTACTTCCTTACAACATGGTCAATATAAAATTTCATAAAATAGTAATTTGTGCGAGTGAATGACATAGATGTCATACACTACTAAACGCTACAATTTTGTTCCAGTGTATGACATGTCTTCAAAATACTAACGTAAGGAAAATAATCTACTTTTAATATACAATATCAATCGGTTGGTTTATTATGTAACAATATGAATAAGCACTTACTAATTACTCATAAATTCCTGTTTTTTATTTACACTTTTAAGATGCAAAGTCTTAACAGATTTACTAAGAAACCCGACGCACAACTGAATCGATGCACCTCCTAGCAAAAACTACCTCACAAAATGAAAAATATTTAACGTATTAATGACAGCTTCGGAACAAAATTCATAGATAACACATACAATCGATTAAGTCCTGTTTTTTGTTTATATTAAAAACCGTTTTCTTATTTTTCAAAATAAACTGGGTAAAAGTCAGGTCAGGTTAGGTCAGTGTCATCCATACGGACGTTTACCTTATTGTATTAAACAGTTTCTAATAACTAGTGGTAGGTACTGTGAGCTGAGGACCTCGCAAACCCCTGCCATTTTGAAAAATATACGAAATCAACAAAAAAAATTCACAGATTTCGTGCCTCACACGACTATCGAGCACATTGGAAATGAATCTACGGAATTCGAAAAAATATTGTCGCTGAGCGACGAGAAAGTCTGGATAAGGAAAAAGTTACAAAATGAAACTACAACGTTGAATGATAATTATTTTATTCTTAGACTAACACAAGTATCCTGGACATAACGCATGTGAACAAACAAATTGCAAAATTTCCACACGCGTATCCAAGTTTGAATAATTGTCGCCGTGGCGCATAAGTATAGGTACATATTTCATTTTTCGATGAATAAGCAGGATATATTAATGTTCAAAGTACAAGAAAATTATTACACGGCAAATCGTTTGTTACTCCCTCTCCCTCTCCCTCTCCCTCTCCCTCTCCCTCTCCCTCTCCCTCTCCCTCTCCCTCTCCCTCTCCCTCTCCCTCTCCCTCTCCCTCTCCCTCTCCCTCTCCCTCTCCCTCTCCCTCTCCCTCTCCCTCTCCCTCTCCCTCTCCCTCTCCCTCTCCCTCTCCCTCTCCCTCTCCCTCTCCCTCTCCCTCTCCCTCTCCCTCTCCCTCTCCCTCTCCCTCTCCCTCTCCCTCTCCCTCTCCCTCTCCCTCTCCCTCTCCCTCTCCCTCTCCCTCTCCCTCTCCCTCTCCCTCTCCCTCTCCCTCTCCCTCTCCCTCTCCCTCTCCCTCTCCCTCTCCCTCTCCCTCTCCCTCTCCCTCTCCCTCTCCCTCTCCCTCTCCCTCTCCCTCTCCCTCTCCCTCTCCCTCTCCCTCTCCCTCTCCCTCTCCCTCTCCCTCTCCCTCTCCCTCTCCCTCTCCCTCTCCCTCTCCCTCTCCCTCTCCCTCTCCCTCTCCCTCTCCCTCTCCCTCTCCCTCTCCCTCTCCCTCTCCCTCTCCCTCTCCCTCTCCCTCTCCCTCTCCCTCTCCCTCTCCCTCTCCCTCTCCCTCTCCCTCTCCCTCTCCCTCTCCCTCTCCCTCTCCCTCTCCCTCTCCCTCTCCCTCTCCCTCTCCCTCTCCCTCTCCCTCTCCCTCTCCCTCTCCCTCTCCCTCTCACCGACTAAATTGTCCAGAGCCGTTTTTCTCAAATTTTTGATATCATTCTTCGTTTCCAAATTATCGAGCACCAAAATCAAAAATTCGGAAAATATTAAATTTTATTTTCACTATTTCGACCATAACTTTTTTTGTTTTTGACTTTCTCGAATAATTATTTTTGCACCTTACAGCTCTCGTGATTATGCGTCTTTTGAGCCTATTTTTTAATATCATATCTTCACAACTTTCCGAGATATAAGGGGATCGCACTTTTTCGTGAAATCGGACCGTATACTGGAGCGAACGAAAAGACATTTCCAATGTCAAAATATTTTCTATACTTATTGAACCTGCTGCGCACATCACGGCACTATATCTATAATAGGCTATGAATTTGATCTGCATTTTGTATATTTCAGTATCAAAAGTGATTGACTGGTTATGTTATACAAAATTTCCATGTACATACAGTGACCCATTCTCATTGCTCGTAAATGCAGATATAAAAGCAATGGAACATTTCATACGATATTCAACGAATTTATTCCAATGAAGAGAATCGGACTACAGGCTCCTATGATTTCCGTGATGGCATTCGGACTTTAAAATCTGATTATGATATGATATTACACTTTTTCAATGCAAAGTCAGTGGGAGACACTCCTCACTTCGGTCGAACTCGGCTCCGTTCGGCTCAGCATTGGTCCGAGCAATTATTAGGGTTGGCACCACTTGACTTCCTTTTGCGTGAGCGACCACAGATCCATCAGATCTTATTTATCACACTTGCGTCGTGGGTGTCTAAAATATTAAATATCGGTAAGTACATTCTCGCCATTGTTTCTTAAAGTGACGTTTGTATTTCAGGTAATATAAAGGACGTACTAAAAACATTCGTGGACCGTTACTATGCCGGTATGTTGTACATGCGAAAATAATTGTATCGATAAAATCATTATGATGATTTCAAATTTGACAATACGCTCTCATAATTTTCATGTTTTAATTAAATTTAAATTAATAACATAAGGACTTATCCCAACTGTGGCTACTACAGTACACATAGGCTTCAGCCGTGCTGCTAACGTGCTATCATGGCAGAAAACAGCAGCCATATTTTAACAGGTTAGGATTAAGTTATTTAGCAACGTAGCAGGTAACTTTTATGGTACTATATAGCACTATAGAAAAACTTTCATGACTTTTACAGAACTAGTCTTATAGCGATGTTGAGAGAGCTTTTAAAAAGCTAAAACGTTACGTAATGGTCGTGTAAAGCCCTTTTATAGTGCTGGTTGATCCTCTAATAGTGTTTACGATACTGCTACAATACTAGTACTATAAAAGTTATGTTGACGCATTATTAGTGCAAAATAGGTACATAAAAGCGTCAGTAAAGTCGTCTATAGTATTAAATAGTACCATAATCGCTTATTGCATGTCTATTACAGTGCAGCACTTTAAATATTCTTTTGTACGGTGCTATAAGCGTTCTAAGAGCTAAATTATATAACTAAAATGCTCTTTAATCTTATAGAACCAAAACGCTCTGTTAAAAACCTTTATAGTACAAGCAGTCACAATGGTTACCATTATAGGCCTACTATATCACTGTTTGGTGATAAAATGCCTTAGTTATAGTACCTTTTGTTACTTGGGGTCCTTTCTGTACGGTAGTACCTACTATTATTTATTCTGTGGCAAAGTCTGTGTCTGCAAGGCTTGAATGAGCGAGACGGACTACGAACGTCAAATCAAGAACATATTTTTGATGTCAGAATACCTGTGCCTTTGCCTCACTTCAGGTATTTCCCGGATTTGATTAAACTGCGTTAAATAACGCTGATATCCCGTTTCAGAGAACAAACCGAAATGAATACCGTACTTGTTTCAAAGGTCCATTGTAGTGCTAGTGATGGGAAACGTGACTATCCATTGGTTATCGATAGATATCATTTTGATTAAATTTTAGTACTTTTATAAAAAAAAATATGTTTTACTATACTTTTGTGAAATCCTTCTAGTATCAAATTTGGTATAGTAATTCAATATTATGGAATAATATCTACATCAATAAATTGCCCTGACAATAAGCTTAAGATAATATATTATTATGTAATACTTACCTACTATTCATAAATGCTTGTTGCTACATGAATAAAGTATATTTGAACTTTTTTCGATGGTTCCTATGTGTTTCACCTATCAGCGATGCACAGGCAATTTTAGGTATTTTTTTGGATATTTGGATATGGGAATAGATTTTTTATTCATTAATTCTTGCAATACCTATGTTTTTTTGTCGGTTTATTTTTTATACATAGTAGGTACTTGTGTCCAAAAATATCACAAAACGAAGACATGTGGAGAGATTCCGTAGTCATTATCTACCTACTAGTATTTCTCAAGTCGTGAGTGCATTGATTCTCCGGTATTTGAACTGAATGGTGAGTGACTTTACTCGCGCAGTGACATGTGCTTAATGGGCAAGCTTATTTGTGTGTTTTTCTAAATTTGCATCCAAATATTTACGCAGTTAAAGAAAGTAAGCTGTCATTGGGTAACTAACTCAACTGTTTACCATAATATTCTCGTGCAAATAATTCCATACTCAAACTACTTTTTCGTTAGCCGTTGTGTGTGTCTGTGTGTATAGACCCCTTGCCTAGAACATAAAAAAACCATCTATCATCGATATCGATATTTATATATTTACCGTCATAGTCCCCCCACTACCGTTACCCGGACTTCATCATAGTCAAAGCGCAGTTTAATTCAAATTCCTGCTTTTCAGTCATTTTACACCGGCCGCTTGCCGGTATATGGAGGCTGTTTATTTTAATGTACAGTTGGCTCCGAATAATGGATATATATTATATGTAGGTAGGTACATATATGTAACTTCGATAAGATACAGATTTTAGACTATTTTTGCTGCGTGTATTTCAATACTAGCCGAACTCACTGAGTATCTAATCCATAAAATAACTGGACTAAGTAGGTAATAAAGAAATATATTCTTCTTAGGCCCACTTGCACCATTCCACTAACCCGGGGTTAAGCGGTTTACCCGTCAACCCAGTGTGAAATTGTACTGGTAACTATGGTAACTCCAGGTTTAACCGGTTAACCCCGGGTTAGTGAAATGGTGCAAGTGGGCCTTAATATCCTACACCGATTTCATAACTTTAGGTACTTACCTAACACATAGTTGGCAAGTGCCAATTTTTTGGTGTAGGTAAGTACTAGTAGAGTAGGTAGGTACCTTACAAAATATGTTGTTAGGTACTTACTGTTAATGCATTTATGTTTCTTTTAGTGTATTTTGAGTTCCGAAAGTTCGCTACATCTTTAAAAGCTTATGAAAATCACTGCGAAACTTGAAAAGTTTGAAATAATCTTGCTTTAAACAGTAATGCGTGAAAGAAATAGAGGGAGGCCTTTGCCCAGCAACGGGACACAACAAGCTGACAATAAAATAATATATTAATAATAAGTAACCAACGAATAACTACTAAATTAACAGGCAAATATCAGATCCACTTGTCTAAATTCCACAAAAAATGCCTCTAGAATCCTTTGATCTGAACCTGTCGCCGCTTCCAACATAGTCTCACGGCAACATTGTTTCACATAATTAGCATATTTAGATTAATAATTAAGGAGTTACCAAACTCGTCAATTTTTTTATTGGCTATTATGTCATGGGTTAAATTAGAGCGGGCATTATGGGAGCGATTTCGATGTCATCTTGTTAATACAAAGATGTATGATTACATTCTAGATGTGAATCTAAAAGGCTCCTTAAAACCAAATTCAGAGCGGTATCCCACCAGCTTTCGCCGACACCTAGCTCACGGAGATCTGCCTCCACTCTATCTGCCCAACGGTATTTAGGATGTCCAACAGGAAAGCGTTCAGTTGGTCGTCTCAATTAGGCCCTTTTGGCTGCCCGATCTTCACCCATCCTTTCGAGGTGGCCAAGCCAACGGAGACGATGTGCTTTGGACTATTATATTCGGCTCGGCTATCAGAT
The DNA here is from genome assembly GCF_910591565.1 of Cydia splendana. Classification (NCBI taxonomy): domain Eukaryota; kingdom Metazoa; phylum Arthropoda; class Insecta; order Lepidoptera; family Tortricidae; genus Cydia; species Cydia splendana. The sequence goes on from NC_085975.1 coordinate 1,682,199, forward strand.
GCTCGGAGTAATTAACAATGGAGCCGCCATTAACAGGCGTTCCCCTCTGTCGAAAAAAGGCGGCCAATGGTCAACCACATGTCAACCATATGTATGGACTGACGTTTATCTGACATGACGTACCTATACATTTGATGTGCCCCTCCCCCGCAAAAAACGGCAGACTATTTTGTACCGAAAATTTTAGACATGGCGGCTCCATTGTTAATTACTCCGAGATCAGATGTTCTATTTCCGCATTCATTCGGATCCTCCAACCACCAAAGACCGATCAAAGTGGCGTGCTCTTGTCTTGGAGGCCAAGACTCATTTTGGGTCATCGCGCTAACCAAGTAAGTAGTAAAACCAAATTCAACCAGAGTCATATTCGCTCGCACCAATACATGTACCGACAAGTACAAGCGAATGCACGATAACGTCGATAACTAAATAACATTATTCAAATATCATTCTGATGTCAGAGTAGGTACGTTCGAAATGGCCTGTGTGACTATGCCTCTTCTAGTACATCAATATCCATGGTTGTCATACACAATCCGTGTAGATCAAAGGGCGCATCGGCATCCACTAATTAGCTTACGGCTCTGCGACAAACGGACCGACGAAGAATTCCTTATACATACACAGTTGACTGACCTAATGTAGACCTTGCGTAAAGGACATAAGGACTAGTTATGGTTAGTTGAGTTTTAAGGGACCATTCGGATTCAGACTACACCAGTATTACTGTGGCAGTATTGCAGTAGGTACTACATTATATTACTGCCGACTCGACTGCAGCAATTTTCTGTCGCACATATTTTTTTTTTATACCATATCGGTGGCAAACAAGCATACTGCCCGCCTGATGGTAAGCAGTCACCGTAGCCTATGGACGCCTGCAACTCCAGAGGTGTTACATGCGCGTTGCCGACCTTTTAAAAACCTGTAAACTCCTTTTTTGAAGAACCCCATACTGTAGACCCTCGGGAAAACCTCGGAAGGGAGCTCATTCCACAGCCGGAGCGTCCGCGGGAGGAAATTCCTCTTAAACCGCACAGTACGCGACCATTTAGCTTCTAGGGTGTGAGGCTGAACACCCTGCCGACGGCGAGCGGTGCGGTGATAGAAAGCGGCCGTTGGCATAATGTTTAAGCCGATCGTAAGGTCGGCAGTTATGTCGCGCTGCATACTGCTACAGTTAAACTGTCGACTGCAATATTGCTGCTGTAATACTGCGAACTGCAGGAAACATCAAAAAGATTATTTTGCATTCGGCAGCACTACTGCAACAGTATTGCAGCGTGGCATTACTTGCCCACATTACAAAGGTCAAAATCGATGCTGCCCGGATTTGTCATTTCCAGTAGTAATGTCGCGCTACGGACCACACCAGCATTACTGCAGCAGTGATGCTGGTGTGGTCTAAATCCGAACGGCACCTTAAACATAAAATAGTGTAACTTTATGGCCTTTGTTTCGCCGATTTTCGATAAAATCGCGGAATGAAATCAAAGCGACCGGCTTTTGGTGATTTTGGGATTGTTCGAATTTTATTGTTTTTGTGAATTTATTGTGATACAGGTTGTTGTAATATTGGTTGGTCAGTGAACTTTTGAGTTTAAATCTTTTTTTTAATTTTAAACAGTTATATATGGTCGGTTTAGTTTTGATTATGACATACACATAATGTACCTCTTCTTTTCTGTATTATTTGTATTGTTTTCTGTAATGAGGTGTACAATAACGAGTTATTTGTATTGTATTGTATGTTGTGACGATTTGGAGTTTGTATTTAATTTTTCCCATAGAAAGGTGGAGCAATGAAATAATGGCTACAGCTGGCATGGATTGGCCACAGAAGGCCAAGGATAGGTAAAGTTGTCGAAAACTGGAGGATGTCTTTAACCAAAGGGGGTCCTTACGAACAAAACTTAAGGATTTTTTTTAAATATCTGTACAACATACTGTAATCTCGTAGAGAATTAATAAAGGCTTTTTATTTTATTTATTTATTTAATTTTGACTAGATATGAATCGTTGGCATTGTTTATATAATGTGCCTTCATTTATGACACTGTACATACAAACATACATACTTATCAAGCAATCGTATGGAATCCATTTTTGGCAACTTATTCCAAGAATTGGCAGAGGGACGGATTTCTAACAAAACTACTGCCTTCTAACCTCCCAACCCAGATGAGATATTTGGCGACACTGACTTTCCTCATATTTTGTAATCAAATAGCAAAAGATAAATTTTTAATGATATTTTGTATAGGTAGGTACCTAAAGATTTGTATACCTAAAGCTACGAACTCATTGGTAGGTACATTGTACACACGTATAATTTTAAATTTAAATTCTTTGAAAGACCTATATACCTAGTACCTACCTACTACTGTAGGTAGTACCTACGTACCTAATACCTACTAGGGTATTCCAGGAAAGTGACCGGTACCTACATGACGCTATATTATTTTAATACTGCTGACAAGTCAATATTTGGCAAGATAACGTTTGATAACTTAGCATTAAATTCAACGGTATTCTTTATTCTTTATTCTTTATTATTTATTCTTTATTCTTTATTCTTTATTCTTTATTCTTTATTCTTTATTCTTTATTCTTTATTCTTTATTCTTTATTCTTTATTCTTTATTCTTTATTCTTTATTCTTTATTCTTTATTCTTTATTCTTTATTCTTTATTCTTTATTCAAACACTATGTATAAGTTTACAGCTCCAGCCAAGGCACTTATACTGTTAATTAGGTACATATGTTGTCAGTATCAGTCAGTATCATAAAATTAGTAGGTACACTTATTGTATTACACACTTATCTATATATACAGGGTGGCTAAATAATAACCACATTCCAGTTGCCAGGGAGGTTTTGGGATTATACTGAGCAACTTTTACTATGGGACCAACCCCGATCTACCGAAAAAAATTGGCTGTTTCATACATTTAGGCTGGTCCATTTTCTATGGGAGGGTAAATTTTTATTTCGCGATAATCCCAAAACCTCCCTGGCAACGAGAATGCAGTAATTTTTTAGCCACCGTGTATAATACAATTTTTTTTAAGTTATTAAGTTAGCTGCCATACGCGTTACGACCCCGACAAAGACCTTTTTGCGGAATGCCTCTAAACTAAATTCTTCATTTAAATTTAAGCAATTTATATGATCAAAGAAAAAACATTCTGTAGTAAACAACCAGTTAACAC